>NW_028227270.1:73077304-73706471 GCF_978045245.1 Mus caroli | reverse complement strand
CAGCAAATCTATATTGTCGAGGTTTCTATTCTCTGAATTTTGTGCAGAAGAGCATCAGACCTCAGAAATTCCACAACTTACCTGTGGTTATTTTGAGTAAGTGACTTTATGTTTCTGTTGAACCATAATTGGACTGCCGTTTGGTTATTTTATCCTGGCAATACAACTTTGACTATGTATAGACTTTGTTATATTTTGAGTTAACAAAATGAAATGTCCTCATGGATGCATGTATAAACCTCATAAGAAGTGAGTTTGGATGCAAATATTACAACAGCCTCAACTCAGCATCTGGGTTTTCTTTAACTTATTGCTACTTATTCCATGTAGTTATATATGCAATTCTAAGAAGTCATCTTGACTGTGAATAAAAAACAAAAGAAAACTAAACTAAAGGTGAGGCTAGTATGGGACAATTATTCACAAGTTGCCTGACTGATATTAGGTAGACCACTCTGTGATTGTCCTAGGTTCTCCTGTAGGAACATTTTATGAAATAATACAGACAGACTATTGTTGATTCCATTGCTGGAAATTCAGGCAAAGTCCACTTGCCTCACACTCTGCTCTTCGTTTCCTAAGATGTACCATTATTTTTGTTTCACTTTGATGCCAGAAAAAAAATGCCAATGGAAAAATCAGAATAATGTCAGCCTCTCCATGATAACACATTTTTATAGAATATATTATATTTTCTCATGTGACTTTTTTAGGATTTTTATTGTGTGATGAAACACCATTGTTGGAGTGATTTTTTTTTTTGTACACTCTGTGAAGATGTGTCTCTGTCCTTCTTTGCCTGCCTAAGGTACCTTCTGATTAATAAATAAAAAGCCTATGGCAGGATAGGCATGATAGTAAGGTGACATCTGGGAGAGAGAGAGAGAGAGAGAGAGAGAGAGAGAGAAAGAGACAGAGAGAGAGACAGAGAGAGAGAAAGACAGAGAGATAGAAAGACAGAGAGAGAGAGAGACAGAGAAAGACAGAGAGACAGAGACTCTGGGAAAGAGCGAGCGGCACAGGAGATTTACCACCCAGACTTGGAGGAAGTCAGATGTATAAAACACAGAAGAGGTAACCAGCCACATTACAGGCATAAAATACTATAAATAGGTTACTATAAGTTAAGAGCTAGTTGGGGAGCAAGCCTAAGTTAAGACCAAAAGCATTGTAAATAAATAAAAGTCTCTATGTCATTATTCAGAAACAAGGGTAGCTTAGAAAAGCCCACACAGTTACACACCATGACCAAAAGCAAGTAGGGAGGAAAGGGCTTATTTGGCTTACACTTCCAGATCACTGTTCATCATTGAAGGAAGTCAAGACAGGAACTCAAACAGGGCAGGAAACTGAGGGCAGGAGCTGGTGCAGAGGCCATGGAAGGGTGCTGTTCACTGGCTTGCTCCACACGAATTGCTTGACCACCAGCCCAGTGATGGGACCACCCACACTAGGATGGGTCCTTTTACATCAATTACTAAATGAGAAAATGCCCTACAGGCTTGCCCACAAAGGCGTTTTTGAAATTGAGGTTCCCTCTATTCAGCACACCATATATATGTATATATAGTTAGAAAGAGAAAGAGAAAGAGAAAGAGAAGGAGTGTGTGTGTGTGTGTGTGTGTGTGAACAAGACTGTTCTATACTCACCCCTACTTGCTGGTCCTGAAATGTCTTTAAGATGTTTTGAGTCCAGGACCTGTCAGTGAAGCAAAGCCTGAGAGTTCTTCATGTCCAAAGTGAGTAAATACCTTCCAAATTCTAGGACATGTCTTCATTTTTTCAGCCATAAATTCCTGCTCAGAAGGTAGTGGATTTAGCATTATCTTACACTCTAGGTAGCCTTCGAGACATTCTTTAGCAAAAAGAGAGAAAGCCAGATTTTTCTGGTCTCCAATTTTTCCCTTTTGATGTTTAATAACGTCCTGTCTCCAGCATCAACTCTTACCCTAATGAGCTGAAACCACATTAGCAAAATCTTAGGCAGATAAATCGACTCAAACCTTGGTTTGATGATCCTACTTAAGACATTCAATTAATTCTGTTTTGCTACAAGCTAATTTATAATTTCGTATTTATTCGAAAAATGTTGAACATCCAAAGCAGTAGGAGACAAAGTAATGAATTATTCTATCTCTCTTCGCATGCGCACTTGTGTCGCTTTCCGTACGTAGGGAAGAGAATCATGAAAAACAAAAGGAAGGATGCTTCTGGTGTGTTGTGCGGGTATTCCCTGCCATAATCAGGTGGTCTAACTAGAATAAACACATCAGGAGACCCTCTAGGAGAGGCTAATTAGTGCAATAAATATTAGTTTAATAATTGCAGCTATATTTTCTTTATTTACCTTCTTTATCCCTCCCTCCCTCTCCTTCCTTCCTTTCCCCCTTCCTTCCCTTCTCTCCTCTATGTTCTTCTATAAGAAAACTTTGTCAAGCTTGTTTATAAAATGTCTTCCTTGTAGTAAACAGTAGGCAACTGCTTGATCAATCACTAGACATTTGATCAGATCCCTTGACCCATTTTTCTAGGCCAAAGCTTCATAACCAATCTGCACAGTTTAAAGAGAGAAGAGAAAGGTTGAGGGTTTTTGTTTGTTTGTTTGTTTGTTTGATTTGTAAGTATAGGCAGGTCTAGGTGGTGTGTTTGTAAGATGCTTCTCTGGATCTATGGGTTGGGGACATTTTCTCTGCTGGGAATCTGGTCAAGACATTCCACAGGGAAGTGTGATCACTGAAAATCTGCCAGGGAATCCATTGCTTAAGGTGGTGCTGGGTTGTGGGGCTTCCTGGGTTTCCAGAGAGTGGTAGGAAGTCGGGCTGAGAGGAAGCCATCTTGTCCCTTCCCAACCCCCTCTCCAGAGTCTGCACTTTAAAAACAATGATTCTGTCCCTCCACCCTGGATTTTTTTTTTCTTTTGCAGACAAAAGTTCTTTCAGAGCTGCTTGCCTTTGTTGCTGAGTTAAGATTATGAATTATTTCTTACATTAATTTTTCCAGCTGCCCCTATGTTGTAAGGCCTACATCTTTCAGAAGGAAGTAAAAAACACATTCTCTGCATCCCAACAGCCTATTAATCTTGTCTTGACCATTCCTACCCCTGTGTTGATAATCAGGTCTCAATAGACTCTGCCTTACTCCATGATCAATATTGCCCAATGGAATATGTTTTCAAGAATTGGGAAAACAGTACTTAAAATGGGCATATTATAATCAATTTAAAACCAACCACATCTTTGCAAAATTTCAGAAAGCAGAGCACAGTTGGTTTTCTGTGACTTTTGTGTGATTCTCTGTATCTGCTGGATTAAATGGGATTCAATCAATTTAGAGTTCAGAAAGCAAATTTGTATTGAATTAGCTATAAAATAAGTCGCCAGTGGGGAGATAGGAGGC
This sequence comes from Mus caroli, assembly GCF_978045245.1. Lineage (NCBI taxonomy): Eukaryota > Metazoa > Chordata > Mammalia > Rodentia > Muridae > Mus > Mus caroli. The sequence goes on along the minus strand of NW_028227270.1, from coordinate 73,703,075 downwards.
TCACGGAGCGCATTAGAAGCAGAGCAAGCAGAATCAAAGTGCAGACGCTTATAACATTGATTATTCTGTCTTTCTTTCTTCTGTTTCTGTTTCTCCCTCTTCCTTTCCGTCCGTCTGTCCGTCTGTCCCTCCCTCCGTTCCTCCCTCTGTCCCTCCCTCCCTCCCTCCCTCTGTCCCTCCCTCCCTCTCTCCCTCCCTCCTTCCCCTTCACCTCTTCCTTCAGATAGCGTCTCAGTAGCATAGACTGTCCTGGAGCTTTTTCAAGTAACTTAGGGTGGCCTTCAATTTATAAAGCACTTTTGCCCCCTTTCCTTTCCTCCTTCTTTCTCTCCCTTGTTCCCTCTCTTTTTCCTTCCTTCTATCCCTTCTTCCCTCCCCACTCCTTTCCTCCTCTTAGCTCCCATCTCTGAAGTCTTCTAAGACAGCTGTGTGCCTATGCTTATACAGAGGCTGTGCATTGCCCCAGCCACTCCCCACCCCCAACCACCCATGCCACCCGGCCACCCCTTGCTGTCCCGCCTCTTCTTGTGTTGCTCTCACAGAACCTCAGGAATGAGGCTTCCACTGCTAATCAAGGAACCCAGACTTGAACAATCTCTTGGAACTGTCAGTTAGGTCCACAGTAAAGGGAGACTTGGAAGGACAAGAACCTCCCGGCTCAGCATAAATCTGTCCTGTGTCTCTTGGAGTTCACCATGGAAACAAAGTCGTGTACCAGATTGTGACTTTCCAGTCCCAGGGACTGGGGGTGAGTAAGAGGTGCTTCAGGTGAAGCCCGGAAGTCGAAGGGCTCTCTGAAGTGTTCTCTTACACTCCTGATTGACACATATGCAAACTTTTATGTACAATTAAAACATTTCTCCAGCTTTTGAGCTAATGCTTACTTTTGTAATTTCTTTGAAGAGAATAACGGTTGTGGTCATTTATTATGTCACTGTGGAATTCTCTGGATGCTGAGCTCTGAAGTGGCATGTTTGAGCCTTGGGTTTCAAAACTGGTTTCTGTTCAAGTTTAGTAATACAATAAACAAGTTATTGAAAGACAGAGTTAGGGGAAGAACATTTGGGTTAAATAATTAAAAGTTGGTTCTGGAGGGTGCCATGTAGTGTAGTGTGAATGATATTTCTCATTCAGTTTTTCATGGTGCTGAGGATCAAACCCAAGGCTTCCTGGGTGCTAGGCAAGCCCTCTACCAACTGAGCCACACCCATAGCCCTTTTTCTATTTTTAAGAAATGTCCTAGGACTCCACAGGAAGACCAAAAGGGTCAATCCTTGACCCAGAGACTGAACCATCAACCAAAGAGGGAGCATGGGCTGGACCTAGGCCTCACATGTATGTAACAGATATGCAGCTTGGTCTTCACGTGCATGCTCCAACAACGGGACTGGGGGCTGTCCCTGAATCTGTTGCCTGCCTGTGGGTGCAGTTTCCCTAACTGGGTCACCTTGTCTGGCCTCAGTGGGAGAGGATGCTCCTAGCCCTGCAGTGACTTGATGTGCCAAAGAGGGGTGGAGGGTGGATGGGGTGATACTGGGGGTGGGGAGCTCCCCCATCTCAGAGGAGAAGGGGAGTGCAAACAGGAGGATCTATGTGAGGGGGTACTGGAAGGAGAGGGGGGCTGCTATTGGGATGTAAAGTGAATAAGTAATTTTTTAAAAAGGAAAAAGTGTCCTAAGAAATTATTCTATGCATCATGGTTATTGGGTATAATAATCATATCAAATTACATGGGGTACATTGAATGTACACACAAAATACACATTAAAGGACTAGGACGTTACTCTGTTTATGTGACTGTGCATTTATAAAGAACAGGAACATTTTCTTTGTTGGTAAAGCTATAAAGAATTTTCCTTCCTTCTTTCCTTCCTTTCTTCCTTCCTCCTTTCCATCCCATACTTCCTCCTCCCTTCTCTTTCCTTTCCATCCTAGCCTCCCCTTTGTCTCCTTTCCTGTTCTCCAGCATTTCTCACCCTACTTTCCCTTCACAAGTACTGGCCTAATGATCAGCATCTCCAAGCTGCCATTGCATGCTGTAGAGGAATACCAACCCCTTGTCATCCATCTACTCTCTTGGGCTGGGAGTCCAAGAAGTGATTCATAATCTGTATGTTTTTTACTCGACCTATACCACCATTAGAATACTTGTTGACTGTTGTTCCAAGATGTCTAACCTATGACTATTCCCACCCTTAGTGGGCACATCCCTGTCACTTTCACTGAATTTATTGTAACTGTTACCCTGCTGGTCTCCTAGCATGACCTCTCTGTCACTCACCTTCTCTATGTATGTATAATATGAAATCACATAATTTCCCCCATCTTTAAAACTGTTCTAAAGCTTTGCAAGTCACTAGACACTTAATTCTTCCCTTCGGCCTCACAAGAGGTGGGTCTCTTACCTCCTGCATCACTGGTAACTTTCCCTGGTTCTCAGTGCTCCCCAGGAACACCCCTCCTTTTGTGATCCTCAGATGAGACAACTAAGCTTGTGTCTCCCTCAGTCATCTCCCTTGACACTCCTCTCTCTCACTGTCACCTCGTTCAAGCCTCTGATCATTTGCCACGTTCATGAAAAGGCTTCCTACCACATCCCCATTCTCCATTCCTTCCTCATTCTCCATTGCAGCATTTCCCCATGGCAGCGTTGCTGGTCAAAATTATTCCACCAGTTTATTCGCTTGCATGTTTGTTACTCCTGTCTCCCAGTAGAAGGTATCTGGCTGATGGCTGGTGGTTCTCTGCCGTCTTCATTACTGTGTTCCCATCTGTGGCCTCCCTTCCCCCAGCCTGGAACCTGCTTGCTCAAAGGTGGAGCTACCGGCTCATTCGTCCTGCCACGCCCACTGCTGGAACCTGCCTTTGCTGCCTGGAGGCACACACGTGTTCATCCTGCTACTGGACCCTGAGTTACTTGGCGGGATATTGGGTTCCCTCCCCCTTCCTTTATAACTGAGTGTCTGGAAATAGTAAAATTGAGCTTTGATCAGGATTTGTCTTAGCTCCATTCTTTCTTCTGCCCCGTCTAGATTCCTCTCTTTTCAGCGAACTGCCATTCTCAGTTGAACCGTTCGTGTTGTGGACTGCGGGCAGGCAGCAACAGTTGGCGCCAGAACTGGGACCTGAAGAATGGCAGAGGGATGCTAAGAGAAACGACTGCTGTGTGGAGCTCCACAAGAAAGGAAAGGATCTTTGTATCGGAGGAGCATCGGAGCAACGGACAGGTACACATGCTAGCGCTAGCCTAAAATTTCAGTTTTGTAAAGTGTTGCTGAGGATGCGGTAGGATACGAATCAAGTTTGAATCAGTGCTGACCCAACACTGTTTCTGCTTGGGGTCAGTAGTTCGTTAATCGGAACTAGATACGGAGACAGGCGGTGTGCCGCAGCTTTTTAGAAAGCTGCTTAGGTGGAAGAAGGAAGGGTTCAAAGTAAGAAATTTTTTAGATAAGATAGATAGCTGTTGTCCATGGTTCAAAGAAGAAGAAATGATAGATTGTGGAACCTGGGAGAAAGTTGGTGAGGCCCTGAAGCGAGTTAGAGTTTGAGATTAAGCTTCAGAGGCTGAGTCTCTTAAGATATTTCTAGTTTAGATAATGATTAATGTGGTTCCTATCCTAAATAGTAAAATTTAAGATAAGATATAAAGCAATGCCTCTTTATTAAAGCGTTAAAGCTTGCTTTAATAGGTATTCATAGGTATTAATTGATATCCAAACTTCGTAATATGATAGTAATGCTTCTAATATTGATTTTAACAGTGATAAATTGTTTTAAACATAGGTTTTGCTTTCCCAAAGTTGTAGATATTATCCTAACCTTGCACAAAAACTTAAAAATTATGGTTAAGACTGCCATTGTTCCATTGACTGCAGCTTGCAGTTTGATTGCAAATTTAAGATTAATGCTCAGATTAAAAAGTATTTTACCTTTGAGTCAATACAGGGCTCTGGGCAGTCCCAGAGCGGCTTGTGGCCCTTTCTTTTGTTTTGCAAACAATGCCTAAAAAAGTTTTTCCCTGTGTTCAAGAAAATTTCTTTTTAACAGTGTTACAGATCTATTCAGATGTTTAAAATAATGCTTAAATTCAAAGATTTTTGCTTCTAGTAAACTGGTAATCACTAGAAAATTTTGCCTCTACGTATGGCTAACATAGCTTTACATTATGTAAGAAAAATGTTTATTGTTTCTGCTTCTTTACAAGAAGCCAAAAGTTTTAATGTTTCAGTATATATTGTTTCCTAAGTGGAAAGTATTTTATTAACTAATGCTTCTCAAGGGAAGTTTACCTTAAATCCTTGCTTGTCATTTTTCCAGTTTAGACTAGCTTCTAGCCTTTTAACTTTATGGCAATAGTACATCAGAGACTGTATATTCAGACTTAGTAAAATTAGTCATTTAATAGAGTCATAATGATTTTTCACTCTTCTTCAGTGTGACCAGCCATTCTAACTCAATCTTAGACTGGTCTAATATTCAGTTCAATTATTAGAAATTCCTATATTCTAAATTACCTAGCAAAGTTAATTCAGAGCATATCCCCCAAGGTCACCAAAGGCTCATCTTGCCTTCACCTTATTTGTCCTAAACTTTTTGCAAACTGACATTAAAGGTCAGTCTGCAGCGAAACGCCACTGGCACCCAGTTACTTCTAATTTGAGATTAACTTTAGTTTTACAATTTGCATCTAAATAAAGTACCTTGACTTCTCCAAACAGAAAATTTACATTGCTACACTCTCATTGTTTAGAATTCTTACTTTTCTCAAGCAAGTCAATCTACATTCTCCGGTTCTCCGCCCCTAAGAGCAAACAGGTGGTATTGCTAATCTCCCTTCCAAGGACATCCCAGCATGTGGCTTTTTAGTTTAAGATAAGATTTAGATTTACCAGGAGAGCTAGGGAAGTAGAAATTTCATATATATTTACAGAGATTAGTTCTTATTTTGATAGAGATGGGCTTAGTCCCTTAGCTGGCCTCTGGCTTTTCACCCTTGCTGTTACTGCAAGGTGTCCTTAGTTCCTCAGGCTATTGAGAATAACAGAGATGAAGAGGAAAGACCTTCAGCTCCTATTTTAACCAAAATTAGTGGTGTTAATACTGACATAATTTTTGTCTAGGCCTTGCTAAATCTGAGGTTGACAAGTCTCATATAAAGACCGCGCATAACTCAGAATTGCGCTACTGATTCATAATCATATGAATACAGTATGGGTACCGCTTGGCGCAGGAGATTACTGCGGAGGGAAGGTCCAGCTTGACCGTTTCTGAGTTCCCTGTGCGACACACCTGATTTGAAAGAGGTTGGTATCTGACTCCAGCTAAAAACCAAAAAATACTTAAGGCTCTGCCTCCCCTCCCCAAAAGATACCAAGAGCCACAGATGTGAGTTGTTATAATGCTCACGGGAGGAATCAGGTCAATGTCCACCCAAGTCAAGGTTAAAGGCCCACTCATCTATGGATGAAAAGAATCATTTGATCACCTCTGTTAAGCATTGCCTATTTAAACTTAATTAATAGGGGGGAGAGAGGTTGGAGACCTTACTGTTGTAAGAGCAAGCCCTTCACTGCCTCCCACCCAAATAAAAAAGCCAACTGGCCTTGTACTAAAGAGCTGGTCTTACCCCCTTCTCACTGTTTCCCCTGCCTGTCACCCAAAATTGCGGAGGATTATCAGCTCAGTGTTATTCTAAATTTGTTTAGTTAAACTCAGCCAGGGTTCCAACGCCCTACTTAAAATGCAAACAGGTAGCTACCTATTCAGCACTAATTAGCATTATAAAGTCAGAGCCTATTCTGTTAAGTGGTTTACTAGGATAATAAAGACAGTCTTAGCCAAATACAGTTTACCATTAGAAAAGTTAGGGAATCCCACGGAAACAGGTTTTTTCTTTAGCCCTAAGAACTCAGGCAGAACTATTGAACATAGATAATTTTTCTGCCTCAGGCCACCCCCTTTTTTATTTTTGTTTTGTTAACTAATGGGAGGAAATGTGGCCTCCCTTCCCCCAGCCTGGAACCTGCTTGCTCAAAGGTGGAGCTACCGGCTCATTCGTCCTGCCACGCCCACTGCTGGAACCTGCCTTTGCTGCCTGGAGGCACACACGTGTTCGTCCTGCTACTGGACCCTGAGTTACTTGGCGGGATATTGGGTTCCCTCCCCCTTCCTTTATTACTGAGTGTCTGGAAATAGTAAAATTGAGCTTTGATCAGGATTTGTCTTAGCTCCATTCTTTCTTCCGCCCCGTCTACATTCCTCTCTTTTCAGCGAACTGCCATTCTCAGTTGAACCGTTCGTGTTGTGGACTGCGGGCAGGCCGCAACACCCATCCATTAATATGAGAGCAGAGATTAACAATTCAGAGCCCTGGGTCCTCTTTTGATATTAATAAAGCCATGCTGTTATAAGTTGTTCTGGTTAGTGGCTAACTTCTCGACTTTCTCTTGTAAATTTAACAAAAGCTGGTGGCTTGGTTGAGAAACTCAACCTGTAATTTTATCAATTTTAGATATGTCTATTTTTTTTTTTTTTTACCAAGTTTAGATAGGCTATAACTCTACTCAGTACTATAACAAAGTTCCCCAGCTCAGGCAATTTTAATGACCAAAACCTATTTGCTCACAATTCTGGAGGCTGAAAATGCAAAGTCAAGGTTATTTCCTATGAGGCTTCTCTTCTTGGCTTTTGTACACCTGGCACTTGCTTAGCCTTCATACACTACACACAGGAGTGGCGGGGGATCCATCCCTGTGTCTCTTTCTCTTGGCCTGAGGACACTAGGCATATGGGATCAGGACCCTACATTTTTGGGGGTATAATTTAACTTTTCTTATCACTTAAAGGCCTGTTTCCAAACATAGCGATCTCATACTGAAGATTAGAGTATTGATATCTACAGTTTGGGAGAGGTCACGGTGATAGATATGAAGATAAAATGACCCTCACTATAGACTTTTAGCACATCATCTGTTAGGTTACAGTGCAACTTGTGTGTATTTATGCTACTAGATGGTTTATCTAGTGGGACCCAAGCATTCTGGGTGTTTAAATTATGCCTAGATCTCTCTCTCTGCTCCATCTCCTCCTCCTCCTCCTTTGTTTCTTCCTTTGCTTGTTTGTTTGTTCCTTTGTTTGTTTTTTCTTTGTTTCTGCTTAATGACTTTGCTTAGTGACCTGCAGGGCTTATTATTTGTAGCTTTTATCAGAAGTTTGCCTTATAAAACGTCTTGCCGTTTAGTGCTTTCAGTGAACATAGACTCTGCAGTGTTGACGAGTTTACAAGGAGTTGAACTTAATGCAGTAAAGCCCAAAGGGAAATCTTTAGAAAGGAGAAACTATTATGTAAAAGGCCCCACATCTTTCTTCTCAATATAACTTTCTTTATTATTTTCTTTTTAAAAAGAAACTTTTCTAATTGATTCTTTGTGAGTTTCACATCATGTACCCCAGTCCCGCTCATCTCCCCATCCCCTCATATCTGCCCTTTGCCCTTGTAGCCTCACCCACAAAACAAAACACAGCAGCAGCAGAAGCAGCAGCAGCAACAACAACAACAACAACAAAACCATAGAAAACATCTCATCATGGATACTGTAGTATATCACAGTATGTCACGCAGTATATTCCTCTGTCCACACATTGTCACTTGCAAATGTTCATTGCAATGAGTCATTCGTTGGTCTGGTTTGAGATCTCTGGCTTCTGTGACATCATTATATTGGATCCTTACCAGGACTCCTCCTGGTTATCCTGTTGTTGCCCTGTGTAATGGAGATCCTGCAGCTTTGAATCAGTAGGACTGGCTCTTTCATGTGTCCCTACCATTCTCAGATGATATAGATTTTGGGGTTGGCCAACTGAGTGCCCTGGATCTGGGCCTGGGTGGTAGCCATCAGGGCCAGCTCCATCGTTCTGCCCGGGCTGTGAAAAGCCCACTCTGAGTGCCATAGCCCGTGAGGGGCAGGGCCAGCTCTCTTGCTCTCATGAACACAGGGCCAGCTCCCCAGACTGCCAAAGGTAGTGAGGAATGAGGTGGGGAGGGCATCACCCCATACCCTCTCCAGATCACAGCAGGTGAGTGGCAGGGCTAGCCCTCCCTCCATCTTGCACTTAGGGCTGGCTCACCCACATACCCTCAACTAGGACCAGCACTACTGTGCTGCTCAGCTGATGCACAGGCTCCACTCTCCAGAGTGCTGTGAGTGGTGAGGGGCAGGGCCAGATCACCTGCTTTCACGACCCTGGGGTTGATCAGCTTTCCTGGCTGCCTGGGGTGACCAAGGGTGCCTGGGGGGATCGGGGCAGAGGACATCTCCCTGATCCCCCCTGCAGGCCACCTTTCCACAGAGGAATGGTGGGACTAACACGCTCTCAGGGCTGGCTTCCCTGTGTCTTTACCACCAGGGTCAGCTCTGCTATGCTTTCCAGACAAGGTGTAGGGACCTCTCTCCTGAGTGCTGCAGCTGGTTAGAGGCAGAGCTAGCTCTCCAAAGCTCATGACCCTGTGGGCATCTCTTCTGACTGTCCGAGGTGGGAATGGGGCATCTCCTCTATGCACATGTCACCGGAGTGGTAATGTCAGCTCTTCCATACTCAGGTGGCTCACCCCACCCCCATTATCAGGGCCACCTCTACTGTGCTGTTTGGGTGAGGGGCAGGGCCCACTGGTGAGTGATGGGGTCAGCTCTCCAGAACACCGCAGCTAGTTAGGGGTGTGGCCATTTAGAGGCAGGGTCAGTGACGGGTGGGGCCAACTAAGGTCAGGGTCAGTGAGGGGTGGGGACAGTTCTGCACAGCCTCTGTACATGCTAGCTGACCTGGACCAGGGATGTCTCCATGTTCTCTAGTGGTAATATAAGCCACAGATATTCACACCAGCCGCTGTCACTGAGTAGCCGTGGACTCAGACATGGCCCTCATTGGCACCTTGGTCTGGGACTTTACCATGGCCCCAGGTGGCAAGGCTGACTACACAACAGGCTGCTCCTCTCCACCCTGGATTCTCCAGTTATCTCTCTTCGTAATGTTCAAGCTGTTCCACTTCTTTTTCAGTTCCGTTTGACCACCACATATTCACACATGCAGTGGCTCCTGCTACAGGTTGGCCGCATGACTGGTCGGTCTCTGGATGGCATCTTTTGTCCCTGCTGTGTGGGTGGTGTGGTAGCAAGCAGATGTCTATGGCCCACCTGTGCTGTAGATGGCGTGGTGGTCCACAGGTCTCTATCTTCCTCTTCTTCCTATGTTGTACTGTCTAGATTTGGTTTTATTTGATCTTTATGAGTCCTAAGCATAAAACAGCATTGGCCACCAAGCCAGGCATCAAGCTAGGATAAGCAAAGGGCCACCATCTGCTCAGCTCCTGACTGATGTAAGTACAATACAACCAACAATGTATCTCTTTGCCCATTGTTTTGCTCACTCTTTCTTTTCTAGAAGAGAATTGTGTGAGAGGAGGCCCTCTCAATTCATTCTTTTGTTTGTTTCTGTACCCATGAAAACCTAGGGTAGATTCCAGACAATGACAGAAATGGAAATTATTTACCAGGGGAGGTCAGCTTGTATTCTTGATAATTCATCTACACGCTGTTAAATGAATGGCACGTTGGTTGAACCATAAGATTTAGAAATCCTCCACTACCCAAATCCCTCTGCTCTGTTTTCAGGGTGTACACATTGCTCATTTCCCTGAGGTACAAGGCTCTCCACATCTCATGGAAATGGAAAAATTGGTAGCATCCTAAATTATATTTTTGCCTAACAAATTTTGTGTTGTTTTAGGAGTCTGATGCTGAATAAACAGGATGGGGGTGGTGTGGGGGGATAATAGTGTCCAGTAGCTGAGTTATTTAGTAAAATATTAAAGATATTTCAAGAATATGATTATGATTATTAGGTGTACAGGAATAGAACCCAGGTGAATTTTTAGGGGGAGTCTAATTGATGCAAAATTGGAGTGGTAATTAGTTAAGTATGAAGAAGCGGCTAGAGCCAGTGAGCCTAAATGGGCATTTCTGAAAATCATCCCATTGAGTTTGTCAACTGGGTGCTCTGTTGTAAACAAGACAGCGTGGGGCAAGGACCCGATCACATGTTGCTTTCCAAATGCAGCTGAAGAAACCACATCATTATTCAGAAGTGTGGCACAACTGCTGTATGCCTATTGTAGCAGATAGCTAAGTCTGGTGTGGAGAGCGATTTGGCTGGAAGCGGGTGGGAATCATTCGTCAGATTTGAAAGCTTTCAAAAACTTGACGAAAACCCGGCAGCCCTAGAGACCTCATCCATTTTGATGGGATCCATCTGAACGAGCTAGCGTCTTATTTAATCGGGCAGGGTTGTGTGTTCCAGCTGTACACTGAATGATCACCTCCTTTCAAACCTCTTAACTGCCATAGAAACATCTGGTCTGTGCTCAACACGTCGATGTAAGTGAGCTGGCTCGAGGCTTCAGCTCACCTAAGTCATTCCTTACTTAGCTTGTCCTTCCACAGCTGGATGGATACCGAGGCAGAATTCAAACCCGTGCTGGGTCCCTTCCATTGTTAAATGCGTTCTCTTCCATGTTTTAACTTGCAGTAAGCTGTATATTCTTAGGGAAAAGAGTTAAGAATTAGAAAAAAAAAAGCAATTATAACCAAGGCAAACCTAAACTCTAAAGAAGGCAAGGTTTTAGTTAATTTCATTTTCACTTAGATTTTTTTTTCCTCCAATTATTACTCTGGATCAAGGGGAGGAAGGTTTGTATATGTTTCCCCCCAATGTGTAATTTCGGCGGTGTTCACACATTATGTGAAGTGATGATGCTAAATGTCTTGTTAGAACCCTAGTCTAGGTGTAGACGTAGGGTGAGTCTATGAGACCCCACAGAGAACTGGAGCGGGAGGGTAGAGAGAAAATAAAGAGTGAGGAGGAGATGGGCCAGTGGGGGAGAGAATGAGAAATGGAACATACTGTGTGTATGTTTTCCTCTCTGAGACCCATTAGACGGCTTCTTACATCGCACAGAGAGCAATAACTTCTGCCTTTTATACAACTTCTTAGCCATGGGCTTTCTATCATGGTTATATGTCTTTTTAGAGTTGTCTCAGAAAAGGAGGTTGCTTCTAATACGGGGTGGTTGAAAACTGATTTCAGAGCTCTGGTTTGTGGGCAAGACACAAAATGGCCATTATTATTCCGTGCTATCTTATCAAATTATAGGCAGTATTTCAGTTAAGAGGACTGCTGTACTGCCTAGAACATCATCTTTCCTGATTTGATTCTTAGAACAGAACAGAATCTTTTCAAATGAGTGAGGTTTGGGGCAAAATGCAGGCAAGCATGGCTCGGGGGCTTCCTCTATGGGGTTGATGCTCACTGGAATCCTGGTTGTGCCTGATTCAATTAGTAATCAGGGGTGGAATCATTGCTATTTGTGAACCTGGGAGCCTTGATTGTGAATTATATTTATAGACTGTGGTTTCTTTCTAAAAGGAATCCTTTGTTTTCAAGGACATCAAGGGTCTTGCAGCCTGTTTTCTCTCTGTAGCATATATCAGACATCATTGCATTCACCATGATTTTGGACAATGGAGTCAGGAAGACTCTATGTGTATATTGTGACAATAATTATGTTGGCTTTTCTACCTGAAGAGGAGCATACAATAATTGCTAAGACTTAAGACATCCAGTATTGAAGTATCTTGAGAGTCTGATTAGCCTTTGGCAGTTGGGACTTAACTTTGTTGCATCTTGTGAGGCACCGAGAAGATAATGTATGGTCTTCACCTGGAAGGATTGTCATGGAATGGAAAGTCAGGCTGTGTATAATTAAAAATTAATATATAAAATATTTTGTGACTAAATGCCAACTCTATGGCTTTTGGTACCTAGTTTTTCTATAAAGGCTTATATGTGTTGACTGCCAAGTTTAGAATAAACTATTTTTTAATGATGGGCCTTTATCAGGTCATTTGAGAGCCATTTTATCCATTAAGTAGTATATGGACCATTTTATTTATGAAACAGATAATTAAGATATGTCACTAAAAGTAAATATGTATTGGGAATGCATTACCTAAAGTCCTTGATAGTGAGAAATCTTTTAGTATCAGAAGGTGGTCTGAAAGCTTCTAAGGGAGAGAAGCAAAATAGTTCCACTCAACTATAAAGGCTATGAGATACAACATCTGGACCAGCAGGATAACCCCAATGATGCAATAGTAGTGCTTTTATCTTGGGGATAACCAACAACTGTCTGGTTGAACTCAAGGCTTGTTTAGTAAGAGGGAATTCACTCCTGGTATTGTAAACTTAGAAAAACTACACATGGCTGGAGAAGTCATGGCCCCTAGTCAAAACCCAACTGGACTGAAGGTCAGTGTATTTCATGGGCATCCTCTACACACAGTCTGATGGTCTTTATCTTTAGTGTACCCGTGTTTGGAATGAGAATACTCTCATGAGGACTGGTGTGGGCTTCTCCACTTTTGTGAATCCTATCAGTGCTTGAAGCGTTTTTTAGATTCAGAAGCATTTTGGCTTTTAGGTTTCAAAGTTTCAGATTATGATTATTCAGCCGAATCCTTGTACATGGTGAAGCTACTAAAGACAGCAGGAGAAGGCTAGATACTTGGGCTTTCTTTCCTGGGCATTGATTAGCAAATATGTAGACAAGCATGCTTGTGTTACCCATTAGCTTGTGGTCATGCTGGATGATTCATAAACAGGTCAAAAGATGGAGAAGAGCTGAGAATCCAGACCCCCTTCAGGGTCACAGAGTTTTGTTCTACCTTGAAAGAAAGTTGCTTATCAGAGAACAGAAGAAGTCAGCCCTGCCTGTTGTTGGCCTCTAGAAAATTTAGTCCACAGTTTTCTTCCTAAATAAAATGCATCCAAGAGAGAAGCACCAGCTTGCTGACACCCTCATAATGGAGTATGGCCAAGGCAATTGTTGATCTCTTACAGCTTTTTGAAGAGTTAGCTCAGCCGCTATGCTCTGAATAGGTCTACCCTTCTGCTGTTTAGCCAGCAATCTGCTCCGTTCCAGTGAATGGAAGAAAAGCTGAGAGGCAGAATTTCAACTCTGTTTAAATTAGAAACCTGTCTTCTTGTGAGTTTGGGCACCTTCCTTTCCATTAAGTTTTCTACCAAGGAGAGGAAACACATGGTAGGCGTGGAGTATAATGACCATATTTTGTCAACTCTAAGCCTCCTTGCGCTGTAATTTTTAACTAGCTACTAAGGCATCCTAGATGTGCACACAATGTGCAAATCCATTCTTAATACCGCTAAGTGGGATGCTAAGTGCCTAAAAGAACTTAAAACAGATTTATAAAAAAGGCAACAGGGTAACAATTACCATTATCCCCAGCTAAACTTCTCCTCTTCTGTGTTTTCATCAAGAGAGCGGTGTTGTTACTTCAACAGGCACAGTGTTGTGGTGACTTCTGTGGTACAAATAAAGCGAGACTGAAATTTTAATTGTGAAATTTAAAAGGGAAGTAATTGCTCAGTATTGGCTAATTCCATCTTTGTGCAATGACAGCAGCTGCGTTCCCCTGCCTTGTGTGTTTTAACAGATGGCACTATTTCTTATGGAGTGTTAGCGTAGCGGCCGAGGTGAGCCGAAGGAGAGAACGCTATGACAGTGTGCTAAGTAAGACATTACTGACAGCCCTGCTGAGCGGCGGAGTCTCTTCTCACCTCTCCAGCCCCCACCAAATGCTCTCCGTTTGTGGCATGTGGAATCAGAATGGAAAGATGAAAGGAAAATTAGGGCCCTCTTTCGGATTCACTTGTTTGCATACCGTTAGCAGGCTTGGGTTGGAAAGCTCAAATCCGGCAGAAAGTTGCATCAGTCAATCCCAGCACCATGCTGGGATACTTCCACACAAAGTAAAGAACTAGAAAGACTGGTACGATCATGGTCAGGATCTGCTATACTCCCCTACCTCTGGATTGGTTCCCCTTGCATAAAACACACCGGGCACTTTCTAGCTCTGAGTTGTGGCCATCCTCAAAGTCTCAGACCTTTTCATTCAATGCCATGGAAGGTAAAGTTAGCAGAATGCATGATGGGAGCTACAGCGCCCTGGAGGCTGCTGGTTTGGGTGACACTTAGAGGAGGAGGAGCGCCTAGAGGATCTCAGTTCAAGCAATGTGGCAGCGATTGAGTCAGGAGCTGGCTAGCTCCTGAGTGTGTAGCTCACACGAGATGTGGCGCCCACGGGCTGTTGCGTCTGAAGGCTTAGACCCTAGCTATTGGTGGTGTTAGTGCAGGTTGTTGAGTCTCTGGACTGTGGAGTCTGGCTGGAGGAAGTGGGTTGTGGGAATTTAGCCTGTAGACCGGTCCTTCCTGTCCAGATTTGAGCAAGCAGCCTCGGGTTCCCACCACAATGCCTCACCGTGAATGGAGATGCCCTCCATATGTGAGGTATACGAGCTCCCACTTCCTTTAAGCTGAGTCTTGCAACAGGCAAAGTAATTAGCATACCGATTCATCCTGCCTTCATTTCTCTCTTTCTTATGGGGCTGTAGCCAAAAGTTGATGGTTTTGTGGCACTGAAAGATGATAACTAAACAAATAAATGCTGCATGACTGCTCCGGGCTGGATACTGCTCGCGCTGGGGTCGCCATGGAGGGTAAAGTGCGGTCTTTGCTTTATAAGAAGAGAACACATAACGGAGGAGAGAGGCATTAGTGAAGTATAGTAGAGGTTTTAATGAGCTCACGTACAGGGCAGTCTAAAAAGCATATTAAAGGGCTGTGTAGTTAGCCGAAGCTATAGAAGGAAAGAGAGACGTCACTTGTTTGAGAGAATGGCTGTTTCCCTACTTTCCTCAGAATATTTCCTCCTGGGACCCAGAAGGTTCCCTGAGTTTCTACAGCTTTCTGCTCTTCCTGAGAGCACGGTGCTGGATGGGAGCTCCAGGCACTTGAGATGAGGGGAAGGGGACAGGAGACACAGGAGGAGGGAGAGGGGAAAGAGGAGAGAAGACAGGGCAGAGGGGCAGATGTGTGAAGAATTATGTTCCTGGCGTTTTAAACGGATCTAACTTACCAACTGAATTGCAGGCGAGCGAATGCTTTCAGGAAGAACCCTGTGGTGCTGAAGAATCACCCAGAGGAAACTTGCCCATGATATTGACCTGTATAATTGTGAGCAATACAGCCATAGACCACTCCATCGCAGGGCCGTGATCATCATGATAGCTACGGAAGTGAAAACTCTTGGCTTTCTGTTTCTAGAGAAGATGTTTTTAAAGGGCGGCTGCTATTTTACCAGCAACTCCGTTTTGACTCAGATGTATGTTGGACTTTATATGACACAGGATTATTATAGCTATGATGAAACACTCTTAGCCAAATTGAATTTTATGACAAGGGTAAAAAAGTAATTGTATCAATACTTACCGTGAGACATAATAATTACAATAAAGTGGTATTGACAATAAAGATGGACAAATAGGTTTAAGAAAAAGAAGACAGTTGTAGTCGGCAAGGCTGTGCTCTGATCTTGCAGAGTAACTATGGATTCCTTCCTAAGGTTTTTCTGGCTCTTTTCCATATTAGAAATAAAAAGGTATCTCTCTTTGGATCACAGGCAATAATGTGATTCATGCAATCCTACTTCTTACTTTTTAGTATGACCAGTTTTCAATCACATGGTCTTCCCCAATCCAAACCAAAGAATGAGGGCTTTTGTTGTTGTTGTTTAAAGATTTATTATTGTATGTAAGTAAACTGTAGCTGTCTTCAGACACACCAGAATAGGGCATCAGGTCTCATTACAGATGGTTGTGAGCCACCATGAGGTTGCTGGGATTTGAACTCAGGACCTTCAGAAGAGCAGTCAGTGATCTTAACCACTGAGCCATCTCTCCAACTTCCAAATGCTTTCTAAGTACACTGCTTGTGGCATGACCTAGGTCATGTGATGATAACTCTTTGGAACAACGTTGAGACTTCTTTATACATGTGCCCTTTATAAAGGGAATTCCCAAAGTGAGCTCAAGATGTGTGGGCATGTGTGTGGGTGTGGTGTGCACACAGACACACACAGACACATAGACACACACACACACACACACACACACACACTTTTCTATATGCCAACATCTTCCTGAGCTATTTTAAAAATGATACACTCTGAGATCTGTAGTGTTGATTGATAATTATTTGACCAGCTTGGAAAGATGGACCAGGGGAGTATTTCAATATCAAAGTCCTAGGAGCAGTAGGCATAAGGCCACAGTAGTCAAGAAGGCAGGGACACTCTAGTGGTCACATGCTGCATGCAGTTGAGAATGTAGCCTGCCAGTCTTTTATACATTCCATGCACAATTAGGTCATTTCTAAGTCCAACACTGATGGCACCCTGCCCCACGAACACCAAATGCTTCTTACATTCAGTTGTTAAGTTTTATTGTTTATTTATCTCTTTGTGTGTGGGTTGCCCATGTGAGTTTATGTGTACCGTATGCATTCAGGTGCCCAAACAGACTGGAAGAGGACATTGGATTCCTTGGAATGGTAGTTGGCTGTGAGCCAACGTGTGGGTGCTGTGAACCAAACCCTCTTTCTCTGAGAGAGCTATAAATGTTTTTGTGTGTGTGTGTGTGTGTGTGTGTGTGTGTGTGTGTTTTAACCATAGAACCATCTGCAGCTCTGTGGCAGTGCTTCATAAAGCTTATACGAGGTACTTCCAGAAACTGCCATTGCCACAAGGTCCCACCAAGACTTACGAGTATATCCGGACAGAGAACCTGGATCTCTTTAGCTTAAGGATGCTGCTGCCATCACCCTGAGTCTCCCTGAATATTACTTTTTTTGAAAAGAGAGTTAACTGGATTTCCGCTTCTTCACTCAGTGCCTACATATGAATACACTTCTCTGTGGTCCTCTACCATCATCAGGGGATTTAGTATGTTTTCACTCTTTTTTAGTTTCTATACACATAATACTATGGTGCTAAGATTCGTTAGTACAAGAATTTATACACATCCAAGAGTTTCTTAGTGTGAAAATTTCTCTGAGTGAGATAGGCTGGGTCAAAATGCATGGAGTGTCTATGAGGCTGGATATTGTATAGGTTAGTCATTTCCTGCCATCCTGGTTAAACCTACCTGAAACTTAAAATCCTTTCCTTTAATAGTTAGAGTTTGCTTATGGCAAGATCCATTTGACTGGTAGCTGGCTGCTTCCATCTCTTTGATGACGTTTCTTGAATCTTGGGGAGATCACGATTCAGTATGGCCTGGCGCTTCGTGATAGACACAAACCAGGGTCAGAGTTGGAACACAACTCTACAACTCTGATGGGATTAAGGTACCAATAAACATTTAATTTTAATGTTTACCTCAGTGCCAAATGCTGCACCTGGAGATAATATCTGACTGGATTTGGACCAAAAGGATGAGTGAATGATTACTGGCCATGAACACAGATTTATTGAAACCATGCTTTGGATTGCCCCTTGAACTGTCCTATACTACAGTATTTAATTTTGAATTTTCTCTTTTTACCCTACCTTAAGAATCTTGTGGTTTTTCATTTCACCCACTTATGATGAGGCTTACTGCCTTGCTGCCTTCTGCCCCTTTCTTTTCTTAAGATATTTTATTATTTTTATTTTATGTGTTTGGGTGTTTTGACTGCATGCAGGTATATATGCTATGCACCTGAGGTGCCCTTGGAGTTACAGATGGCTGGGTCGCCCTGTGGGAGAGAGCTGGGAATCAAACCTGGATGCTCTGGAAGAGCAGCCAGTGCCCTTTGTTTGGATGCTGGTGGGACTTTTCTCAGTGGAGAGATCTCTCTGGCCACCTTTTTTTGCATGTTACAACTAATAGTTTGCTTGGATGCTGGTGGAATTTGAAACACACACTGATAACATATTGACGTTGCCCTAATGTTTGTACTTACTGCTTCTAAATATTACTCATTTAAATATTCAAATATAACAAAGGTTATTATTTATTGCCTTTTTAGTCCATTTCTTTCTTAAATAATGTTTTAGGAAAATAATGCTCCCCTTTCTTCCTTTCTTCTCTTTTTCCTTCATTCCTTTATGTTTTCCCCCCTGTCATTCCCGTCTTCCTTCACACACGATCTCTAGTCAGAGCCCAGGAACTAAAATGCTCTTCCGTCAATCCTAAATGCCCGACCATTCTTTTCTTGTTACAGATTTTGATGGTTTCCCCCTTTGCCAGTCTATCAGGATGTCATGACTTTTATTTACATTTCTCTGATTGTAAGTCAGAAAGAACATCTTTTAGTGATTGCGGGTCACTTAAAAACTTTTCTTTGGGGGTAATTATCTGTTCCAATTACATTTCTCTTTTTAATCCAAAGTAATGTATTTGAGCTGCTCAGGTATTAAGGCCGGCAGTTCTCTGACACATGCCTTACAAATGTCCTTTCCCAATTTTTTTTTTTTTTACTTAAGTTACATTCAGTTTTCTTTGCTTTCTTCACAGCGATTGTAATGAAATGTGGCGTTTTTCAGTTCTTTTGTGTGTTGCAAGTTTTCTTTCTTAAAAAAAAAAGTATATCTGATGATTTCCCCAGTGTGTAATTATTTAAAACAAACAACTTTGTTCAGGTTTCAGCTGGTAACTTTGTGGTTTAATTTCATTCTTTAAATAAATGAAGTGTCCCAGGATTATCAGTTATGCCTCCGAATTAGTAGCATATTATTCTGAGCAACTGGAAATATTCTTTTCTGCCAAATGACCAACTTACTACCCACTAGGCTGAAGAGTAATGGAATGATTTTCATACTTCATCATGCTGAATTTAAATATTACTAAGAATTCTGAGTGAGCACTTGAATAAATGTCTACAATGTTTTAATAGTGTTCAAACTAGGAATTAATTTAGGGGGTCCATATTTTATACAACTCCATTCAAAACAACAATTACTTACTTTCTTATTTGCATTTTAATTCAGTTCTATCCTTTAGTGCTGGTATAGGATGGTCAGAATTTTGCCAGCTCATGAACATGATATAGTTGCTTTTTCTTTTCTTGGTAACACAGGAGGGGGGCATATTTTCATACTGTTGTGACCATTTTTCTTTGTGTCCTTTCCCCTTTTTGAGCTAAAATATTTGTAGGAGTTCTTTGTCTATCAAGATGAGGCAGCTTATTGTCCTTCATCCCCCATTAACACTTCAAAACTCCAACTTTGTTATTTTATAATGTTTTGACTTCTCCATCGTGAAGAAGTGTTTAATTTTATGTGCCTAATTTATCAGTTGTTTTGTTTAATGTTCCCTAGCTTTTAATGGTAAAGTTACTACTGACTGTGGTATGTTCAGGTCTTGAAGCTTTGACCACTCTAGTGAGTGCAGACTGGTACCCCATGTGGTCATAATTTGCCTGATTCTAGTGAATAATCACATTAGATAGTATCTTTTCTATATATTTTCTCCTTTTTTTGCCATTTGTATATTGTCTTAGTCAGGGTTTCTATTCCTGCACAAACATCATGACCAAGAAGCAAGTTGGGGGGCGGGGAAGGGTTTATTCAGCTTACACTTCTACATTGCTGTTCATCACCAAGGAAGTCAGGACTGGAACTCAAGCAGGTCAGAAAGCAGGAGCTGATGCAGAGGCCATGGAGGGATGTTCTTTACTGGCTTGCTTCCCCTGGCTTGCTCAGCCTGCTGCTCTCTTATAGAACCAAGACTACCAGCCCAGAGATGGCACCACTCACAAGGGGACCTCCCCCCTTGATCACTAATTGAGAAAATGCCTTACAGCTGGATCTCATGGAGGCATCTCCTCAACTGAAGCTCCTTTCTCTGTGATACTCCAGCTGTGTCAAGTTGACACAAAACTAGCCAGTACATATATCTTCTTTAGTGAAATATTTGTCAAATATTTTGTATTGTTTTTCTTGGGTTTCTGGTCTACTTGGTACTCAGCTATGTTGTAGGGTTAAGTTATTCAGATAGCCCCCACTCTGTGCATGGTGGCCACAACACTTTTATTGTACTAGTCTTTGATGAACAAAAAATTTTGTTCTTAATGTCTCATTAATCCCTTTCTTTCCTAATCTGTATTTTCATGCTATTGATGCTATAGGGTTCTACTAAATAAATAAGCAGTTAGGAGATATTCAGGTGGAAAAGTGTTTACTGCACAAGATGTGGACTGAATCCCCATTATCCAGGTGAACGCTGTGTGTTTGCACATACCCCTAATCCCAGCAATGGGGGGCAGAGACAGGGAGATCCCTGTGCCTTTCATGCACGCACACACACACACACACACACACACATGCATACATACATGCGCACACACACACACACCACCCATACACTTGCGTACACACAGTCACACACTTGCACACACATGCATATACACATTTGTACCTGCCTCCATCTCCATAGTGCTGGTATTACAGAGTGTATTACTAAGACAAGGTCATTTTTTTTTTCCACACAGGTGTCTAATTAACTCAGGCACGGACTGCTGAAAGGATAATTCTTTCCCCATTCACTAGCCTTGTATCATGTTAAAGCTCAACTAATGACCTATTAGTTGTGGGTTGCTTTGGGCATCTCCTCTGTTTCATTGCACTTTTTTATGCCACACCATACTATCTTGAAAATAGGTAAGTCCTCTTTTTTTTTCTTCTAAAATTCCTCAGGACATTTTATTTCCATATAAACAGCATCATTATGCCATTTTATAAAAAAGACCCTCCAGATTCATGCAACCATATACTTCTCTTCCCTACCCTTGCTTGGCCTTTTAACGTGTGAAATGGTACCGCATTTTTACTGTTTCTGCTGTTCCTAGCTCTGCTGCTCTGGTCTGTTTTCCTTATGTATTGTTTTTCCTTGCTTGAGAGACCTCACACTCCTTACGATGCTGGGATGCTGGTGGGACAACTGTTTGTTTTTCCAGAGTTTGTATGGTAGGATGTCTTTATTTTCCCCCTTTATTTTCAGAGTTCTCTGGATGGACAGAGCTTGGCAGGTGTTTTCCCTCAGTCTCCTACAGTCATGCCACTGTGTTCTGGTGGGCCCTGTGTTCCGATGGGCCCTGTGTTCCGGTGGGCCCTGTGTTCCGGCGGGCCCTGTGTTCCGGCGGGCCCTGTGTTCCGGCGGGCCCTGTGTTCTGGCGGGCACTGCTTTTGGTAAGTCTGCCGTTAGGCTCCTCCCTCTCTACTTTTGTGTATTTTTACAGTTTTGCATTATTTTATAACAATTAGCTGTCAGTGAGCCCGGGTGTTGTCCTCCTTTTCTTTGTGAGTGGGGTTCGTGGAGATTCTTAAAACTGTGAGCTTGTAGCTTCCTCAAATTTGCAGCTTGTTCTTTCCTTCTCTCTCTCCTATCCATTGGGGACTCCACTCAAACATGTATTGGCGCGATTGAATTGGGTCATAATTCTCGTGCTCTCATGAGCTTTCCATCGTTTTATTCCATTGTTCCACTCTGGGTCATTTCTATTTTTGTGAATCTAGGTTCACCAATTTCTCTTCTGTGATATCCATTGTCTGTGGACCTAGATTTACCAATGTTTCCTTCTGTGATGGCCATTCTGTCATGCACTCTAGTATTCTATGTTAGATGTTACAGTTTTCATCTGTAGTTATTTTTAAATCATTTTAAACCTTTTTAAAATTTTTCTTAGAGTACTTGCACTACCCCCTAGCTTATCTCAATTCAATGACTTATTTCTTAATATATCTGTTTTTGAAACATTTTTGTAAACATAATTAGTATTAGTAAGTATTTTTCTCTCAACATTTTCTTGTTTACATGTTGTCTTGCTAAGATTTTTCTTTATCTTACTTATTATAACGAATTAGCTAACTTTTAAGTTCCTGGTTATTTTGTCCTAATTCTTTCTGCATACGATGGAATTTGTTACACGATATGATTTATTTCTTTTTTGGTGTAATTTTTGAGTACCGTGTTACTTCGGCCTATGTCACTGTTATCTCATTTTCTTCCTGAGATATTTGCTCTGGGTTAAATGAAACCTATGTAGATAAAATAGGTCACAGTCTGTGCTACGCCTGCCAACTCAAGTGTAGAGTGTACACAAGCCTCTAAGAGGAGAACTCAGGTGCCTGGAAACCCTGGGTAAAACCTTTTTATAACACAGAAATTTCAGTTCTGCGCTTTTCCTCTATGGTGAAGCAAGGTTCTGAAGATACAGTATTTCTTGGAATCACTTAGAGCACTTGTGAAAACACAGGGTACTGGGCCTCATGCTCTGAATGTCTGAACACCTAGCCAGTGTTTTTGTAAATAGGTGTCTATTGTAAGCAGCTTGGCAATGAATACAGCTGAGTGGGAATTTCTAGAGTAGTGTCTAGAGTCCTTTGAGTATATGCCAGAGGTAAGGGAGCTGCTGGTCATGTGGCAGACCCATGTTCTGCAGGGCTGATGAATTACAAAATTACAGATAAATAAGGAAGTAGAAGCTAAGTTCTCACATTTGAGAGGAAGAAACCACTTGGAGAATGGAAAGGTAGAGGGACCTGGTTTTGCTGCAGCTTCTGTTGTTTTTATCGACACAAACTGCACAGTTTGATCCACACCTGCGATTTCAAATGGAATCTGACTTTTTTTCCTTTATGAATTTGTCAAGAGTCAGATTTGGTTTCCGAGTTGCTTCCAAACCGTTTACAAAAATCAACGAAACGTCGTTATGCTGGGAGCTGAGCAACGGATTTCAGAAAATCACTGGAATGATATTTTTGAAACCCAGAGCACTTTTGCATCGAAATTCTTCTCCTCCAGTTATTGGAAGTTATTTATATTTAAGTGAAATGATCTATGTGATCTTGATACCTTACATATATATCTTATTAGATGTTAGCCTCTTTCAGTATTGCACTTGCGTTTTTATAGTGGGAAGAAGGAAGAGGGGTGGATACCTACAGAAGTGCCTTTCCACTGTGTCTCTCACTTCTAGGCAGGTCACAGGAGCCCCCTTAAGGATACAATATTTCATCCCTGCTTTCCCAGGTATGTAGAGGCTTTGAGTAACTTGCCTGTGGTTACACAATGCAGTGATGAACTTTGAATTCAAATATAGACTTGTCAGAATCCAAAACCCTTTGGCTATAGCACAGAAAGTCTTTTCAGATGGAAATACATATTTCTGTATATTTTTGAGATTTTCTTGATTTTGTCTATGAAAACCTAACCACTATTACTCAGCTGAGCTCTAAGCATCACTTGAAAAATCTGATAAAACACAACTTCTAATTTTATAAAGATAATGGCGTTTTGGCCCCACGTTCCACCAGAGAACTCATTTCTAGGAAAAGTTTCAATTGATCTTAACATGAAATCAACATTAAAGATGAGAATTTCAGGGCAGGCAAAAGTGCTTGCTGCCAAGAATGATGGCCTAAATTTGATTCCCTGGGTCCCATGTTGTAGAAGAGAACTCACAAAGTTGTTCTTTGACCTTCACACTTGTGTTGTATGACCTCTCTCTCTCTCTCTCTCACAAGAAAATAGACACATACCTAAATACAGTAAGATATGTTTAATGATAAATCTATAACCCTATTTCCTAGTTGTAGAATTTAGGTTAAATTCACTAGTAACTCCATGGTTACTGTGCTGGGAAGGACCTAACCAGCCCATCCCTCTGCTAAGCACTGAGGTAGGACATTCTTCACTGGCACCTGAAAGTCTTCATGGAGAACCCTGACAAAACAATTCTGCTCACCCTCCTCTTTGAGGTGGGTGCTCTCCACCCTGGCTCCATGTGTGATTAGCTCTGACATGTCATTGGACCAGTGCAACTGGAATCACTGGAGAATCACCTGAACGGTAATATTTTCAAAGTACCCAAGTGACTATAATCTACTGTCAGAACTGAGCATACTCATTTTTTTCCCCCATGAAAACATTAGTAGGTAAGCTGTGGGACCACGAAAGGCAGTCTATGTTCTGGTCGAGCAAGGCTTACTCTGGAGACCCAGTAGAAAATCCTACAAGGGACAGAACAGTGAGCTATGCCCCCAGACACAAACGTGAGACGCCACGAGCCCTCAATTCCATCATTCTGTGGCCATCAGTCACGTAGGCTGTCCAGCCTCCACCCTCACAGTTACCTGACAATAGCCAGGTATGATCCTTCCCACAGTTACCCTGCAACAGCGAGGTTGCCCAGCCCACTATTAAAGAGGCTGCTTGGCTCCTCCTCCCTCTCTTGCTTCTCTTGTCTCTTCTCTCTCAACTCTTGCCCTCCTTCTACCCCCTCTTCTCTCCCCTCTATCCACATGGCCATGGCCGCTCTCTGCCCCCCCCCTCTGTCTTTCTACAATAAACACCTTCAAACCATGGACCATCTCTGCTCATCGAGATCAAGATCTGCCATGCTGGAGCAATGGAGCAGGCTTCCCTCTAATGAGCCACGTTTCTTCTAACCTCCCTTCTGGAGGTCTTCCTGCACTCTAGCCACAGCCGCCAGCCAGCCCAAGCTGCCCACTGAGCTAGCAGCCTGAGCTAACCAGACTCTCTCATCCCTGAGGTAACCTACTAGAGCTCTCCCCCTACCTTTACCCCTTAGCCCCCAGGCCAGAGTCTGCCCATGGGCCTGTTATCAGTTCTTCCAAGGCATACAGCGGTCTGGGATGTCTGAGATCTAGAATCTGTTGTCCCTGGTCCTGTGCGGCCCAGGGACCCCCAAACCAGCTCTCCTCCGATACCCAGCCATCTGTGGTACCCAAGACTCGGAGCTGAGACTGTGCCTTCCCCACCCCCTGGGGTGGGGTTCTGTGGCCTGTGATGCCCGATGCCCATCCTGCAGCTGTTCTGTGGGGTCCCACAGCAGTCTTCCCGAGCTCTGGTGGGACGCGGGTCTCCCCCACCCTTTTATTTCTCCGTGCCCGGCGCCCAACAGTGAGCCAGAGACATGGTCCAGTGGTCAGGGCCACCAAACCTGACCCCCAGAATTTGTTCTCAAGGACCCACATGGTAGAAGGAAAGAACTGACTCCTAAAAGTTGTCCTCTATCCTCTTCATGTATGCCACGGCACACATACATATGTGTGCATACACATGTACGCGTGGGAGAGATAAATAAAATAAAACATAAAATGTACTTAGACATGGTATCTTGTCTGTCTTCCCTTTCCCTCTCCTTCTCCCTCTCTTGCACCTCTCTTTCCAACTAGTCCCCTATCTACTTTGTTATTATAGCTAGTATTCACTTGAAATTTTTAATGAACATAAACTACATAACACTGGGTTTTGTGAGGACATTTTCATACATGTCCTGCACGTATACAATGTGTTGTAATCTGACTCTCCATTAGCTATGTCTTGTCTCCTTCCCACTTACCCACTTCCTCTTCCAAATGAGACCCCTGTTCTCATGTCATTTACGCCATCCCATTTCACATGGATAGTACTGTCTATGTGAACACATGTGCCAATGAATGGTCAATGTAGGATGACTGTTCTTGTCAATAATATTTCAGGTATACTGCATAAAATAAATTGAGAGTTAGAACTAGGAAATGCTGAAAGTAACAAGCATATGTATTAATTTTTTGGCTCAGGTACATTTCAGATCCAATTAAGACAAGACTTTTCACCTAAAAAGAAGTTTTATCTATCTATCTATCTATCTATCTATCTATCTATCTATCTATCTATCTACTATCTATCTATTTATTTTAAATGATATTCTTTTGGATCAAAGATCATCTACCACGTAAGACTAAAACATTTTAAATTATTTTATTTTTATTTATATGTATGTATGTATGTATGTATGTATGTATGTGTATACACTTGTGTTGGTACCTATGGAATTCAAAACAGAGCAGGAGGTCCCTCGCAGATGATGTTAGAGGTGGTTGTGAGCTGCCTGATGTGTGATGTTAGGGATCAAACTTGAGTCCTGTGGAAGAACCAAGTGCTCTCACCCCTTCTCCAACTCTCCAGCCTCCTCGCCTTTTAAACTGGGAGAGAAATGAAGGATAATGAAGGAAAAATGAAGGAAAAGTATTTTCTCTTCAATGCCATGGTATTTATATTCTTTGTAAGTCTATTTCAGTGACCAGAAAAAAATCTGTATTCATCTTTTTTTTTTCCTTTACATTGATAGCCACACCATTAAAAATTAAGCAGGGAATTTTTGTTGGCGCTTTTATGTTGTTGAATCATGAGAGGTTGAAACCCTCTTCACCTGATGCAGGGCTCCAGGTAGATGCCTCTAAAGGAAGCATCCAGATATGTTCTAAATGCTCCAGCGATCTTGTTGGCATTGGTATTAAGGGTATGAGAATGATATTCCTTCGACTTTGCACAAGAAGCAGCAACTATAGTATTAGAATTCTATACTCTGACACACTGAAAATTCATTTTCAAATGCTACATTCATCCCTTAGTCACGATTGTGTTAAATTTTTGTCAAATCCACTCTCAGCTGGCATAAGTTTCCATATGGTTTATATTTCTACAGCATCTGTCTGAAAAACCAGAGAGGTGTTTGTGTTGTGCGTGTGTCTGATGCTACACTTCTGATGTTTCTGAAGTAAGGAAGCATTGATTGTGGCAAGCCACCCAGGGACAGCGGGGTCAGTGTTCTTCCTTAGGCTTCCCTGGGATTTCCTTTTGTCTCTCCTTAGTTAGCAGCAGGATATGTTCTTAGCGTGGACACTGAAGGCAGAAGCAGCCACCCCTCCCACCTTACCTCCTACTTCACACCCTGGAGCCAAAAACAAAAGGTGGCACAAATATGTTGAACCCCAGAATTTGCTCGGAAAGAGCACAAGTTTACAGTTGTAGGAGCAGAAGAAGGAGGAAGCATGGCGGATCGTGAACACAGGGTGCTTGGAGATAAGAGGCTAGCCCCCCACCCCAGTCTAATGGGTAATAGAGTCATTAATTCTGCTGATTAACTCGGCCTTGGGGTTCATGGAAATGACATCTACTCCCTTTTGTTTCTTTTAAACGCAAACTGTGGAACAAGGGAAACTGAAAAGAAAAAAAAAAAAAACCAAAAACCTTAAGCTAATTAGAGAGAAGCCAGGAGAAAAGAAGCAGAGAGAAAATACAGACAGTCGGAGCAGTTGGAGCATTAATGAGACTTGTTTAGGGGAAAGAACGTGACAGGCTCCTCAAAAGTATTATTGTCAAATGTGTCAGCGTTTCATAGATGGCTAGATCTACCTTTTAGCTTCATGCTGATAGTTAATGATTTGAGACTATAAAAAGATTGAAAAGGTAAAAGGGAAAATGTCAGACTCAACTGGATTTTAATGAGCTTATTATTATTTTTCTCTGAAGGAAACGGGCCTTGGGAAATCTGAAACCTTCCTGGGCTTTCTATCCTTTGCTGTCTGTATTTCTATCTCTTTCTAAGATGAGGTTGGCAGAAGGATGGTGGGAGGTGGCTGTCAAAGGCCTGAGCTCAAAGATCCGGGGCACTGGGCCCTTCACTTTCCCGAGAGGATGAAGGGTGGCTGTCTTGGATGACAACAATGAGGAGAGCTGGGTGGCGAGGGCAGCAAGAGCACTTGTTTGTGTTTTCGGTGATGTGCTGAGTGGAAGCCATCTTCACACTGTGGGATGTAACAAAGAAACCTGAAGTGATGATGCAGGTTCGTTCCTCAGAATAGCTGCTCCACTGATTGCTGGGTACGCCGGCGAGAGGACGGGATATATGCTGATGGCTGCTTATTAGTCACATTACAAGAGACATTAGAGCAGACAAGGATTCGCAGACCAAGGAGAGGAGATGCTTTCTGGGTTCTGTACTCAGCAGGGTAGCCCTGTCATTAAATTTGGTAGTGCCAATTTAATTTGGAAAAAAAAGTGAGAAGAAACTTTGAAAATGAATTCTGTAACCTCATTTTTACCTTAATAAGAACTGTCAGGATTTTACTCCCTGGGCTCTCGGGGTTTTGTGTTCGTAGGCTGAGCACATAGAAGGCTCACATCTTTCCAGAAATCGAATGCTAGTGGGGAAATCAGAGGCAGACTTCAAGGCTTTTTTTTTTTCTGTATGATTTTCTTGTCATTTCCAACACATTAAGTTCTACTGACAATGCCTAGGTGCAGATTATTAATCAGGGTCAAGCCAACAGCCTTCCTAATGAGTTTCTGATGATTCCTTTATGAAATAAGTCACCCAGTTTACTGATTTGCAAAGCAAAAAAGGCTGCATACGGAATAGCGAACTGCAGTCTCTGACATTCCATCAGAGATTATCATCTGGCATCCACCCATGCAATCCACGACTCACCTCTGAACGCTCTACGCACACATACATGGGCCCGCCATATACAAAGGTGTGTGTTTTGCTCCATTTGTGTCTATGGAGATTAGAAACATACAGTCTGACCTTAAGTTCATGAAGATACTCAAATGTGTTTCATTTTGGAGTTTCATTAGAATGCTAACCAATGATCAGTCCAATTCCATGTGTTAGAAATTAGTTAGATAACTGTGCTCTGGAGGAAGTGAAGTCATGGAGGTTTAAACCAAATTGGAAAGAGGGGAATACATTTCAGAGCCTTTCTGGTTTGGGCTTAAGGAATTCTGTGCACAGTATCTTCCTTCAAGACTGTCTCAGGCTGTGGACAGGAAGGCTGCTCAGCAGTGAATGACAAGCAAGTGGAGCCCTGCAAATTCCTAGACACACTGGAAAAGAAGAGCGTGGAGGGATTGCCGTTAGAATGCTTGTCTTGTGTGGGGGAAGCCCTGGGTTCAGCCTGGGCCCCACATAGGAGAGGATGTGATGGTGCGACCCTGTAATCTGAGCAGTCAAGGGGAAGGTGCAGGGGGATCAGAAGGTCAAGGTCATCCCCTGCCATGTAGCAAGTTTGAGGCTATCCTGGGCTATCTGAGGCCTTGTGTGGAGGGAATAGAGGCGAGTTCATACAGTGGTCTTAGGGGAGAGCTTCTCTTGTTTCATGCTCTAGAGTTCTCCCTCTACTGGTGGGCACCTTGTTACACAATAGAATCCAGAGCAGAAGCTTCATCTACTACATCTTCAGGGTAGAGCCTGTGACTGATGATGGAGGACATATTTATGGAATGAGAGATCCTCACTCTGAGGACTTCTCAGTTGACCATGCAATGTATGAAATAGCTTCGCTTGCACCAACACATATATACATCACTCCCAGATTCCATACATCTGAAAAGACACATGCTATCCTCAGGACAGGAGGCTTGATCTCTGACTTCTAGGAAACGTGTTGAAAGAAGGGTGGCCCTCTCTTGCATCCTCCTCTGACCTCATCCACACTCATCTTTAAAATAAGCACTCGATGAACTTAACAGAATCAGCACCCAGAATCAAACTCTATGTGTTCCCTGAGGCAGCCCAGGGAGTTCTTCACAGAGTGCAAAACCTCTTCAACCCAAGTCGAGGAAGAGTAAGCAGAAAGTACACAAGAGCTTGTACAGGAGGAAGAGAGATGTAACATGGCTGTGGTCCATGGCAGCTTCCAGTAGCTATGGTTACTGGCAGAAGATTGGCACAATTCTGAGCCAGTCAAAAAATGCCAACACGAATGGGGGCGGTGCCATGAGGAAGGCCCTTGGAGGAGAAGCTATTGGTGGTTGATAGTTGCTGAAGGGAGTCAAGTCTCCATCTCTTTGGCAACATGGATGCAGATAGGTTGCCCATGCCCCAGCGGATAGCCCCACACCTGAGGCATATGGTCAGCACTCAGTGGACTCAAAGTCTGTTACTAATAACAACGAAAATGGAAGACATGAAATTGTGAGGGAGCTGGAGTGGGCACATTATGATTTGTTGGAGAGAAGTGAAGGTGTATAAAATTTTCAATGAAAAAGTGTAGTGTAGTGTGTGTGTGTGTGTGTGTGTGTGTGTGTGTGTGTGAGAGAGAGAGAGAGAGAGAGAGAGAGAGAGAGAGAGAGAATATGAATTAGGAGTCTCTATAGAGCAGCAATTCTCCTCAACATGTGGGTCATGACCTCCTGGGGGTCAAACGACTCTTTCACCGGGATACAGGGATCACCTAAAGTCATTGGAAAAACCACAGATATTTACATTATGATTTATAACAGTAGCAAAATTACAGTCATGAAGTCACAACAAAAATAATCTTGTGGTTGGTGTCACTTGTCAGCCTGAGGAACTGTCCTAAAGGGTTGCAGCATTAGAAAGGGTGAGAACCACTGCTCTCGAGGAACAGAACCTATAGGGTGAAAATATACAGGTAATGTCTTAAATCAGATTTGGTTGAGATAGAAACAAGTTGTCTTTCACTTGAGAGGCTGAGAACCTGGTAGCCGCTCAGTCTTCAAGGCTGGGTGGCTCAGTAGTTAGACTGGTCCTACAGCAGCTTTCTCACACCTGAATAACTCAAATGTAGTAGTTTCTCAGTTCTCAGAGATGGGTTTCCCAGGGGACTCAATCTGGTGCTGAAAACTTGGAAGGTTTCTGGAGAGCTGATGATCCTTAGTCAGCGATGGAATCCTGGAAAAGAGTTCTGCCATCAGTGAAGGAATCCCCCTCCTCCTCCTGCTCCTCCTCCTGCACCTCCTCCTCTTCTTCCCTTTCCTCTTCTTCCTCCTCCTCCACAGCAGCAACAGGATAAATCAACTAAGAAGAAGGAATGCCAAGTGAGGAAAGGGAAGACAACCGTCATTTAGATACACAGTTTCTTTTTAATCTGTGCTGCTATTAGAAGGTGCCATCCACCTTTGGGGTGGGTCTTTTCACTTCTTTTAAGGCAATCAGAATAATTCTTCAGGTGGTGGTTCCTTTACAGAAGATTCTAATTTGTTTCAAGTGGATATTAAAACCAACACTCACTCACTCTCATCTCTCCACCTCTCCATCTCTCCAACTATCCGTCTATCTGTCTGTCTATCTATCTATCTATCTATCTATCTATCTATCTATCTATCTATCTATCTATCATTTATCTATCTATCTATCTATCTATCTACCTATGTATGTACATGTGTGTATAATTATACATTGTGTGTGTGTGTGGACATGTGTATATATTTATACAGTTTGTGTGTGTGCATATATGTGCATGTGTGTAAAATTACCCATTGTATGTGTGCTCAGTGTGTGGACACATATGTACATGGTTTAAATTTTGTGAGTGTGTTTTCATATAGCTGATTGTAGGAGACAAGTGTAGGTCCCATCTGAAAATGGGACTGTTTTCAAGGCAACAGTGTGCTCTGAGTGTTACAGCATCAAAGCCTCTCCTGATTCTTAGAGGCCATGTTAGGTATCTCCCTTTATGCTTGTCTGCCATTGCCCTTCAGGGTGTTTTATTATAATCATGTGTCCCGTGGCTGGGTTCTCCTGGTAACAACATATTTTAAAAGATGGATCTTACTTGTCGGCATAGTTTCAAAGGAAAAAGAGAGGCCTCAGAGAAGCCCAAGTTGGTCTCCATCTTTCTTTCAGAAGCTTTCACTTCATCTTTTAAAGCTTCTCTCACATGACTCTCTAGACAATCGATGCCCACCTCAGTGGGTGTGTCACTGTCTGCCTCTTACATATTTGTTTTCTTCCTTCTCAACATCAGTGAATGAAAATCTATGTTAAGACCTTTCTTAATAAACCCTGACCTTAATTCATACACAATAAAACTTTCCTGTTTTTCTTCAGTTTCTGGCCTCATTCCCAGACTCCCCATCAGTCTCGGCCTTCAGGATATATCTACTGTCCATATTCTTCATATCTACCCTGAGCCACTGACCATCTAATTAGAATGTTCAGTTTCATAGCCGTGCTATATGAGTGAATACTTGGAGAATGTTTTTGGGGAATGGTAAACCTGTAATTTCAGAAGTGGCTGAAATAGACCACTAAATGGAAGGCAGAATGAGAGTGGGATATTGCCTCTTTTCTGAGTTGCCTTTGTGGGTGTGTAGTGAATTCATGTTTCACTTGAAGAACGGCTATCCAATGTGAAGGGAAGTTTTATTTTATGTCCATTAGATAGATGCTTTATGCAACCACTCTCTAAGCTGGATAGAATGGCTTTTAAAAATCCCATTGGAGGGAGGAATAAACCAAGGTATAGAGAGTGCCTTGTCCACAAGCCAGCAAGGCAGGGATCTGCTGCCTCCAGGGTGGGGAGTGAGGGGCTGTTGTGCGATGTGTAGTCGTCCAGCTTTGTTTCCGGCTTTGATACTGTAAGTCCATCTGGACACCAAGTGAGCCGTGCTATTCATACAATGTTTATAAATGCTCAGCTATTACTACTCCCATAATTTATAAATGCTCCACTCTTTCAGCACTTTTCCCAGGAGTTCCTAAATCAAAGGGACCAGTGCAGGAGAAATAAATCACAAATCTCTGGCCTTTAAATGACTCTAAAAGGTTACAAAAGTCACCTAGTAGTGTCTTAAACAAGATCGATAAAGGCACATTAATACTATAGGTTTATACTAGGAAACTAGGACTGGATAGAAGTGCAAGCGTAATTTCAATTCAGGGAGTGAAAGAAAAGCCAGTTCTTAGGAGTAGTTATAAGAGAAGAATAGCCCAACAACAACCTTTAAGAGCGCCAGTGTTAAGAGCACAGGGGCTAAGTACATTGGCAGCATGTGTGTAGGAATGTGTTTGTGCGTGTATGTTTGTGTGTATGTAAGATTTGCCAAATTCTTGCCAGTGGTGCTAAATGGGAGAGTTATCGAGCAATCACGGCGAGGGCTGCGGTGCTCTACAGCTGGAATCGCTGCAGGTGCAGCTTTCTGGTTGCAGGCCAGCATTATTTTGCAATACTGCTGGCAGTAACCATTTTTAAATAGAAACATGATTGCACTTTATTTTAATATTTCTCCCTTCCATTTTCCCCCTACTGTAAATCAACCCTGCTAGGAGCATGAAGTCCTTTGCCAAGGTTTCCAGTAATAGATTAAGCCCACTGGGCTAAGACCATTTTTAGTGGATGCAAATACACCAAGTTTGCACAGTGCAGTTGGTATAGTTTATGTGAGTGGGACAGTGGGAGGCACAGGGTACCAGCTTCTCTTAGGCTTCTGTGCTATTCGGAGATGAACTTTTCTTTCACTCCCATGACGGTGACAGGTAGCAGGAGTATGTCAACTGTGTCACCAGACTTCTGATTGTCTCCACTACCGCCCTGCAGGCTTTGGGCAGATTGTGTTATAAAGGAAGTCCCTGGGGGAGATCATGCTAAAGAACCATGGGTTAACCAGTTCAGGTTTATGCAGGTCTCATGCCCCAGACTCTATGGTACTGTTAAGCCATTAAATACTCATGTCATCCCTGGATACTACATTTACATGACTTGACAGGTAGGGGCATAGAGGGACAAATCAATTAAGTAACCTGTGCAAGGTCAGACAGCCAGTAAGTGGAAGAAGTCAGGAACGAAGTTGGGGAATTTGGAGGCAGAGTCTGGTGGCCTCCTCTTAGCTACATAGTGTTTCATTATGGGAACTTGAGGCGATCTCATTTCACAGCATCAAGAACAGCTTCTCTGATCCTTTTAAAGGGATAACATATTGGTGTCTTTCCCCAACCAGTCCATTAGCTTCTTAAGGGTCATTTTAAAATGTCTTCATATGTCCTTGCCCTCTAGGACTGGGCTCTTCTATAGGAAGAATTTGATACCCAAAGCAGGGCTGTCCAGTGAACTAGTGACTCTTTTGGATGCTCTCAAAAATGGGTTATTGTTCTCAGGACGTGGATCTGTGTGAGGAGCCTGTCTGTGCCTGGTTCTCAGGGACACGGGTAATCCCAGATGTCCTGTAACGAAGCATGTACTTTCACAAACACATTTTGCTTGCCTTGGGTTCAGTGTCCTTAGGTCTACTCTGATATGATGGCTGTACTGCCCACAGCTGCTTTAAGAGGACACCAGGTCAGCCCTTTACTGTTAAACCATTTGATGTATCAAATCTCTGTGAGAAGCCAGGCATTTATAACTTTTGTAAAAAATGTAGGACCATAAAATCATTATCAGAAAGTAGAGGTTAAGTTGGAAGGCCTTAATGTGGGAAAGACAAAGAGGGAACTAGGAGTTTTGAGTTCATGGTTCAAGCCCTGGGTTGGATTTCCCAGCAGTTAGATACACAGGGAACACTAAAGAAATTAAAATAGGTGCTTCTCTCCATTAATAAGACAATGAGTGCCACAAGAGAACATCCTTTCAAGTCTCTTTTTTTCCCATTCAGTTTTACTACTGTATATTTGTTATACATAATGTTAGAGTTCATAAAGAAAACTGACCGTCTTCACCCTGGCGCCTTTGCCTTCTCTCCACACTACCAGTTTCCCTGTCTCTCTGTTCCGACGACATATATGTACAATTACATACGGTTCTGTATGTTCATACAACAATCTGGCATCAACAAATGAAAGAAAACATCTTACTGCTTAGGATTAGAAAACATCATTTTGCTTAGGATGCTAGTCTCCAGTTCCCTTCATTTTCTAGAGCATCACCCCATTCCAGGGCATTCACACAGCTGAATAAGCTGGGTTTTCACTTTAGCCTCTCTAAGACTACTCCGTGTGTTCCCCTGACCACCACCGTGCCGCAGCAAACATTTGGAAGAAATAACCCCTGAATACAAGCACAACTTCAACCTGTTGGCACACAACAAAAGCCTTGCTTTGGAGTGGAGATCATTCAGGTAACTTCAGGAAGGTGCTGGTTAATTTCATATACTCAAATTTGTGCTTGGGTTTTCCATGTCAATAGCATAAATGGACCTGAGGGTGAGGAAGATCCATTCCTTTGTGGATGACTTGTGAGGGTGATCTTAACAATACTCGAATACAGACGTACTCATGATCACAAAGTGTCTTCCTAATTCTGTCTGTTAGAAGCATTATTACCACACCTCTGGTTCTGGCTGCATGTGGCTGCTCTCAGCCTTCACCTGATTGCTCTCCCAATCCTCCATCCTCAAAGTGTGGTCATGGCCTGGAAGCAACAGCTTCACGTGGGTTGTGTTAGCACTACAGAGGTACTGAATCAGAAGCCAGAGTTTAACAAGGTCTCCAGGCGGTTCCTATGCCCATTAATGGTTGAGAGGCACCATGTTAAATTACCGAGACTGCTGCGGAGAATTACAGGGTGCCATGTTTAATGTGGTGCTACAAGAATCTATATTTATTGGCATTCTAGAACTGTATGTAGCTCCTTGAGCTTAAGTGTAGCATTAAAGCAGTAAGTATGAGGTCAGAAGGAAGGACATGGCAAAGTTCCAAACACGTATCGTAATGCTAGTTTCTCAGGCTGGCACAAGTCCATGAGAAAACTGTGGTTAGATGATGACTCAACCTAGGGCCAAGGATGTGTCTCAATGGTAAAGCTCTTGTCTAGCATATGTGAGGCCCCAGGTTCAATCCTCAGTACAGCCCAAGGGGGGGTGGGTGTGACTGACTCAAACTGTACACAGAGAGGCAGATCATAAAAGGAAGAACTGTGGCAGCAGGATGTACCATGAGAGCCACTAACATGACCCAGGTGCTCTGTAGTTACGATGAGAGCCGAAGGGCCATTCACAGTTAAGAGCGATCACCACCACTCCCTTCATACCAGTGGTTCTCAACCTTCCTAATGCTGTGACCCTTTAATACAGTTCCTCATGTTGTGCTGAACCCCAACTATAAAATTATTTTTGTTGCTATTTCATAACCGTAATTTTTGACTATTAACCATAATGTAAATATCTTGTGTTTTCCAATGGTCTTACGTGACCCCTGTGAAAGGATTACTTGATACGCTCAAAGAGGTTGTGACCCATAGGTTGGGAACCATTGCTCTACACCAAGACCCATCTGATTTCCAACAGCCAACCTTGCTGGGCCTTAGCACATTGCAGTCACACGTGGCTTTACAAAGACAGTGTTTTCTCAATTGATGCACAAGGTGTGTTTTGCCTCCTTTGCTAAGAGCAGAAGCGGGGATGGAGAAGCCGCTTAGTATCACCTTAGATCTTCCAGGTCTTTGGGGCTCTTTCCCTCCGAGTTCCAGATTCATCCTCTTGGTCTGTTTTATTACCAGTTTGTCAGCTCCTCAGCCTTTCGCATTGCTCTTGAGCCCTGCACTTACTGCATGAGTGTCTGCTGTTTCTGTGTTCTCTTTCATCTTTATCTTTCATTTATCTGGAAGCTTCTGGAACTTCACTTCTCCTGACCTGTGACATGGTAAGAGTATTTCCTTTAGAATACAAATCCCAGCATCATCGACCACAGAAAATGCCTGTCCTTCTCAAGGGATTATCTCTTCTGGGGTCCTTTTGGCACCTATGCAAGTGAGCAGAGTAGATAATAATAACCGATGAGGGTAGAAACTTGCTCCTGGCACACCTTAGACGTTTTCTTTGGATGTTAGCTCTGAGAATCCGGAGCTTGCCTCAAGAGAACCACACTGTAAGGTCTTGAGAACATGAGGAGGATTAAATTTACATGCGGAAAAATTGTCACTATCAAATTGGGACCACTAAGGTCAAATCCAACAGGGTGGAGTCAGAAGGCCATGAAGGAGGGGACCTGCCACAGTTCTGCTCATGATGGGAAAGTGAAAGGGGTCAAAGGCATAGATTAGCCCAGGTAAAGATGTAGAAACGTGGGACTGGTATGTATCTATCTAGCTCAGACACTGCATATCAGGGGATCTGAGTTAGCAGCCTATGATGTAATGCACCGTGGAACCATGTATATCATTCCTGGCAACTTCCAGTTTCATGTAATCTTATATAAATAAATTCCCATGTCAGAGGTGGGTCTCTTCACCTGATGTGAATAAAGTATGTCTCATTTGATCACACATTTTCCTTAGCCTTCTGACATCCTGGCTCAAGAGATTGAATGCCATGAAAAGAGACTGGGAACATTTGCCTAATGATAGTGATATCATTCAGTGAGCCAAAAGCTGACCTCTGCAAAGAGGCTGAATTAGCAGCCTTTGCTTCAAAGTAGCATCTGAAGACTTATTCTTTCCTGTCTTCAAAAGCTTCCTTTATGTCTCAATCCCAGTGGACACACCTCTGTTCCAGCTAAAGTATGCCTGTTCCCGCATTCGCCTGCTTTACATGTATAAAGTCATCGACTTGGAAAGTTATTCTCTCTCTTGCTAAGTTTAGGTGGATGTATTAAAGATGGCCACTATGGAGGATCTTGGATATGCCTGACATCAGGAGAATAAGACAGAAGATTATTCAGCAAATATGGACTTTTAGTGGAGGCAGAGAAGTGGATCAATGGGTTCTAGGAATGGGGCTGTTCTTTGGAGTGATGCTTGGCTCAAATATAGGTTATCAGATGATGTCTACTCATCGTGGCCATGTGTGTGAGGCACTGACGGGAGCAGCTGCTCCTTCCTCAGGACCCCAGGGCCCACAGAGACAAGGTGTATCATCACGTGCTCTCTTTGGCCTTGGTGCTCCAGTGAGCATCATGGGCAAGTCACTTGAGAGATTAATCCATTGAATGGTGTTATATTTGTGACTTCTGCATACTTTCTTTTTTTTTTTTTTTTTTTTGGTTTTTCGAGACAGGGTTTCTCTGTGTAGCCCTAGCTGTCCTGGTACTCACTTTGTAGACCAGGCTGGCCTCGAACTCAGAAATCTGCCTGCCTCTGCCTCCCGAGTGCTGGGATTAAAGGCGTGCGCCACCACGCCCGGCTCTGCATACTTTCTTATGGCTCATTGGAAATCCTCAGTCAGTGGAGAGAATGATTTAGCCACATGAGTGATGTACTTCCAAAATGCTCACATAGTTAAAGGATAGCTGTGGTGATCAAGTTAGTCACTGTCATCACCTTCGGGAGTCAGTGCTACCTTCTCTACTCCAGAAACTGATAAAGATATAAAACCTGTGCTCTAGCCCCTGAGCACACTAAGGTTACTCGGTTGAAAGGCCATGCCTTAAACCTCTATACCACTTAAGTAAGAGAATCTCTGTCCAGGTAGGGTACTTTCCTCATAGTTCCATTTTGTCTATGAGCACATTTTAATGAGCATTCTTGCTCTATCTTACTTCAGCTTTCCTGGGTCAGTTTGAATTGAGCTCTTTGTGTGTCCCCTCTGGCAAATGCTACAGGTCTGAAAAACTGCAGAGATGACCTAGTCTGAAAGGAGCATACTCCCTCTGCTCTTTGTCATTTAGTTTTGCAAGCAGCTACACCCATTACAATAAAGTTAATGTACTTGACTTTTAAATGGTTTATTTGGCTTTGAAACCAATTGAATAGTTTTCTTTTTTCCTTTTTTTTTTTTTTCTGGCTACATCTCTTTATAAACAAATCAGAGAGAAATCAATCTACATTCTGTAATGGGAAACACTTGTGCTTTTTGTAGAAGATCCTGAGTTACTACAAGCTATAGGGCATTCAATTTTTAACTCAACGTTGTGATGACCAGGTGTGATAGTAAATTTTCTGTGCAATGTGACCAGCCTAGAGTGTTCAGCTGTTTGGTCAAGCATCATCTGATTGTTTATGTGTTTCTGCATTTGTATCGGTAGACTGAGGATAGCAGATGGCCCACTGTAGTGTGAGTGGGACACTTCCCTTCAACTGAAGGCCTGAATTGAAGAAGAAGACTGATGGAGAGTGATCTTCTAGTGCCCGAGTACTCAGGATTGGGATTCTGGGCTCTTTCTGTCTTTGGACTAAACTTGACATATTGACTTTATTGCTTTGTAGCCTGTGGATTTCTGACGGACCCATACCATTGGCTTCTGGGATCTCCAGCTCATTGACTTCAATTATGGAGACTTTTTTGT
Source organism: Mus caroli (assembly GCF_978045245.1). Lineage (NCBI taxonomy): Eukaryota > Metazoa > Chordata > Mammalia > Rodentia > Muridae > Mus > Mus caroli. The sequence continues at coordinate 73,664,374 of NW_028227270.1, read as the reverse complement.
CTCCATAATTGAATTAGACAATTCTTTCTGTGATCTCTGCCTCAGCTGTCTGTGTATTGGTCTGTTTCCATCTCTTCCTCCATTTTGTAGTCCTCCCTCTCTCCTTCCTTCCCTCCCTCCCTCCCTCCTTCTGTACTCTCTCTCTGTTTCTATTTACAAACACAATACAATAATTTTGCATGCTGATTTGACTGGGTTAAGAGATACCCAGAAATATGGCTAAGCATTACTTCTGTGAGAGTATTTCTGGAAGATACTATGTTGTATAGAGATCACCTTATTCACAGGGGTATGTGTGAATTCAGATGATTCCACTTTCCCAGTTTCCTGCCTTCAGGTGACATATGAAATGACTGTCCTCCAACGTTGTAGCATTCCATAGCAAATATATATTATCAGTTCATTGTTTTCTAGAGAACTGTGGAATGTATGCAAGGTTGACTCTATTTTTCTTGGTTCTATTTCTCCAAAGAGCTACAGCTAAGGGATGCTCCAGACAGATCTCAGACACACCCCTTTCTATGGGAAATGTCTGTGTTGAAAGCTTTTATCCAAGGTCATCAGAGGAGCTCCGCTGTGCTTCCCTTCTGAACACATCAGGTTGAGCTCATTAAACAAGAGAATATGGAGAAAGCGCATTGATAATACATGGATGCACTTCAGTCAGTTCAGTGGGGAAGAATCACCCCCAGGTGCCTTCTGATGTGAGCTGTGATGAGTCTCAGAAGGGAGGACAGTATTTCCATTGTCTCCTGGACTTCCAAAGGAAGGAAATCTTTAGATGCCAACCTTGAAGTCCCCAAGGACAGTCATGGTCATGAACTGAGTACCGAGCTATGGCTATCCTGGATTGGAAAACATGGTTGTTTCCTTGCCCTCTGGGGGTGACCATGACAGTTTTTCTACAAGAAGTACTGAAAAGAAATGCTATGGTTTCTTAAGGGGAATGCACAATTCTAATAGACACAATTAAGTCTTTCTCATCCAGAAGCACTAGGCCCCCCCCCCCCCCACTCAGGTAACAGGCTCTCTTGGTTTTGTTCATTTATTTTGAGACAGAGCTTCTTTTTCCCATTAATTTATCTGTTTACTCACCTTGCATCCCAACCCAGCTCCCTTCCTCCTACTTTCCCAGTCCCGCCCTTATAGTCCCTTCCTCCATTCCCTCCTCCCTTTCTTCTCAGGCTCCCTCTTGGGTACCAACCTGCCCTGGTACATCAAGTTGCAGCAAACAGGACTAGGTACATTCTCTCCCACTGAGGCCAACATGGTATCCCAGCTAAGGGGAAAGGGACCCAAAGGTAGGCAACAGAGGCAGGGATAGCTCCACCTCCAAGTTTTAGGGTACCCACATGAAGAACAAGCTGCACATCTGTTACACAAGTGTAGGGGACCTAGACCAGCCCATGCATGTTCTTTGGTTGGTGGTTCAGTTTCTGTGAGCCCCTCCTGGGCCCAGGTTAGTTGACTCAGTAGGTCTTTTTGTGGTGTCCTTGGCCGCTCTGGCTTCTCAATCATTCCTTTCACTTTCCCACAAGACTCCCTGATCTCTGCTTGATGTCTGGCTTTGGATCTCTGTATCTGTTTCCATCTGCTGCTGGATGAAGCCTCTCAGAAGGCAGTTATGTCAGGTTCCTGTCTACAAGCACAACAGAGTATCATTAATAGTGTCAGAGGTTGGCTCTCTCCCACGCGGTCGTTCTCCAGTTGGGCCAGTCATTAGTTGCCCATTTCTTCAATCTCTGCACTATCTTTATCCCTGCACATCTTTATAGGCAGGACAAATTTTGGGTTGAAGGTGCCTAGCTATAGGATGTGGCCATTTCAGTCTCCATAACCCCCTTGCTGCTAGGAGTCTCAGCTAGGGTCACTCCCATAGACTCCTAGGAGCCTTCCTCATCCCAGGTCTCTGGCTTGTCCCAGAGATGCCTCTCCCCCACCCCACCAATTTATCATTTCTGTTCTCTCTCCCATCCTTCTCTCTTCTCCCCTGACCCCTCTCCACACCTGATTCCCATCCCTGTTCCCCTCCTCACTCCATGTCCCACCTTGTTCCCTTCCTCCATCCACCTTCATTGTCTATTTTATTTCTGCTTCTGAAAGAGATTTAAAGCTGTACTACAGACCAATGGTAATAAAAACAGACAGGTTGATCAATGGCATAGAATCTAAGACCTAGAAATAAACCCATTCACCTAGGGGCACTTGATCTTTGATGAAGAAGCCAAAGCCATACAATGGGGGGAAAATAAAAGAAAACATTTTCAACAAATGGTGCTGGTCTAACTGGCAGTCTGTATGTTGAAAATGAAAATATATCCATATTTATCACCCTGTACAAAGCTTAAGTCCAAGTGGATCAAAGACCTCAACACAAATCTAATAGAAGAGAACATGGGAGAGTAGCCTTGAAAGCATTGGTCCAAGGAGGGAGCTTCCTGACCGGAATACCATCTGCTCAGGCACCAAGATCAACAATTATTAAGTGCAACATAAATGAAAGTGAAAGCTTCTGTGAGGCAAAGGATGCTGTCAATAGGACAAGATGAGATGGATCTTTATACAGGCTAGCCTCCAACTGGCTATATAACCCAGCCTGGCCTCAAATTTCTAATCCTCTTGTCTCTCCCTCTCAAAGGCTGGGATTAAGGGCATATGGCATCATATCTGACCTCATTTTTTTTAAGTAGAATTTACATAAGATGGAAAGTTTAACAACACTTAATATGCTCACAATTTTGTGCAATCATTATTGTTCTCCTGTTTTAGACATTTACGTCGTCTCCCCAGAGAAACACCACATCCCGGAAGCAGTCATTCCTGATTCCCACCTTATCTTCTCTTGAAACACTCTGGACTTCCCCATTCTAGCATGCTGCTCAAAGAACTGCTCTGCCTTCTGAGAACATACCTACAGGGTGGAAGTCAATTAACGCCACCGAAGGAGTGTATTCTGCTCAAGAATAGTTTCACATCTATTGCAAGTACATGTGGAACTCTTCAAGAGCTAGCTCCGTATGTCAGCCCTGCATACCTCACACTGTGGCAAGATGTGAGCCGCAAGGATTTCTCAACAACCCCTGTTGAGACAGGAGGCTGCAGTCAGAGCAATCTTGGCAGGTACTCTTAGGAGGAAAACACAGGAAGGAATGTCCTCTTGGCATCCTTCTTGACCACACGTTGGCTGCTAGACAAGATGGCACACTGTTCACAAACTTCAGCATGGGACCCACTGCAGTCCAACCATTTGGATTTTGATTAGCACAGAGCCAAGAGAGCTAGGGGTGGGTTATGTATGAAGATGTCTTTCTTCCTTTCCTCTTCTTTCCTTTTTTCCCCTCTTTTCTTTCCCTTTCCTTTCTTTTCCTTTTTAGACATGGGCTCATGCATTTTAGATCGTCCTCATACATTCTTGAACTTCTCATCTTGCTGCCTCTACTTCCCGAATGCTGGGATTACAATCATGCATCACCAGCCATGTGTGTGCTATGCTGGGGGATGAGCCCAGAGCCTCACGTGTGCTTGGCAGCCACTCTGTTAGCTAAATTGTATCTCAGCCGATTCTTTTCAGTTCCTGACAGATTATTTGCATAGTCTTTTGTGTCCTTGGCCAAATATCATAAATGTGGTTTTGGCCATATAGCTGTGTGTGTCTGCTTTCTCAGCTTTAAGAATTCTACTCAAAGCAATTAGAAATTTGACTATGGAAAATCATTTATCTTTTTACACATACAGGTGTATGTGTATTTACATATATATGTGTGTGCATGAATGTGAGGATATACATATATATGTGTATGAATATGTACATACACACATATATATTTATATATATTCATATATACATATATGAATGTGAGTTACTCTATTTGTCCAAGCAGAGGAAGTTGTAAATAGATGAGAGATATCTTTGGTTTTTTTTTTTTCTTCGGTTTTCTCAGACAGGGTTTCTCTGTATAGCCCTGGCTATCCTAGAACTCACTCTGTAGACCAGGCTGGCCTCAAACTCAGAAATCCTCCTGCCTCTGCCTCCCAAGTGCTGGGATTAAAGGAGTGTGCCACCACTACCCGGCAACATCTTTGTTTTTGTTTTATTTACCATAACCAACAGCAACAGATTGTGGATGGGGCAATTTCCATAGTAAGGAGGAAAGGGTTGCTTAGAAGTGTAACTGATTTCTTGAAATCAGCAGGGAAAGCCGAGTTCTAGGTATGCAGTTGGATGACGATTTTGATAACGGCGTCTGAGGCTCTTGGTCATGTCAATGGCTACCATTTGCTCTTCACCAGTGTCTTACATGTGCAGAAACTTCCATTCCATTCCTCTGCCTCTCTGCTTCACCATCCTTCTTGCCGTGTTTCTCTTTCATAGTAGCCATGACTATCTATGCACACCTCTCGTAAAATACACACTCTATAGTCTATTCACATGTGCTAACATACAAGGTACATGATGATAAAAATATGTTCATAGAAAATGTCACCAGTTTAATGGACTTGGGGGTGATAGGACAGGATCATTGTTAGATTAAAAAAAAGACTAGAGAGGTTGATAGTGTGTTTCACTGACTTTAAAAACAATTGATTAGATGTAACTGGAAATAACTGGAATACAAAAAGTGATTTAAATTGATGAGTGACCTGTATTAAAGGTCTTTATGGGGAAATTTCTACTTTCTATAGGGGTCAGAGAAGGTTGCAGTTTTAAGCATTTAGGCTTACATAGGGTTTAAAATTTGACACAAAACTAAAGCTTTTAAAGTTTATATGGTTTTGGCTTTAGAAATGTTCAGTTTCACAACGACTATGATTTTATCGCTCATCTCCCCGACTCCCAGATACATTACAATGAGAGGAGGATTTTATTTCTCTTACCTGCACTGCCAAATGATTTGGAGAAAAGTCTAAGTTCACCAGATAACAATAAATGCTTTTAAGTTAAGGGTGGATGGTTTGCAAATGTCTCCAACAAGAATGGATGATCCTAATCTTTACATAGATAAATTTCTTAACAAAAGCACTCACGGTCCATTGTGACATTGAAGACTTTAAGTAGTTGTAAAATACTGCATTCTTTTTGCATTAGCCAGTTCCTTATTTAATTTTTTTAACCATAACATATGCTGGGATGGTCTTAAAGTCTATGTATATATGATTAATTATTCTCTCTATATATACACACAAATGCACATATAATTGAATGCATGCATGTTTATATACTTGTTCTTTATATGTAAATATTCATGTTTACAATACATGTATATGTAAATGCATGTATGTGTGTATGTATCTTTTTTTATAAGATAGGTGATGTCAATGCACCAACTTGAACGCTTAGCACAGTCCCTAGCGGCATCAGAGCAAATGTTGGGGTGGGGCTTCAAAACACACACTTTTATCACTGAGGGGGCTGCTTTCAGACACTGTAATGGATTCAGTTCTATGAAGTATTTGTATCACACATTTATACTCAGTACTTACAACAAATTCAACATCTCAATTAAGAAAGAAGTAAAAATGCAGAAACTGAAAGAAAATGATGGAGACAATAACAAAGAAGAAACTTGAGTTCCCGGGGAGGTTTCAATGGGAAGAGAGAGTATGTGAGAAAGGAAAACTAAGATGGAGATAGTTTGAAAAAACCACAGGGAAACCTAATATTTTATAATATGTAGATATACATATATTTTATATAAACTATACGCACATACATACATGCATACATATGGCTCCTGCTGGAAGCCATAGCTTGTCAAAATGTCAGGGGCCATATATGGCCCTCCTCCTCCTGAGTTGTTGGTCAGGGAATCATGAAGGCGGCCCCCGGTCATCATGTTTCTTGGTTGTCCAGCAGATCTCAATGGCAAGGATTTGTTGCTGAAGAGACAACAGGCATCAGTCACAGGACAGGGAGAGAGCAGGGTGGTACTAACCAGAAAGCTGTCTTCTCAACTTCCAGCTTTCATAGGACTGGAATGTGTTTTAGACTGCTGGGAAGGGGCTGGATGCAAACAACATTCTTATCCAACTGTGAGCCCTGCAAGCTACACAATGACTGGTCTGGAAAGCTATGCCCATGGGTGCGATAGGGACACAGATTTCACAGAGGCAGCCAACTGCTTTCTCATTGGCTTTAAAGCCCACTCCCCAGGAACAAACACGTGCCTGCTACTGTAATTCTGACAAAAGTCCTATAGGTGGGGCACTCATAGGTCCCAGGGGTGAACCTGCTACCATTATTCTGTTAAATAGACATAGTATCAAACTGCCTATAAATTTGTGTGTCTATACCTCTAGATTTGAGACCTCACCAGATAAGGTTCTTTGTACAGTGAATGATGGCTACTTCAGAAACTTACAATTGGTCAAAGAGAAAGAGAAGTAATCTATTCCACTAACAAAATGTCCATATCAGCTCCCACAGTGCTCGGGGACTGTTGCTGCAGAGAGGAACAGCAAGAACAGAGTGAAATAATACCTTTTTTGATGTGTTGGCATGAACTCATAACAGCTATGCTTTCCTGCAGGAGGTCAGATCACGTTAACATTCTAGCTCGGAGGAGGAGAGTGGGCTCAGGAGTGTCCATCCACAACGGAGGCACTTTTGACAGCCACTGGTGGTTTCTGGGGGGGGGGGGGTGTCAGTTTTCTTTAATGATGTGATGCCTAGTCCACTGACCACACTCCAGTGGATGGGCAGACACCCGTGAGTATATGGGCAACACAAACTGGACTCCGTGGATTATTTTTAAAAAAACAAACAACAAAGTAGTGTGTGTGTGTGTGTGTGTGTGTGTGAGAGAGAGAGAGAGAGAGAGAGAGAGGAGGAGAGGAGTGGGGAGAGGTGGAGCAGGGAGGAGTTAGGGGAAAGACTAGGGTGTGTATGAATATTGGAATACATTGCATGAAATTCTCAAAAATAATAAAAATATTGAAAATTAGAGAATTTGAAGAATTCTGTGATATGATTCTTGATGTCTGAATTGCTGTCTTCACTTCCCTTGTCAAGGACACAGCCCCTTTTTAAGACATGATAAGAGGACAGTGGCTCACACGACCTGGAACCAGCCATCTATGTGCTAGCATGGGCAATGTGTACTATGAGAGTTGTGTAGCGGATGCATTGGTTAGTTTCCCCATCACTGGGATAAAAAATGCCAGAAAGAAACAACAGACCGGAGGGAGGGAGGATTCTTCAAGCTATTGATTGAAGAAATACAGTATATTGTGGTGAAACAGGAATTGTGGTAGACAGGTTCTTGGCAGCAAGAGTGCGGCAGAATGGCACCCACCAAGAATCACTTCAAATTGAAGTGGGGCCCAGTTGCAACCCGCAATCTCTGCCCCTACAGACCTGTCAGCCAGTTAGGCCCAATTTCCAAAGATTCCCCAAATTTCCCAAAACAGGACCACCAACTGGGGACCAACTGTTCAAGCATATGAGCGTGTGGGAAACATTTTATATCCAAACCATAATATTCTGCTCACCACCCCCCACCACCCATGGGCTAATGGCCATCCCATAATGCAAAACACACTCAATCCAACTTCAAGAGTTTCCTTGTCTGACAGTAACATTGTTCAAATGCCCAAAGACTGAAGTCTTTTCTGAGACTCAAAGTAATCTCTTACCAGTGAACCTCTGTTAAAATAAATAAATAAGTGAATAAATAAATAAATAATAATAATAAAGCAACAAATTACTTCAATTAGACAGATTAATTATTTCCACTGGTAGAATGGGGTAAATGACAAAGAATGATTAGACCAAAGGAAAATTGACAGCCACCAGGGCAGGCAATGATTCTGCAGCTCCCTGTGTTAGGACTAGTAATAGCTTGCTTTGGGTTCTAATGGCTTAGTGAACCCAACTCTTTTTTTTCTTTTTAAAAAAATTTTTATTAGATATTTTCTTCATTTGCATTTCAAATGCTATCTCAAAAGTCCCCTATACCCTCCCCCCACCCTCCTTCCCTACCCACCCACTCCCACTTCTTAGCCCTGGCGTTCCCCTGTACTGGGGCATATAAAGTTTGCAAGACCAAGGGGCCTCTCTTCCCAATGATGGCTGACTAGACCATCTTCTGCTACATATGCAGCTAGAGACACAAGCTCTGGGGGTACTGATTAGTTCATATTGTTGTTCCACCCATAGGGTTGCAGACCCCTTCAGCTCTTTGGGTACTTTCTCTAGGTCCTCCACTGAGGACCCTGTGTTCCATTCAATAGATGACTATGAGCATCCACTTCTGCATTTGCCAGGCACTGGCATAGCCTCATCAGAGACAGCTATATCAGGGTCCTTTCAGCAAAATCTTGGTGGCATATGCAATAGTGTCTGTGTTTGGTGGCTGATTATGGGATAGACCCTCAGGTGCGGCAGTCTTTTGATGGTCCATTCTTTCGTCTTAGCTCCAAACTTTGTCTCTGTAGCTCCTTCCATGGGTATTTTGTTCCCTATTCTAGGGAGGAATGAAGTATCCACATGTTGGTCTTCCTTCTTCTTGATTTTCTTGTGTTTTGAAATTTGTATCTTGGGTATTCTAGGTTTCTGGTCTAATATTCATGTATCAGTAAGTACATATCAAGTGACTTCTTTTTGTGATTGGTGAACCCAACTCTTATAGATCTGCTACCTTCCACATGCATGGCTTCTCTCTTGGGGCAGCTCCATTCAGAGTCTGCAGTTTTCCTTGGTAGGCCCATCACATTCCTAGCATCTGCACCATCTTGGAGTCTCTATGGCAACCCAGACTTCTACCTTTACAGCTCAGTGTGGTAACCCCCCCCCCCCTCCCAGGAGGTTCCCCAGGGAATCCATCCCTACTGCACATTGCCCTGTTTAGCAGCTTGGTGTAAGCTGACATAGCCAGCATGTCTTGCATTCTGCATATGTCTGTGAAATTAGCACTAAGTACATGCTGATGAAATTCTGCTACCTGCCAAGGGGTAAGCTGGCTTCTTACTGCAGCTACCATGGCCTTCGCATGCCTTGGCTGCTGAACTTGGGAAGATGCTTCTCCTGGAGGCCATTTGCAGGTGATCCTTAAGACTCATCAGACTTTCTTCTTTCGATGTGTTTTCAGTTTTATACCTAGGAGTCTCTTTGGGGGAGGACTTTCCCTCAAAGCATACATACATATATACATACACACACACACACACACACACACACACACATACACACACACACATACATACATACATACATACACACATACATACATACATACACACACAACACACACACATACATACATACACACACACATACATACATACATACACACATACATACATACACACATACATACTATCCCAGTGCAGAGTGTGATTTTTTTTCTTAGTTGTGCTAACCTTGAAGTTGCTTTGCTATCTACTTTAAACTCCTATCTGTACTTAACCCTATTCTCACTCCTTTCCCCCATATTTTCCTCTCCAATATGTCTATCTGTCTCTCTCTCTGTCTGTCTTCTAGCTTAAGGAAGTTAGAAATAACTATTCCATCGCCTGGATGTTATGCTGTTTTGAAATCTGTCCTGCCAAGCATCTTAGTCCGTTAGTTTTGAAGTTGCCATCACGCTGACCTCTGAGACACAGGAAGGCTGTGAGTAGTCTTTTTTAGACCCGCACACGGAGGATGGACTCTTTTGCCCGATTCCCAGGAGAGTTCCCGTTTCTGAAAACTCACGGGCACATTCTCGTCTGTCTGCGCTGCTCCCGGTAGAATGGGCCACTAGATTCTGCATACGGAGGCCTAGAGCATCTCTGGTCCACAGATCCAAGCTCCTCTGCGTTCCCCCTGTACAGCAGTTTAAATGGCCGATGGACTAAATGGTCAAGTCTTTCACGAGCAGCCCCTCTTCTCACTCTCCATTTTCTGTACTAGTTACCTCTCTTGTCACTGCAATACAATGTCTAAATGAAGCAAGCTGAGGGGAGTAACAGTGTCTTTTGACTCACAGTTTGGGGGGAAACAGCCCATCATAGCAGAGAGGATATTGTGAGCGGCTGTATTATAGTAGGGATGTGTGTGTAGAAGCTCCTTGCTACATCAACCAAGAAAAAGAGTTTAGGCCAAAACTGGGGCCCAGTATAACTCATAGTCCTATATCAGCTGATTAGACTCTGTATCGAAAAGATCAGTTGCTCTACTTCCCCAAACAGCCCCTTCCCCTAGGGAGTAAGTGTTCATAAGCCCACAGAAGACAGTTCACATCCAAATTATTACAGAAAACATTTAAATATATATATTTTCTCCAAGAATTCTTTTTTTTTCCTAGGAGAATTTTAACTTCTTGAATTCCAGTAGAGGTCATCATTACCCATTTGTCTTGGGTTTAGTCACTTTACTAATTCATAATTCTCTTCTTCATCATGACGCTGTTAATGATTCAAATTCCCTCCGGCTCTTTTCCCTGCCTCACTTCCCATGTCTGATTACTATCGATTTCTTTCTCCATACCACGCTGTGGAGAAGCGCATGGGGCTTTTCAATCTGACGTGGAATATGAGCAGGCACGCTCCAGGTACCTTTAGGAGGATGCAGCTCCCTTTGCTCTTCCTCCACCCCAACCCTTTAATTCCATCCAGATTTGTATTTACGGGAGCTCCCAGGCTGTTCTGCAAGTGGTTTTTCTGCCGCTTTCTCCCTTTATCACAACAACAAGCACCGCACTTCTCCGTTAAGCCCCACGCGGAAGCCAGGCTGCTGGAGCGCGCAGCTGGTGGAATTGTGGCCCGCTGCTTCCTGCTGCCCTCATGATAGATAGTACCATAAAATGGATGTGATGTGGTTATTAGGCAGTGATCCGGTTTGTCCTGAGCTGTATTGATTGGTGTGGGTTCAGTGCTCGCTGTACATTTTATCAATTGACTTTCCAGAATTGTCTCCTGCTTCGGCTGCATTTACCTCTGATTCTTCTTTATCTGCAGTTCCGTGGTTCCTAATTTTCTTTGGGTTGATTTCTCACAGTATTTTCTCTTCTTTTTTAGCTTCCTATTACCCAGGAAGTCTTTTCTAATAAGACCTCCATCTTCCCCCATCCCAGTTGTTTACTTACTTATTTATTTTATCAGGTTGGTCTTTGTGTTTCTGGCATATCACTGTGCCCTTGGAGTTCTCAAGGCTAAGGTAGTTCTGACCGCCTGGAGGATGTTCCCTGCAAGTGCGCAGACTTTGAGAATAGACTTTGGAGCTCAGTGGAGACTGACTGGGTGGCAAGTGCCTACAAGGGACACAGCAGACTATAGAATTAAGAAACTGAGGGAGGAAGCCAGGCAGTGATGGCACACGCCTTTAATCCCAGCACTTGGGAGGCAGAGGCAGGCGCATTTTGAGTTTGAGGTCAGCCTGGTCTACAGAGTGAGTTCCAGGACAGCCAGGGCTACACAGAGAAACCCTGTAACGAAAAAACAAAAACCAGCTAGGCGTGGTGGCGCACGCCTTTAATCCCAGCACTCGGGAGGCAGAGGCAGGCGGATTTCTGAGTTCGAGGCCATCCTGGTCTACAAAGTGAGTTCCAGGACAGCCAGGGCTACACAGAGAAACCCTGTCTCGAAAAACCAAAAAAAAAAAAAAAAAAACCAAAAAACCCAAACCAAAAAACCACCCCAAAACAAAAACAAACAAACAAACAAACAAACAAACAACAACAAAAAAACCAGAAAAATGGATGAAGGAAGGGTACGTGTGTTTTTATAATTATTCTCCATATCAAACATTTGTGATTATTTTTGAGAACAAGGAAGATTTACATATTGTTTTCCTTTTGGAAAAATTAGAAGAATTGTTTTATGTATATGATTGCTTTTGTCTGCATTGATGTCTATAAACTATGTAAATATTTGCTGCCCCTAGAGGCCAAAGGAGGGCATTGGACTGCCTGAGATTTGAGTTACAGAGAGTTGTGAGCTGCTATGTGGGTGCTGGAGATCAAACTAGGGCCCTTTGGAAGAACAGCCAGTGTTCTTAACTGTTGAACTATCTCTCCAAATCCCCCCACTTAAATTGGGGTATATTCATTGCCTACAATATCGAGTTTTATAGATACATTTTTGCATAAGTATGAATGGACTTTTATCATATCCCACCCATTGCCCCCTCTTCTTCAACCCTCCCCCTCTTTTCAGCTTTTAAGTTCTTTTTATGGTTTCACCTAGTGAACACTCTTGGAAAGTCCTGCAGGTGTCTGCATAAAATACTACATATTGAAACAATGACAGAAGTAGAGGGTGGTGCTCTGAAATTTGGTGGCAGAGGAAGGAGAGAGAAGAAGGGGGGGGGGGGATACAGGGAGTAGAAGAGAAATGGGAAAGGAAGGACATCCAAGCTCTCTGGGGAAGAAGAAAGCCGAGACAGACGTGCCTCCAGCATAGGTGTCTGGTAGATTTGTGTTATGCATGGATGTGCTTAGAGAGAACATGAGCAGGTGAGGGGGAAGGGAAGAGAGGAGGGACCGAGGGAGCAATTGTTGGAAAGTTAGATCAACATATTTTTATAGATTGTAAACCCATCTAAGAGAGTACATGTTTAATACATTGCCAAGTATCTTGTCAAGTGCTCTATAATTAATAATAATGGCAGACATTATTTTAAAATATCACTGAGAAAAATCCCGTGTATCAAGGATGCTGAGTAGGTACCATTAACAAGGATGTGCTGATGGGCAGGTTTGCAAGAGTTTAATTCTGATGTATATCACCTTTATCTCTCATGCTTGGAAGGATGGGGGGAGTGTAGGTTGCTTGTTTGCTTTGTCTGTTTGTCCATTTGTCAGGATTTGAAAAATTTATGGTGGACCTATCTAGTAAAATCCCATTGGTCGGTCTAAGCAATGACCACCAGAATCCTTCCCGGTCCAAACGGAATCCACACACTCCTGGATGTTCAGTGTCTTCTATCTAAAGTTAATTTCTGAAGTGTGATTGATAGTGTCCCTTGTAACTTCAGCCAACGGTGAGCAGTATATACCATGAAGCAGAAGGGTCTTTTATTCCCAAGGAAGCACTTTTACTAGATTTTGTACCTAATACAGAAAATGGGCCAGGCACAAGGCAAAGCCATTTGTGCCTCTGTCAGAGTACTACATATACACAGAGATTTTAACTGTGTCAACATGTATAGTTTTGTATTTCTTCATAATGTTCCTAGTAAATAGAGAGGGATGAATTTCTAATTTATCCTATTTAAGGATACTTAGCTTCCTATCCTGGTGTTACAGTTTGGACCTTAGGAGTCCATGCATTAAAGGATTGATCATGGTTCTGTTGGGGATGGGTGGTACCTTTAAAAAGTGGAGCCTAGTGGAGCCTTGGTCACTGGGAGTATGCCCACATAGAGGATCATGGGTAGACGATCTTTTCTCTCCTCTTCTTGTGATCTGGCTATCAGGTAAGGTGCTTGGCTCCATCATTAACTCCCTGCCCTGACATCCTGCTCTTCCGAGGCCAGAGAACAATGGACCAGTTGAGCCCAGAAAGCTATGAGCCAGAAAAATGACAGTTAAAGAATTCTAGTGCCTGTAGAAATGCTTGAAAACTATCACACGTATCAATAAGTCCTTATCAAGGGACTTCCGGGGTTGTGGCTGGGTGCATCCATCCATCACAGATGTTTTCTAGCAGTTGGGGCTGGAGGAGCACTGAGTTTGGCAGCTACAGGGTGGCTACCGTGATTAGGAATGTTGTAAGGTATTCTCTGGGGGACTTCCTTGATGCGAGCTTTTTACACAGGGACTCATCTGACATAAGTTCATTCCATGGAAATGGCGACCCACTCTGTCCCTCTTTTCTGGTTAATGCCTCGTGGGTAAGATGTTGATGGCACCAGTGCTTTTTTTCCATTGCCTTCAGTGTGCTCACCCATTGCTGCCTACGTGTGCTCACCTGAAGATACTTTTTCTTGCCTTTGAAACCACCTCCTATTATTATTTGACATTAAAAAAATCTCTTTGTCTTTGATATCAAAAGCAAATTCTCTTTCTTAATGTGTGCAAGCAAAATGTCATATTGTTGAACTTGACTGGTTTTCACATCTGGCTTAGGGCATGCATGAGTGCTTGTGTGTGCACCTCCCTCGCCCTGCTCCCCAAAATTAGGATGTTTAGGTTGTACCTCTTCATGCAGAATCTGCCTGGAAAGGAGCCATTCAAAGAACGGCTGAACTTTGATGGTCTCCATAATTCACCCTAACGTTAACTCAGTGACTGATGTTAGACCTACGACAGTGCGCTGCCATACTTGATGCTAAGTTTATGACAGTGTGCTACCATACGGTTGGCAGCTGGAGATGCAGCTGGATGCCCCTAAGTGGAAGCTGAGCAACATGTATGCCTCACACTAGGTTTTGATCACAAGTCACAATTTGGAGTTCAGCCCCACTAAAGAGTGTATGCGGGGAGCTCGAGACTCACCTTGATGGTTTCCATTCACATTTACTGGCGAGAGGGTGGGCTTATAGGAAGACTTTCCAAAGCTTGCTTGTCACTCAATTCTGAGAACTGTGGAACTCACCAAATCATAGAATCTTTTACCTACGTCTCGATTTCTAAGTGTCACATGTATGAAAAGGACTAAGAGGATGAGGGAAGGCACATAGCCTCATTGCAACTTGATGTGCCATGTTTGGTTGGTATCCCTGGGAGGCCCGCCATTTTTGGTAGGGAAACCGAGGAGGAGTGGATCTGGGGGAAAGGGGAGGTTGGGGGTGGAGGCTGGGAGGAGAGGAAGGAAGGCAGACTATGTCAGGATACAACATATGAGAGAAGAATGAGAGAGAGGGAGGGAGAGAGAGAGAGAGAGAGAGAGAGAGAGAGAGAGAGAGAGAGAGAGAGAGAGAGAGAGAGAGAGAGGTTATATTCTTGTTTCTTGTGTTTTAAAGTTTTTTTTTTGTTGTTCAGCTTTATACACATATAAGATGAATTTTAGTCACTTTTGCTCCTCTGTTGCCCTCTCACTTTCCTCCCTTTTGCTCAGCAAGTCCCCTCCTACTTTCATGCATTTTTAAAATTAGTATTTAATTTTTGAGAATTTCATACATGAGTACATCCCTCCTTCTCTCCCCCAAGTCCTCCCATATCCCTCGATCTCAAATTAATTTGCATCTTCTTCTATTGTTGTACACACACACACACACACACACACACACCCCACACAACCCCCCCCCACCACACACACATGCACACATACATGCTCTCAGGTACACACAGGCACACCCTTCACCCCCATTGAGCCCAACTGGTGTTATTTATATGTACACATATATGCTTAGGAGTGATTGTAGGCAGCTCATCAAGGGGCTTGTCCCTGAAGAAAGCAGTTTCTCTTTCTCTCAGAAGCCATTGAGTTGCCAGGAGTTTATCATCTAGGGGTAGGGCCTTGTGAAGTCTTCCTGTGCACATGTTGGCATATCAACTGGTATGGTCTTTGCAGGTTTGTGCAGGCAGCCATATTGTTGAGAGTTCATAGGAACAGCGCCCCCTCCTATCCAGGAGACACCAGGATGTAGCAGCTGTCCCAGTCCTCTGGCTCTTACAGTCTTTATGCTCTCTCCTCTATGATGGTCCCTGAGCCTTAGGTATAGGGGTAATGTTATTGATATCCCAGTTGTAGATTTCTGTAACATCCTTCATCTGCGACAAAGAGGAGATTCTTTGACGAGGGGTGAGAGTCATTCTAATCTATGACTATAAGGATGAGCATTTAGAAGGCAGATGGAAAGAAACTATATTTTCTGGATGGAAGAATGCTATCCTTCTCCTACCATGGTTAGGCTTACATTAGCATGAGTGCCTCCCCTTTGAACAGGACCTAAGTCCAGTTAGACAGCTGTTAGCTACCACCAAGACACCTGGCACTACTGCATCATTGCTAGCTAACAATCCTTTCTGGCTGTTGCGGTTCACAGCTTTAGAGCTGGGTACAGCTATTGATGACTTTCCTCCAATGGCAGTTTGCACAGCACCCTCAGATGCTATGAGAACTACCCCTCATGGAGGAGCTTCTCTGTCAGTACCAGCTCAGTTCCTCCAGGTCTCCTGACACAAGAGTGTGGTGTCTTCTGCAGTAAAGCCTTACCTTAAAGCTCCAGTAGGAAACCAAGGGCAATGGTAGTAGCCTGTATTATTGTGAGTATTTTTGGGCTCCCTGCCCAACAATGGAAAGGGAGATGTCTCTTCTCTGGCACTGGCAGCTTTGTTAGATAGTCTAGGGATTTGTAGGGAAGCATTACGCACTTACACAGGGCAATGCCATAGGAACATTGAACAGCAACTTTCCATCCACATCTTCTTTGTCTCTGTGACTCACCAAGTTTAATAGTCTTTTGTCCATGCATGGATGGGTAGACAGGATCAAGCAACTCATTGGTGGCTACAGCACTGAAGAAATCGACATTTCCCTCGCCAACAACCATCAACTACCAATCGTCCTATAGAGAGGACTAGGGCATCAAGGTCCTTAATCATCCATGATGAAGTGTTGAGGGGCCCAATTTGGGGAGTAGAACTGCAGTTTAAGACCCAATTTTATTCCACGTCATGTATCAAGCATGTTCATTTAAAAAGATTACATGTGCTCAAAAAATAGCAGTGGCCCGGCAAGATGGTTCCGTGAGTAACGATGCTTGCTGTCAAGCCTGGTGAGGGATTCTATCCCCAGAACTGACATGGTGGAAGAACAGATGGCCCAGAAGGGTTGCCTCGAGACCTGCACACATACACTGTGGCAATGTTCATCCACATTCATATGCGCACATAAAGTAAATACATAAAATAACAATGAAAAACAAAGGATGTTATTCTAGGGGTCTGGGTGGGGTATATTAGACTTTTCTATCAGGTGAATATAAAGATGCTTCTCTCAATGTTTTGATTCTTAATGTTTCGTTTTATTTTTAGACAGGGTCTTACTGTATAGCCCTGGCTGGCCAGCCTAGAACTCTGTGTAGACCAGACTGCCCTCAGACTCACTGAGATCTGCCTTCCTCTGCCTCCTGAGAGATGGATTAAAGCCGTGTACTATCATGCCTGGCTCCTTGATTCTTAAATTCTAAAAGTATTTATTACTATAAAATAAAGTATTATGATGGTCAATGTTAATCCCACGTGGCTGGAACATGGTGCAAAGGAATTTGGTGAAATATCTTCGGGATATTTTTATGAAGGTATTTTTTTTGGGGGGGGGAGCTGAGTTAGTATTTAAGTTAATAGACTCTTACAACATAGATTACCTCTAGAATAGTGCTAAGTCCTATACAATCAGTATGGGACCCCTGGTGCAAACATTGATTTCCCTGGAAGATGAAGGACATTTGCCAACTGCCTCTGAACTTGAGCTTAACTCTGTTTTGAGACTTCAGCCTGTCAGTCTGGTCTGCAGATTTTGGATTTTTCACTGTCATAACCAGTTTCTTAAAATAAATCTCTGCCCCCCAATACTGTGGATCTGCATTTGTGTGAAAAATGCATCTGTGCCGAGCATGCACAGAATTCTTTTCTCTCGTCAACACTTCTTACAGAACTATAATATAACAGCTATTTAGATTTACATTGTACTGGTGATTAAAGTGATTTAGAGGTGACTGGAAGAATATTGGAGGAGGAGGGCGGGTTACATGTAAGTACTCTCATTTTATATAAAAGATTTGAGCATCTCTGGGTTTTGGTATCTCCAGGGGGTCGTTGAACAAATCCGTCGCAGATGCTGAGGGACGATGCCACATTTCTCTGGAAAATTGTCTGCTCTGAATATAGTTAGAGCAGAATGGACTTGGACTGGTTCACTTTTGTCAATTTTATAGAAACTAGTTGTCCAGAATGAGGGAATCTCAACTGAGAAAATGCTCCTATAAGATTGGCTGATAGACAAGTGTATGGGGGCATTCTTTTGATTCCTAATCTACTGTGGGTGGTACCATCCCTGGACAAGTGGACCAAGGTTGTAAATAAAAACAGGATGACCAAGCAATAGAGAGCAGTCCAGTAAGCAGCACCCCTCTGTGGCCTCTGGTTTAGTTCCTATTTTGAGTTCCTGCCTTGGTTTCCCTCAAGAAAGGACTGCAAACAAATATACCTTTCCCTTTGCTTTTGGTCATGGTGCAAATCTCAGAAATATAAAGCAAACAAGAACAGAATTTTGATGTCCTGTAGTACAGTGCTTTTTTAAAATTTAAAGTGACGTCCCAAGAAATGATGGATTTACCCAAATCACCCAGCAAGTAGCTGCCCCAAATACTGTATTTATTATTCATACAAGTAGAGCATTCCTCTAAAGAGCAAGTGGAGCAGAGGGAATATGTATCTGGGGACTGGAGAGATAGCTGAGAGGTAAAGAGCACTGACTGCTCTTTTGAAGGTCCTGAGTTCAATTCCCAGCACCCACATGGTGGCTCACAACCATCTGTAATGGGATCTGATGCCCTCTCCTGGTTAGCAAATGTACATGCAGGCAAAATACCCATATCTATAAATAAATAAATCTTTAAAAAAATATATGTCTATAGGTGACCTATGACACTTTCCAGGGTAATGATTCAGCTTACACTGAGTGGACTTGGTGAACAGATACAGGGAACTTACGATTGGATTCTACATATGTGTACACATCACATATACTGACATATACTGTGGTCATCCACGGCTGTCCTAGAAGAAACGCAAAAGAGAAAAAGTTAACCTGCTCAGGACCCTGACCTAGTTCAGAAATGCCTTCAATAAGGTTTACACACACACACACACACACACACACACACACACACACACACACACACATACACACACACACACACACAGACACACACCCCACAATTACCCTCAGCATGTATCTGGGGGAATTGGTTTCATTTCAATTTATTTAGGATTCTTGAAGCACTTTAGAAAAATATGCTTTAAAATCCCATTTCAATTATCTTTAATAAGATCAACTTGTCTGATACAGCTGCAATATGAGAGGCAGAGCGCAAGATATTTCCATTCCCAAATAAGTCTTTCTAAAGCGATCACAGTCCATTTCCTTAAAAGTACTTCAGGGTGGCTAGTCGTGTTTGTCATTTTAACTTCCTTATTTCTTAGGAAGAATGCAGACAAATCTCTCTCGGACCCTAAATTGTTTCCACAGCGAATAGCTGACGGTGTGAACTTGCTAACATACGACAAAAGGCAATATTTTGTCCCAGCCTCAAGGACACACTCTTGGGACCATCTCGAGAATATTTTTCTATATGAATGTTGCTGCTTTTTTTTTAATTTGCTTCCTAATTTGAAATTATTTTAGATTTGCAAAAAGTCACAAAAATAGTATGAAGAATCCTTTCACAGTTATTGTCCAGAGAAAAATTCTCCTGATTTCTTCAGTAATCACAGAAAGAAAAATCACTCTTCTCAAGGTCCCAGATTCAAGGCGTTTTTCAGCTTCTGCTCCATTTATCATATCCCTTCCTCTCTCTCCTTCTCCCCTCCATCATTTCTCCCTTTCTCCCCTTTGGGGAAATACAATAGAGGGGTTACAACTTTAGTTGGTGGCCGTGGGTAGAGTTTACTATGCACAGAAAAGAAGCCTCATGCAGCAAAGGTGTTGATAATATTCTCATAGACCAGACCAGAGGAGGAAATGGGAGACAGGTAGACATAAGTATGGTTTGGTCTTAGTTAGGGTTTTACTGCTGTGAACAGACCCCATGACCAAGGCAACTCTTATAAAGGACAACATTTTTAACTGGGGCTGGCTTACAGGTTCAGAGGTTCAGTCCATTATCATTAAGGCAGGAACATGGCAGTGTCAGGCAGGCATGGTACAGCTGGAACCAAAGAGGATCAAGATTAAATGTGAAAATTGATTTTAAAAATTTAATACGTCAGACTCTAAAATCAAATGGAAAATACAGTTGTAAAGTTCCTAAGATATATATATATATATAAATATATATATATTTATATATATATAAATTCAGGTGCTTCTCATCTATACATGAACTAGAATATAATGGGGGGTATATATTGAATATATATGTATATGTATACACACACACACAAACCATGGGGGACATAATGTATTTATTCAGTTGTGAAGCAAATACCATGTTATCTGCAGGGAAATGGACAGCATTAGCAGTTGTCACATCCGAGTGTGATAAGCCAGGCTCAGATAACTGGCATATACTTGGTCTGATGTGCAGCAACCCACAACAGTCAGCACTGGCCCTGACTGGGACTTAGGAGTACAATTAGCTTCTCCATGTGAAGTCACCTACTTCCCCCAACATTGCACACTTACACTCTGAGAACTCCTTCTGCAGTACTTATGCCCCAGGGAAGTGATGGACAGCTGGATAAAAAGTAACCATTCCACACCTAACACATATACCTGTGTTTTCACACTAAAAAAAAAAATGTCAGAAAGCCTCCCATCTAAACCATTTAATAGAAATGATCCGGACGTTGTTGCAGGATTTTCCTTGTTCAATCACATTAGGGCAGTAGGAGGCCTGTGATTGGACAGAGAAAAGGGAGGCGGGGCTAAGAGTTGCAGAGACAGAGAGCATCGCAGAGAGAGAGAAGGAAAAAGATGGAGGTGGACGTGAACCAGCATGGCTTTAACCAGCCACAGGTAGTTATGATATCACAAGGTTAGAATAATTGGGATGAAGCTTTTTATCATTATCAACTGGTTCTGAAATTATTGTATTGACATCTTGTAAATTGAGAATTTGTTGATACATAAATCTGATTTGTTAATTAAAAGCTTCAAGTGTTTTGTTTCTACCAGCTAAATGGATGTTTTGGTGGCTGACCTTGGGGTGGACAGTCATTGCATGGGGCTGGAGGCAGAGATCCGCCAAGGGACTCCGGAGTTCCAGCCCAGAGAGACCTCCTAGTTGAGATCACCTGGCTGGAGCCGTGTGGTCCATCGGTTGCTGGTGGTAGCGTGGGAAGCCTGCCAGTCCATTATTTAATATTTCCTGCAACAGGATGGTATAATACTGGGTGGCTTTAATGTTTCTCTTTTTATTTGTGGATAATTTGCAAAGTATCAACAAGATTTAGGATGTATGCTCACACATGCACATCTCTGTATCTGTTAATTATGTCATGTCACAAAATGAAATTAAAGCCAGTTTACCAAGAACATAGTTGAAACAATAATTTAAAGCTAAGCCATGATCGTTTACACCCACGTAATTCTCTTATCCTTTTAATATAATTTGTGATTCTTTTTTTATTATTATTATTGTGGCTTTTACTTTGCAGGTAAATAAATGGCCTTTCTTGTGTGGAAAAGACATCACTGTGGGTGGCTGAAGTTTGATGGAGTCAGCTTCCCCAAAGAAGTGTGTGCGAGAGGAGAAAACACCAGAAGTGGTTATCTAAGCGCTCATGACTTGATCTTTGCTCTTCCTTCGACATGAACTCTGTAAATCATGACTCATTTAAGTACAAGGACATAGGAACTGTTTCATGTGATCTTTGACTTAATTTTGACCCATGTTTAGTGGGTTTTCAGTCTTTCCTTGTTTTTGTCTACGTAAACTCTTGTGAGAAGAAATGATATTTGCCTGCTCAAGTAATCTACAAATGCTGGGCGTATCAGAATAGGTTTTTTTAATATATAAAGTTAAATGTTTTTACAAGGAACATCTGATATTAAGATTTTCTATACTTGTTAAATTTTCTCAAAATTTTATTGTAATTTGTAGGGCTTACAAGCCAATTACACGAAGAGGTAAAAGGAAAATCTGTTTTAAAATTTTGATGAAAAAAATACACATGCAGATAGGCTATGGCTTGTATCAGAGGGAAATGAACAGAGACTAACTATTCACATAAAATTCATATGCTATTTACTTTAATAAACAAGATAAGACCACTTGAGAACTAGCCAAAGTTATCTATCAATCTAAGTATCTTAAAATTAATATGCATTCTACCAGCATGTTTGTGACTTAACGAGAATGAGCGTGTAATCCTTTGTGAATGTTTGTCAGTCAGAGACAAAGGATTCCTTACCATTCACGGTATTAACAACAGCCAGCAGATCATCAAGCTTGGTCAGTTTTCCTTTCCCTGCGGTCCATAGGGGTGGAAGCAGGTGACCATCTCATCCATACTGAGCTGTATTCCTGGCACGGGATCCCCACTGGGGAAAGTTGAGTTTTTCACACAGAATAGCAAGCCCAAGTACCCTTTGTGCTGGAAGAGATGCCATCTTCATTATATAGCTTTATAAGCAAATCTGCTCTGTGATCTAAAAGGAGACACACTGTATCTCCGTCCTCCAAGATTGTTTGCTCTACAGTTACCCTGGAAGAGACAGTCTAAAGCGAAGGATTAGAAACATCTGCTTGCAAGACGTGCAGAAACCAGAGGCCTGTCTCCCAGCAGATACTTGAAGATGTCCTTTAGAAATGGTTTTTCCCAGTGAAAGAAAGACGTCATTGGAGTGCAGAATCCTGCTCTTGCTGATATCGAGTGCTGTGTGTTAAATAACAGGGGGTGCCTCTGGGCATGACGAACTGTCAGGGAGTGTAATAAGCAGGCTCTCAGGTTGCCAGTGACTCCTCTGTTTGTACAGTCTTCTCTGTTGGGTGTGAAAGTGGACCCTGAGTACTCTTACTCTCGTGATACCCAGTGTTATATCGAAAGGGGGCAAGTCTGAGTTCATCAGATGGCCTCAGTAAAAGCCTTAGAGTTACTTCAGGGTGTTGATAGAGGCCAAAGTTAGAGCGATATATTCCGGCGAGTTTGGAAGGAAGGAGGCAATTCTGCTGATAATGGCCTTTGGGGACCATGACAAGGGACTACACACAAACTTCAGAAACCCCAGGCTACTGCTGACGATGGACAACCAGCAAACACTGAGATCCTTATCCTTGGACCTGGAAGCAGTGGGAGTCTGAGAGGTCACGAAAGCCTGGAGAAACCCCGAGGTCCACGGGTGAGTGGATCCTGGTTAACATTTTGATTTCAGCCTTGGGGGTGCACTGTGTCCCGATTTGGTCCCTGCTTCAATTTCTAACCCATACAACTGAGTTGTTGTATAGGAGTTCTTTTAAGCTAATAGGTGTATTGTGATTTGTTATTTACTAATACAAATGGATGCCAAGAAGAAATGTGGAAAAATTCTGGGTTTATAGCCTAAATGCCTTGATTTTAATTTCCTGCTGCTTTGCTAAATATTTTAGTATGTAAGGCAAGCCATCTAAGCAACCGCTTTGATGCAGTCCTTTTTATTAAATTGCCCTGGGCTTTTCCTACATGCAATACTATTCAATTAAAAATGAAACCACCATGTATTGGCTTCAGCTATGGCCAGCACTGACAGGCATTTTCGTGTGTGATCGCACCAGAGTATCATTCATTTGGAAAGTGCTACATCCTTCCTGTGTTGAAAGGAAAGAAGCTACAATTTGGAGGGTGAGACACCTTATTCAGATTCATGCAATTGAATCAGCTGTGTGTGGGGTTGGCATTCTAAGCTTACCATGTCCATGTCAATCATACTCTTAGATGCTGATGGGATGACCTCTTCCACTGAACAAAATCATCCCGGTATGCATTCCTCGTGATGACCAACGCCTAGCACAGGTTGATTGCAAAGTCTGTGGGACTCACTTGTCTGCCCTCTGGCAACGAGGTGTCATCGCTAACTAGTCCTGGGCAATGAAATGTGAACGAAAGTGACATGTAGCATTTCTGGGCCAGGGCATTTAATTGCTTGTGCTTGACAAATACAATTCTCTCCTTTCCTGCTACAGTGATCCCAGAAGCCGGAGTGAAGATGCAGCCCACGTGAACCTTGCCTCCTGGGTGGGACTGAAGAGCAGAGCTTCTCACACTGGCTAGGCCAGATGAGCAAGAAATAAACATGGGAATTGTAAGCCGCTGAGATTTTAGGGTTGCATTGAACCCAGGGTGCATGCTGGTCTTTTTGACTTGTCCGGACAAGTGTTGCCATCAGCTGATAACTACTGATTGATTTCTGATACCCATCACTCATTTCATGTGACTTGATGGTCCCTGGGTACTCAGTGCTTCCCCAGACCATGATCCTTCTGCTTTCCTGCTTGCTATAGGCGGAGTGAATTGCAGATGATGGTCTTGGCTCAGCCTTGGTCTGTGTCTCAATGACGTCACTTTTTTTTTTTTTTTTGGTATCTAATATAAGAAAAGCCATTTCTGTTCCCAGTTCCTCATCTGTAAAATGGGGGTGAGAAGGGTGTGTTGGATAGAGGCTGTGTTTGTGTGGCTGATGGAAAAGTGTGACTTGGGGCTTGGGGGATGGCTCAGTTGTACAAACATGAGAATCTGAGTTAGGATTGCTGGGACGTACACACCTATAACTTTAATGCTGGCAAAGTGTGTGTGTGTGTGTGTGGGGGAATGGGCAGGATGCTGGTGTGGAGACAGTCAGATCCCTGGAGCAATAATCTGAATGAGAGACCCTAGTATGAAAAATGAAGTGTTGAGCAACGGATGTCCAATGAACCATGAGCCTCCACACACATGTGCACACATGTGCATGAATATTCTCATGCATATGTACATATGCACAAAAACATGTGCCTATAGCACACAGCATACAAGCAAAAGCAATCCAAATCAAAACAACTGTACTCTGATAACAACTCCTCCAGGGAGACCTTCGGACTCTTCCAGGTTAGAGTCTATGGCTTGCCAGTGTGTTGATATAATGGACATTTACTAAACTATCTCACATGCTCATATGTCTGTCTAATGTTGAGACCCAAAAATATGTATAGTCTAGAACCAAGATGCTATGGTTTTCCAAGCACCTAACACCTAGTTTCTGAGTGACTAAAAGAAAATTACAGTCAATGTAATGGACCTAATGGGCCAGTCAATGGCTATAGACCTAAGCTAGCTGTTAGTAAGAAAATAATCCTGAGCGTCAAGAAAAATTAATCTTATCAATGATAGTTATATGAATCAATCTAGGTACAGACGCGTTCCTGCAACCAATTGCTTCTGTTTTCTGGAGCTCTGTTAAATGGGATGCAGTTTTCAAAACCCAAGATGGTTTTTTGTTTGTTTGTTTGTTTTTTGATTCTTCTTATGTTGCAGAAATCTCAGAGTTGATGCTATCAACACTTGGAAATACAGCTGATGGGTCTGACATTAGCAGCCTGCATCCTGTTTAGGGAAGTCTGCTGCTCAGCCCACTGATAATGAGCATCCATGCTGGGCATCACTGTGCTGAAGGCCTCAGACCGCTGCAAGCCGAGAACGATGCTCACACTCGTCATTTCCAGAGTACCAAATAACTAATGCTTTTGTTATTGTTCAGTTTAAAATTCTGGGTTGGCTTAGGCATCTGGGGGAAACTAACCCTGTTAGCTTACAGAGAAAGGAAAACCTGCATTTCTGGTTTTGATAAATTTGGAGTCTTTCTGAGGAATGCATGAAGTTATTTTGCTGGTGTCTGCTCTGGAGTTGATAGTCAAACATATTGCAGTTAACAAAGCTTCCTTTCCAGCAAGACTCTTGCCAGTTAATTTTTTTTTAATGTGGGAAATGAGTTTTATCCTGGTTAAGAAAATATGATTATGCTAAGATTTGGAGACTTTACAATTAAGTGTATTTACATCTCTACCCAGCCTTTGAAGAATGATTGTTTTTTCCTCCTGTTTTCTGGTTCTGTATGTGGAATAGAAAATTGCAGTTTCTCTTGCTTGGGCTACCCAGAGATTGGTAGGTTTTACTTACCATGTTATATCTAGACACGATAATGTTAAAGTAATTACCGGGGAAGGCACAAGTGGACTCATAAGATCCCACTACATCCAGCTGGGCACATGAGGGGGAGTGCAGGCATGCGTCCACGCTCTCATCCTGCTTGCTATACACTGGCCTAGTGGCAGGAATTTCTTTTGCTCTTACTTCTGGTCAGTAAGATGGGATAACAGCTGTCCCAACAGTATGTTCTCAGAGTTTTGTTGTTGTTGTTTTTAACCTCCTTCAGAAGGCCTTCTTGGGTCTCCCAACTTAGACAACATGGCATTTTTTTTTTTTTTTTTTTGGAATATATGGCAGTCACTGCTGTGCTGTCATAGAACATCAGAACGCTTAGCCAACAACCTCATGCAGTTGTGTGTATCTTCTCTAATCTTGATACCTGAAAACAAAACACCTGAGGCTGGAGAGATGGCCTGGTGGAAGGAGTGCTTGTTATACAGGTGTGTAGACCTGAGCTCAGGTCCTAGGACTTACACAAAAAGCCAGGCATAGCTGTGCATCTGGAACCACAGTGCTATGGGAGCCAAGGCAGAAGGCTTGCTGGGATTTGCTGGTTCAGTGAGAGACTCTGTCTCAAAGGAAGAGTGTGGGGCAAGATAGAGAAGGATACCTTAAATTCACCTCTGCCCTCTACGTGTATGTACTCACAAAGTTGTACGTCTGCACACACCCGTGTGGAAAACACCACATATATCACACTCACAAAGGCTCATGCACATATTTAATATACTTATAACAGCCCTTATAACATCTTCATTATTGTCCTTAAGTGGAAGGATATTGATTGGCGTGGACTCTTGGCTAGTCTTTGTGGCAACTGAAGAGAGGGATCTGCCCAAAGAATGCCACTATAGCTTTGATCTTCCTCTGACACATCTGGACCTGGAGTGTCTGCTCTACTCTATGCCCACACTGCTTAGTTCCAGCTTGGTTGTAGGCTCCAGGATATCATAAATTCATTTAATAAACCTAATTAATTTTATCTCCTCTCTAGAGACCCCCTTCGAATAATATTTAAGGAGCTTAAAGTGTCACAGCAGAATCCAGGGTTTGCACAACCAACAAAGTAGGGATTGCAGCTAATTCTGGGGGTGACGGGTAGTGGCGGTGTGGGGTGGGGACGGGAAACACTGAGGCCAGGCTCTGGGGCTGCTCTTCTTGACCATGGACCACATGTGCATGCAGTGACCTGAAATGGTCTTATTCCACATAGAGATATTGGGGTTTGGAGGCTTAGGGATGTAAGTGGATGATCAAGCCTTCTCAGAAATGTTCCTTCTTTTAAACTGATATTAATGACACACTTAAAAAGTTTGTAATGGAACGTGAGTGACGGCAATTTCCAATATGACTTTAGCTTCTATATGTAAGTCTTTATGTAATTAACCATATTTGAAGAAACCTATTTATTCTCATTTTTATAGTATCTTAACCCGTGCCGCTCTTCATTCCAAACACGTAGCTGGAAAAACTATGAGAAAATAATTCAAACAGTAGAAAAAAAGTAAGTTAAAACACACACACACACACACACACACACACACACACACACACTTTCATGTTGGTAAAGATGTAAAGCCCATCACTGTGCCTCTGTGGATCGGATGCTGCTTTCGGATTTGTGGGGAATATGTGGAAAGTGGTTTTCATTTCTAAACTTTGTTCTCAGTGAAATTCCACAAAGGTGGCTGCCGTCAACACAGCTGAGAAGCACATTGATGACAGACTGAAAAGGGGCGGTATGCTCTACGCAGTTGTCATTTGTCATTATCCTGTTTCCCCGTGGTGACCGGAGGGGAAGCTAGGATGGACAGAAGCTTAGTCTCTGGGTCTGTCACACTCGTTCCTTCCCTGTTAAAGGCTCCTGCTCTGACTTCCCTCCTAAGCTCTCAGTTACTTGGTTCACCTCAGCCTTTGCCAATGTTTGGCATCCTTGTTCCTTTTCTGGGGAAATTGTTACTTTTACTTCTCTGCTAAGATCTTTTTTTTTTTTTTTTTTCCGAGACAGGGTTTCTCTGTGTAGCCCTGGCTGTCCTGGAACTCACTTTGTAGACCAGGCTGGCCTCGAACTCAGAAATCCGCCTGCCTCTGCCTGTGGAGTGCTGGGATTAAAGGCGTGCACCACCATGCTCTGCTAAGATCTTAAAGGAGTAAAAAGATTGTGTCCAGAAGAGGGCAATACACACACACACACACACACACACATTTCTCTCTCTCTCACACACACCCTCTCTCTATCTCTCTTTGTCTCACACACCCCCACACTCACAGCCTCCCTTCTCTGTCACCCCCCAAACACTCACACATCTCTCTCTCTCTCTCTCTCACACACACACACACACACTCACACACATATATACACACTTCTCTCTCTCTTTCACACACACTCCCCACACACCTCTCTCTCACACATACACACCTCTCTCTCTCACACACTCATACACATACACACATCTTTCTCTCATACACACACCCAATCCCTCTAACCCCCTTCTCTCACTCACACACCCCTCTCTGTCTCTCTCACTCACACCCCCTCTCTCACATACACTTCTCTCTCTGTCTCTCTCTCTCACACACACCTCTCACACACACATGCACACACATACTCACACACTCACCTCTCTCTCTCTCACACACACACACATGCACACACACATTCTGTTTACTCCCCTACTCTCCCTTCTCCCCACCCATCCCTATAATTTATCATATCCACTAGAACCTTTTCCAGACTTGGAACAACTGGTTGTATTTTGTGGCTCACCGAGTTTAACCAGGACCATCTGTGTGACCACTGGATGGGAGCTAACTTTTGGAGCTCACTAGAGCCATCAATAGGCACACAACTGAAAGCTGTTGAGTCCTACTCTTCCTGAATCCATCAGTAGCTGATAGTTTAGCAGGGAGGGGTGGGGCCACCCGAGCTGCTCCTCTGCTCATGCCCACTGGTTGATGAGCCCATTCTTGTGTAGACCCAATGCAGGCTTCTGCAGCTGCTGAGTTCCCCATTGTAATGGCCATGTCTTGCTCTATATACGGCATTTCACAGCCCTTCTCCTTACTATCTGGCTCTTACAGTCTTTTTGCCCCCTCTTTCCTCAGTGTTCCCTGAGCCTTAGAGAGGATATAAATGACTTTCGAAGATGCTTTTCACTCAGTTCCTAATGGTCTCTCTAAATGTTCTGTGTCTTGTGTTGAGTCTGTCAAAAGAAAGAGAGAGAGAGAGAGGTGTGTGAGAGAGAGGGGGGATGGAGGAAGGGAAGAAGGGAGGGAGGAAGGGAAGAAGGGAGGGAGGGAGGGAGGGAGGGAGGGAAGAAGAGAAAATGGTCAGGTGTGGTGGCTCCTGGTTGTAATCCCAACACCTGGGAAGCTGAGGCAGGAGGACTGCTGTGAGTGTGGGCCTAGCCTGTCCTCACTGAATCAAGAGTAAGCTTGAGCTATGTAATGAGAACCTATGTAACAAAAGGGCTTGTGTTTCATCCCCCCCCCCCCAATACTAAACTACTCGACTATCGCTCTCATCAGAAATCATCTTTCCAGATCTCTGTGAGATATGGATAAACAAGAATTCTTGAGACAGAAGCTTGGCAAGTGTTGCTTCGAGGTCTAGGAGGGGGTTTCTTTTAATTCTGTTACCTACCGTAATAGAGATGAAACCCAGGCAGAATCCTGGCAGAAGAAGGTGAGCTGGTGGGGCGGGGAGGGTCACTGATGCTAAGAGGCTGGGAGTGGAACTTTCCATAACATTCCCGAGACCTGGGCTGAACTTATGTATCTAAGAATGAGCACTAAGGTGCCCAGGTAGTGAGTGGGCTTAAACGTCCACCAGGGCATCATTATTTTGTCTTCTCTGCCAGTTCACCAAGCGGTCAGTTTTTCCTCAGACGCCAGTTGAAAGCTGTGTCTGTCTTTCAAAAGACCACCGTAATGACTAGGACTGGGGGAGTCAGCAAGAGACAGGCTTTGTCCTATGTGTCCTATGTTTGATTCCCTGTGGAGGAGCTTGGGGGCATGGGGACCGTTCCATGAGAAGAACGGACATGGAGTTGGTGAGGTGGAACATATTCATACCTGGGAAATCTCAAAACTGAGACCAGCAGGAGTGAGACCAACTCCCTCCCTGTTTCCGTGCCTGCCTGGGAGCAAGTAACCCGGTGATTCCCCAGGCAAGTGCTCCCAAGTAGTCAGTCATAGAGTCCAGCACCTGGGACGCCTCCCTGTGCTAACGAGGCATATCAGTATCTTAGCTTTCAGCCAATGACCTTCTCCCGTCCTGGATGTTTTCACCCTCTTTGCAAAAACTATATAACCCTTGGTTCACCCCAAATAAAGGTTATGCATCCAAACACACCCCGAATAAAGACATAGGCACAAGCTAAGATTGTCTCAGAGAGCTGTTTCATTGAAGCTAGTTGGGGAAGGCCCTGACCTAAAACAGCTTGTGACACTTAAGATCCTCGGAGAAGCAGCAGACACCTCCCATGCCCCCACAATCCTGCTCCTCTGGACTTGGAGACCCTGAGAGGGAGAATGTGAAGGATTCGGGACCACAGCGTTGGGTCCTGACTCCACTTCCTCCTTCTGGCCTGGTGTGCAGCAGCGTCTGAGGCAGACTGCAGACCTCACTCGTTCTGGACTCTGCCCTGTCTTCTCTAAGCCTGTGTACTGG
Source organism: Mus caroli (assembly GCF_978045245.1). NCBI lineage: Eukaryota > Metazoa > Chordata > Mammalia > Rodentia > Muridae > Mus > Mus caroli. The sequence goes on along the minus strand of NW_028227270.1, from coordinate 73,633,954 downwards.
ACATCTCAAGGAGAGAGGTGGGACCGGGACCCACAGGTATTGACTTTAAATGGAAAAAAAAAATGGCTCCTACTGTCTTCAAGTAAACTGCAGTAGAGGCAGTTCGAGCTCTAAAGCAGGTGAGTGGAGCACGTTCCTCCCTCGCTCTGGTTTGCCCAGTTTGACTCAAGCCGTGTTGTATTAGAGAAGTGCTACAGATGTGGGTGTGGCAAAGCGAGTCAGGCTACGGATGTGGATGTGGCAAAGTGGGGGCTTGACCGGCATGACCTTTGAAATTAACGACACGGAGAGGGTTTGGACTTTTCTGCGTTCAGCAGACTAGATTGTGAGCTCATTAAACCTGGGGTTCTTACTATGTAATATAAAACAAATGGAGAATGGACCCATGAATATGATCTTCAGTTGAATTTGAATGCGATGACTTTAGAGTGGTCTTTCCACGGAGCTCAACAGATGGACAATTTCTGCCCTAAGAACGAATGCTTTGTAGAGTCGATCTGTCTTTGGGACAGAATACGACGTTATTTTTTTTTTTTTTTTAATGTCGGAGCGATCTTTGAAGTGCCCAGGGTGGTAGGCACTTTAGGATGTGCAGTGTGGCTCCGAGCTTCTCTGTTCGAAAATCTGAGTCGACGCAAGTTGAGAGGTAGTTTCAACTTGGTGCTGATTCAGATTTTGAAACTTGCTAAAGGGACTGAGCTCAGAATTTTTAAAAAGTCTCTTTTTTTGAGTGCCATCTACCAGGTGCTAAACATGTTGACTCAAGTAGAAAATAGGAATCCATGTGATGAAATTTTAAAGCTTGGAGGAACCCAGCTTTTAAAGTACATCTCCGCATCTCATAGATAAGTAACTGAAGTCTACACAGATTAACTCGAGTTGCTTAAGAGCTGCCTTGGTTGCGTGTATGTAATATCTGGCCTGGAAAAGTTTTGAAACAGCAAAAGCTAAGATACTCAACTAATCAGCAATATAAACACATGTCCGTCCGTGCTAGGCTACTTTAAACATTTATCAGGCCATTGTTTACTGCATCGTCTTCATTCTAAATGCAGATAGATTTTTTTTTTCTGGATAAGAGAGTTACATTAAGGAAGCATGTCCCAAATATATTTAATTTACTTGGCAGTGAGCTCTTTAAATTTTTTTTAAAGCAGTGGATAGGCCTTTTTAATATATATATATATATATATATATATATATATATATATATATATATTGGGGATTCAACTTAGGACCTTGTACATGGTGGGTCAGTGCTGTACTGTTGAATTACATTCCTAGCCTTAAACATTTTGGCAAGAATTTGACTACAATGTGACACTTATTTTAGCTCATGCAATTAAGTAAGATGCCTATTAAGTTGTCCCTAACATTTCAATGTCTCATTTATAGACTCATGGGTAACATTTTCATTGTCTTAAATAGTAAGGGTTAACTATTCCTTTTAGGTGCCCAACCTTTCATGTGGATAGCTGCTTCTGGGAGAGTGGTTGTCAAAGTCTTGACCCCTGCATCAGCGTCCCTGTCCGCATCAGCATCATCAGCATCATCAGTACCAGCATCAGCATCATTAGCAGAGAACTAGTTAGAAATGCGTATCCTCTAGTTCCACCCCAGACGTAATAAGTCTAAATCTTGGGAAGGAGAGGGATGAGCAAAGAGTAGCCCCTTGCTTTACTGTGAAGCTTAACCAACTTTGAAGACCATTGCTTTAGACAAAGCCTTGTCTTGGTGTGATGTTACTATTCCAGGCTGTTTTCTGCTAATTTCCTTTGTGGTGAATGATTTTGGAATGTTTCACATCCTATTGCTTTGTATGGCTGGATGGGGAGATGGATCAGTCAATAAAATGCCTACCCTGTATGTGTGAGGTCACAAATCCCAGGAACAAAGTAAGAAAGTGGACTGGTGGTACACACCTGCAATTCTAGGGCAGGGAGGCAGAGACAGAAAGATCTAGCTGAATTAGTGAACTCCAGGTTCATTAAGAGACTCCGTTTGAAAAAAAAATAGGTGGTGAAAGATAAAGGAAGACAGCTGATATCACCTTTGTCATCCACAAGCATGCAAACACGCATGGACGCATGCATGCACAAACACATGCACACATGAAAGTACACGCATGTACTCCCAAGCATGAAAACTGTTCCCAGCCGGGCGTGGTGGTGCACACCTTTAATCCCAGCACTCGGGAGGCAGGGGCAGGTGGATTTCTGAGTTCGAGGCCAGCCTGGTCTACAAAGTGAGTTCCAGGACAGCCAGGGCTACACAGAGAAACCCTGTCTCGAAAAAAACAAAACAAACAAACAACAAAACCCCCCAAAACTGTTCCCTTTGCAGCCACATCGTTTCCTTCCTACTTTGTTTCTTTCTTACATATCTATTCAGTTTGCCTGTGAGAATGCACAGTCCTGCAGACACCCTGGTTCTCTAGGCTGCAATCCCCACCTGACACTGTCTATATCCCCCTATCGTTCCTATCGTTCTCCAACTGGTTCTGCGTACTCACAGCTCCCGGCAAGCCGAGACTGCATTTTCTAAGAAGCCCCATGAAAGCCTCTAGCTGTAGACCTGTGTCATAAACTCCATGACTAGCGCATTGAACACTTCTCCCAATTAATGATGTGAAATGTAAAAAGCCTTCCCTGGGTTTCTGGTAGAAGCAATAACGAAGCCCTGAAGAGCAGCAGAGGGACTGGGGCTAATTAAAATGCGGCAGGGTGCAGAAGTAGAGGTAACCATGGCTGGTGATGCCGTGTCTCCGGTAATCAGCAGTCCCTGCTTCCCTGTACTAATTGACAGGAGATGCAGGGCCCCTGAGTGCACACACATCGCACATTAATGGAGTCAGCTCAGGCTGCTCTTCCTGCCTGACTTGTCTCATTATCGACCTTGAACTGGCAAAGGTCAGAGGGTGCTGCTGCCTTCATCCACATGACAGGTGTCTGAGGGGCATCTCTGTGGTCTAATCATTTGGCAGTTGTCTTATCCTGTACATGAATTAGTGATCTGAAGGCAGAAGTATGGTGGAGAAAAAACACACCGTCATCTCTGGGTAGGGGATGTAGCTCGGGGTGTGTGTGTGTGTGTTTATCCTATCTGTAGCACAGAGTAAAGGGAGGTGTGGAAGGGATGCTTATATTAATCCCTCACAGAAAAAGAATTAGTCTGTGCATAGACATCACATCCGAGGTACATTTACCTGAAAAATGTTATCCAGGCAGAAATATTGCACCCAAGTATTAACAGTCACATGCCAGATTTTTTCCCCTACCGAGTAGACATTGACCTCTGACACTTCCAGTGTGGGCTTAATAATGATGATGAATCTTCTTTGACAGAACTTAAAATCAATTAGTAGTGTCTTCTGAGCATCCCGTGTGTGCAGGAGCTGATTAAGAGCACTATGTGGAGATGGAGAAGTGTCAGATTCAGGTATACGCTTGGCATACGGGCAGCATATGTATGATCCACGCCACGATCTGCCAAGCATAAACATATCACAAAAGAAAGAAAGTATTCGGAGAAGCCTGTTAGCATCTCTTCATGCAAAGGGACTGGAGGAATACAGTATCTTATTGGCAACGATCTGAGAACACTCAGAAGCAACCCCTTTATAGAAAACACCTTCTTGTGGGAGAGCTGAAGACTAGGGGGGTGGGGTAAATGGCTGAGCAAAAGACATCTTCATTAGAGAAAAGCCTGTGCTCTGCAGATTCTTTAATCCGGTTTCTCAAGGAGAAAGGGCACAGCCAGGGGAGGGACTTTTCTATCTGATGCAGACGGCTGATGCTGAGCAGGAAGGACACCTTCCCGAGGTCTCCTGCTGCCATGGGAGTGCTTTCTTGCGTTGCCCACTTACAAAATTACAAAATTCCTATTTAGTTCCAAAACCCATGGCAGAATTAAATCCTCTATTCATATGTTGCCCAAACTGCCCCAAGGACCAAAGTCCCTCACTTCTTTCTGGTCACCTTAATAAACTGTGAGAACTTCTACTGTTACTCTTATTGAAGAAAGTGTATTATTCTCATGTCTGTCTTTATTGTAGGGTCCAGCATTATGAATACAAATTCAGCAAATGACAGTACGCTTGGGCCTTGGAATCAGGGGTACAAATTAGAGCTCTATTATTTTGAGAATTCTTTGTCCTTAGACTTAGTATCTGTACGTCTCAGTTCCCCTCATCAGACATCAACTTGTACACTATAGAAAGGGGGTGAGGGCGACATTCTCTGTGAATGCCAGCCCGGTTCTGAGCTTTTCTTCAGTTGGAATGTTTTCAATCTTAGACAATAGAAACTACTAGACCAACAAACAAACAAACAAACAAAAATAAAACAACAAACAAAAGAATCTTCACCCTTCTCTCTGGCTTCAGCACTCAGTCCTGCGGCTGGCATCAACAGGGGTTTAATGGGAGCTTGTTGAGGTAAATAAAGCTGCCCGTCATATTCATGAGAACTGATGACATGAGTCAGATGGACTCCAGTTTATTTCATGGCCCCCAAAACTCTCGCTCTCTGCACTGTCTGTTTTGCTTTGCCTTATGTGCGGTTGAGGGAGTAATTGTTGGTATTTCAGACTTGTGCTTAGCCAAAAACATCTCGGCACTATTGTTTCTGAAACATTACAAGTAAATGGATTTGTATTAATTTATCTGAAACCAAAACTAATACTGTAATTTCTGTTCTTGTATTTAAAGGTATTACTTGTGGGGCTGGAGAGGCGACTCGGTACTTAAGAGTACTTCCTTCTATCCCAGAGGACCAGAGTTTGGTTCCCAGCCTGCATGTCAGCAGGTTCATAACCTCCTGTAACTCCAGTTCCAAGTCCTCTGATGCCCTTTTCTGGCCTTCTGTAGGCACTGCATATACATGTTGCCCATACAATCTGATAAATTCACGTTAACACATAAATACAAATTATGAACACCTTTAAAGATACATATTGTGTTTTAATGCCAACATCGAAATATTGCTATGAGAAGATAGAGAAATATCTGTGTACATAACCACAAAGAATTATAAATTATGGAATTTATGTTTGTACTTTTTTGAAAATTATAACATCTCTATTGAAATCATATTCTTACCTCATGGAATATTTCTTTAAAATTTCATTATGGTGAAATATATATGTTTATTTGTATGTATACACACACACACACACACATATATATATATATATATATATATATATATATATATATATGATAAAATATACCATTTTAGGGTGTGAGGTGGCTCAGCAGATACATGCGTCTCCAATCCTGGCAGCCTGAGTTAAATCCCTAGAAACTGCACAATGGGAGATGAGAACCAACTCCTACAAGTTGTCCTTGGACACATGTACTACAGCTTACACACACACACACACACACACACACACACACACACACACGCACAGAGAGAGAGAGAGAGAAAGAGAGAATACATTTAAAATGATAGTAAATGTTAATTTACAACATTGTTCTTGAATGTACTATTTATCAGCAATAAATGTGTTTACAATGTTTGCCACAGCATTGCTCTTGGCACCCATATCCTCAGCTCTGCCGTCTTGCAAACTCCAAACTCAAAGCCCCTTAAGCAACAACTTCATAGTTCCTTCCTTCCTCAACCCCAGAGAGCCTCTAATCTGCTTTCTTGTATTAAGGAGTTGACCACTCTATGCACATCCAAAATGGAATCCTGTAACATCCATCTTGTGGCTGGCTGATATCACCCAGGTAACATCCTCTAAGTGGTGCGTAATCCTTACCCTGCTTATCTGTGTTGATGCTCGTGCTGAAATTTTCTTCCTCTTTAAGACCAAATGGTCTATACATCCTATGAACATACCATGCTTTCTCTGATCGTTTTACTGAAAAGCAGAAGATTCCCCCGAGTTTTTGTGAATATTGCTGCTGTAACCATGGCCTCCCGCTTTCAATTCTTTGTGAAAATTCCACCCAGAAGAGGTAGTGGGATTTTGAGACCATGTGACAACTCTGTTCTGTTTTCAAAGGAACTCTGGGTTGCTCTAAATAGCGGTTGCCTGTTTCACATTTATGCCAGCCGGGTTTCAGGGTTCTAGTGTCTCCACAGCCTTGCTAGCGCTTTACTTTTTCAGCTTTCTTTTGACAGCTACTCACCCTAATAAACAGCTACAGAACTTGATAGTATTATTTTGGGATCTTCTGGGACCTTTATTCTTTCAAGGTAGATTCAGTCGTGACAGTAAGACAAGCTTGTCACTTACAGCAACTTTACTGCACATGATCATGGCAAAATGTAACTCTATTGTAATTTGACCCTTAAAAAAATAATATTTCTATGATGTCCATGTCTTTGCTTTCTCCACTCACGTTTGAAATTTTAACAATTAGGGGAGGCCAAACAAGGCAAGAATCCATGTTTAGAAGAGTAGACAACGAAAGGATTGGGATCGGCACAAGACACCCCAAGACCAAGTTCTCAGCGCAAAGGAGTTATTGCTCTAGAGGGACAAAAGGCAGGGGATAGGAGACAAAGGCAGGAGACAGAGGATGAGGGAGGAGGGGAAGGGATCAGGGAGAGAGGGAAGGGATTCTTTTGCTGCAGAGGGACAAAGGATTGCCTCTGGATAGAGAGGACACAAATGTGGCCCGTAAGCAAATGGCAGTTTATAAAGGTACAAAGGGAAACCCCTGTGTTAGGATGAGGTATTTAATTTTAATTGAACATACTAATTAGGTGAATCAAAGGAAATTTTTGATTGTTGGGCTTCAATACTTCGACAGCGGGACCTTGGTTGGTCAGCCCCAGGAAGAGGGAGTAGCCAAATAAGGGAATGGACCTTGGTGGCTACATTTAGGAACTCGATCTAATGGGTAAGCAAGCTTGTACTGGAGCAGCTAGCTCCTAGAGACAGTTGCTGTGAAAGAGGCCACCTGATTGTTCCTCCTCTTTTGCCTCTTGTCTCAGGTCCCCTCTCTCCTGCAGCCAGTAACCTTTTCTCTTCTATATCTGCTAGGATACCATGTAACCAGAAGCCCTCACCAGAGCCAGGGCCATGCTGTTGGAACTTACCAGCCACAGTATCCTGTTGCAGCAACACAAATCAAGCCAATGGCTTATACATTTTTTTTTTTTTTGTCAGAACAGAAAAATACCCACATGGATAAAAAAGACATTTCACAACTTTCTCCCTCATCCCATGACTTACTTTTTTGTTCTTTTTCTTTTTCAATTTAATATTTTTTATTAGGAAGTTGTATTTGCATTTCAAATGTCATCCCCTTTCCTGGTTTCCCCTCCAAAACCCCCCTATCCCATCCCACCTGCCCCTGCTTCTATGAGGTGTTCCCCTACTCTCCTACCCACCCACTCCTGCTTCCCCATCCTGGCATTCCCCTATACTGGGGCATTGAGCCTTCACAAGACCAAGGGCCTCTCCTCCCATTGATGTCCAACAAGGCCATCCTCTGCTATATATGTGGCTGGAGCCATGGGTCCCACCATGTGTACTCTTTGGTTGGTGGTTTAGTCCCTGGGAGCTCTGGGAGTACTGGTTGATTCATATTGTTGTTCCTCCTATGGGGCTGCAAACGCCTTTAGCTCCTTCAGTCCTTTCTCTAACTCCTCCATTGGGGAACCTGTGCTCAGTCCAATGGATGTCTGTGAGCATCCCTCTCTGTATTTGTCAGGCTCTGGCCAAGCCTCTCAGGAGACAGTTATTTCAGGCTCCTGTCAGTGTGCACTTGTTGGCATCCACAATAGTGTCTGGGTTTGTTGACTGTATATGGGATGGAGCCCCAGGTGGGGCAGTCTCTGGATGAACTTTCCTTCAGTCTCTGCTCCACACTTTTTAAACCTCCTTTCTTGATGCTCTTTAAGCTCTGGTGAGCTGGGGAGGTGGTATTGGTAGAGATGTGCTATTAGATCTGTGCACTGAGAGTGGCTTATTCAAAGCATGATATGAATGCATGAAGTTTTCAATGGAGGAAGAAGCCAACCACAACCACAACCACCACCACAATAACAACAACAACAACACTCCCAAAGACACCTGGCTGGGATGACTCCATTTGCTTGCCCAGGGGTGGGTTATACAGATATATGGATGAGGCCAGGAGGGCCAACTCTTGAGCGCCACAGTGCTCGCGGCTGACAGCACCCTGAGCTTGGTGCTTGGTGCTAGGTAGACGTCTCTTTGGCCCAGAGCAAGTAAGGAGGATTTTATATTTTCCATTTTGTGCAAAAAGCTGCAGTGTTGTTGAAGGTCAGGTCAGAGACCATCTTGAGGAAAGGCAGTAATGGTCCTCCGAGGGCTTTTCGGTCGCGGCAATGGTTTATAACCATGTAAAGCCGATAATAAAATAATTCCAAAATAAATAAACAGTGGGGGCATAAGTGCCCTCGGAGATCCATAAATCTGAGTGCATAAATGCTCAGGGCAGACGGCAGTTTCTCCTTGTCAGATCTGCGTGCAGCCATGAAGGTGGAAGCCACATTTCAAGGAACTTTGAAACGAAACGAAACAAAATCACAGCCTTAAAAGTCATTTCTAACTTGTATTAAGTTGGTTCTGCGAGCGTTTCACACAGAGTATAATGCTTTCTGAGTACGCTTCCCTGTCTTCACTCCCTCTTCCCCTGCGACTTCTCCTCCATCAGCTCTCCTCTACATCCATATCTTCTCTTGCTCTGTGACTCCCTGAGTTTAACCAAAGCTGCCCGTGTGACTGACCACATGTGTGGAGCTATCTATCAGAGCCTAGTGGGCTCATCAAGTTGGTACACAACTAAAGACAATGATTGTCCTTCCCTGAAATCCATCAGTTGTAAATACTTCAGCGCGGAGGGAGCTGCTAGGCCCGCCCTGATCAATGATTGACTGTTGACAGGCCCAATCCTATAGAGGCTCAGTGTAGGTAAGCAAAGATGCTGTGAGATCATGGCTGCCTTACCTTTACCATGCAAAGAGGACGGGGTTTGACAGATTTCTCTCTATGTCCCAGTTCTTGCAGTCTTTCTGCCCCCTCTACCACGACGCTCCTGGAACCTTACAAACTTCTCTTTTCAATGGCAGTGAATGCAGAGACTCATGACTGTTTAAGGCATCGAGAATAAGTGAACGCTGCATTCTCAGCACCAACAGGATTATTTATGCAAAAGCTTTCTTTGTCTAGAAAGGCAAAGTGGCTCTTGGCGTGATATCGCTGATTATTTCAGACATTCTAGACGGTAATTTAATTTCATTAATTCAATGGACAATTTTTGAGGCCCAGCTATATATCAGGTATGGTTTTCAAAGCTGAGCATATACTAGTCAATAATGTATATGCTTTCAGGTATTTATAGTATTTGCATTCTTACTAAGTAATTCAAGGCAACAAGCAATACAAAATGAGATATGTATTACCAGCATAGTAAGTGGCTATTTGTACTAAGAAGAGAAATAAATGAGGGGGTGAGGGCAAGAGACAATTAGAGGAGAGTAACGGATAGTTCTAGACGAGGAGGCCAAGGTCCCTCAAGGCCCCTCAAGAAAGTAATATTTGAATCAAGGAAGAGCCGGGGGTGGGGGCGCTTAAAGCATGGGGTTGAGTGCCAAAACATTTGAATAGATAGTGTTTATGAGGATGCAGGATAAATATCTAGAAAGCCATTGTAGGCTTTCCAGGAGTGTTAAGTGCCACATTACATTTATCTTGTGTATAATAGCATTCAGAGTACGGTCGTGTCCTTTCTTCTAGTGGTGAGTGTCAGGATGGAGTGGGTAGAGAGTCGGATTTGGCAGTATCAAGGTTTGGCCAGGTGAATGTGTTAATAATTGGTGTAATTAATAAACTGTAGACCCTAGGGCACAATTTGTCTTAAGGTTGAGAAGGTGATGCTGTTAATATGACTTTTCTTCTACCTTCAGTTGATTTTTATTTTTTTTTTCCTCATTGAAAGTCTAAATTTCCATTGGGAAAAATCCCTGTGAAAGCTTGGGAGACGAGGTGGATTTTCTGTGTTCCATTGATGCTAACTTCATTCACATACAGGTCGGGGTGGTGGCAAGGGAGGGGAGGGGTGTTGGAACCTGCCCTACATGCTTCAGGTTGTGGAGTATCAGATTGTCAGGAATTTTGCAAGCCAATAATTAAAACCAGCTTAAGTTTGTTATGGTATAACATTTGTACCAGGGAAATCAGAAATTGCGATAAACCTGCAGGGACCTGGTTGTTAACCATTTTCACAGCCTTCCAGCTGGGTTCTTTACCTTACTATTTCTTTGTCTTCCATGCCCGTGCTAGCTCAGTGTACATACGTGAGGGTGGCTGAGCCCTATGACTGCTCATGACTACATTTGTCTGCTGTCCCTGGTTGACTCACTCACTTATACAATGGTACTAAAAGTAGAGGAGGCGGGCGTGTCTTTTAAGTCTTTTTGCTGAAGGTGTTCTGGAAACAAAAGCCCACTAGAGACCTTGCTAGTTGAATGCTTTCAACTTTAATAAATGTCACAAAGAGGCCGTACCATGTGAGACAGGTGGTCGAAAAAGTTGGGTTTGACGGGATGAGTGATGGAATTATTTTACAGTGAGGTGATCGCACTCACTTAAAGGAACTGGCCTGCCCACTCCTCACCTGTACGCTCTTGTTTTTCCTTCTCATGTACCATCAATTACACAGCGGCAGAGATTGGTTTGATGGAGTGTGACCAAGGACAGGGAGCTCTAAATGTGCCTATTGTGACCCGTAGTCACCAAGGCAGGTGCTGTTTGGTTTCACAAGCAGGAATCACAGGGACCTCACAGTGTTCAGTCTTCTTCAGTCTCCCACAGGTACCCACTCCTCCTTCATTAGTACCCATCTTAGTGAATGGCCTCGCCACTCTCCAAGTTGTTCATAGTCAGAGGTCTGAGTCAGTATTGATTCGCCTTCCACCTGCCTTGAATGCTAGCCTTGTAGCTCTTGAATAAGTATGAGCTGCACCACTGTCCCCAGCCAGCCAGCACAACAGCCATTGTCTTAAGTCAAGCTGAATTTCCTTCAAGGTGAACATAGTATAGGCCCCCTGGCTGTGTCCCTCCTGTTCCCTCCTGGCTCGCTGTGATCTGGCCTTGGCAACATCAAGAGAGATTTAGAAGATGCAATAGAGTTTGTTCATGCTTTGCTTTTCAACTCCATTGTCTGCCAAGATGTCCCCATGACACCAAACCCTCAAGCCATCACTGACTGATCTCCCCTTGCTGCTTTCTCTCCCTCTCTCTCTTCTTTCTTTCTTTCTTTCTTTCTTTCTTTCTTTCTTTCTTTCTTTCTTTCTTTCTTCCTTCCTTCCTTCCTTCCTTCCTTCCTTCCTTCCTTCCTTCCTTCCTTCCTTCCTTCCTTTCTTTCTCTCTCTCTCTTTCTTTCTTTCTTTCTCTCTCTCCCCCTTCCTTCGTTCCTTCGTTCCTTCATTCCTTCGTTCCTTCCTTCCTTTCTCTCTCTCTCTGTCTCTCTGTCTCTATCTCTGTCCCTCTGTCTCTGTCTCTGTCTCTGTCTCTCTCTTTCTTTCTTTCTTCCTTCCTCTCTCTGTCTCTGTCTCTGTCTCTGTCTCTGTCTCTGTCTCTGTCTCTGTCTCTGTCTCTGTCTCTGTCTCTGTCTCTGTGTCTCTCTCTGTGTCTCTGTCTCTCTGTCTCTCTCTGTCTCTCTCTCTCTTCTTTGCTCCTACTATCAAGCTCCTTCCTGAACCAGGCTTCATGATGGAAAATTTCCCAGGAACACCCTTTCCCAACCCTTCCCTTGGCACCTTTCCCTCTCCCTCACATTTAACTTCACACACTCATTTTCAAAGGAAACAGTTGCTTGACCCTAGAGACTTCAAGCTACTATGTAGCTTTTCAGAACTCTATAGTTTTCTCTTAAAACAGTAAGAACTGGGTGTGGTCACTCACACCTGTAAAATCCTAGCTCTTGGAAAGGTGAGGCAGGAGGTTGGTGTGATTCTGCATTCTTGACAACGTGAATCAGCTCTTGCGGTTCTCCAGGGTGCTAAATGGTTGTGGAATAACTGGATGTTGTGCTCAGTCCTGAAACAGACATCTTGTTGTTTAGCCGTGTATTCTGGAAGCCCCAGCACTTTCAAGTCTATTTTCAAAGGTAGGTTCTCTGTAAATCTGCTTCTACTAATGCCTTTCTTGCTCAACTCTTCCACAAGTTTTTCCATCATTTTGTGTCTGTTGTCAGGGTGTTCTCTGAATCATCAGATGTAAATACACATTTTCTTCTGAGTGAGTAACTCATCATTTCTAACTTGTATTACTCAAAAAACAGACAGGGAGAAACAATTGAAGGGTATAGCAAAGATCTTGGATCCCCAGTCTGAATCCCAGATCCCTCCAAATCTCAGTACTTTTATCTCTAAATTGCAGGGGTATAAATATCTAATTAGTCATTTTTTCTCATTGCTATAACCAAATACCTGACAAGAAGCAACTTAATGGTGGAAGGGTTGATTTTGAGTGACAGCTCATCATGGCAGGGAAGGTGTAGCGGCGGCAGCAGCATGAGATGTCTAGTCACATTGTATCCAATCAGGAGACAGGACAGATATGAAGTGAAGTCTGGCTATCAAAACCCAAGGTCAGCTTCTAATGGTCTACTTTCTCCATCTAGGATCCACCCTCCAGGATTTCACAACCTTCTAAAACAGCACTACCACTTGTTTTGCATCAAGGTTTAAACTTTGAACCTCTGATTGACATTCCATATTCAAACCACACCTCCTGCCTTCCAACCTAACTGTTATGAGATGAGATGGCTTAAGGACTATATCAGAACTAGTTTGTATAAGTGTAAGCACAAGCATTCATGTCATTTCTAGCGTCATATGCATAGATGTAGGACAGTGTCCTCAGAGCATGAGGGCCATTGCCATCTCAACTGTGACATCCTGTGAGAACTTCTAGTGCAGGCCTGTTGGCATTCCATCACAAAGGGATGGGGAAACATCAGAGCCTCACCTGAGATCTCTACCACCTCTTGCTACATTTTCCAGTCATCAGTATGTAAGTCTTGCAAAGTTACCCATGCTTTTAGGGGCTCAGAAGATGCTAGAGCATATGAAAGCTGAAGCTCAGCTGAGCGGGGATCTTCATGTGTATAACTACAGTGAAGTCACATGTCCAGGTAAGACATTCTGGTGGTGCATCTGCTTTGGAGTCACACGTCCTCCTGTGAGTAACTCTTCAGTCATTCTCTGTAAGTAAGTGTAATAAACTCATGGGTTTGACAAGTTGGACTTTGGTGGAATCACATCTTCATCTGTTGTTGGCAGATGAAGGTTGTTGGTGAAGCCTATCAGGGTGAGTAGACTTTGTTCATGTTTCCTGGGTAAAGTTCAGATGACAGAGAACCTGGGGTGCACATCCTTTCAATGAGGCACCTGCTCTGATTCTAGATTTTGACCACTATTCTTTCAACCCAACCTTTATAAGCACCATGGCTATGGGCACATCTTGACACCACCATTTGGCTTTTCATTTCTGACCACTAGAGCTATTTTTATTTGAAGTGTCTTAATTTCTGAAGTACCCCTTATACTGCTTACTCAGCATTTAAGCATTACTGATATCTAACCAGAATTCGATAGGAGGCAGGTTGAGTATCTCAGAGTTTTATGAAGAGTTCATTGCTATAAATAGCAAGAAGGAAGTTTTCATAAAACTGGCACAGTAAGCGTTCATCCATTTTTTTTTTATTGATTACCCATTTTACATAAATGGAGTCTGCAGACTTAACAAATAAGATACAGGATTTGCCCATTGCATTTCATTTGGCAATTCTAACAGGGATTTGCTGATCTGTATTCAACAGCAAAAACATTAAGTGCCGTTTCTTCTCCACGGGAGTTTTCTATGCACGTTAAGGATCTTGTCATAGGGTACAATAGACAGGAAGGGCAGATACAGGTAATGATGCAATACATTCCCACAGTCACTGTGACAAAACACGTCCCCTCCCAAATTCATTCTCTTACAGTTATGGATGTTAGAAATCTGAGATTAAAGTGTCGACAGAGTGGGTCTCTGAAGGAGAGGCTGTACCAATCTTGTGATGATGGCTGGGCACTCTTGGCTTGCAGGGATACCAATTCAGGTTCTGCATATGTTTTCACATGGTCTTCCTTCTGGGTGCCTCTTACATTTATGAGACTGTTGTCCTTATGAGATGAGCACCCACTGTAATGAGCTCATCTCCACTTGATTACAATCATGAAACCCATGGTCAACTGGGATCACATTCAAAGGTTCCAGGCGTCAGGAAAACACATCCTTCTGGAGCATTCTTTTTTTTTTTAATATTTTTTATTAGGTATTTTCCTCATTTACATTTCCAATGCTATCCCAAAAGTCCCCCCTACCCTCCCCCCACTCCCCTACCCCCCCACTCCCACTTTTTGGCCCTGGCGTTCCCCTGTACTGGGGCATATAAAGTTTGCATGTCCAATGGGCCTCTCTTTCCAGTGATGGCCGACTAGGCCATCTTTTGATACATATGCAGCTAGAGTCAAGAGCTCTGGGGTACTGGTTAGTTCATAATGTTGTTGCACCTACAGGGTTGCAGATCCCTTTAGCTCCTTGGGTACTTTCTCTAACTCCTCCATTGGGAGCCCTGTGATCCATCCAATAACTGACTGTGAGCATCCACTTCTGTGCATTCTTATAAGTGTGCATACAGGTAATGAGTCTCATGAGGTTCAGAGCAGAGACACACAGTGGTCACACAGGTAATGGGTGTCATGAGGTTCAGAGCAGAGACACCCATTGGTTTTGTGATGGAATTGTGGGAAAGTCTCACAGCAGTGTCAACAGCTGGTTGATCTGGACTTTGAAGGGTGTGCAGACCTTTCTGGAGATGGTGAAAGGGCCTAAATTAAAATATTAATAAGACACAGAAGAAACTCATCTTCCATGGATGAAGACAGTGACTGAAATGTATCCAGGACAGTCGCAAGCATGCTGCAAAATGAGAAAAATGACAATAATTAAAGCAATGGTGTTGTTACCAGCAAGAGTTAATTGGTGTCCAAATTTCCTTTTATCTCTAAAATCCAGGTTGCTTGTAGTAATCTGACTTTTAGATCAACCCTAGCTACTAGGGAAAAGAGAGAGTTAGGATCTGTGGTTGTTGGAATCAGAATTGGCCTCCATAGACCCATCTGTTTGAGTGTTTGGTTTTCAGTTGGTGGACTGTTTAGGAAAGATTATGAGACGTGGCCTTGCTGGAGGAGGTGTGGCCTTGCTGGGGAAGGTGTGGCCTTGCTGGGGAAGGTGTGGCCTTGCTGGAGGAGGTGTGGCCTTGCTGGGGGAGGTGTTGCCTTGCTGGAGGAGGTGTTGCCTTGCTGGGGGAGGTGTGGCCTTGCTGGAGGAGGTGTGGTCTTGCTGGGGGGTGTGTGGCCTTGCTGGGGGAGGTGTGGCCTTGCTGGGGGAGGTGTGGCCTTGCTGGAGGAGATTTGTTTCTGGGGCTGAGCTTTGAGGTTTCAAAAGCCCACAGCAGGTCCAGGCTCACACTCTCTCTGCCTCCAACTTATAGATCAGATGTGATCTTTCAGTTTCTGCTCCAGCATTGTATTTGCTTGCCTTCTGCCAGGCTCCTCTCCTTCCTGACTCTAATCTGTAAGCAGGCCCCCAAATAAATGCTTTCTTTTATAAATTACCTTGGTCATGGTGTTTTGTCACATTAATTATGACCCTAACTAAGACAGGAACCTATCATGGACCTCCAGATTTCCAGGGTCCTACTCCACTTTCATAGAACTCAAGTCGGATGTTATTGTTAAAACCAAGCATTCTGATAAACTGTAAGGCACCGTCACCACAGTGAAGACACTACTGACTCAATAGAGATGACTAAACTTTAGGAAGTGTCTCTTTCACAGAGATGAGCTGAGAGAAACACAAACCAGAAGGAAGCGCTAAGCTTTGTTTATTGTGTGAGAAGCTAGCATGGAAGCCATGCTAAGCTAGGTGTAATTCATGCTGAGTTGTCCCAGGGAATGGACCATATGTCTGTGAGAGCTAATGCTTTTCGTCCAACTTCATAAGGGAACTAAATAAAATTCAACTGAAGTAGCAATCCATGGCATTTAAAATTCCAAAGTCAAGCCCTGGAGAGGCAGGCAGTAGACGTTCTCTCCCTTCCTTCCTTCCTTCCTTCCTTCCTTCCTTCCTTCCTTCCTTCCTTCCTTCCTCCCTCCCTCCATCCCTTCCTTTCTTCCCCCTCTTTCTTCTGTTAATGTGGTTTCTCTTAGTAGAACACAATCTCTCATATTTCCTTCATAATCAGTTAACTAAATCAACTTTATATTGAAAGAAAGGGGAGGACTAACAGTTGGGACAGCTCTCAGCAATTTGTTAGTCTGTGTTTGGGACTTGGATAGTTTTTAAAATTCCATCAGTTGAAAGGGTTGGTCTTCAGTTTGGAGGTAGCGAACCTTTAAGAGGTGGGGCTTAGGGTGATGAAATTATGTTCTTGGAGGGGGATACTGGGATATAGCCTGTTTCCATCCTTCCTTTCCACCTCACGCTTCCCGGTTTCCAGAAAGTAAACAGCTTGCTTCACTTCCCATGATGCTTGACACAGACCTCAACAGCAAAGGGACTAACCTATCACAGGGTGAGACCTCCAATATTACTCTAACCATTCTGGCAGTGATGATGAAGTTATAAAGGGATACTTCTGTCCCTCCCTTTGGTTATCAGGCTACTGCGACAACACACCCAAAGGAATTGGAATTTCTCCAGGAATCTCATTCTGAGCTCAGGAGAAACCTGATGTTCACTAGAGGGGAGCTTGTCTCCTAGGAAGGAGTCACACAGTTCTGACAGCTCACTGGATTGCCTCAGCACACTGAAGCCCAGACAATGACGCTGAGCAGAACTATACTTAGACTGTACCTGCTTTAGACTGTACCTGCTTTCTCCAGTGGTTAGACAAGGCTGCCTGGCCAACAAGCTTTTTGTTATCTTCTAGTATGTACCCTTCCTTCCCAGTATGGGTGCTAGGAATCTGAACTCAACTCCTCATTCATGAGACACAGGTATTTTCCTGTGTCTCCTCAGGCCTTCTTTACTCTTCTTAGAGTTCTTTCCTTTGCTTCTAAGAGAGGCGGGGTTAGGATTCCATCTACAGAACCATTCCTAGATCCTTTAGATTCAGGGCAACTATCCTAAGGCTGGGTCTTGCACAGAAAGAAGATTGGATTTCCTCAGCAAGAAGGTAGAAGTTTCTTTCCCTGCTTCCCACTAAATATGCATTTCCTTAGAAGAGGAATTCTTACTAAAGCTGAGCAGTAATATTTAAGTTTTTTTATCTCTGTTGAAATTCATATACAGCTCAGTGCAAAAGGAAGGCAGTCAATCAGGCAAATGCAACTGTATGCTGGGATGGTCGCATATCCTGTCTGTGATCTGCAGTTGGTATCAGGAGCTATCAAACTTTATGCTGGGATGGTCGCATACCCTGTCTGTGATCTGCAGTTGGTATCAGGAGCTATCAAACTGCAAGGCTCACTACTAGTAACTTCTGCTGTGTTGGTTCTCCATACATTATGGTGAATCCAACTTGGCCCCACTCTCTAGGACTCTGAATGCGTTTTAACTGTTGATGAGATCTCTGCGCTTACCTGATACCAGACACTGATTATTTACTGTTGTGACTCTTTAGCTATCATATGGAATGATGTGCTTCACTGTGGCATTTTCATACATTAATGTGGTTTGAATGTGAAATGTTCCCAATAGGCTAAGATGAGGGTGCTGTTTGGGAATGCTGTAGAGCCGTGTGGAGGTAGAACCTTGTTGAAAGAAGTGGGTTAGCGGTGGTGAGCCTTGTGGTTGGATACCCAGCCCTACTTCCTTTTCTCTCTCTGCTGTGTGACCTCCATTGCCTTGTGACCTGCCAGCCTCCTGGTGGCACCTACAGCCTACCATGCTTTTCCACCCTGAAAGAATAATCCCCTTAAAGGTAAGATGGAATGAACCCTTCCTTCTTTTTGTCTTTCCTTTTTGGTTTTGTTTTTGTTTTTTAAGACAGGACTTCTCTGTGTAGCCTTAACCCTAGAATTTACTATGTAGGCCAGATTGGCTTCAAACTCAGAGATCTGCCTGCCTCTACCTCCCAGGTTCTGGGGTTAAAAGTGTGTGCGACCACGGTCAGCATAACCCTTCTGTCTTAGTCAGGGTTTCTATTCCTGCACAAACATCATGACCAAGAAGCAAGTTGGGGAGGAAAGGGTTTATTTGGCTTACACTTCCACATTGCTGTTCATCACCAAAGGAAGTCAGGACTGGAACTCAAGCAGGTCAGAAAGCAGGAGCTGATGCAGAGGCCATGGACGGATGTTCTTTACTGGCTTGCCTCCCCTGGCTTGCTCAGCCTGCTCTCTTATAGAACCCAAGACTACAAGCCCAGAGATGGTCCCACCCACAAGGGGCCTTTTCCCCCTTGATCACTGAGAAAATGCCTTACAGTTGGATCTCATGGAGGCATTTCCTCAACTGAAGCTCCTTTCTCTGGGATAACTCCAGCTGTGTCAAGTTGACACAAACCCAGCCAGTACACCTTCCTTCATTAAGTTGCTTTGTCAGGTATTTGGTCATAGCCAAAAGAAAAGCAATGAACACTCAGTACATGTCCTTGTACATTATTCTTACTTGTCTCTCTTACTTCCAGCCCCCTCCCAACCCTCATACTACCTCCTCTCTTGCTCAGTCCCACTCCCCTCAGTATGAGACACTTCTTTCATATGAGGTATATTCTGTTACTGTCTCTTGTTCCTTTTACCATCCCTTGAGACATTTTTCTTCCTTCTAGTTTCTTCTTCTCTGCCTCTCTCTCTCTCTCTGCCTCTCTCTCTCTCTCTGTCTCTGTCCCTCTCTCTCTCTCTGTCTCTCTCTCTCTCTCTCTCTCTCTCTCTCTCTCTCTCTCTCTCTCTCTCTCACACACACACACACACACACACACACATGTCACTGATTCACCATATGAGAGAAAATGCAATACTTGTCCACCTAGAACCAAAAGTCATCACGTTAAAGGAAACCACTATTTGAACCCATGTTTCCTCCTCAAAAGTTGTATTCCTTACTTGGACTTTGTCTTTCTACCCTTTTTTCCCAGTGGCTCCTGTTAAGATTCTATACCCCCAGGTTATTTGTGATAGAAATTCATATCCATGGCCACCTTATCTTTATAAAAAGGTATATCTGCTTAGAACCAAGAACCAATTCTCATCTCCTATAGGACTGAAAATAAAAACCTACCTTGATTATTCTAAGGTTTTTGAAACCAGAGTAAGAAGAAGGGAAGGCACCCGGTGGTGAATTACTACCACTCAAGGGCAATGCCAGCAATATCCGCACTTTGGTGTATATCCTTCCAATCTTTTAGTTTTCTGCATATTTCATTTTGTAAGCTAGTTGCATTTGTATCCTTTCTGAAGGGTAGCCTGTGCTGTCCATTCTACTTGGTATATTCCAGCAGTGCTTCAGTAGGATGGCCATAAGCACAGGAAGATGTCTCCGAAGCCAGCATGTGAAGTGTGTGCGTTGAGGTTCCAGTTCCCTGCTCGTGCAGACTTGGGAAGAAGATTCAGCCTCTTTAAATCTCACTGATCATCATTGCACCTATGTGTTGCACACACTGGAAATTCTTAATCTTTGTCAATTAAATACTCAGTCATTTAAGAAGAAAAACTCATTTCAACTGACCAAGTGAATATGATTAGATGCAATTCAAGGAGCTACTGGAAAATAGGATGATGTGATATGTGGTGCATTCACACCCACTGCATGTACTTGATATGTAATGGATCTTCAAATAACTATTACATTACTCCTATCAACATTAATTGCTTAGGAATACAGTTTCACAAAGCCAAATACAATGGTGTCTTTGTCATATGGTATACTTTGGTTATCTCTCCTATGCTCAGACATTTAGGATGCCTCCATTTGTTTTAACCTCATGTGAAGCAAACAGATGTCCCATGTATAGCATAAGTATATATGGTTATAGTTGTTTTGCAATAAAAATTAACATTAAAAGTATTGTAAAGGACTGGGGTGCTGTCTTAGTTGATAGAGTGCCGGTTGTGCAAGCATGAGGACCTCAGATTGGATTCCTAGAGCCATTTGTAAAGCTGGGTATGATGGCATGTACTTGTAACCCCAGTGAGGGCTGTGCATGGGGAGAGACAGGGACAGGAAGATAGAAAACCGATACTCATTGGCTGGCCAGCCTAGCTGGATGGATGAGTTCCTGCTTCAATGAGAGACTCTTTCTCAAGATATAAGGTGGAAGGCAAGTGAAGAAAGATGCCTGACATCAACCTTTGACCTTATACTCATTCACATACACATGTGCATACCTCACAGATGTGTGCACACACAATTGCAAGTACACACACACCATAATACATATTTCATAATTACATAATAGTACCATACACAAGAATATTTTTAAAACATCCTGTCTTAGCTTTGTGGTTGAATTAATTTCAACTCTTTCTTACTTGATTTGGTTGCTTTCTACTTTGCAGATTCAGTAAATGTAACTGGCAGCCAAGAGGGCATTTCTGGGGCACATAGAACGGTGGAAAATCAGTGTAGTTAAAATACAAAAGCTTGTGATGTGGAGAACTTCCACTTGCTTCAGTAGCTCAGTTGCCCTTTCTCTCGATGGATTCTATATCACAACAATTCCACAAATTGCTCTGAGTTAAGAGAAAGACAAGGAATGTCTCTTCAAGTACCACCGATAAAATTATTTCTAGGCCAAAATCAAAGATGCCTATGGGGCTGGATCCCACTCCTTTGCAAATACTGCAAAGTCTGCAATCCCAACATAAAGATGGGTGCTGAGAACGTTTTGCTCTTGATAACTTTGGATATATATATATATATATTACCCTTTCTAATTTGCAATCAAAGTCATCTGTTGCCCCAGTGCTGGCTGTTTATTTTTTTTTAAAAGACTTTTTGTTAAGGTTTTACTGCCTGGACTTAATTATATAATTACATAACAGATCTGGTAACTGCTTCAGAGGGACCATTGTAATCTACAAGGCACCTAAGATGGTCCTTAAAGAACATCCAAGTGCATAATTACAATGCCTAATAGACCAGACTAACAGGTAGCAGTGGAGCCTGTGGAACCGTAAGAGAAGCCTGTGGCCGTTGGGATGTATAATTGTAGTTATACAAATAACCTCACTATTATGTCATTATGTCACGGCTCATAGTGGCAAAGGAGGCATTAGTGCTGTGTGTGATGATAAATATTATATGCATTTTGTCTCTTTAAACCCTAATGACTCTTTAATTTTCAAAATATGTAGACGGAATGCCTTTATTCTAGGAGACAGAAGAAAATGATGGTGTTTTAGTTGCACAATATCTGTCTCTGACTTTGGATACAAAAATGAAAAAAGAGTTGCAAAACATATCAAATTAATTCTCATAGCATACACATTAATGACTGCATTACAAGAATACATTTAAGATATCAAATTCAGGGTATTATGCTTATATATTTGCATCTGGTATACTGTCTTATGTGTAAAATGAAAAAATATATGTGTAAAAAGAGTAAGCCCCTCCCCCCCCAGGCATGGTGGTGCACACCTTTAATCCCATCAGTAGACATTTGGGAAGCAGAGATAGGTGCATCTCTGTGAATTTCAGACCAGCTAGGGCTTTGTAGTGAGATCATGCCTCAAAAAAAAAAAATGGAACAAATAAGTCTACAACATGTTGGAAATCACAACACACACTAAGGTAGCTTTTCCTAGCATAGTGAATGTTGAAAGGTTCATGCAGATCTGAGCAGTTCATCCAATGTGTATGTGAATTTCAAGGTCCATTCCTTATATCTCCATGGTGGCAGTATTTTTTTCTTTAATATCTATTGAGAAATGTCTATGTGAAAATTTTCTCTATGTTTTATAGAGTTCATAGAAATATGTTTTGGTTCTGTGAGTAAAAGGCTTTTTTATTGTGTGCTTCAAAGGACAAACTTTGCAAAAAAGTCCTGAGCCTTACAGCATTTCATACCATGGATATTTATTATCCATTAAAATGTTTTGTAACAAAGTTCATGTCTGGTGACAAACCAGCAAACCAGACAAAGAAACAGATCAGGATGTGCCTGGCACCAGGTCCTGGTAAATGTCTGTTGTCCTTGTCCTTGGCTTTCTGTCATTTTTGTTTACTTTGTGTGGAAATTTACATAGTCGGTAAAATTTTAGTGAGATATGCCATGGGCCTAGGCTTGTAGTTTCTGAGACCACTGGTACACAGAAAAGCAGTTGGCACCCACAAATGATTATATGTAATGAGGCATAGAGGCAGAGTCTACAGCTTTGGGGAAATTTTTCTCAAGGCAAATTTATGCTAAAATTATGCATGTTGTAGTCATGACACATTAAAACAATGCATATTTAAATAACACAGTGTTTTCCATCTAAGGATAGATATGATAATGCGGTTACACCATTTCCATGCTCTGTAATATATCTTATAAAATGTCAGTAGGTGCTTGAGATGAATCAGCTGCTTATCTCGACACATCTTTATCTTCTGAACAGAAGTCGCATGCCATTCAGACACCGTAATGCTGAGATGAGTTTTGTGCTTGGGATTATTTATATTTATTATCTTCCTATCTCAGTAAATACGGCCTCTTGTTTTGTGAAGCTTGAAAATATTTCCTCAAGTATCACTCCATTCTTCAGATGGACCCAGACTTGAACTATACTTGGTATGTGTTAACTCCACACTGTGAGAGAGTCATATCCCCACCTCTATCACTCTCCTCAACAGCTAAACAGGGCCACAAATGTCACCTGTTCAAAGTACATCTTTGACCACCAGACAGCATACACCAGCTGATATGAGGCTCCCAACATGCATACAGTAGAGGACTTCCGGGTTTGTGTTCATTCAGAGATGATGCACCTAACCCTCAAGAGACTGGAGGCCCCAGAGAGTTTAGACATCAGGTGGGGTAAGGGATGGGGACATCCACATGAAGACAGGGCATTGGGGAGGAGGTACGGGATGTGGAACAGTCAAAGGGTAGATCAGGATAGGGGGAAAAATAAGGAGTGTTAAAAATAAATTAATTAACAAAAGGATACAAGATCAGCAATGTCTAAATACAGTCATGAGGGAGTAATGTGGACTGTGTGTAACCTTTCACTTTAATAGATGAGGAAAGTAAATATAGGTGAATTCACTGTTCTCAGACATTCTATGACAGGCAACACAAGATCCCCCGTCTCCCCTCCCCCCCCCCCTGTTATGAAATAAGCTGAATGACTGTCCTAATTTACCACACAGAGGGCACAGAGATCATGGACGCCATAGTGGTTGCCAGCAGCAGCACAGACCATGGACCTCAACACATTCGCTGGCAGCACCGTGGATCACATGGGCATCAACATGACTTCCATCGGGCAATGAGGATCATACACTCAACATGGCCCCCAGGGGCAGCCTAGATCAAGGACTTCGACATGGGTTAAAGAAGGCTGTAGATGTTAGCATCCAAGGAACCACGGGACTGTTCAGAGGAGCCTGAGAGACCCATTGAGGTTTTACCCAGAGACTTGGTGGTAGAGGATGAGCCCATAGAGAACACAGTATTTCTAGAATAACTAAAAAAAGAAAAGAAAAAAAGAAAACAAGAAAAAAAAAGCAGGTCTTATGGGAAGATGCTTTTAAAAGATGGTTTCATGGAAATGGAGAAAATGCCATATCAGAAAAGCTACTGGGGGTAGGTGAGCCATAGTGCCCAGGGTCTGCAAGCATGGTGGTTGTACTCAGGACACCAGCAGGGCATCCAGCACCAAGGGCATGGCGTATACAGCAGCCAGGCAGTCTCACGGCCCTTTCCCCAGACATGCCACCCAACCACACAATTACCCTGTGTCTTAGTTAGGGTTTCTATTCCTGCACAAACATCATGACCAAGAAACAAGTTGGGGAGGAAAGGGTTTATTCGGCTTACACTTCCATACTGCTGTTCATCACCAAGGAAGTCAGGACTGGAACTCAAGCAGGTCAGAAAGCAGGAGCTGATGCAGAGACCACGGAGGGATGTTCTTAACTGGCTTGCTTCTCCTGGCTTGCTCAGCCTGCTCTCTCTCTCTCTCTCTTTTTTTTTGAAACTTATATTTTTTTATTACGTATTTTCCTCAATTACATTTCCAATGCTATCCCAAAAGTCCCCCATACCCCCCCCCCCCCACTTCCCTACCCACCCATTCCCATTTTTTTGGCCCTGGCATTCCCCTGTACTGGGGCATATAAAGTTTGTGTGTCCAATGGGCCTCTCTTTCCAGTGATGGCCGACTAGGCCATCTTTTGATACATATGCAGCTAGAGACACGAGCTCCGGGGTACTGGTTAGCATTTTGCTGAAAGATCCCAGATATAGCTGTCTCTTGTGAGACTATGCCGGGGCCTAGCAAACACAGAAGTGGATGCTCACAGTCAGCTATTGGATGGATCACACGGCCCCCAATGGAGGAGCTAGAGAAAATACCCAAGGAGCTAAAGGGATCTGCAACCCTATAGGTGGAACAACATTATGAACTAATCAGCCTGCTCTCTTATAGAACCCAAGACTACCAGCCCTGAGATAGTCCCACCCACAAGGGCCTTTCCCCCTTGATCACTAATTGAGAAAATGCCTTACAGTTAGTTGTATCTCATGGAGGCATTTCCTCAACTGAAGCTCCTTTTTCTGTGATAACTCCAGCTGTGTCAAGTTGACACACAAAACCAGCCAGTACAGCCTGACTCTAGCAACAACCCTCTATCTGAGAAGAAGAATGGTTCATTTTCTGGATGGAATCAAAAGACCTCTGTGGTCTATGCTACCATAGGCTGTGTTGATGTCTGAGATCCATGTTGCTATCAGAGGCCGTGCTCATGTTGGTGATCTATGTTGCTCCTTTTTCCTTTGTTTCTTTCGGGTATTTTTTTTTGTTGTTGTTGTTTTTTTTAAAACTGAGCTCCTCTGAGGTTTCAGAGCTAAAACACCGAATAAAACTTAAAAAAAAAGGAGCTAAGGGCAACCAGAAGCCCTGGATAGCAAGAAAAGAAACAAGGAAACAACAGAATTGTTTTTGTCTGTGTGCTAGAAGTTTGCAAGTCAAGAAACCGCTGAAATAGCCACTCCGTGGTAAACAGGGACAATTTTACATGGTGGAAAAGAAAGAATATCTAGAGGCATCTGGAGACGAGTCCAGAGCAGGGAGAAGAAGAAGAAGCAGACTTGAAAATAGGAACTGAGGGAGCCTGGAGGCCAGCGTGGCCCTTATATGTAGTTACAGGTGTATGTCAATGGAGAGCTACGTGTCCTGTCCTGACAGGCGGGAATGCTGGCTGTAAGCTTGAGCCACAAGACTCAGGGATTGTATAGCAATCCTATAGTCCAGCTTGTGCTGAGCCAAGACTGTCATTTGTGGACGTAGGCACGTCCAGAGAGCTGACTAAGCTGAGGGTGTCCTGTGAAAGGGTACATAGGAGAAAGTATAATTCTGTGCAGAACAATTATGTCCCATGGCCCAGAAGCACTGCATAAAAGGGTTCAGAGAGCTTGTTACTAAGGTTGCTGATTGGCCACTGATAATCTGATTATATGTTCTCCTTTCTTGCTAGTGTATAGAAGTGGGTGATCACTATGTTGACCAAATCATGCTAAACTCTGACTCAAGCATTTTAAATGTATTTCAATTTTTTTTGCCTACTCCTTACTTTGTCAGCCTGAACTATCTCTTCCTCGTTTCTTTTGCAATGTTTACAATATTTAAGAGAGTACCTGAGATATGTAGGATGTTCAATCTTGGTTTCTAAAATAATTTACATTTTTAACATTCATGTAGTATTAAGTATTGCCGTTTTGGGTCATGCACACTTAATAAAGATGATTTTCCCATTTCCGGTTTGCTAAGACTTAAGTTTGAAACACAGAGGATCTTTGCCTAGCCTCACTTTCCCTGTATCTATTGAGATAATAGTCTTCTTCCCCCCATTTAGTAAAGATAAATAAATGCCCTTATTTCAACGAATTCTCACATTCTTGGTATAAGCCCAACTGGGTCATGATGCTTCAGTTTCTTTTAGTCTATTGTGTGGCTCTATTATTACGGATTTTTCTATTCATATTTAAAAGTAACATCATCTTGTAATTTTCTTTATTTGTATTAGTTGTTCTTGTTTTGGCACCAGAAAACTACCAATATCACCCAGTGCATTAAGTTGTATTAGTTTGTTTGTTTGTTTTTATATCTAGGAACAATGTATGTAAAATTAGAACTTTATTCTTTCTTGTTTGACTGAAGGTATGTAATATTTACATAGAGTTCACTTTTCAGTTATTTCACTCCAGGCAGACTTTTAGCTTTTTAGTTAACATATTTAGTAATCATTATATTTTGAAATAATATGTTTCAGAACAGTTAAAGATTCGTTAGAAATTTGAATGAAAGGTTCATACATTTTCCATATCCTTACCATAGAAATAAATATCTGCTGTACTGGCTAAGTTTGATTGTCAATGTGACCAGACTGAACGGAACCTGTAAAGCCTGCTTCCAGCTGTGCCTGAGAAGCGCTGTGAATTTGAGATTAAGGCAGATTGTTGTGAGACAGTGGAATGATGAGAGATAGGAAATGGATGGAGGAAGTAATCACTGAGGCATCTCTTTGGTTTCTTCCTAGCTGCCTCTGCGTCTTGGCTTCCATGATGTAAGTAGCTTTGCTCTGTCACGCACTCCTGTGCTCTGAGACTGTACCTCATTACCAACGCACAGCAGCCTGGTTATGTACAGGGCAGACATTTGACAAGCCTGAGAACACAAGCAGCCAGGTGCCAGTACCTATCACACAGCTCTTCTGTCCCTGCACAGGGCATGCTGGGTCTGGGGTCTGCTTCTGTTCTTCTGATATCTGTTTTCCCCCACTGCACTTCTGAGAAAACCTCTCAGATAAAACTACTTCTTTTTATAACCATTGGTCTTTCTTAGAACCTGATTCTCGGGGGGAGCACAACTTAAAAATAGAAAATTGGTGAATGAGATCGTAAGATGAATGAATTTTTTTCCATAAATCAATTGTTGCTAATTAATGTCAGTTAAAATGGCTGCTTTGAGTGAACACAGAAGAGACTAATGTTTTGTTTTACTTATTTATAAATTTTCATTTGAAAAAACTACATAAAATCTGTAATGAAAATTATTCACTTGAATACAAACATTTTACTTGAACTTTGTGATGGATGTTGTTGGTGGAGAGGAAATGAAGTAAATGTTTCATATGATAGAATCAGAATCAGCGAGAGGTTCACAGCAATGAAAAATAGGTAACTAACAAATCACGTTAATGAATGAAGATCTGACAACAGTCAACTCAAATGTGGGATGTTATCATTACCTGAGAGGGACTGTTCCACAATAATCTGAAAGTTAATTCTGTGACAGTTGTAAAAGCAACTGTGATCTGGGCTTAAATTAGTGAAGTCACTTGGAGAGCAAACAAAGACGTGATGCTCAATGTTTGGTTTTTCGATAAATGATTAATGGATTCTGAATGTCTTTCTTTTGATAGGATGGAAAAAGATCTTCTGAACACTAGAGAAGGAGACTGCAGGCACTGGAGATATTATATAGGAAAGAATTAGCTGGCTGTGGCTGTCAAACATCAGGGCAGGAAGAATCAGTGCGGTGGATATGAATGAGAATGGCCCCCAAAGGTTCATATTTGAACACTTTACTCTCCAGTTGATAAAGGCATCTGGGAGGGATTAAGAGGTGTGGCCTTGTTGGAGGAGGTGTGTCCCTGGGGACAGGCTTTGAGGTTTCAAAAGACCCATATCATTCTCAGTGCGATCCCTCTTTTTTGTGCTTGTGGGTGGAGATGTGACTTTGTAGCTACCTACATCATGCCTGCCTGCCTGCTACCATGCTCCCACTGTGATGGTCATGGTCTCTGACCTTCTAAAACCACAGCCCCAAACACACTCTTCCTTCTTTAAGTTGCCTTGGCCATTGTGCCTGATCACAGGAATAGAAACGTACAGAAGACAATCAGAAGGGATAATGAGCTTCTACTTGGAAAGGCCTGACCTGTAGGGGAGGCATTAGGTCTGCCTAAATGACCATTAATGTCATTGGTGTCTAATCCAGTGCCTGGCATATGACAGGAACTCAGTAAATGTTTGGGGGAAAAAACCAACAAAAACCAAACATGGGAAAAAAAAAAAAAACAACAAAAACCAAAACCAAAGACAATGCCTCTTCATCTTACATAATTGTGCAGTGGAGGTAGACACACACCTTTTAAATTTTCTGTGTGCACATCCATTTTGTCAACCTCATATCTAGACGGGAAGTCATTAAGCAGGATTAATTTTCTGTCCTGTGCAATATCTCTCACATACATGATTGCTATTTTAAAATACAAACTATGATTATGAGGTTGATAACTCTGGGTAAACACAGCCCCTGGGCTCTTGAATTCCTATGAACTCTTCCTGAGTTCATTATCTATAAATGAGGCAACATCTCTGGCAATATCCATCTTAGTCATCTGTCCCGGCTGCTGCCTTCCTCTCCATCATTACTGGCTTCTTTCAAACTTGAACACCTTTAAATCTCTGTGTGTGTTGTTCAAATTCATAGTATAAAGAAGTCAGGGAGCTCTGTTATTTCCTGGCATATGAGTTTCTCTAGTTCCCAGATCATTTTGTTGTTCTTGTTTTAAGAACATATCTTGGATTGTAAATCAGGTTAATTTGTATAACGAAAAGCACATAGCTCCTCTTGTGGTTGGTTAACCATGTTAAGACCATTGTCTTATCTGGTCTGGTGGGAAACATAGTTACTTTTCTTTTTTTTTGTTTTTTTTTGTTTTTTTTTTGTTTTGTTTTTGTTTTTTCGAGACAGGGTTTCTCTGTGTAGCCCTGGCTGTCCTGGCACTCACTTTGTAGACCAGGCTGGCCTCGAACTCAGAAATCCGCCTGCCTCTGCCTCCCGAGTGCTGGGATTAAAGGCGTGCGCCACCACGCCCGGCTCATAGTTACTTTTCTTGTTTCTGTGACTCAGTATCCAGTAGGAAGCAACTTAAGAGATGAAGGGTTTCTGTTCCCACATGGTGAGGAAACAGATGCAGCCGTTCATGGTAGGGAAGACATGGTGGTGACAGGAGTCTTAGGCAGCTGGTCCTATTGTGCTGACAGCCAGGAAGCAGAGAGAGGGGACAGGAAGTGGAATGGGCTCATGACATCCAGAGACCCTCTCTCAGTTGCTCACTTCCTCCAGAGAGTGTTGGACTTTTTGCAGACATGACTGTGTGTTAGTGCTTACCAAAGACCAATGAAGAGACCAGAACCCCAAACCCATACTCAGGCTGTGACTGACGGCTTTTTCCTAGCCCATGCAACTGGGTCCTCCCATGAATGGACCAAATCAGCATTCTTTCCTGGGGAGAGAGGCGTCAACCCTCTTTCCCAGTGCACTGGCGCTTGTGTGCTTTTGCTTTATATAACCTCATTGCTTGTCTGCCCATCATTCCAATCAGTTTAAGTTGCATTTAGGACTTAATGCTGTGGGCAATACTTGGTACTCATTGGTGGGTCACATGTTGAGTATTTACTCAGAATAATCGTTTCTCAGAGACACTATAGTAAAAAGCTATTATCTTGTTTCTAGTACTCTTACCTGTTTTTTTTTTTTCTTTTTTCAAGACAAAGTCTCACACTCCAATATGTAGCTCAAATGGCTTGGAATTCAAACAGTTCTCAAACTTGCAGACATGCCCCCCAACCCCCTCTGCCCCAGCCTCTTAAATGTTGGTGTTATATGCATGAGCCAGCATTCCCAACTGTTTCCAATATTCTTCCTTCTTGAGTGTTGTTACATAGGGAGGAGCTGAACAGGGCATATAACCAGTTATATTCCTGGACCACCACATGACTGTATTCTCAAGGGTTTTATCCATGTGCAACAGTTCAGAACACATATGATCTGGAAAACATAGAATCAGAGGATGTCTCTTATAGACAGCTCCAGAGGTGTAAACTGGGTCAATCCTGCAAACTTTTGTAGGCCTGTTTCTTTACCTGTAGGGAAGAGGGACTGTCCCATTGTCTAGGTGCTTTCAGGACGAGATACTCTTTAAACATATGGCAGAGAAAAGTGGTCTAGATTAGCTTTGTCTCTTGATGCCCTCCCCATCCCAACCTCGACAAAGGCACCCTGATCATTTCTCCTTCTCTTTCGGGCCTGATCGTCTCTTCTTGTTTATAGCCACCACTAATTCGCTCGTGTACTTGCTGGAAAATAGCTAATTAAAACCCACTTCAGCTAACAAGCTGACTGGGACCATGCAAATGTCACTCTGTGCTGTCTGCTCTTCCCATTTATACTTTACATTATTAGCGTTGTTTTTCCTCTCTGTCATAATGAATGTGACGATGGATGCAGCGTCCTCTTCACAGGTGTGCACTGGTACAACCACCACCATCCCGGGGAAAGCACCGCTGTCTTACTGCACTTCAGCACGTGGAGTGCTATTAGCCTGACAGTTAATGGGTTTAGCCCGCATTGCTTGATACCGCTGGATTTTTTGAACAGCTTCATCTATCTTTTTGTTTCTATTACAGGGACTAGCCACATTAAGTATATGTGTGTGAGCCATTAGTCCCGACTGCTTGTCTCCTGCATCTCACATGGTGCAGGGTTCTTTCTCTCTCTCTAAAATTAGTATGTATTGTCATCCGTATACTTCAGCGCATTGACTTTTGTTATAATTAGGCTGTCATCATTGCGCTTCCACACATTTGCTAATTTATTGTAGCTAAATTATACCTAATATTAGCAATTTTGCAGCTGTTCCTTAGATCATACATGGCCATATATTTGTATGCTATTTGGTAATTATATTTTACAGCAAAAAGAAAAAAACCCTCCATATTTTTTTTTTTTTTTTGGAGTGGGAGAGAGCAGAAAGATGGAAAGGGAGATTGTATAAAAAGACTAATTCACCTGGGAATAGAAAAGTCGAGGCAAGGATATTGAGAAAAAATGGATTCTAGAAAGCTGTGTGGAGTAAACTCTAATAAGCATTCGTTGATGTGTACGCTGGGCCGGGCCAGGCAGATTGTGAGCTGGTCATTGACAAGAAGGAGACATGGATGGTCTTGCTGTATTCTGCTGTCTCTGTGAACCTGCTATCCATTGGGATAGATAAAAGTAGAATACCATGAGGGATTGTTGGGAGGGTTTTCATGGAGACTGCAAAGTCATTGCAAGCGTCTCAGGCCAGCAGTGTGGTTGCTTCCATGGCAATACAGTATCCAGCATACTTGAGTGAAGAAGGGGCCCAGATGCAAAAATCTGAGACTGAAAACATGTTGGGAACTTTGTGTTGTTTCCAATGATGGAGACCCTGCTCTGTTTCTGCCCAAGGAAAACTTTAGAAGAATTAGGAAAGGGGCCAGCAATGTGATCCATGTGTATGTATCTATTGTGTATGTATCTATTTGTGTTGGAATTTTTAAATGTAATTGGTTTATGTTAGTCTAATATGATACAGGTATATAAACTACATGATGCTAATTTGGGTAGGATGTATATCACATGATATTCTCAATAAGACAGATCATATAAATTACACATAAATTACTAGATATGAAAGCTTAGGACTTTCAGAAAGCCACACCAGTATTGTCTAGCATATTGTGTTGGTTATTTCATGGGGGCCCTTATGGGATGTGTGTGTGGTCTCAGGGTGTGTGGATAATTCACTAGGATAATACTGCTCAGAAAACATTGATCGTTATGGAAAATAGTCTCAGATTTAGTGAATCTTAACCCTAAGTACAATGATTTAATGCAAAATGAAACAAAACTCAGATCGGTACTGTGATGGTCTTAAAATATAGCCCACAGGAGTCTGTCTGTACAGAGGCAGCACTCCAGGAAGTGTGTGAGAGACTGGGTATAGTCATCCCTTATATGTCTATACTGTCATTCTGCAGTCAGAAGGGATAGCCTTTATCCTTTGCAATGCCTTCTGCTTCTGAATGTCTAGGTTCCAGGGCAAAAATAAGGTGGTTGATAAAAACAGACCACACAGCCAGAGTTGGAAATTTGAATAATTTGGAGTCTACTTCCTCAAACAGAGCCTGATTCTCTAAGTCAATCAGACCCAGATATAATTCATCCATCAATTTCCTTTAAATCTATTTCTGTCTGACTCCTTAACTGTCTTTTTCCTTGTGACACTTGTCTCTAATTGAGTGACATGCTTGCTTCATGGGGGCCACTGTCACCCTTAATCATATCTTTATTTTGAAATAAAGAAATTTTGACTTAGGGAACAAAACACCCATGGAAGGAGTTACAGAGACAAAGTTTGGAGCTGAGATGAAAGGATGGACCATCTAGAGACTGCCATACCCGGGGATCCATCCCATAATCAGCCTCCAAATGCTGATACCATTGTATACACTAGCAAGATTTTGCTGAAAGGACCCTGATATAGCTGTCTCTTGTGAGGCTATGCCAGGGCCTAGCAAACACAGAGGTGGAGGCTCACAGTCATCTATTGGATGGATCACAGGGCCCCCAATGGAGGAGCTAGAGAAACTACCCAAGGAGCTAAAGGGATCTGCAACCCTATAGGTGGAACAACAATATGAACTAACCAGTACCCCCCGGAGCTCATGTCTCTAGCTGCATATGTATCAGAAGATGGCCTAGTTGGCCGTCACTGGAAAGAGAGGCCCATTGGTCTTGCAAGCTTTATATGCCTCAGTACAGGGCAATGCTAGGGCCAAGAAGTGGGTGGGTAGGGGAGTGGGGGGGAGGGTATGGGGGACATTTGGGAAAGCATTGGAAATGTAAATGAAGAAAATACCTAATAATAATAATAAGAAGAAGAAATTTTGACTTAGTTTTTGCTCTTATTGCTTGCTATAGCAGCTTTGCTGATTTGGTTTACAGAGCAACATATAGGAGAAGTCAGTCATAAAATTTAAATCCTAGATAACTCTAGATATTAAGAATCTATTTAATACTTGTTGGGCATTGTCTAAATGCTTG
Source organism: Mus caroli (assembly GCF_978045245.1). Taxonomy (NCBI): domain Eukaryota; kingdom Metazoa; phylum Chordata; class Mammalia; order Rodentia; family Muridae; genus Mus; species Mus caroli. The sequence goes on along the minus strand of NW_028227270.1, from coordinate 73,600,841 downwards.
GCATTAGTAACTTAAAGTCAAGTATGAGAAATGGATAGAAAATCAGTATCTGGAATGGCCAGTGTGTAGTTTGAATGTGAAATGTCCTTCATAGGCTCATGTATTTTAAGACTTTGTCCTCAGTTGGTGGCGGCACTGCATGGGAAGCGCGTGGAGACTCTGGGAGATAAAGCCTTTCTGGAGAAGGCAACGTTGGGGGCAAGCTTTGAGGTTTTATAGCTTGGTCCCTTCCTGTTTGCTTCCCGTGTACAGATCAGATGAAACCTCTCTGCTTCCTGCTCAAGCTATTACAAATTTCCCACCATTATGGGCTCAAGCCTTTTGAAACCATGTACCAAAATAAAGACATTCTTCCTTAAGTTGCTTTTGGTCATGGTCTTTGATCATGGCAACAGAGAAGTAACTGATACAGTAAATATTCTCTAGGCTCCATTCACAATCTTTACTTTACAGCTTCCCCCTGTTATGTGCATAAACACTGAATGATCTCAGGCACTGTGTCTTCTGTTTGTCTCTAAAGGGTAGAAATTTAGCATGGGTGAAATATTTCAAACTGTGTAATTTAGAGTCTCCTTGTTCTCAATGCAATGGGATATGGTCCCTTATAAAGTCTGTCACCAATGCTACCTCCAACTGCCAGCACCATGATGGGGATTTTGACCTATCTAGGCTGCTTATAGCAGGCATATCTCCTTGTGTTGAGAAACATGGCAGTTTGGAATGGGATGGGAGATGTGACCTGAATCAGTGATCTCAGCATTTTGATATTTTAAAAATAAACAGACAAACAATAAAATATTCCCATACTTGGAGAGAGTAAAGTCTTGCTTTAGTGTATTGCGCGCGCGTGTGTGTGTGTGTGTGTGTGTGTGTGTGTGTGTGTGAGAGAGAGAGAGAGAGAGAGAGAGAGAGAGAGAACACGTGTGTATGTGTATTCATGTGTGCACATGTACATGTGTTGTTCTGGGGTTCAACCTATAGCTTTGTGTGTCTTATGCAAGTACTGTGTTACTAGGCTACACCACTACCCCTTTCTCTACATTGTACAATTGGAGGCAGAGACTCACTAAGTTGTCTAAGCTGGTCTTGAAATGGCTGTTCTACTGTCTCAATATCCCGACTAGCTAGATGTATAGGCCTACATCACCAGATCCAACTCCAATGAGTGAATTTTACTCTGAGACAAGGATTAGAAAATGAAAGGTCACTGGTGTCAGGTCAGACACTACGGTTGGTGCTCTGTGGAATGCTGGTGTGTAGAGAGAGATCAAAGCCTGGCTCACAACCTGGCATCTCAGGTGACGGGGCCCTGTCTTTAGCTCAGTGATTTGTGGGATTCAATGAAATCTATCACTTGCTCCTGTACTCGCTGTTCCAAAGACTTCTTTCCTTTTTCCCTTTCTTTTTCTCTTTCACCATTTCCTCTCTCACCTAGTGACTAAGCTCTTTCTCTCTCCCTCCTTCTGCGGGGCAGATTTACATTTATTCCAGTATACACGAAGAGTGGGCCAGATTAACCAAGAAGTTTCAACTAAGATCAGTGGAGAGAAATTCATATGTGAGCTTCCCAGAAACCCCAAACAGGGCTAGTCAATGGCTGAGTGGAGAAAACCATTATGAAATGCTTTTGTCTTCCGGTTTCGGACATCGTTCACACATATGTATTAGTTACAAGGTAAAACTGTTCTCTCCAAGATAGCGTTATACACAACACTTCTCAAGTTTTTCTACAGAAATAATTAGACATTCTCAAGGGGTAGAGAAAGGCACAATGAGTGTGTGCTTGGGAGGGTGGAAGTTCTAGTCAGATACCAGCTGCCTCAGAGAGAAAAAGTATATTTAGACTCTAATATTTTACCTCAGCAATTATTGTGAATCTTCCATTCTCTTTAACAATCTATTTATGCTTGTTCTAATTTTAAGCATTTTTTACCAAAAGAAAAAAAAAACCTTTGGATATAGAAAGAAGTCTCATAATATAATGCTCTACTGATCAAGGACTGGCCTATACAAATAAAGGTAGTTATATAGGCTTAATGGCTTCCTACTGGGGAATAACTACCCAGATTTATGACTGGTTTCTAAAAGAAAGTTAGAAAAATCAAGGTATATATATATGTGTGTGTGTGTGTGTGTGTGTGTGTGTGTGTGTCTGTGTCTGTGTCTGTGCCTGTGTGTCTGTCTGTGTGTGTCTGTGTGTGTCTGTGTATCTGTGTGTATGTATGAGAGAGGGAGGGAGGAAGGGAGAGAGGAAGAGAGAGAGAGAGAGAGAGAGAGAGAGAGAGAGAGAGAGAGAGAGAGAGAGGAGAGAGAGAGAGAGAGAGATTTAAGTAAAACTCACTGTACTCACTGACCATTTTGGGAAAAGACAATGTGAGAACTATTACCTCACACAGGCTTTACCCTGTCCTCTCTAAGGGAGAGTTTCACACTGCTCTTTAAGGTTTGGTTACAAAATCTTTTTCACTGTTTCTTGGGAAGGGGAGAGTGCAAGCCGTAGACAGTTCCTGATGAAGAAGAGCAAGATGAGGGAACCTTTGGAATTGCAGCCACAGCAATGAAGTTAAGCTGATCTCCTTTTGCATGAACTCATTCCCTGTAGTTGTCTCCAGAATCTATTTGCTAGGGACACACTCCAATTTGCTCTGCTGAGATACTGCTGTCTGGGACCTTGGGTGGGGGACTTAGTGTGTGTGTGGGGCACATAGAGTCGATGCCATAGTGTTTCTTTGTCTATGCTTTCAATGTGATTTCTCTTTTCCTTATTAAAATGTCTGCTGCCAACAAGGCTCAGAATGTAAAAGGGAGGCTAGTTGTCTAATCTTGTTTATTTTAAATAGATGGAGAATAAGTGAAACACAAATTTAGGCATGAGAGAGGGGCGTAGAGGGAGGGAAGGAGAGGGAGAGACTGGGAGAGGGAGAGACATAGAGAAATAACAGTAGAGAATGTTGGGAGGCTCAATGGTAAAGGACTGGCCTAGCACAAGAAAGGCTCTGGGATCAATTCACAGCACCAATGGCAAAAAATGAATTGGTAGGGCAGACTCTGTGAAGAGTTTATGATTAGGAGTGATAAAATCAAAAAAAAAAAAAAGGAGTGATGTCTGGGAGTTAGAGAACAGGATGAGCTGGGCTAAAGAACAGTAGATGAAAGTAACATGCTGAAAGCGAGAATGTCATGCTGATGGGGTAAAGCCCAGCTTGTGGTTGAGGAAACAGGAATCTTGGAATAGTGATGAAGAGAAGAGACTCCTTCAATTGGCTGAACAGGCACAGGGGACAACATAACAGGAGATGAACCGTCTCTTGAAAGAATCTGTGTCCTGAGAGAATAGGAATATAATATAGACTCCATTTCATTCTGTGCAGGGATCTAAGCATGTCTCCCACGAATTCAAGCATGACTGTTTTACTTCATGTCATTTCAAACTTCAGTCTAATGACTAAGAATATGAATTACAGTTTTTGGATCTTATCAATGATGTTGGCTTTTCTGTCTCGGTGCCTTTATCTGTCTCTCTGTCTCTGTCTCTTTCTTTCTGTATGTGTGTGTGCACAGGTACACACTCATGCCACCATGCCTGTGTGGTGTGTTAGAGGACAACCTCAAGGATTGGTTTTTAACATTTACCTTGCTTGGGAAAGTGACATTCTTCCTTCTCTCTCACTAATGTGTACACATGGCTAGGTGGTCAGCATCTTTCTTTAGGATTTCATACTTCTTCCTCAGGAGTTTTCCTAGGTTTCCAGGAGTCCTAACTCAGGTTGTCAGGCTGGTATGGCCAGCACTTTACATATTGAACAACCTTCCCAGCTGTTTCGAGTACAAATTCTGTTGAATGAGGAATGGGCTGATACTGTGACTCTTACACCCAGAAGCTCTATTAACTAGGGCAATTCATTCCACTCTTTGCTCAGTATTTGTATTGAAAAAGTTGAATCATTAAAGCAATATATAGTTCATAGGCTGACTGTGATACCAAAATAAAATTGTTAATGTATAAAATAAACCAACAGAGTTAATTCTGGAATATCTTGTGGTCTCACAAAACATGGGAGCCTACAGAAAAGTTAAAGCAGGTTGAAAGGATTCACAAATCTCAGGGATGCTAAGTACCAAAATTTGAACCTATCCAAATTACTTTATGCCATCTAAAGCTTAATAATAATTTCTTAATTATCCAATATCCAGTTGATGTTGTTATTTTCTTAACTCACAGAGTTTTGGAAGTCCATTTACAAGTGATGTTCATGCTCTATGGGTAAATCTGAAATGATTTGAGACTAAAAATAAACAATATAAAAATAGTGTTGACCCACATAGTTAACAAATGCCCACGACTTCTCACTCATGCAGTTTAGTAAACAGAAAGTGATGGAGAGGAGATGCTATGTCCCCACTGCAGAGCTCCAATTAACAATTGGAGAAAGTGTAGTACAAGTTGAAAGTTGTCACCAGGCAAATGTCACAATAGCACAATCTTCCGTAAATGTGAAAATTAGCAAGAGAAAGAATATAGTAAGAGGAAGGATAATTGGATAATTTTTTAAAGTCTCTACTTTTAAAATCTTATTAGTTACAAAGGAAGAAATATTCAGTGATAGCAGAAACTCCGGCAGGTGTCACTGAATGACTAATGCTGATGACTTCAGGAGATATTGGCATTATGGACGTTATGGAGAATTAGATCAAATGGGAAGCACCATTGTGGTGTGGATTCTCACACACAAGTAGACACATGTTCTCTTTCTCTATCTTCCCTCCCTCCTTCTCTCTTTTGCTCCCTTTCCTTTTCTTCTAGTCTCCCTCTCTATCCCTCCCTCCCCCTCTCCCCGCACTCCCTTCTTTCCATTTCTTTCATGTTTTTCTTCCTCTGTGCATAACCATGGGCCAATACCAGATCACAGTTAAGAGAAAATCTGTATGTCTCCCCAGTGTTCTCTAAAAGTGTCAAAGATCAGAAAAACATCTGACCGTGAATTAGTCTCGAGAGATACTGAGTGACATCACACACAGATTAGAGGAGAATTAAGAAATTGAATCATTAAGTTTTTGGTGTGGATATGGTTTAATGTTTGTATTATGGGTTCCCAAAATAGCACTGAGAATCAGCATATGAGATGCTGAGGGTCCCTGCCCCAAGCTGGTTCTGATTAGCCAAAGGCTGGGCAGAGAGACGGAGGCTAGACTTGAGGATTCGAAGTCAAGGGGACCCAGGAAAGGTAGTACTGTCATGCCGGGGGAGCTGAAGAATCTGGCTTGAGACCCTCAGAAGAAAGAGCATATAATCATGTAAAGGCCAGGGAAGAATGCCCCCAGTGCCCCTCCCCCTGCCCCCTAATTGGGTCTAAGGTAACAAAGATGAAGAATAGATTTTAGTGAGTAATAATTCAGGAGTATCAGAGGGGAGTCATTAGCAAGGAGGAAGTTTCAGAGTGACCCAACCATTGAGCTGTTTAAGGCATATTAAACATAAGACTGTGTGTGTGCGTGCGTGCGTGCATGTGTGCGTGTGTGTGTGTGTGTGTGTGTTTCATTAGAGAATCCAGAGCCTTGGGGTGGGTAGTGAACTCATGCTACTGCTACCATTGCTGCCGCCACCAGGTGATTTGAATACCATTAGTTAACTACAGCTACAAGTTTTCACTTGGAGTTTGGGCTAGATCAAAGGCCTTACTGGGAAGACAGGAAAATTCTAACGAAGTCTATAGCTAACTCAATGTCACCGTGGTAGCATGAATTTCTTCTTTTCAATGATTTTACTGCCATTGTGTGGTATGTTGAATGAAAAATAGAAACTCTATTTTGCTATATTAAAATTGAAGGCAAAATATTTGAAAAAAGAGTCTGGTCTTTGATGCTAAAAGAGCTAGACAGAATGACCCTTATCAGGGAGTCTATCTGGCCTATCTGCAGACTTTCTCTCACTTCCTTTAGGAAGCCAAGGATTGGAAGTGAAATAACCGATTCTAGGTTTGGATTAAGACACACATAAATTGAGCCTAAGCTGTCTTACCGTAATAGCAGGCAAGGAAGCAAGGGTGAGCTGGATTTGCTCAGAAGCCTGGGGTCACCTTGGAAGGGCTTGCCCTGGCCCAGGAAGAGGACACACTGAACTTATATCGATATCCATGTTAAAGTCACCGTGTATATACATTACATTTAAATTCCTGAGTCTATGATGGAGAAGAAGAGCTGTCTCCGTTACCTGTAGAAGATGTAAGGAGGTAAGTATTGACGTTGAAAACTGAAAAAATAAACACGGGGTAAAACCCTAAGTATTTTTCCTGACATGTTTACACAACTAAATCTCAGAGTCACTGAGGGCCGAGAAGGGGTGGCTTCTTTGTATTGAAGTCAATAAATCCAAAGGAATGTCAGGCTTAGAATCTCACCATAGACAAATGGCTCTTCCTAATAGCTATGTGCAGCTGTCAACATCACAGTCCTTCATTGCTTTTCCTTTTTCTGGACCACACAATGCCTGTGAGAAACTGTTAGGGATTTTGATCCTGAGTCTGATTATCTGGGTTAAAACTCGTATCGTTTTAAAAGGAAGTCACAGCTTAAATGATGCCATTGAAAGACCCCAAGGAGACTGTGAAAGATCCTGGTCATGCTAAGCCCTGAGTTTCTTCACGAAAATATTGCAAGAGGAGGATATTTAGGCAGTGTCAGAAAAGTGAAGGAAAGCCCAAGGATATGTATCAGCTTATTGTAACATATGTGCTTCTTTTGCAAATGTATTAAAGGAAAGGGTGAGAGTTAAGAAATATGAATGCTAACTGGATATTAGAAGACACTAAGGGATTATTATTAAAATTTACACAGTCTAATAGGGTTTGATTACATTAAGAACAATCTTTAGTTTCTCTCAATGCATACTGAAATATTTGTGTGGTTTTATAAGCAATATATGCATTCTAATGTACAGTCTGGGGTTTCATTTGAAATAGCAGCAGTGATGCTAAGGTGGAGGCATAGATGAGGAAAGATTAGCCATGTATTGATAACTGCAGAGGCCAGGAAATATGTGCTGAGAATGGGTCAAGCCATCTAGTTGTGTGTTTGGAAATATAAAAATAAGATACTAAAAAATTAATCGCATTTTTGTTGTGAGAGGTCTAGTGAGCCTGAGGGATGTTGACAGGCTCACATTCCTTATGCCAGCAAGCCTCATGTTCTCTCCAAAATTCTGGCACGGAGCAAAGGAGCCAGAAACTGGAGGTGGGAACTGTACCCACTCTACACATTCAACAAAGTCACGGATTAGTTTTCAAACATTTTGTGATAAGGAAAAGCAAGATGTGTTTTCTAGTGCTTTCCCCTGCACACTACATTTCTTCCGGAAGGCTATTTTTGGTGTGTTTCCGCTGGACTCATCAAAGTGTTTAGGGACAAAATATATTTGCTGGGAAGTTTTTCTTTAAAACAAAAGAAAACAAAGCTAAAAATGTTTCCATAGTTTCTTTCTGAATCTGAATAAACCAGAAACATTTCAGATTACAACTCTTTGATTTTGGGTTTCTTACAGTACCACAGAAAAAAGAAGGTTCTGAGGTTCATCAATTTCATGGCTTTAGTTGCAGGGTAAAATAAGACTTTTTTTCAAATAGCAGAAGATGTAGTTTTTCTTTATCTATACATTTGGAAAAAATGATTTAGTTTAATTACTAGTGCTGACCACTTACTTATATGGCCATGAGTTTTTATAGGCTTTCGATTTTAGAGCATTTCTGGATTCAGGGAAAAGTGACCAAAAAGTTTAGAACTTTCCTGTACTCTCCCTTCCTCCCTCCCTGCCTGCCTTCCTCCTTCCCTCTATTCCTCTCTCCTTCCCTCCCTTTTTTCCTCCTTTCTTCCCTCTTCCCTTCCTTTCTCCTCCTTCCCTTCCCCTCCCTCTCTCTCCTCCCTTCCTCCTTCCATCTATCCCTCTCTCCATTCCCTCTCTTCTTCCCTCCCTGCCATGCCCTCCCTCCTTCTTTCCCTTCCTCCTCCCTTCCCTCTCTCTCTTCCTCATCTGAGGTCTGTGCTTTGCATCAAGGTTCACTCTTGCTACTGTTTAGTTTATGGATTTTTGACAAATACATAGTCATCATCCACTGCTCTAAACCTCCCTCGTTCTTCTCTTCCCACTGACCTTTCCTGCTGCTGGCAAGCACTGATCATATTTATCATTTCCACAATTTTGTCTTTCCAAAACTACGGTGTAGTTGTGTTCATACAGCATGCTCCCCTTTGACGTTGTCTGTTCCACATAGCAATGGACGTGAGGATGTGATGTAATTGCTTTTTGTACCTATGTTCAAAGGCATACACATTTAATCTGATAATTGTTGGGGACCTTTGCATCTGCTCATGAGAGATGCTGGCCTGTGATTTCCTTGCAATGACTGGTGTGGCTTTTCTAGCAAGCTAAAGTGGGCCTAATAGAATGAGTTAGAACATTTTTTTTTCTGCATGCATCTTCTGAAAGAGATCCCAGAGACATGCAATACCCTTAAATGTTTGAGAGACATCATCTCTGGGCTCATCTGAGCCATGTGCTTCCTGTTTTGAAGGTTTCTAACCCTGGATTTAATGTCCAATACCTGAAACCGTATGTGCTGTGTTGAAGATTATTTCTTTCAGGTAGCTGGTGCATTTCATACATAACAGATTTTCAAATCTGTGGGTATATACTTTATTTAATGCTTTCATATTACATTAAATGTTTATTTATTATTAATTTTATTTCTATATTATATTTTTTAATGTTTGTGAGGACCATATTAATGGTTCTTTCATTTCTGACATTGATTGCTCTGTCTCTCTTACCTAATGTGGATAAGGTTCTATTGGCTTCATTGATTTTTTTTCAGTGAACCAGTTTATGTATGGTGTTGGTGATTTTCTATTCTTTTCGATTACATTAATGTTTTTTTGACCTACTATTTAAATTTCTTTTCTCCTGAGTAATTTATCTTGGCCCCCTTTGTAGTCTCTTGAAGAGAAAGCTTGGATACCTTTTTTTTTTCTTTTTTTAAAACTCTTACACTATTTTGTAAGCCCTATTCTCACTTCTCTTTACCCCAAAATATTGACCTTGGGGAGAATATTTACTCGGTAGATGAATGACATAATGCACAGAGTCCATCTTCTCCAGCAGGAGATAGTGTTGTTGGGTTACTGATTTTCTTCTGCTTGTATCTGTTCATTTCTGATAGAGGAGGGGACAATCTCCATTATAACATGGGCTCATCTATTTCTCTTTGCAGGGTTATCAGTTTTTGCCTTGTATTTGGGTTCTCTTATATAACCATTAAAGATTGTTATATAAAGATTGGAGAACTGACTTCTGTATCCAACAGCGCCCTTCCTTATCCCTCATAACTTTCAGTGTTCTGAAGCCCGCTATTTGAAATTAGCCTGGAGAATCTCATAATTTCAACATACAATTTGTAGATTAGTGCCTCATTTAATCCTCCTCAGAGACTCAGGTTCCATTGACTTCTGTCTCTAGCCAACACTGAGGAAAGTTTTGCACCATTATCCAGTCTTTCCTGTGTGAATCCGACAAAGTTTGTGGAGGAAAAGCTTTCAAGAGGCTAAAGTTGCCCATGGCTGTGACTCTCAGCTGTGGGTTCTGGCTCATTCCAAGACTACAGCGATTCATTAAACATCGTGGCTGTCCCTCCTTATTAGCTCACGTGCTATCCCTAGGTTAGCAAATACTTAAGCTCTTGTTGCTCCCTGTGGCACCCTGTTTCTTCCTACAGTTTTGTTGCTTATCCTAAACTCAGTTGCTTAATGAGTCCAATAAAAAGTTATTAATTTGTAGTTTACACAGCTATTTTTTTTGTTATAACCATGGGAGCAATGTTCTTTCCAGTTCTCTGACTCTCTGAAGTCATAACGACATGCTGAAGTGCATCTCGTTTTATTCTTTATGTCTGAAGATTCAAGACTTGGAGTTTTCAGGCTGCTTAAAATTATAATGATCATTTTTCTCTCCTAGTCTATCCAATTTCTAATTTTGATCTCTTTTATCATTTCAATTTTGTTTTCTAGGGAAGGTCTTAACCTTGTCATTTAGTCTTATTTAAACAAATTAGTTTCCCTAAAGTATTTTTTATGCATTAAAACTGATTTTTTTTAGAATATAGTTCTATATACATTGACAAACACACAGTAATATAAGCACCATTTTAAATGTTCATTTAAAAACTGGTCTTGCCCTTGGTAATTAGCTCCTCTTTCTCTGCTACATCCTTGCTACCATTGGTCTGTCTCTTTTCCTATAGTTTTGTTTTCTTGGGAATGCCACAGAAATATGAGAATAGACTGTGAATTTGGTTTCTTTTACCTTCCCTAACACATTTCATCGTCATGATGTGCATGCCGAGAATTTGTTACTTTCTATTGCTGATGTGATTATATAATATAGATATATCCCACATTAGATTTAATTGCATTCAAGAGGAACTTACACATTGACGAACAATTCATTTTTTTACATGTTTATGCAAACATGTTAATTTAAAAATACATTCCAATTTTTATGTATAAATGCTGGAATTTAATAATATCATCAAAAGAATAATTTATCTTGAGATTTATCCCTGGGGTGAAAAGATGTTTTGATAGGTAGAAAGCAATAACTGATAAGCCCATCAATGAATAAAATGAAAAAAAGATCATGTGGTTTTCTTATTAGAACCTTAAATTCATATATACTTCTTTCAGAATTTATTGATTTGTGTGTGTGTGTGTGTTTATGCTTTCAAATTTAGATTTTCAGCCAGCAGTTGAATGGATACATGGAATTTCAGTACAAAATAGCAGGAAAGGAAGGTACTGGTGTACGAAGTAGCAGTGGAGAATAAGGGGTGGAGAAGCAAGCAGGTCAGACTTGGATGCTGCCCAAATCTAAAACACCAAGAAAGAAGAGAGAGAGAGAGAAGGAGAGAGAGAGAGAGAGAGAGAGAGAGAGAGAGAGAGAGAGAGAGAGAGATGGACAGATAGACAGGCAGACAGACAAGAGACCCATGTAGGAACCTGGGAAAAGATTTTCCAGGAAGATAAAGGGAACACTCAAAGGTGCTAGTTAATATGTAGGTCAAAGTAGAAAAATGTCAAGCAATAACCAGGATTAGCCAAATGTGGAACTCATAGAGGAATCTTATGAGAGCAAAATGTAAAAGCAATGACCCTCCAATAAGTAGTACAATAAAGCACTAACTGAAAATATTTCCATTAAGAAAACCTAAACTGGAGAGATTCATTCCTGAAGTCTACCTAACCTTTAAGGACAAGACCAATACTTCTTAAAGTGCTCCACACAGTAGAGAAGGGGCAATGCAGAATTTATTCTACAAACCTAGTATTACGCTGATATCATGGACATATAAGGATAAACAAAAGCAGAGAACTGTAAACTAGTTTCTTTGATAAACATAAACACAAAATTTCACAACAAAATCCTTACAAGCTGAACTCAAGAACGGATTCAGATGGTTTCATGCCAGGGCTGCAAGGCTGGTTCAACCTAGGCAGATGTAAACAGACACAAGGACAGGAATCACACAATCACATCAATAGAGAAAAGATATTTGACAAAAATTAAATCTTTCTTCATGATAAAGTTCCTGAAGAAATTAGGAATAAGAGGAAAATACCTATCTTATGGTCCAGGGTATAGATGACAAACAAGCTCAAAACCAACATTATACTAATGGGGATGAATAAAGAATTTTCTCTAAGCCCTGGGAGGAGATGAGGGAGGCCACTCTTATTCAGTTTGGTTCTCTTGAAGTCTAGCTAGAAAAATAAGATGAGAGAAAAAGAAGAGAGATACAAAAAGGAAAGGAAGACAAATGATCCTGGGTTTTTTTTTTTTCAGATGGTTTGAGTCTATATTTAACAGTTATTGAAGACTCCACCAGAAAAAAAAAAAATTGCTAACTGCTTTTAGCAAAGTAGCAGTCCATAAAACCAGCATACAAATCAGTATCTTTTGTACAGTAAACTCTCATAGCGGTCTTTGCTTTCTATATGTTACTGTAACAATGGGATTGGAAGCAGCACAAATGGCTGAAAGTAGAGCTAACTACCATCGATCTTAGCTTTTAGTACCCGGCAGTAGATAGAGGGCGGAGATGTTTGACTATGATAGATTACTTCCTTTTAAGATGGCTTTCATGCTGAGATGATGGAACCAGTGTTTGGAATCAACCCTTTGACAATACTAGTCAAATCTAAAACTATGAAATGAAGTTTTGTCGGCAAGTCTGTGGACCCTCCCTGTTTCTACAACACAATGAGTTCCTGTTGGATTTTGTCTGTTGCTCAATAGTAATGTCTGATTTGGACCGAGCAGTGGTAGTCTGATAGTAGAAACAACGGGGATTTAAAGACTTATTTATCCTCATTTTAGGACTCTATGGCACGCTTATGTTTGTGTAGAGCTACATTTTCACTTGGGATGAGATTCTTTCTGGTTGAGTAACTATTAGTGTTTTAGTTCATGCAACATGTGGAAAGGAATTATCTTCAAGTTTAGTTTCCTTGGAGGTCTTTTTCTTTCTAGTGTTTTTAACTTCCGTATAAGTCTTTAACTTTTCATATGCCAGGGAGGTCTACACAGATGATGCCTTATTGATAATATATGTTTAGAAGAGGGAAAAGTAATATTGTGCTCCTTTAGAATCTGTCCCAACCAAATCAAAGAGACCTTCTTGGACATTCTTTTAACTCTGTCTTAAAGGTTCAATAATATTTTCACATTTTTGTTTGTGTGTGTGTGTGTGTGTGTGTGTGTGTGCATGTTTGAAGACAAGGGTACCTTCAGGTACCCATGAAGGCCTGATGAGGACACTGTATCCCCTGGGACTGGTGTTATAAGTGGCAACGAGCAGATGTCTAATGTGGATATTAAGAACTGAACTCCAGTCTTTTACAAGAGCAGCTAGTACTCCTACCCACTTAGCTATATCTCTCTAGCCTCCTTTATAATTATTTTTAAATGGAGCGTTTCCTCTTGCCTATCAAAAACTTTACTAGCTTATATACTGTTTACTCATTTTTGGACCATTTATTTTAAGACATAAGTTATCTTAAACTCATGATCTAATAGTTATTACACAAGAATGAGAAATGATCTATTGCTTGATAATCAAGGATAAAATAAAGCATCCTAATGCTTGTTGTATGTGAGTCCCATTGTCAGAGCACCAATGAGCTGGGCTAGAGCAGACCAACCAGGTTTAAGGCCCTCTTCTTACCCTCAAGCAAAAGATGAATAGTGAGAATCTATAGGAACTGGATCCGAAATCCAAAGCAGGAGAGCAGTCAGCTACGTTTCTGATAACACAGACACTATTAGGACAAGCAGAGTCAAGAGTGGTGCATATCATATTTTTTGACATGACATTTGTACTTTATTTTTGACATTATAATTTAACTACACTTACTCCCTCTTTATTCCCTCCAAATACTTTCATATACCTCTCCCTGCTCTCCTTCAAATTCATGGAGTCTTCTTTTTCTAATTATTTTTGCAGGCACAGCAAACCTCCGTGTGTGTGTGTGTGCGCGTGTGTGCACGTGTACGTGTGTGTGTGTGTGTGCACGTGTGTGTGTGTGGTGTATGTATGCCCGCAATAACAATATAAATATTATGCCAAATATAATGTATTTATCTAATGCCACCTGTGTATATGCTTTCAGGGCTGACTGTTTGGTATTGGATAAGCAATTGGTGTGCTTTTCCCGGGGGAAGATAATCTCTCCCACTTCCAGCTTTCTTTAGTTGCCTACAGTTCTTTGTGTAGGGTTGAGATCTGTGTGTGTGTGTGTGTGTGTGTGTGTATGTGTTTGTAAATGTGATTCAACATATACAGAGCTAGAGACGCAGTTCAGTTGGTGAAAGCCTGATACAGGGAATCCTGGGGTTCAACCCCTTGTACTGTATAAATTGGATGTAGTATTATACATCTGTCATTCCAGCACTCAGGAGGTAAAAGTAAGGGATAAGAAATTCAAGATAATCCCCAGCTACAGAGGGAAGCCAGTCCGGAATGCATGAGCTTTTGTTTCAAAAATCGTTTTCAATATGCTGTCAGTCTTTAACAAAGGAATGGAATGATTCTTCTGAATTGGGAGGCAATTCAAGCCACCCAATTTTTCTTTTGCACACATGCAAGCCACCATTTTTCTTTTGCCCTTTATGTAATGGTGGACAACATTTTAATAATAATAATGATCCATGTTGACTAGAAAAGAAAAAAAAGCATGGAAAAATCCATTTTTCCTGTATCCCATGGAATGGAGAGTGAACTAGAGCCATTTGACTCCTTGGATGCTTACATTCAAAATGAAAGCAAATCACTTTGTAAGTACTTCTAAAATTTGTGTGATATTAACTTTGTGAATGTCTATATGGCTTGTCTTATACAGTTTGTGTAGGCTTAGATTTTTCAAACTTACTTTAACAAGGATTCTGAAGTACTTCAACCTCCCTTCTAACACACTGTCCAAGGGGAGGGGAGAAAAGATGGTTAATAGGACAAGGGGATGTGGACCTGTTTAGAAGTAGTTCTTTGGGGGTGATTCCAATCTCCATTGTCAGGACACCAGCAATATAGTTCTGTAGTGTCAGTATACCAACAGTCCAGTTCAAAAGTGTCACCAAACACAAATCAGCAACTGCAGTATGACTCATCAGAAACCATCAGGCTCCCACTGAATCATCACGAGTCAGTGGGAGCAACCAGAACCAGCCGGAATGCCAGGAGATCTCTGCCATGCCTCTCTTAATGAAGTGAAGATCAGTGAAGACTCAAGACCAGTCATACCAAGGATACTGCTGGTATCCTGACAAATGGAGATTGGAAGTGCCCCCATATTGTACAACTAGCTATGCAAGCATACTGTCACTGTTCACTGAGTCCCACTTATACTCTTTCCAAGTCCTCTCATGGGTCTTACCCTCTGCAAAACAACATGTGAATGTGCATCACATGACATAGCCAGAAATTTCCACCTCAAGTTTGGGTCTATTGTCATTTAAAATTTAAAGTTAAAAACAAACGGAAAAAAAAATCCACCAAGAAAACTCATGGGAAAGTGCTTATGTATGTAGAAGGTGATAAATAATCAATAAACATGAAGGAAGATGGCATCAAAAGAGAGGAAGAGAGCTGGAATGAGAATGTATCTATAATTAAGCTGAGATGTGTGTGTGTGTGTGTGTGTGTGTGTGTGTGTGTGTGTGTGTGTGTTTTAAGCATATTCAAAACTTCTCCTTGGAGTGTGAATGGCGGAATGTAGTTAGGTTAGGCTTAGCCTAATACTCAGCTCTCGCATATGTAGAAGGTGTTGATATAAAAACACAGCTTTCATCTCAAAGGGAGTAATAGTGACCACACAGGAGTGACCACAACACAATGGTCTAATTTGGATTTACAGTTACAGAACAAAAGAGGGGCATAAACAAGGTACCTTTAAAATGCACCGATAAGGACATCAGGTAGGTGTATATCAAGGCAGGGACATCTCTGCTGCGGCTTGTAGATGCTGTCTGATGACAGTCTTAGCTTGTGGTTGGTCTGTTAACTATTGCAAAAGGATGTTAGTTCAAATGAAGAAGTAGGCAGTGAATGACTTATAAGGGGTTAGAGACAGCTCCAGATAATTTGGCTCTGGATCTATAATAGTCCAATTCCCCACAACTGCAGATGTTCTAATCAGTTAGACCACCTTGTAAGATTTTAAACATAGGCATGAAGTTCTCCCACCCCCAGATCTTCTGTAGTATAGAGGACCAAGAAGTACTGAATGATAAAAGACCAGGTTTTGGAAAGTTAGTATAACCATGAACATGGTGGATGGGTTGTGTCTGTGGGACAGAGGAAGTACCTGGGGCAGTAGTGGAACAAATTATCTCTAATGCAAATAATTTAATCTGCATGAAAGGACACTTGACCAGGGTTTGGTCCAACTTTGAATATCTTAGATAGCTCGCCAGATGACATGTGTGCATGTGGTGATTTATTTTTAAAGGACCAATATACTTATAGAACTCACCATTGAGTTTCAAACCATGAGGTAATTTGCACATTTTTCCTACGGCATAATAAATTAAGCATGGAGAACACTAGGAATGCAATTTGCAGTCATTTATAATGCAGTGTTTTATGTTAATAATTCAAAATCACATGCTATTTGGAGACACTTCTAATTAATGTATTTATGAAATTGTCAACTGTGACTGTTTTGGTTCCATCTAGCCAAACATTTCAAGAGAATTCGCTTGTTGTTATTTAGAGTTCTCTGGATGGTACCTGTGACTTCAAATGCAGGATAATGGAGGTAGGTTGTTCATTCTTCATGTATTGTCAGAACTCCTCTCTTTCCACATTGACAAACATGGCAAACCAATGGCTGTCTTCTATTCCAGTACCAAACTCAAGATGCTTGAGACACTCTGTTTAAACTTTTAAGTGGAACGAAGAAGAGGGCCTGGATCAATTATTAATTGAAGAGGAAAGTTCATACCTTGTTAGAGTCTTTTAAATATTAAATGCATTTCACATCCTGACTCTCTAGATGCTGACATTTCTTTAGAGTTGATAATCATGGCTGTTAGGGGCGGTGTCTGTGACTTCTCATCTATATTTGGATGCTTTTGAAAAAGAGAAGGCTAAATATTTGTAAGTTGTCTTGTTGAAGTTTTATGATGACTGGAATTTATCCAAGCAAAGTTGAATTTTCCTGAGGATATTTTAATTAAATTAAGGAAGGAAACAAACTGAAGGTCCAGTTGAAGTAAAGAATAAAAACTCTACAATGCTATGCAGTACATTAGTAATGAAGAAAGTGTCCCCGACTCTTTCCCCATATCCAAGTAAGTCAAATATTAGGTGTTCCATCTTGCAGATTCTGAGATTTTGTTTGATCCAGTATGGGTTGCTATGTACTTTTTCTCACTAAGAGAAGGAGTCTATTTTCACCCTTTCCTGGGATTCCTGGTGTTGTAAGTTGCATTCACATTATTGTGACATTAATGTCACCCACTAGATGACTGTGGTTGGACCACACCAGGACTTAATTCTTATATCCTGAAACTGTCCTGTAAAGATATGAGGAACAGAGAGAACTGCAAAGCATCCTGGGAGGTTTGAAAATGCAAAAACAATTCGCTCTTGTGGTGTATTTGCTTTTGAAATACAATCAAGTTGCCGTTCTCATACCTACCATCTACTTACTGATCATAGAATGGGACTTTACGCCATTGCAGAAAATACACTGCTAGTGTGGGAACAGTCCAAGTATCAAATAGCCTTAATAGTGATTGAGAGCTTCCAGAAGGAGGATAACTAGTTTTCTTTAAGATGTGGTCCTTGGTAGATCTAACAGTGTGCAGTGGATGATCACACACTCAAGCACATATAGGCAGTAAGGATGGAACTCTGTGGGTTTTAAATAAACAAGGACACAAAGTTGGATGGATATGAAGGAGATAGGGATGGAGATGAATATGATCAAAACACAATGTATAGAATTCGAGAGGAATAAATAAAAACAGAATAGAAAATTTAAGACAGCTTTATGTCATTTAAAAACAACTATCATTGTTTTATCCTGTGGGATTAGACATTGAACCCAGTGCTTTATTCATGCAGAGAAGCACACTGCTATCACTTTACATCCCCAGCCCGAGGATGGTCTAGTGTTTCTTGGGAGAACAAATTGTCTTATAAATGCAGATGGGCAAGAGTTTTGATGACATAATGTTTTTTTTTTTTTTAAATTGCAAACGCAAGAATCTTATTCTGTTGTCAAAGGAGAAGAAATCACAAAACATATCAAGCGGCAAAAGGAACATTGGGAAAATTTTATACCTAAAAGTTTAGCAATAAAATACTCATAGAGGAAAGTATTGCCATAATAACTGCATTTCTCTACCTTCCAGGGAGTGAGCAGTGGTCTAACTGGTCTTGTCGCATGCATACACACAAATCTAAAAATGCCTTACTTTCATATTTTTGTTTCTTTGTTACTCTGTACAGTAATTTAGTGATGATTTCAAAGACATTGAAAGTGGTCTTTTCCTTAGATTTTTAAAATAGGTTACCTGGATCTGACGTTAGGAGGCAGCAGGAGGAACTTCTCATTGCTCCAGCAGTCAACCCTTGCCCACGGTGCAGAATTTAAGGATAGGAGGGAGGTTCTTTACTCTGCAATTTCTTATTCTGATAACACTTGTTCACAATATGTATGGTTAACATTTGAGAGGGAGGAAGGGGACTCAGAAATACCAGAATTGGGAAAGTAGTGAAACTGAACATAGAGTTAAGCTAAGTGAGTGGGTCTTGGAGAGATGGCTCACAGTGTAAGAAAAGCAGGAAAGAAGACCCAAATTCATCAGGCCACTCCCACCTGCCTTTGACTCCAGTTTTAGGAGATCAGATGCCCTCTGCTGGCCTCAGTAGGCACCTGCACACATATGCAAATACACAGAGAATTAAAAATAGAAAAAGGAGATGAGGAATGAATGTTGAGGAATGAGTACAAATTTTATCTTTTAATTTCAGAAAGTGGAAAAGAATGATATTTTTAGTTAGAGCGGCTCCAGTGTTCACTAAGAGCAGAGTGTTCCTAGGGAGAAACTGGCATTTCATTTCAAAAGTTGTCCTGTAAAGAAATTCTGTGGGGTGTAGTGACTTGTATCTGAACCATGTGGCCATAAACATATTATCAGTATGTCTGTGTGTTAACCTATCCTTTGGTCTAGAATGCCACTCTGCATTCTTTGAGATCACTGTGTTTAGTGAAATAAGCCTGCTCAAAGATATAGTATGGTAGGATATCAGTCCTCAGCTTGTCACTATTGAGAGGTTGTGGAGCTTTTATGAGGTGGGCTCAGGAGAAGGTTATTAGAGCTATGTCCTGATGAGTGCTGTAGATTCTCATCTTGACTTCTCCATAAGATTCATCTGTAAGGCATTTTCTTAATAGTGATCAATGAGGGAGGGCCCAGGCCATTATGGGAGGAGCTACCCCTGGGCTTGTGGTCTTGGGTTCTATAAAACGGCAGGTTGAGCAAGCCACGAGGAACAAGCCAGTCAGCAGCACCCCTCCGTGATCTCTGCATCAGCTCCCGCCTCCAGGTTTCTGCCCTGCTTGAGTTCTGGTCCTGACATCCATTGATGATGAACAATGATACGGAAGTGTAAGTCAAACCCTGTCCTCCACAACTTGCTTTTTTATCATGTTGTTTTATGAAAGCAATAGAAATCCTAATTGGTTGGTATCAGGATTGTGGGGTATTACAGTGACAGACCTGACCATGTTGTTTGGGTGGGTTGTGGAAGGACTTTGGAACTTTGAGCTAGAAAAGTCTCTGAGTGTTGAGAGCAGTGCAGATGATGGAGGCCTGCCTTGTGAAATTTCAGAGGGAAGCAAAGACCATACCAAGCCTTTTGTGTGAAGAATCTATGGCTGAGGGATCAGCTATGATTAGCAAGATATCAGAACTGCTAAAACAAAACCTTTACTTTGCTGGGTTACTCAATGCTGGTCAGCTGGAGCTAAGAAATTAGTGATGATTGAAGCCAGCATCATTAAGGTGAGAATATTCTGTGCACACACAGAAGCTGTGTTCCACAGGCAGCCAAGGTTGTACATTGTGCTGGCAGCCGAACTTGGTCATGTAAGTCACCCAGGTGCTATTGGTTTTGAAGGCATGGAGGGATCACGGAGAGCAGCTGAGGCTTGGCGATGTGAGAGGCCAGGTAAGGTCATTGGTAAAGATGCAGCCTCAGTGGCAGTTGAAGGCCCAAGACTGAAGAGGCCATGCAGAGGATTAGATACTTGGATTGAGGAGGCTTCAACAGGCAAATGCATGCTTGAATTTCCAGGTCATAGTTCTATGGTCTTAGACAGTATCATTCAGTGAAGTTATCTCAGCTTCAAAATGAGTAAGATATGTGTGTGTGTTGGTTAAGATGAGAAATGTCTCATATGGTTTGAACACTTGGTCCCTAGCTGTCTGGGGGAGACTATTGAACCTTTAGGGGCTGGAGCCTTCCTGGTGAAAGTATGTCATGGTGATGGACAGTGAGTGCCTCTCTCTTTCTCTCTCTCTCTCTCTCTCTCTCTCTCTCTCTCTCTCTCTCTCTCTCTCTCTCTCTCTCTGCCTCCTGTGTGCAGATAGAATATGATCAACCAGCTTTTTGTCCCTGTTGTCATGTGATGCTGTCTCTCTCTGGAACAGTAATTCAAGACAAAAGCTTCCTTCCTGAATGCCTCTTGGTCAGTGTGTTCCATTACAGAGAAAAAGCAGTATGAAAAAGGAACTATGCATTCACTGCCTAGCTTGTGTAGTCGTAAGCAGCATCAAATGGATGTACGTATGGAATGGGTTGGCTCCAGGACTCTTGCTAGGGTTTGACTGTCAAATGTTGCTTTCATACTCATGTTCTAACTGCTGGTCACCAGACGACTATGCTAATTTTTTCGGTGGAGGAGGACATCTTTGGAATCTTTAGGAAGCCGGGGTCTAGTTGGTGGGAGTAAGACACTAGGGCCAGACCTAGAACGTTCTAGCTAAGACTGTGAGTCTGGCCCTCTCATCTTCTTATACCACACCAGTGTGAACAGCCTCTGTCTCTTGGTCCTGATGACAGAGACTAGTCTGCTCTGCCCTCCCATTCTCATTGTGACCAACTGACTCTAACCTTCTCTCCTTGAAGTTGTTTCTAAGAGGCATTGTTATAAAAGTAATGAATACGACTCCTTACTGCTAACTAAGCCTGGACATTTGAAATCCCTTATGTAAAATGTTATAGTAGGGCACAACTCTCCTGTGTATTCTAATTGTATCTAGATTATTTATAATGCCTAATACAATATAATTGCAATGGAAATAATTGTTATAGCCTATAGTCTAAAGTCCTGGTTATGTATGTGTGTGTGTGTGTGTGTGTGTGTGTGTGTGAGAGAGAGAGAGAGAGAGAGAGAGAGAGAGAGAGAGAGAGAGAGAGAGAATGTATAGAAAGCATCTTTCCCAAATCTATCTTATTTGTACTGAATGGAATCACAGCTCTAGGACCCCAGGATAAGAAGAGATGACTGTGTGTAAATGGGCTGTCTCAGTGTCTAGCACAGAGCAAGGCTTCAGCCATTGCCAACCGTGATTGGGAACTACCACTCTGATTTTTGGTCCATACAGCATTGATGCTGTGAATTCTTTACAGTGGGTAGCTACTGCTGCCTGGTCAGTAGCTCAGGGCAAAGAGAACAGAAGACGGACGGCACAAATCCACTTCCTCCCTCTGACTTATAAAGTGGTTTGCAGAAAACATTTCTGATGACCTGGTTTAAAAGTCCCAGTTAAGTGATGTCTTATTTCATTCCCTTATATGATCCGTACTTTTCGTTTGACTATTTTTTGCTTTGTGTGGCTTAAGTGCCTCCTCCTTTCTATTGATCCCACTTGGAGAAGCATTTTATTTCGAAGGGAAGTGCTTGGGTTGCATCAAGGGTCTGTAGTACATCAAACACTTCTCCAAGGCCAGTGGGGAGAGAGAGAGAGAGAGAGAGAGAGAGAGAGAGAGAGAGAGAGAGAGAGAGAGAGAGAGAGTCCCCTCACAGGCATTAAATAAAGCTTCAAACAGGCTGCATTAGTGGGCTCACTCGGCTTGTTCTCCACAGCCAGTTTCAATTTCACTAAAAGGAAAGAATTGGTAATTAATTATCTAGGCCATGTAATGAGTTTCCATTACTTGGAATTCAATAAAGCTCTTTCATTGTGACCAGGCTGATCAATAGCACAGAGGGGTTAATAGAAACCACAGATACAGCTAGGAGAATAATATGGCTGCAGGAAATTAGGCTGGGTCCCTGAAGCACTCTTTTTTCCCCCTAGGGGATGGAAGCTGCTTAGTAGCCCTTGTTGTCTTGATTTCTTCCTCTTCAACCACTCTGTAAAGCATGATGGGATGAGTTAGCTATTGTAGGACTGCACACGCTAATGGAAATTACTTTTTACAAAATCCATACATTGGAACTGGAATGATTTTGTAGATTATTTTTCCGTATCATTCATGATGATTCTGCCTTTTAGATGCTTCCCTTTTAGAGACATCATCCTTGACTTTCAATCACAGCTTAGCTTTCCCTTAACCATAACAGACAACTAGAAGAAAGGATGTAGCCAAAAGGGTAGTAACTTTAGAATTATATGTACAGTGTAAAAGGTGGTGGATTGCAGAGACGGGAAGGAGCAGTCCTTCTGCAGAGTTTTAAATCTGGGAATAAAGAGAGGGTGTGTGTTTTACTACAGATCAAAACTGTTAGATCTACAGAGACAAAGCCTGCACCTCAGAGGAGGGACTAGAACAATAATCAGACTTGCAAGCACAAACATGTTTGCACGAGAGGGAGACTACATGCTCCCACCATCCACAAAAGGCCCTGAAGGGAGGGTAGAACTTGAGTTCCTGTTTATCTCCTGTCAATCTGTTGGGTTCTCCTATAAGAGCTCTTGGTTCTCAGCATAACTTGGGTGAAGTTCTGTTCTTTACAGTCCGTACAGGGCTCCAAACTAGAACTTGGATTCAATTCCTGTTTTGTTTAAATGAACAGAAAGATTGTTGGGGAGGTAGCCATGGCTTAGCAGTTCAGAGCACTGGAGACTTTTCCAGAGGACTGGTATTGAGCTCCAAGCAGTCCTAGTGAGTAGCTCACAGCCACCTGTAATTCCAGCTCCAAAGGGGTCAGTGACCCCTTCTGGTTTCTTCAGGCACCACACATGTGCTGTGTGCCCACACATACATTCTTACAGACAAACAAACACTCCTACATTTAAGAAAACCTTTAACAAAAGAGAATTATTTTGATAAGGATACTCTGGCAGAGTGAGATCCTGTTGTGGATTCTGATTTGGAAAGACAACAGGAATAATCTCTCTCATCCAACTAGCTCTGATGCTTTGTCATTTTGCCACTCTTTCACCAAGAGGTGAGCTGCATTTCTTTACCCATAGAACATGACAAGTTCTATGAGTCCTTTGACATCATGAGACAAGTTAGCTAATGTAGTATCAGACAAACTGATGGAAACTCTATTTATAAAATACATAATTTTGGAACTGGCATTGTGCCTGTGTGCCAATTCAGGACATAGAAGCCAATATCATGAGAGAAGCGTGAATTTCTTTAAGTAGCAAGCAGTATACAAAGACCAAACTATAGAACGGCATGAAGGTCCTTGGATGATGGAGAGGGAGATGGAGAAGGAGATGGGAGGAAGAGGAGGAGATTGGGGAAGAAAAGAGGGAGACTGAGTGACTGAGTTATACACACTGTTAAAAGCCAACATGGAAGTGGGTTCTCTAGCCTCAGCTCCATGGGACATAGATTCAAGGCATAGCTCTCAGTCAAGTTTATTTTTTGTATCTCTGACACACCCCCAAACCATTTTCCAATTGAATAGTTATTCTGATCCAATCGTCTATGTGTTAACTTGTTATATAACAATAGAAAATTGAAACACTGGCTCATCTGGCATTTCTGAACATAATGTCTTTATTTTATTTTATTTTATTTTATTTTATTTTATTTTTTATAGTATTTTGTCTTGGCCACCCATCCAAATACCTATTCTAACTAACAATTTCTTTGGTAAATAGAAAATATTAGTGTTGCTTTTTAATGATAGGAACCTTTTAGCCAATGTAAAAACTTTTTATGAAATATGAAACTTCATTGATGGCGACAACACTTTTGAGGAAGGCACCACTGGCTCACTGTCCTGGAGCAGATAAGCAAATGTCTCGGTTCCAGATTTTGTCAGTTGTGGCGAGTTTAAAATCATCTTATTGATAGTTATCCATTGCCTGGGGAACAATATCTGGAGATGGTTTATATTTACTCCATGGGAATGCCTTTTGAATTCAGGGGTTTGGAAAAGGGGTCTACAAAAGCTTTAGAATGTAGTAAGCAAAGTGTCACTGGTAGTTCTAATGTGAGCTCAGAGGGCAAGAATGTCAAGGGGAATGCAGATAGTGGGGGCCTGGAGAATGAGGCCTCAGATGGAAGTGAAGCCTGCTGGAGATTTAGATAGAGGTATTTCATGTTATATTCTGGTAAAGAATCCGTCTACATTTTGCCATGTTCTGAGATTTTGAGTGAGGTATAATGTAAATGTAATGGACTAATTAATTTGGTGGAAGAAGTTTCAAAAATCTAGTTTCAAGTATTCAGGCTGTGATGTGGAAACTGCCAACTGTATCTAGTTCTGTTTAGAGAGGATCAGGAAGGAAAAATCAGAGTACAAAGATTTGAGCAACATGTAGTTTGGTTAAAAGTAGAAGTACGTTCAAGTCATGAAAAGGGGGCATTTAACCATTAAAAAGGATGGTGATTAAAAGGAAATCAAATACTTGGCACCAGACAATAAGAAAGATACCTACAGGGAATTACAGAAAGTGGGCAGTCACCATGAAACCCGAGATCAAGCTGTAAGGCTATAACCCATGTGAAAGGGCTTATTGGAGAAAGAAAGACTTCTCAGATACCTGAAAACAACCACCTAGGCACTCAAAAGTTGTAGCATCCATGTACCTATGCATGGGCATAGCTGGTAGCAAGCCCTGGTGGTGTCCATACATGTGGGTTTTCCAGGTGTCTTAGGTAGGGCTTTATTGCTATGAAGAGATGCCATGATCAAGGCAAATCTTATAAAGGCAAACATTTCATTGGGACTGGCTTAAATTGGCGCTGGTTTACAGTTTCAGAGATTCAGCCCATTATCATCATGGTGGGAAGCATGGCATCATGCAGGCAGACTTGGTGCTGGAGCAGCCAAGAATTCTACATCTTGATGTGAAGGCAGCTGGGAGGAGGCTCTGAGAGTCCATACTCGGTAGAACTTAAGGCATAGGAGATCTCAAAACCTACCCCCACAGTTCCATACCTATTCTAACAAGGCCACACCTACCCCAGCAAGCCTTACCTCCTAATATTGCCAATCCCCTTGAGCCAAGCATTCAAACACATGAGTCTATGGGGACCAAACCTATTCAAACATCACATCAGGCATATAAAATGGTAGAATGTTGGAGTCATAGAGGACAGGTAGTGTGTAACCAGTTGAGTGTCCCTATAGACAACCCAGGGCAATGCATGAGTCCATGAGAGAGAAAGCATAAGCTGTACTAGAGATACCAGACAGTGCAGTGTCAGCCAAGAGAAGCTGCAGGCCACAAATAGAAGCAGCTGAACAAAGAGGCCATGTAAACTACAGATGATGGTTACTCACCTGTTGGACTTCACATCTTGCTATAAACTCTGAGCATGGTCCTATAAGAGTTAACGGCCACCCTGCTAAGTTTCATTCCTGTGTTAACTCCATTCTATCTTTCCTTGCCTGATGTGTTAGTATTAAAGGAACGGTTGAGACTTTGGGCAATTTTGCTGAAAGATAAATACCTCTTATAATGTGAGATGCTCGTGAGACTTTAGGGAAAAGTGGTTGGAGGTTATTGGCTTGAATATGAAATGATCTCCGTGGGCTCATGTGTTGAAATCTTGATTCCCAATCAATAGTTCTGTTTTGAGAGGTGATGGAGTCTGTATGGAGGGAGAACATCACTGGGGACATGTCTGGGAGGTTATACCAAATCCTTTGTTTCTTCCTGCATTGGTGCTTTTTCCTCTACCACATGAATTTGCTGCCATGGTATTCATTCTACCAAGTACATAGTGCCCAGAAGCCTCATGCTCAGCCATGTGTTCAGTTCCTGAACTCACTGGCTAAAAGTAAGTTGTTCTTTCAGGCACTTTGGCTATAAATATAGTTATAAAAGTAACTATTACTCCATATAAAACAATAATTCTTCGCTGATTTCTGAATACCCATTATTCTCAGACAACTTCATATATGTCTACACTGTATCTTGATTGTATTACTCCCAACAACTCCCTCCATTCCTTCTAGACTCCCACACATATCACCTCCCTATTCATGTTCTCCCTTTGTCATAACACACTGGACCCAGTGAGTACTGCCTACTTGAATGTTGACTGATTTGACTGGTCTTGCCTTGTGTAGGTCATGTGCAGGTAACTGTTACTGAGCTTGTGAATGCAATGGTTGTGCCATGTCTAGGAGACATCAGTTCACAGCATACTTCTTAATCTTCCAAATCTTATATTCTTCTGTGGCTATCTTTTATTCTCCAAGCCTTGATAGATTTACATAGCTGTCCCATTTAGATATGAGTGCTTAGAAATTATTCCCTCTCAGTCCTGTGACCCTTATGAATCTCTATTCACTGCTGCTCACTGCAGCAGAAGATTCTCTGGTCAAGGTTGAGAGGCACACTAATCTATGAAGATAAACATCAGATGGTAGTTTGACAGTGTGTCAGTTTACTAAAGTAGTATTTCACACCTGGTGACTATGCCCCACTGAGCCATGGGCTTTTGACCAGATTTAGCAGGGCTAAAATCTGTTCATAGAGCAGGTCTCAAGTCCAATCAGTGATGGTTTGCTCCACAAACTTCATGCCACTATTGCTTTAATGAGTACTTAGTAACATATTTTTGTGTCATATGCAGTTACATATCTGATAAAGCCATGGACTTTAATCTTGTCGAATGCCCAGCACACTGGAAATTTGTACCTACTTTTCAAAGACCTCATAAAGATCCTGTGTTCAACTCAGAGTTTGTTTCTCATTCTCTCACTTCCACGGTATTGAGATTTTCTAGGCTCAAGCAGATGTATTTCTTCAAAAGGAAACATATTAAAATGCATTTAAATGCACCAAAAGAAGCTGGGAGTTCTGATGCACATCTTAAATCCTAGCACTAGGGAGGCAGAGGCAGGTCGGCCTGTGAATGTGAGGTCAACCTGTTCTACATTATGAAGAGTTCCAGGACAGCCAAGGCTACATATGAGACCCTGTCTCAAACCAAACCAAACCAAACCAAACCAAACCAAAACAAACCAAACCAAAACAAAACAAACCAAACCAAACCAAACCACACTACCAATGAAGAAAGAAAATGAAAGAAAGGAAGGAAGGAAGGAAGGAAGGAAGGAAGGAAGGAAGGAAGGAAGGAAGGAAGGAAGGCAGGCAGGCAGGCAGGCAGGTGGGGGAATGCATGAAGAATCTACTTTCATGTTGAGTGAACAGAAGGTTCATTCCATATGCAGAAAAGCCCTGGGAGATTTCCCTGAGAGACTAGAGAATCCTTCACAGGGCCAAGGGTGCAAATCCTTCAGACAAGAGAAGAACACTGCTCATGAGACAAGAGTGAATTTCCTCTTTCCCGATGGATACAGAGAAAGGAAAGAAAGAACTTTATCTGACTGAGGAGCTAAAGACAGCCAGGGATGAAAACTCTGAGGGCGTGTTGGATGAACTGGAAACAAATGAATGTTTTTCTAGGGATGATCTACAGCACTTGCTTAAGTGCCTTTGTCAGGTCTGCTTCTCAACCAGGGAGACAAAGATGAAGTGGAACCGTTGAGAGCTATTTAAACAGACAACTAGAAGCCAGAGGCTGGGGAACATTTAGACCTTTGTATTTTCCTGAGTCAATTGCTAGAAAAAAATCATGAATCTAAATACTAATTTTTTAGACATGCAAAGTTACCACTTAAGCAAATTCAATGTCTTGTGACAAATTTCCCGCCTTTCTGTCTAAAGCCATTATCTTTGCTTTTCAAGAATAATCAGAAAAATTTTGCTTGTTGTTTCAGAACCGATCAGTTATTCCAAGGCATGCTAGAAAGCTCAGCACTTGCATGGTAGGATTTAAAGGTTGTACTGAATTCCACACTTGCCACACCTGGTAAAAGTGTTTTCTTTTGTCCAAAGGCTCTTTTTTTTTTTTTTTAATTTTTAAAAAAAATTTTAATATTTTTTTATTACGTATTTTCCTCAATTACATTTCCAATGCTATCCCAAAAGTCCCCCATACCGCCCCCCCACTTCCCTACCCACCCATTCCCATTCTTTTGGCCTTGGCATTCCCCTGTATTGGGGCATATAAAGTTTGCAAGTCCAATGGGCCTCTCTTTCCAGTGATGGCAGACTAGGCCATCTTTCGCGATACATATGCAGCTAGAGACAAGAGCTCAGGGGTACCGGTTAGTTCATCATGTTGTTCCCCCTATAGGGTTGCATATCCCTTTAACTCCTTGGGTACTTTCTCTAGCTTCTCCATTGGGAGCCCTGTGATACATCCAATAGCTGACTGTGAGCATCCACTTCTGTGTTTGCTAGGCCCCGGCATAGTCTCACAAGAGACAGCTATATCTGGGTCCTTTCAGCAAAATCTTGCTAGTGTATGCAATGGTGTCAGCGTTTGGAAGCTGATTATGGGATGGATCCCTGGATATGGCAGTCTCTAGATGGTCCATCCTTTCATCACAGCTCCAAACTTTGTCTCTGTAACTCCTTCCATGGGTGTTTTGTTCCCAATTCTAAGAAGGGGCATAGTGTCCACACTTTGGTCTTCATTCTTCTTGAGTTTCATGCGTTTAACAAATTGTATCTTGTATCTTGGGTATCCTAAGTTTTGGGCTAATATCCACTTATCAGTGAATACATATTGTGTGAGTTCCTTTGTGATTGTGTTACCTCACTCAAGATGATGCCCTCCAGGTCCATCCATTTGGCTAGGAATTTCATAAATTCATTCTTTTTAATAGCTGAGTAGTACTCCATTGTGTAAATATACCATAATTTCTGTATCCATTCCTCTGTTGAGGGGCATCTGGGTTCTTTCCAGCTTCTGGCTATTATAAATAAGGCTGCTATGAACATAGTGGAGCATGTGTCCTAAAGGCTCTTGATGCTGGAGAATTCAGCATTTCATGCCCTACAGTCTAGCAGATGCGAGGTTTAGGCAATTTGAACTTTTAGAAATTTTCTTCTTTACTGAGATGAAATAAGTCAGATTCTCGGACCTCGGCGACCTCCGGGGATCCAGGTTTGCAGACTTCTTGTGCGCAGCTAGCCGCCTCAGGTGTTTGAACCATGAATCGTTTACTCCTTTTGGCTGTCCTCTGCTTGGGAACAGCCTTAGCTACTCCCAAATTTGATCAAACCTTTAGTGCAGAGTGGCACCAGTGGAAGTCCAGGCACAGAAGACTGTATGGCACGAATGAGGAAGAGTGGAGGAGAGCGATATGGGAGAAGAACATGAGAATGATCTAGCTGCACAATGGGGAATACAGCAATGGGCAGCATGGCTTTTCCATGGAGATGAACGCCTTTGGTGACATGACCAATGAGGAATTCAGGCAGGTGGTGAATGGCTATCGCCACCAGAAGCACAAGAAGGGGAGGCTTTTTCAGGAACCTCTGATGCTTCAGATCCCTAAGTCTGTGGACTGGAGAGAAAAGGGTTGTGTGACTCCTGTGAAGAACCAGGGCCAGTGCGGGTCTTGTTGGGCGTTTAGCGCAGCGGGTTGCCTAGAAGGACAGACGTTCCTTAAGACCGGCAAACTGATGTCACTGAGTGAACAGAACCTTGTGGACTGTTCTCACCCTCAAGGCAATCAGGGCTGTAATGGAGGCCTGATGGATTTTGCTTTCCAGTACATTAAGGAAAATGGAGGTCTGGACTCTGAGGAGTCTTACCCCTATGAAGCGAAGGATGGATCTTGTAAATACAGAGCCGAGTTCGCTGTGGCTAATGACACGGGGTTCGTGGATATCCCTCAGCAAGAGAAAGCCCTCATGAAGGCTGTGGCAACTGTAGGGCCTATTTCTGTTGCTATGGACGCAAGCCATCCGTCTCTCCAGTTCTATAGTTCAGGCATCTACTATGAACCCAACTGTAGTAGCAAGAACCTCGACCATGGGGTTCTGTTGGTGGGCTATGGCTATGAAGGAACAGATTCAAATAAGAATAAATATTGGCTTGTCAAGAACAGCTGGGGACGTGAATGGGGTATGGATGGCTACATCAAAATAGCCAAAGACCGGGACAACCACTGTGGACTTGCCACCGCGGCCAGCTATCCTATCGTGAATTGATGGGTAGCAGTAATGAGGACTTATGGACACTATGTCCAAAGGAATTCAGCTTAAAACTGACCAAACCCTTATTGAGTCAAACCATGGTACTTGAATCATTGAGGATCCAAGTCATGATTTGAATTCTGTTGCCATTTTTACATGGGTTAAATGTTACCACTACTTAAAACTCCTGTTAAAAACAGCTTTATAATATTGAACACTTAGTGCTTAATTCTGAGTCTGGAATATTTGTTTTATAAAGGTTGTATAAAACTTTCTTTACCTCTTAAAAATAAATTTTAGCTCGGTGTGTGTGTAAAAAAAAAAAAAGAAATAAGTCTCCATGATCACTAGTTATGATGTTTGGGATCAAATGCATGAAACTGTAGGTAATCTTTACTTCACAGCATGTATATAAGCCAAACATTTATATGATGGTTGCATTATATTACTTGTCTGTGACTAAGTCCTGTAATGTAGGCAGTTAGGTATGCTTCCCATATAATGAGTATAAATTGAAGGCTGGGTGATGACTTGGTGGGTACAATGCCTTCCATATAAGTCTGAGGACTGGAGTTCAGAAGTTAAAGCCCACATACATGCCAGGTAGGCATAGCATCCTTTGTGCAACTTTAGAGATAGGCGATCCCTGGAGCAAGCTGTCTAGTTATATTAACTGGATAAGCAAGTCCTGTATTCAGTCAGGTACACAGCAATTGAGGGGGGGGAGAGAGAGAGAGAGAGAGAGAGAGAGAGAGAGAGAGAGAGAGAGAAGAGAGAGAGATATCTAACATGAACCTTGGTGCTATACATGCATGCACATACACACATACATGTACCCACATACATGCAAACATGCATGCGCACATGAATTCTCACCATACACACATTAGAAACAAAGAAAAGGTAAGAACTGGCCTTGGATTTCATATTTCAGAGAGACCCATTGCTCCAAAGACTGAGATCTGAACTTTGATCTGAGTGATTTGCACCACATTTGATTCTCCTCCTCCTCCTCCTTCCCCTTCCCCTCCTCCTCCTCCTCCTCTTCCTCCTCCTCCTCCTCCTCCTTCTTCTTTACTGAAGGTTTAGGTAACAGAAACAATATTTTTTTCCTCTGTGTTGCCCCAATGCTCCCATCTCAGTGAGCTCACAGCATCCCATTCTTCCAATTGCCCATTGCAAAGCTTTGTGCCAGCTCTTCCAATCGACTTAATTTTGAGTGGGAACTCAGCTGCTTCAAAAATTCTCTCCTAAGAGGAATCTGCCAGGCACGATACAGCTAAGAACTGCAAAGGAGACCTGGTGCAGTGGTACATGGTGAATGAATGGACATATCCATGGTGCTCTGTTACCTGCCGTTGTTTTGATTTTACATTTTCTTAGCTGCAAATCAGGCTCTGCAAATCTTACTTTCTTGCTATTGCTTTACGACTGGAAAAGTATCATTAAGCAAGTTGTGAAATCTCCAGTGTTCAGTTGGATCACACTTTTTGCAAAACAGGTAACCTTAAAAACAAGAGTTTGAACAGGGAGTCTTGGTGTCTGGTGGATATGTCTACAGTGGCACATGGCCTGTGAAGTTTTCCTTTCCTTGTCTGTTTCTTGATCCTCCCCTCCCCTCCCCTCCCCTCCCCTCCCCTCCCCTCCCCTCCCCTCCCCTCCTCTCCCTCCCCTTCTTCCCTCCCCTCCCCTCCCCTCCCCTCCCCTCCCCTCCCCTCCCTCCCTCCCCTTCTTCCCTCCCTCCCCTTCTTCCCTCCCTCCCCTTCTTCCCTCCCTCCCCTCCCCTCCCCTCCCCTCCCCTCCCCTCCCTCCCCTTCTTCCCTCCCTCCCCTTCTTCCCTCCCCTCCCCTCCCCTCCCCTCCCCTCCCCTCCCCTCCCCTCCCCTCCCCTCCCTCCCCTTCTTCCCTCCCTCCCCTTCTTCCCTCCCCTCCCCTCCCCTCCCCTCCCCTCCCCTCCTCTTTCCCTTCTCTTTCCTTCCCTTCTCTTTCCTTCCCTTCTCTTTCCTCCTTCCTTCCCTTCCTATCTTCCTTTCTTTCAAAATATGTACAGGTATTCAATATGCTGATGTACCATATGCCTGCCTGGTGCCTAAGGAGGCCAGAGTAGGGCACTGGATGCCCTAGGACTAGAGTTACAGATGGTTGTGAGGCAGCATGTAAACTCTGGGGATGAAACATGGGTCCTCTGCAAGAGCATCTCCTGCTCTTAACTTCTGAGCCTTCTCTCCAGCCCCACGTTCTGCTTTGTGACAGATGATTCTTAATCCTTAAAAATTAGTTTCCTAGAGTAAGAAATTATCACATACTTTCTCCCACATGTAGAGTCCAGAGAGAAAATAAGATCCCATGAAAGTAGAAGGTAGGTTATCTGGGGGAAGAAAGGAACCAGAGGGAGGGAAAAAAGAAATAAGATGGGGTGACGAGGATTTATACATATGTCAGTGCCACAAGAAAATCCATCGCTTTGTGTAATTAATACATGCTAAGAAAATGTGTCTTCTCCTACTGATTCTTACACAGGAGGTCATGAATGCTAAGTGCTGCAGTATCTCTAACTACAGGCCTTGAAAATACTCTGCTATCAGGTATGGTGTTTTCAAAAAGTTTTGCCACATTGCTTATCTTGTGATGTCGAAAGAGGTCTTTGGGTCAGGTTGAGTGTGTGGGGACACATTTGTAAGAATAAGAGAGGATCTTGATAATCCATCTCCAATTTTCTTGGTGGCCAGAATTGAGTGCACAGCCGTCTGCATGCTAGGCATGCACTCTAACACTGATCTATATTCCCAGCCATGATTTTAGAATGTTCACTAAAATGAATTTTTACTGTTTGCTGTTTCCTGTAATCCTTTGGAGTCATGTTACCCAGTTTCTGTGTCTTACTGTCCTTTGGGTTCATTGGAGAGTGAAAAAATGTGGTTTTCGTATGAATAACTTATATGGGTGGACAGAGAATTAAAACCTTTGAAGCTTCTAATTATACAGTGCAGTCTGGGCACAGGCTGCTTCTGGTTAGCCCTGAGGTCCTCGTTAGCCACCACATCCTCGTTACTTCTTTCTTTCTGCTAATATTTACTGAATGTCAGATGCTGTCCTCAGGCTGAGATTCTAGAGATGAGCAAGATTGACACAGATACAACTCACGTGGAAATCTTAGTGAATATCAGGATTTAGAGACCTCTTAGCTCATAAAACAGAGCACAAAAGTCTCATACAAAATTGACATTTTTAAAAGCATAATTTCTTTACAAAAATTGCCCCTTGCTGGATGTGGTTGCATGTACTTTAATCCCAGTACTTGGGAGACAGAGACAGTTGGATCTCTGCGAGTTCTCAGCCAGTCTGCTCAATATAGAAAACTCAAGGTCAGTCAGTATGGCATAATGAGACACTATCTCAAAAAACAACTGAAGTGGAAACTTTAAGGCTTCTTTGGAAAGTCAGTTGTGTTGGATGGTGTTTTGTTGGGGCAAACATGTGAAGGAGTGTTTTGTTAAAGTGGACACGGGTGTGAAAGACAAAGGCCAACTGGTAAAGGAATGTTTTTGCTGAAGCAGACACAGGAGAGAGGATATTCTGCTAAAGCAAGCACGTGAAAGAACAAGTGATGAAGGATTTTTTGCCAACAACATGCATGCCTTGGTCTGCCTTATATTGCATAGTTGAGCTGCATTTGCTGGGACGCCATAGAGAGAAATGCACCAAAAACATTCTGGTGATGTACTGCAGTTTCTTGCCATTTCTGAGGACTCAGGCTGATTGGCAGAGTGATGTCAGCTGAGACAGATGCATGTGCTGGTGCTGAGGCAAGACACGTGGAGGACACATGATGATTGGAAGGTATAAATAGGACTCTATGGACAGTGATGGAGGCTGAGTTTGGCTCGCTTATAGAGCTAGCTGTGCAACGCTTGTGGGTCTCAAGTAATTGCTGATATTTGCTGCTGAGAGAGGCACAGCTGAGAACTTCTCCTGGTGGCCCTCCTGGTCCCTCCTGCTGACTCAAGCTGAGGCTTGGGCCTGACTTTCTCTGCCAGGTCATGTCACTGATGTTGCTATCTTGACTCTACCTAACTGGACTGCTGGTGTACCAGAGAAGTGTTTGCAAATGGATAGAGCTGCTGTTGCTAAGTTGGGAACTGAACCGCTGATTTCCAGACAACACAGATGGGAGTTGTGTTGAACCTTTCTCATCAGGTCCATTCCCCAACCCCTGCCCCTCCTGCCCCATAGCCTTTCTTTTCCACTACTTCTGGTGGATGGTGGGCTAAAAAGAAAGGTTAAAGCATTTAAGAACCATTATTATAAATAAGGTTTAAAAAGATTAAAGTTACTAACAACACAATAAATAAATAAATAAATAAATAAATAAATAAATAAATAAATTTATGTACCAGTAGTTTCACAGGGGTTCATACATTCATGCGACTATTATTTATGCACTTTTGTTACACAGTGCCAATGTCTCAGCTCATGTTGACGCAGTGGTCAAGACATGCTGGTTTGTGCACTCCTGGCTTCTGAAGTAGTATGCCTTGCCCACCTTTGCTGCACTCTCCTGTGCTTTGACTTCGTGCTTGAGCCTCTGAGCACAGCTGTCTTCTGGTAACTACGTCTGAATTTAAGAAACCCTTAATGCATTGCATATTTCCAGTTGGGTGCTGTGTTTTTGAGTATACGGTGTGGCTTGAATCTGTAGCTAGAAAAGGAGGTATGGAGGGAAATATTAGAGGTTTGTTTTGTGTGTGTGTGTGTGTGTGTGTGTATGTGTGTTCAGTTATCATGCTTTGTGAACAAGTTATTTACACTCGAGAGAACAGAAGGTACATGTAGACCCATGGTTCCCAAGTCATCTTTCTGTGCCATCTTTGGTGTGGATGACATGATGTTGCTTTGTTATGTTAAGAGGGATCTATCGGGAGCAAAGATGGAGATTGTATACCTCTCATTCCTTTCCACATTCCAGGGTTGCAATGGTGCTTCATATATAGATGTTCAGTCAGTGTTGGTAAAAGGATTTGTAGATACAAACTGAAAACTATTTCTCATAGGTAAGAACAGCTTACAAAACATCCTCAAAAGCCACAGGTCTGGATTTACCAATTGCATTCAAAAAACAACCATACAGAAATTTAGATTTTTTTCATTGGCTCTACCATCTTTCACAACAAGTATGTTACTAGTTATCTCTTTCTAAAGCTTGTGTCTCTAAGACACAGTCAAGAGTAGATCTCTTTACAACCAAATCATCCCATCAACAGGCAGTTGCAAAAAGAGTTCTTGGGAAAAAAAATCCTTGCAGACCATAATTAAATCGGAGCATCTCACCTACAGAGATGAACCCATTGGGATGGTTTGGGCCCAGTACCCTGGCCCATGGATACTTTTCTCAGCTGGATCAACACATTATCAAGCAAATGAAACTCCAGAGAGGAGAAGATCGCTTTTGCAGAGAAGACTGCTGTGTTGCTCGAGGACACAACTGCTAACCAGAGCAGAGATGCGAGGAAAGGCACGGCTGTACTTCCTTAGGACACCCACGCAGCCACTCAGAAGATCTCTGTTTTAATTTTGTCTCTTTTATCCTGTGACCCAAAGTAAAATATTTCTTGGCATGTGAGCCAAAGAGGAAGGTTTCAGCATGTTTCATGGACCACGGAATTCTCCCAGGTTTGTATCAGCACCATTCACAGCTGCCAAAGAATGTTTGAGGTTATGAGTGGAGTCTATTAAAGAATGGCTTATTATTCTATCCTTCAGTTAACTGAGAGTAGAAACTATAAAATGTGTTTTAGGAAGGAAGTGTGTTTTTTCCTCCATCAAAGTAAAACAATGTGGTACAACTATACCCCAAGGTGAATGGATTTGATTTTGATAATGATAATCTGGAGTGCCCACATGTCTAAGAACTTTGGTCTAGAGGTAAGGCACTTTCCTAAGCAACTCAGCAGTGTGAGTTCGGATTCCTGGCTACCCATTAACTGATTCAGTAACTTTCTATATTGCTCTGATCCGATAAGCCTGTTTACGAAGTACAAGATGGATCTGTCCCTGTTCTCCTAGTAACAATCTGGATGACCTTAGAGAAGCCACTTAGGCGCTTTATGTCTTCATTTGCTTATATATAAAGTGGAGATAACTGCCTCTGGGCTGCATATTATGGGATGCACTGCATCCTTCCTACTGAAAGCTTAATGCTCCAGAACTATGAAGATGGCCTTATTTGGAGAGGGTTTATTACAGATTTAATAAGTTAAAATGAGGTCATTAGGGCAATGCATCCTACTATAATTTGCTTAGGAAGGGGTGGGTGTAGATATGGAGACCCATGGGAAGAGTTTGGGGGACACAGCTTCATGCTAAGGAAGAGCAGGGTTAGATGGCCATAAATATCAGTGAGGCAGAGTGTGGAAGGGTTCAACGTAGAGCCTGGAAGGAAGCCTGGACCCTCTGGACTTTGGTTTTCTAGACTTGTCAGAGTGGACATGTGTTATTTTCAGCTACCTAGTTTGTGTTAGTTTCTTATATCCACCCTAGGAAACAAATTATGTTGAGGTTCAAATAGAATCCTCGATATGAAAAATATTTATGAATAATGTTATTCCCCTCTGTGTGTGCATGCACATAAAACTGTGGGTAGGTACACGAGTGTACATGCATGTTCATGTGTGTGGCTATACTGCATGTGCATGTGAAGGTCAGAGGTCAACCTTGAGCATCCTTCCTTAGTACCTGTCCACTTTGATTTTTAAAGACAGGGTATCTCACTGGCTCATCAATTAGCCTAGACTGACTGGTTGTCTCAGCTCCACCACCCAGCTCAGGAATTGTGTGCCACATGGCTACCTTCTTTTGTGGGAGGTAGAGATGAAACCCAGAACCCCAGGGTTGCAGAACAAATACCATACAAACTGAGCAATCTCCCTAGACTCACTTTATCTCTTCTTAACCCCAAGGGGTACCCCCCACCCAAAACTCCTCTAACACAGAAAATGTTGAGAAAAAAAAATCTAAGTTCAAAACTGTTAGAAATGTTTTTAATCATGAAAAAAATTTTGCTATATTTTAAACCTTTTTTCTCCCCAAGGAAACTTGGAAGTCTTATTCATTGTACTTAGAATGTTCACTTCCCTATAGGGTACCAATAATTAAAAACATGAAGTTCTAAATTAATAGAGAATGAGATATAACCATAAACATACCATAATAGATCTAGTTCTCTATCCACTACCACAAAACAGCTGACACTGATGAAATACTGAAATGTAGTCTGGCAAAAATATCCCTGTTAATTTTAATGAGTTTAATCCAAAATAGTACATGCGTTTCAAAACTTACACTATGCTGTAGAGAACACTTATATAGTAAAATGTTGCCCTTCTATATTCTATATTAGAGAAATGACTAATGGGAGGTATTGATAAAGCACACATGTGTGCATATTTTACAAGTTGTTTCTCTTGATTTTCAGTGTTTTCTAGAGATTGAGCTATCTGAGCCTGAGAGAGTCAAATGAGATTTAAGTGTGTGCCTGAACACTAAAGGAACTGCAGAAGATGTCTGGTTTATATTTCTGTTTTTACAGATACAGGAAGCAGAACATAGTGTTGAATGGCCTGTTGAAGGTTGCATTGAGATTTGCTGACTGTATAGAATACAGGCTACCTGATACCTGTCTGGCACTCTTCCTGCTTTGGAGCAATAGTAGTTACACAAACTTGTTAATCCTTGGATCTCTTATTAACTATGTAACTATGTGTGTGTGTGTGTGTGTGTGTGTGTGTGTGTATTCATTTCTTGAATTATTTGAACACTCCTTTTCTTATTTGTAAAGCATATTATATAAAAAAACAAGGTTGATAGAAGCCAACACACAACTCAAACCAAAATAGGCTACTGGGTATTGCCCAGACTGGAAAAATTTTCCAGGTTCCCATTCTTCCATCCCTGTGTTACATTAATTATGGTATGTTCCTTTTTACTTAACTCATTCTTCTCTCTCAGGAACCTTTTTTCCTTGGCCCTGAGGCTCTAGGACATGACTCTTCTTTCTGGCTCTATTACACATACATTTGTCTCACTCTGTACCAGTGCCTTGCTATTGGACTACATGTTCTCGATTGCAGAAAACATTCATGTTTAGTCTTACATCATATTGCTTAGCACAATTATCAGGGAAAAAAGTTTTTCAGTATATGAACAACTAACATTGGTCACAAAGATTGGGGAGGTTAGTTAGTGAGGTCTCTGTTCTCACAAGTAAATCTCATTGTTTCTGTAGTGGCTTCCAGCACTAAGATTGGACCAACCTTCAGACATTTATAAATCACTTTCTTTCCAATGAATCACTTTTACTATCACAGTTATGTCTTGTTTGTGTCACTAATGGGATGTGTGTGCATGAATTAGTTGAGTACATGTTAACTCCAAGGGAGGCTGCAGAATCCAGGGCAAGGATGCCTTCATTAGACAAAACAGCTTAGAGTCATGTCTTTGCTTATTATAAGCCACATTATACCAAAATTAAAACCATCAATTGATAAAATATTAAAGATTATAAAGCTGTTGTAGGATTTTCTTAAAAACGTCTTAGTTTGTGGTTTGGTACACTTGTTTATAATTCAGAGATAATGCTTAAACCTCACACAAATTTTATGAAGTAATAAAGTACTGCCATGTGCATACCTGGTCTAACTATGATTCTCCATATATGGAGATTGAGCACTGATCCCTCAGCATGCTTTGGTTTCTACGACTAAAAATGGGAGGAAGTTGGTTGCATTATTGTTTTCCATATTTGGAAGCTGTTGATCGCTAGGTAGGGTTTACTCAGAAACTGATGCTTGGTCACTCTGATGGATTGCCGAAGGATACCAGAGGATCTAGGAGAAACTAAGGACATGCGCATGTTTTACCCGCCTGAGTGTCTGATGCTAATAGTGGAGATTCTGAATAATCCATGAGCATCTTTCTTTAATCCCAGATCCCTAACCATTACTCATTTCTGGGGACAAACTTTGAAAACCTCAAATTATTTCTTAACAACAGATCTCTTCCTTGATGCTTTCTGAACTCCAAGTCTCCCCTGGGAAACATGGAGTTGAAGGTCACGATTCCAATCACAATTGCCTTCAAAATTCAATTTGACTCTCCTGTTGTGTACAGAGCTCTCCTTAGGGCACAATTAATCAAACCAAGAACACAGACTGCCCTCTGAAAGGGCTCATACCAGTGAGCCCGGGCAGTGCTTTCTGGAGGCAACACGTAGTGCCAGCTAGTGCTATAACACAATCCCCCAATGACACCATTCAGTCAGTTTCACAACACTCACCAAGACGGACACTCTTCTTGTCTCATACCTGCCATCTCAGAACACCGGGAACCTTTTGACTTGCTTTTTCAGTAATGTGTTCTTTAGTTTAACTCACATCACAAGGTAAGCAGTTTATTCTACCAAAGGAAAACAACAGACATGGTTGATAAAGAAAACTGGTTTATTTAGCTGGAGACATAGAGCTTCCATAGGTGAGGCTGCTTCCTGTGTAGGATCAGATGTGACATGTCTTTAGATGAGGGGTTCCTCACTGTCAGCAATTCCTCCATGACAGTTATTCTCAAAAGAGGCAAAAGCCTACCACAATCCAGAAAGAAAGAGAATTCCACTCGGCACCACCTTAGCCTGAGTCCAGGCTTTTATTTCCAACAGTGTCCGATATTTGAAGAATGCATGTTAATTATTTATATCTTCATTTAGAAATTTGCAAACCCATGCTCTTCTGAGCCTTGGACAAAATGGTTGTTTGAAACTCTATCCTTGCCAGGTGGCAGGACCAGAGTCGCTGTTCTCTGCACAAACATGCATATGCTCAGCATCCCAGGGTCCTAATAAGCTTATCTTCTGGATCTGTTGGAAAACTGTTGATCCATAGATGCTATAAAGTCCAGGCAGGAAACAAGATTTGCTCATAGGTAGAATTATCAGCATGACTATAGTTCTTTTATGCTTTTTGTGAGATGTCAACATCACTACCCCTCAGCAGGATTCCACCAGACAGCCTCCAAAGGCCAGTCCTAAGGTATACTGAAGCATCCTGCTCAAGCCCACATCCAGAACTTTGTTCTTTTGGCTTTGTAAGATGCTTGGGAGGAGACTCTTTGTTAACTCTCAAGTTCTTTCACTGAAGTTCAGGGAAGCTTTCTAATTTATTCATGCTAATGTTTTTTTTTTTTTAATTTCCTCCCTTTTAATAACAGTGCAAAGAATATTTTAGAACTAGGCAAGGAATAGTCTTATCTTTTTGTTTCTTATTTTTGATTGCAATGAGAGGTAGGTTTGGACATAAAGTCATAAAAATCTCCCTCTCTATTTGACTACTATTAACTGAAGACATTGCTTTTGGGTATTGCAGGTGAGCCATTATATATTTCTGCAAAATTTTTTTGAGCTTTGCGTGTGATTTAGTTATTTCTGTTATGACTTAATATTTGAATAATGTCACCACTTTCCCAATCTTCCATAATTACAATTCATTTTGTCAGAATTTCCTTATTAACCATGTGCCTAAGCATAAGGAGAACACTTGGTCTACTCAGCATAGCGTCTGTCAGAGCAGAGACGCAGGAGGGGGTAGCTGTTAGCTACTGCTTTGGTGTGAGTAGGGTCTGCCATATGATACAGGATGGCTCTTGCCAACTACGTCAGTGAAGAATTTTTATTTAACAGAATTCGGTTTAATGAGAAAGAGTTTTGATAAACAGTTTCCTCTCAGATGGATTAAACAATTGATTTACCAATACTGCTCTAGCCTTGACCCAGGGGGGACACAGTGGATGCCACTTAGAATATTATAAACCCTGTGCCATATGCATGTTGTCTAGCCCATGCTTCAACCCTATCACCTTCCAGCAGATTGCTTTAGACAGAAGATCTCATGGGCAAGGAATCTGCAATGCATATAAGCTTACTTGCTGATTTAATACAAGAGAGTCCTAGACATTGACCTTGTCTTGAGTTATTCTAACTTGGCAGGGCTGTACCACTGCAAAGACCTGCAAATCCCTTTTTAACAAGGCTACCTGAACCAAATGGCCCTGGTCCAAATGCATGGAAATTTAAAAATGACGAACAGTATTAGAGAGCAGGAAGACTGATGGCGGCACTTCACTTGGGTCTATTTATTTTTCCAGTCAAGGCTTCTGTCTCCAAGTGAAGTAGCCGCTCTGTTATCACTTTATAAATTGCTGCGCATATTATTTAAGTAATGACCTGGAAGAAGATATTCAATCTGAAGATGTTATGGGTACCAAATGCCCTACTCAAATCCCCAGATGTTCAATTATTTGAAGAAAATTACTTCTCTGAGCAGGTTGTATTTTTTTATTCCATAAACAGCATCGGCTATCCTAATGTCCACTGAGCCCTGGTCCTTGAAGTACCCCCAGGCATTGTGGGTCCACCAAAGTGGTTCTCAAGGCGAGAGGCTGGCCAAGAATGGGATGCAGGTGCTTCTGATTCTGAATCTGTCTTTCATCAGCAAGGACAAAGCCCTGTGATTTTCTAGGGTGGGAAAGAAATTGGCAACACCTATCATCTTGGCAGTTAGGAAGTCTAATTTGGCAAGATGAGCAGTATGGCCAGTGCAGAAATGATCTTACATGCTCATTATATACCCTGTCTAAAATGGCAGCCAAATGCACTCTGGTACTCCAGTCTCAGTTTACTGAGCACAAATGGATGGAGAGTTTGCCTCTAATACACCCACATTATGGTGCATTTAATGTATCAGTCATCGAAGGCATGAAAAGGGAAATATGCAAATGTATATATACATGTCACATCCCAGCAGAGGATATCTATCACCATCCAAGCAGAGGACACACATCTACTGTTTTCTGTAGTTTTCTTCCAATTCCTGTATGACCAAGGTCAAACATTCTTATAAAGACGCTTAAAAACAGTCAAGGGTATGAAAAAAGGGGTTGTAGACGGAAGCCAAACTATTTGTGTGGAAGATCTGAGATCCTTACAGCAAACATTTCCCCTGCTGTGTGTGTATGTTCCTCATTGTAACATGAACAAGTTGAAATCTGTGGTTTCTTAGTTTATATTTATCCTATTTTCTATAATTATTATGGTTCAACCATAAAAAAATGCATAGGTTAACTAACATTTCAGCTCTGTATTCACAGGGTGGTTACTTGGCTTGTCCAGGGTGTTCTAACTCTTGGTTTTAAATGTGCCAAAGTTATTATAAAGACAGATAAAGAGCTTTTCCTTGAGAAGGTGTTTGGAGAGGTATTGATGGTTGAGTGCATATGAAAAGGGGAATATGCTTTCATTTGGGGTTGACAGGCATCCCGCCAAAAATGAAAACCAAGGTATAACCGGTTCATTGAATAAGTTGGGTTCTGTAGACTGAGCACAAAGCAATGCAGTGTGATTTTCTCATTCAAAGCGCCTCTTCAGTCCGTTGGGTTATTTTGTGGATTAGTTCCTTTTCTGCCCTTGGATGAACCTTCAGGCAGGTCATACCTCTCAGATAAGAAACAAATGGTCCCTTGTTAGGGAATTAAAACATCACTCTGATCCAATAATCACACAACTCTAGCCCAGTCCCAAAAATTAAATGAGACTTCAAATGTGTATCCAGATAGATCTTCACTGTACTGTCTGGGATCTGATCCAGATCTGAGAGTCTATAGAAAGGTCACAGGGGTTTACGGAATCGTTTCTAGATGTGCTGTTGGAATCCCGTGGCTTTAGAGAAGATGAAACTGTAAGGAGCAGGAAGCCCTCCCTGCTTGACACTGCTCTGAGCTGCCAGTGAGGTCACATAGACATGACTGATGGCCTGTCTGTTGGGAGACTTGAGGAATTCCCAATGGGGGATCTACAGCTATGAGTGGACATCATTATGATAGCTGATTCCTGGGCTCTTTCGACTGGGCACAAATGTCTCAGCCCCATGCTTCTTGCAGCTGCTCTGGAAGTATGCAAACAAGGTTTACTAAACACAGGAAGAGGTAGTTTAAGATTTGGAACTAGACTTCTGGTCAAGAGAGCATCTGAGGGTGTCCCTGACTTTGTTAGCTTCCAAGCTTAAAAGAGGTCCCAGATAAAAATTGAAGAATAATTTAGAGCCCAATAAAGCTGACTGAGTGGAGTTTTACTGACAACTGAGAACTAACCTGAGCTATTTTTCACTTTGCCCTGAGACAAAGGAAATGTTGCATCTTGTGTTCTCTTTTAGCTATAAAATCCTGAGTTTTTATAGTGAGGATTGCTCTTAAGATATGTCTGGATGTGTGGACATTTTTTTTTCTGTATTACTAATTTAAACAGTGCCATCAAGAATGCTCTTGTGAATTCTGAATAGCTACAATTCTGTGCTGATATCACTTTTCAGGGGATTCCCAGCAGTCACTGAGAAGGGTCATAAGGAATCCCAGGAAA
This sequence comes from Mus caroli, assembly GCF_978045245.1. NCBI lineage: Eukaryota > Metazoa > Chordata > Mammalia > Rodentia > Muridae > Mus > Mus caroli. The sequence continues at coordinate 73,557,358 of NW_028227270.1, read as the reverse complement.
ATACATGTGAAATAAATAAATTGGAAAAAGATTGAGGTCTTTGAGAAGCCTGGTATGCCTGATCCTGTATCTTCTTACTATTGACCATGACTGAAAGCACGTGGCTGGAAAAAAAAAAAAAAAGAACCCTGGTGCACACTTGTGATCCTGAGACTTGAGAGGTGAGGACAGGAGTGTCAAGAGTCCAAGGTGATTCTCTAGGACATTGTGAGTTTGAGGCTAGCCTGGGCTACATGAGACTGCCTCGGATGGGGTTGGGGGAGTAGCTTCAATGAGAGCTCAAGAGTCTGAATAGATGAGGCAGGGGACATGGCTCGCGATTCGTGTTAATTAATAAAAGCAGCACTATCTGAGTCCCATTCAAATAACATTGGTACAAATGAAAATATACCCTGAGTTTCTTGATGTACCACTGCACTGAATGCCACAGTCTGTCAGGTAGCTGTGCAGCAGCCAGCCAAGTACCCTGGAGATCCTTCTCCATTAACGGTCTGCATAAATGTGAATTGATCCTGTGTTTAGGATTAAGAAGGGAAGAATATGCTCCTTGAGAAGGAAAAGCCTTTCTTCTACTTTGCACTTAGGTAGAAGGTTTCCATTCTTGGCTGTTTTTAAACATCTTTTTTTCCCTTTCCGTAAACACTGGTGTCCTGAGATTTTTGTCCATAGCCTCAAGCCAGGAGACTAACGATCTGTTTCTGGAATGATCTCAGAGAACAATGGATGCCCACAAAGAGGCAACAGCTCTGTGGTTAGGATTCCGTGGCCCACTGTGGATACCTGGCCTTTGCTTAAATGTTGCTCCTGCATTACAGATGGCTTCCAGTGGCATCTTTACATATACTGGTGTTTATAAGTTCTTTCAAGTTAGGACTATTGGCAGAATGATAGCACCTTCATTCTTTCCTCGTAAGATCCCCTCTACTGGCATCATCTGGAGTCTACACTTTCATAGAGTCCGTGAATCCTTCTCAATTTAGGCTCCTTATAGTCACATTCCTCCTCAGCCTCAATCTACTAACACATGGACTGGATCATTCCTAGCTGTGGAATTTTCCAGTACAGCGGAAGGGTGTTCTGCAGATACGAGAAGCAACTTTCTCCAGTTGTGGCAACCTAGAAAATTTCTAAGTGTTGCTAAATATTCTTGGGCAGAGAAAGCAAAGTCCCTCTCAGCCTGATTGGCCATTGGTTGCTGTCTGTGACAGAATGTTCTCTCTCCTTCTCAACGTGTCCCGAGTGTGCTGTATGGAAAGCTGTGTGGAGAAAAATGTTTGTTTTGGTCCACAATCATAGAATTTGTTAAATAACACACCCTTAATGTACAGGGATGTCTTTGGCAGCAATTTACTCAGACACTCCCACATAGCTAGGGGTTAAGCTGTTGTGGAGACAGAGTCCCAGGGAGCTAAAGCTGGGAGAACTGTGAAGGAGTCTGTGGTGTGGTCTTGGGAAGAGGCACTATTGCAGTGACTGCTGCAGCAGGGTAGAGCAGAACTGAAGGACTGAGTAGAGCCATGGAGTTGAAAGGGAAGGGTTATGTAGAGAAGAACAAACAGGAACATAGGTGGACAGGAAGTCCACATAGTTGAAGAGGTGGACGAGCAGATGTTCAAACAGACCACGTTCAACAAATCCAAGCTGAGGGACCTGGAACAGTCTAGAATGCCTTGCCTATTATTTGATTCCTTAAAGCATGACTAGGTAGCCAGGTGAGAGGTGGTTGTGGGCTATTGCAGGATGATTGATGTTTTAAAACAATCCTCCCCAACCAGTGTGTGTGTGTGTGTGTGTGTGTGTGTGTGTGTGTCTGTATGGTGTTTATGGGTGTGTATGATGTGTATATGTATGGTGTGTGTTTATGGTGTGCATGTTTGTGTGTTTATGTGTGTATAGTGTATGTGTATGATCTGTCTGTATGGTGTTTATGTATGTGTATGGTGTGTGTGTTTATGTGTGTGTGTGATGTATATGAGTATAGTGTGTGATTATGCTATATGTGTATGCGTGTTTATGTGTATGTGGTGTGTGCGTATAGTATGCCTGTATGGTTTTTATATGTGCATATGGTATGTATGTGTTTCTGTCTGCATGGTGTGTGTTTATGTATATGTATGATGTGTATATGTCTGATGTATGTTTATGGTATGTGTGTGTGCTGAGGATGTGTATGGTGTGTGTTTATGGTGTGTGTGTGTGTGTGTTTGGTTATGCCTCTCTTGCCCTGTTTCTCATTCTTTCTCATGCAGTACTGGCAATTGCACCAGGGCCTTGCATATACCAGGCGAGTACTCTGCCAGCAAACATTTTATCTCAAGTTGTTTTCCTTTAATCAAGAAAATTAAACTTCTATGTCAAAACATATTTGTGTGTCAATTAGCTTATTTTTGTCTCAAGCTTTTTTTGAAGACGTTTCCCTAATGATACCTTATTAACTCAAATTCATATTCTTTAGGTTCTGTCTTGCTCTCTTGTAGACACCCTTACAAAAGGACTATCAGAGAAGATGCCTGGAACTGATCAGACCTCCACAAGCTTATTAGGGATGGGTGAATGGTTCCCACAATGTGACTAAATATATTTCACGGATTGTAATTGCATGTGTCTGAGTCATCTATTATTGGTGGTAAGATCAGTACAATGGGTTTTCCCCTGCCAAGGAGGCTCACAGAGAGGACAGAGGTTTGGATAACTTCCTGAGGAAATTGTCACTTGCACTACAAAGGAAAGAATAAGAAAATCAAGACAGGACATGGTGAAAACCCAAGAGTCTGTGATTGCGAAGAGCTCACGCGACAGGCAACGGACCCCAGTCCTTTGGGAGAAAGACCTTCAACTAAAACCACTTTTGCCTCTGGGTAGGTGGTTCAGTTACAGGAAATTAACTTCCTGTGCCGAAGGCATATTCTCGGGTTATTAGCTTCCTTTCATCTGGAGCATTTCTGGAACTGTTTTCCTTCCTAATAATAATTAACACGGACGATTGCCTTGAACAGGTTTTCACTTGCGCCCGTCTTGGGGCGGCTCACATCTAAGAACTGTGGCACAGGGAAACCGGAAGCTGGAAATTTCCCTTCCGACTTGGCCCTTGATGGCTGGTGATTGTCGCTCAGGGTAAATGGGGAAAGGCGGTGATTTTATGTATTGAGCCAGACACCACAGTGCTAAAGGGTGTTCTCATGGAGATGAGCAAGGAGCTATAAATCTCTGAGGTGACGAACGTTTTCATCTTTCATTTTCTTAATTAAGATGTTTACCCTTTTAATTTAAGCTTTCTGAAGTGTGTATGTATGTATGTATGTATGTGTATATGTGTGTGTATGTCTGCATGTGTGTATATGTATGCGTGTGTGTGTGTGTGTGTGTATGTATGTACACGCCTATGTGAAGGCCTCAGAAGAACTTTGGGTGTTACCAGCAAGAGCCATCTATAACTTCCTCTGAGACAACGCCTCACATTGGCCTGGAGCTCACCAAGTAGGCTAGGCTGGCTCCCCAGTGAACCCCAGGGCTCCTTCTGTCTTTGTCTCCCCAGCACCTCCATAGCAACAGTATGCCACCAGGCCCAACTTTTCCATGGAGATCAGAGATTGAACTTTAAGTGTTCATGCTTGTGTGGCTGGAACTTCAGCTACGGAACCATCTCCTCCTCACCCCCAAATGTCTGCTTTATTATCAATTGCTATACAGAAAAATTGTACATATTTATGGAGTACATAATAAAGTATAATGTCCATGTGACTTTCTGCTGGTTGGATTTTACCCATTCCAATTTATGTTGATCAGGGTTTCATACTTGTCTCAGATTTTCATTTGCTTATGACAAGTGGTGCTAAATATTATTTAAAGGCTTGTTTCCCTTACATATTTATTAAATTTTGGTCAAGTTTCTCTTTGGAATTTTGCCTGTTTTCATGTCTTTCCTCTGTTTTCTGTTTTGTTTTGTGATGGTGTTGCATAGCCCAGGCTAGCCATGAACCCTAGATCTTTCGGCTTTCAGTGCTCTTCCTTGTGTTGGGATTATAGGCACATGCCAGCATGTCTGGCTTGTCTTGTTGCCTTTTTAATTTAAGGTTTTAAAACCTTATTATAATTCTAGATTTATTATTATTATTATAAATACAAGTTATTTATCATATATGTGATTGGCAAGCATTTATTCCATCCCACAGTTTGTGTTTTCTTTGTTAAGTGCTGTTCACAGAGTAGAGGTTTTCGTGTGAACAGTATTTAATTAACCAGGTTTTAAATGTCAAGAGTTGGGTGCGTGGCGCTTTGTCTAAAGGCTCATCTCCAGATCTCTCATTACGAACATTTCCCCTACACTTATTATCCTGTATTTTTAATGTCTTGCATTTGATGTTTCAGCTTATTATTCATATTGATACTAAGTTAGTTTTCACTTTTATATACATCAAAACATATAGAGTTCAATTTTTTTTTTTTTTTTTGCCTATGGGCATCTTCTTGTTCCATACCATCTGTTGAAGACATAGTACTGGATTGTCTTATGCCCTTGTCAACAATCAATTGCCTCTATTTGTGTCTTCCCATTTCTGGATTCTGAATTCTATTTCAATGACCAGTTTGTTTATCTTTTTGACAAAATTACTGTATCCTGGTCACCATAATTTATACTAAGTGGTACATGGGGTAAGGGGAGCTGTATACCTTAATTTTCAGAAGTATTTTGCCTTTTTCTTTGATCGTTGGGTATTTTTCTAGCTCTGCTACTCCATATCACCAGACTCAAAACTTCTCTGTATAACTTTACTGCATTCTGTGATATTGTTTCATTTACAAGATGCTAAAGAACAGTGGTTATTAATAAAAACACTGTGGTTGAAGACTTTCTTCAGTAAATGTTTGCTGTTATTACTATCATTATATCACCATCAGCTCTACCCTACAGGACACATAACAATTCAATTGTAATATGTCAAGCTGCTTTGGAACTGGAGAAAGCCATGTGGATGTTATCTTTCTGTTTTCTCTTTTGAGATCAGTGCTTACCACATGCGGTTCAAATATATGTGGATGGAAAACAAAGGTTCTAGATGATGAGGCAAGAGGATATCCCTGAGACTTCAGGATGACAGGCAGTTTATTGAATAGTACTCAAAAAATAATAATCTGTCAAAAGAAGGAAAAAAAAACAACTAATGGATGAGACTAGAAGAATTCTGTTCATTTAAATACAATAAAAAATTGTGTGTGTGTATGTGTCTATGTGCTCATGTGTGCCTGCCCCATGTGCCTGCCATGTGTGTATGTGTGCCTGTGTGTATGTGTGTGTGTGTGTGTGTGTGTGTGTGTGTATGTGTAGGTGTGTGTGGTGGTCAGAGGACTATTTTAAGGGTCAGTTTTTATCTTCCATCTTGTCTGTCTCTTCTTTGCCACCTTGTTCACCAGGCTAACTGGCACCTGAGCTTCTGGAATTCTCCTGTCTCTCTCTCCTGTCTCCTATCTCCCATCTTCCTAAAGGTGTGCTACGGTTATTGATGTGTGCTGCTACACTCTTCATCCAGTTCTATGTCAGGATCCGAACTGTTTCTCATGCTTATGCCAACTATTCATAGGTGTGTTTTATAGGAAAGGTATACTCTAATAGATGATCTATAGGTACTTAATTGTAGTCAAAGAAAGCTTCTATGGTTGGTCATGCAACCTTGACTTCAGAATCTCTGTTTGTCTAATGAAATTTATCTAGAAAAAAAAAAATAGAAGAAACCAACACAGTGGTCTAGTGTTTTGTAATCTTTTGTCGTTGCTATTTATTTTCAATTTTTCTCTAGACAAAGGTGTTTTGTTTCTTTATTTTGTTTTTTTTTTCTTTTTATCATAGCCAGAGTAGCCTCAATTCATGAACTTTATGTCCCAGCCTCTTGGTCTTTTTACATTTTAAAGGAATCCTAGGGATGCAACATTGATCTTCAGTGAAGGAGTTTCTAAGTTAGTGAGATGGCTCTGTGGGTAGAGGCATTTGCTACCATACCCTAAAAACTCAAGCTCAATCCCCCTGGACCCACATCTAAGAAGAGAGCTGACACCTTCAAGTGTTCCTCTGACCCTCACCATTGACAGTAACACATATGCACACACACACATGACACACACATGCACACGAAATATTTTGAGGAGTTCTTTGATTCATAAGAAACACTTAAAATTGAAATGAGTATTAGCTAGTTTGGAGGCTATGCCCTGAAACACTTCCCATTATCTTTGCTGCCATAGGGGTTTCCTGGTGAAAGACTGAACCAGCAATTAAAGACGTTACAGATGAGGAATACACACGTCCCCTGCCTGGTATCTGTTGCAGTTGCCCTTTCTTCAATCACCCACAGCTGGAGTAATTGGATCTTTAGGCACAGGTTAATGGGATAATTAGGCAAACACGATCAAACATGTACACTGTGAGGAAATGGATGAGCGCTATCTCCCAGCCTCCTGTCGTACGCAGTGCTTCCTGCAACCTGTTCTTCATTTCTATGGGCAATAAAGTAGGAGATGGATTAGCTCTGAGTGATTTCGTCTGTCAGTGGGCAGAAGTGGGGCTTGATTTAAATGATTAAAAAAAAAAAAAAGAGGTGGCTACCGGAAGAAGTAGCTGGAGAGGAAATGGACGAAGTACGCCTCTTTCATAAGGAAGCCAGTGCAATTTGCCACCCCCTCCCCGCCCCCCCGCCAAGCCTTACAAAGTCCACTGGAAATGGTGCTCTTTCTAGTTTCTTAATAGGAAGCTCGTATAGGAGATTCGTTTGTCATAGGCCTTTCCCAGGAAATAGAAAATGACAGTTTCTTGGGAGAATGCAAGTAGGTTCAGCAGTGATCAGCAAGTAGGGCAAAGTTCACGAAGCTGAAAAGGTCGGGGCACCGTCTTCTCAACACAAGGATGTCATTACTTTCTCGGGTCTTTATTGCTGAGTTCTGACTACTTAAGACTGTGTTATAAAACCTCTTGGGAAATATGGTGGTTGAGTTTATGTCTTTCCAGAAAGATCTACCTGCTGTGTGTAGGTACATGACAGTATATGAGGCCAATTATCACCCAGTCTTCAGGTGTATCTGCTCATAAACTCAATGTTCTCCTTCCTCTCTGACAACACCACTGAGCGAGTCTCTGATAAGAAACTGGAGAAGGATGTGCAGTCAGTGAGAAGAGACTCTGCTCAGAAAAGGTGCTGAGAGGGGCCATTGAGAGCGTGTGCATGTGCATACGTATGTGGTATGTGTGTTGGGTAAAGATCCTTAGTATCAAGCATAACAACTTGAGTTGAATTCCTAGGACCCACGTGGTAGAAGTATGCCTGCCGCAGCGTGTGTGTGTGTGTGTGTGTGTGTGTGTGTGTGTGTGTGTGTGTGTGGAGGTTGGGGTAGTTACATAGAGTTGCTTCTCTCTTTGCAACTTTATGAGCCACACATGACAACAGGCTTCTGTAGCAACAAGCGTCATTACCGGCCAAGCCATCTTGCTTGACCCTGAATTTGAGATCTGGCCAAGTTTTTTTTTGTTTTTTTTTTTTTTTTTTTTTTTTTTGTGGTATGATACTTAGCCGGGGTCATCTGTTGTCTTTCTCATGATTAAATAGGAGTTAATAAAATGTGATGAAAATTTCAAGGCACGGTGTAATTCTGGACATAGCAAGGGCATATAGTGTCAATAAAACTCACCAATGTCTATGGTGACCTAGGGGCGGCCAGTCACTGAGTATTTTTCAAGGTTTTCCACTGTGAAATTACTCATTTTTTCCCTCTTATTACGTTCTGCTTGGTTTGGGAAAAGGTACTTTGCACAGTTCACACACAAAGAATAAAGTGTTATAAAGTAACCAGTCTCTATCTTCTTACCTATGAAAGATTTACAAGAATTATTTGGAATTCTTCACAATATTAGTATATTCTTTACTTTTTTGTTTTAATTTTATGTCCTATTTTAAAATCATACCTATACATACTGGCATGTACTAGTGGTTAGTCCATTTTACTTCAGGTTATCATCAAGTATTAGTATTACTTTATCATCTTTGGGGAGGATTTCCCCTCCCTTCGCCTCCTTTCGCTCCTCCCCTGCTTTCTTCCCTCCTTCATCCTCTCCTTCCCTTCTTTCTCTCTTCCTCCCACTACAAGAGTCCCCTTCACTCATGCATATTTCTGTCTCCAGTTTTAGAATAACCCGTTTTCTAAGTAACCTTTTACATTTGATATAGTTGCTATCTAGGACATTTCAGCAGACCAGATACATACAGGAAGTACCTGTATGTATAATAACACACATATTTATGTATGTAACTATATATCTGCGAGCACGCTGTCTTAGTTGCTTTTCTATGTCTGTGAAGAGATATCATGACCAAAGCAACCTACTGAAGACAAAGTTTGGTAGGGGCTTACATTTCAGAGGGTAAGTCTATAGTAACCATCACAGTAGAGAGCATGGGAGTAGACAGGCAGGCAGGCAGGCAGGCAGGCATGGTGCTGGAGTAGTATCTGAGAGCTTACATTTTATTTGCAAGTAAGAGATGGCTGAGAATTGCTTGGGTTTTTGAAACCTCCAGTGGCACACCTCCCTCCTAATCATTCCCAAACGGTTCCACCAACCCGGGGCCAACATTCCAACACTGGGGTCTATGGGGGCAAGGGGAGAGTCTCCTCATTTAAACCACCACTCAAGCAGCGGTCTCCAACTCTAACCCACTATTGTGTGGTTCACTTTGATGTCCATCCACCCCTTGCTTCTACTTCACTTTCCATGGCAACAGTCCTGGTTCTTACCATTTGCCATCTTTTCCCACGCGTATGTCTAGTGGTGTCTGGGTGGTTACTCTGAGCGCCTGTGTGAAGATTTTAAAGTGCTGGTGTACAGTTCCTCCTGCCTTTCTAGTTACAGACTCTATTTCCAATGCTGCTTACCTGCTTATCTGTTTTCTGCCAACCCCCTTTATATTCACTTCCACTTTGTCAATATAGACTAGACACCCAGGTGATTGTCCAAAGCTTGGTGTCATGTGCTTTCAGAAGTCATCTTTCATGTATTGGTCCTCTACCCTTTGCTGTGGTCACTGACCACCTTTGCCATCCTTCCTTTGTGTGTCATGGCTGTATGAGGACTGGTATGACACATGGGCGTTTATTATTTATGCCTTACTTCTGTTATACCCACATTCCCATTAGATTTGGGACCTATTTCCTCTACTCCCCACCCCTCATCTCTCTGCCGGCTCACTTCAAACACACTATGTAGTCCAGGATGACCTTGAACTTGCCATCCTCCTGCTTCCTCTGCCCCAGCACTGAGTTTATTGGATCTGTTATGCCTGCTTAGTTTGTGGTGGTCTGCAGATTGAACCCAGGGCATGGTGCATAGCCTACAAATGCTCTACCAACTGAGCCTCATGCTGAGTTCACAGACTGGGGCATCTAGATGTGGTTGATTTAATGGTAAAAAGAAAGAGTGTGGATGAGTAAGAACTACTGACTCTCCATAGGTTTTACTGGGTCATCAGCCCTGCTCATCTATTTTCTAGGTCCAATCTTTGTAAATTCTCTGAGATCCAAAATTTGACAATTCGGGAATATTTTTATTAATTATGTTATGAGAGAATAAGAAGGATGTAGGGGGCCCAGAAGAATTTTAGGGCTGAAATACTCTGTGTGGTAATAATGAATGCATATCAATTATATGTTTCTCTAAACTCGTGGAATGCCCATCCAGAGGGAGCCCTAACGTAAGCTATGGACCATGGGTGATAATGATGTGTTCATGGAGTTTCATCAGTTATGGTCGGCACACTGTTCTTCTGGTCAGTGCTTTCTTACTGTGTATGTGAACACACTGACAATAAATACAACAGGAAATCTGTGTTATCTGCCTCTTAGTTTTGCTGTGAAGTTAAAATTGCCCTGGAACTAGTCTTGCAAAAGGGGTTGGTTTAAAACTTCTTTCTGTCTTCACAGAGGCCTCCTACCTGGCCTGCTGTGAGAGACCCAAATCCACATCACGAGAACATCTAGGATAAGTGACTGAGGAATGTTAGGAAAAATGTGTAAAGGCGATCTGAGGATGGCAACCCTAAGCCAACACAGAGAAGTTTCCCTAAAGCACTTACTGAATATTTCTTTATCTCAGTCTATAACTCCTCAGACTATAACAGTCTCAGGCTTGCTTGCAGGGCACCAATTAATGTGTACAGATATAGACGCTACTAATTGCTTCTAGACATCAGGCTAGAGTATTGAGATATATAAATTGGACTCAAAATTGATTATTATAATTTGTTTCCAAGTTCTTGGCTAGAGAAAAAAAAACATTATTTCCTGGGAAGTAATTATTGTATATTTCTAACTGCAGGTGGAGTCAGTGCTCTGTTGTTGAAGGCTGATGTTGTGTTTAGATGTTCTGAAGTGAAATACAGGCACTACAAAGGATGGTTTGGAATGCCTAGTTTTCAATAGTTGGTATACATGTAATATACATATAAATATACATATACACATAATATGCATACACCTATAAATATGCATGTAATATGCTTATAACATGCATACAATATATACATATAATATACATATAACATACCTATAATATACATGTAATATACATATACATATACATACACATACATATACACATATACATACTATAATATTGAGCTTTTTCAGCTGCAAAGATAGATGCAGAATATTCTGCCTTATCTCTGTGTCTATTACTGAGGCTCTTACCCCAACAATAAGTAAAGTCAATGCTGACTTAACTGACAAGTTGCTAAGGTCACTAGGACAGGACAGGGGAAAGGGCAATGGGACCACAATGGGACCACACATTGTAACAGTCTACTCAAAGATAAACTCATATTGATTTCCGTTTGATTTCTTGCACTTGCTGAGCTGTCCATTATATCAGGTTTTACACACATGGTACAGAAGGGACACACGTTGGTAGTGAGTGCCTCCAGGAGGGTGGTATTTAAGTCATAATTAGCAAGGAGCACATAATCTATAAAATGGGGTAACAAAGTGTGTAAAAAGCCAGGTAGCCCCTCTTGGTTGCACGCATGTGTTACTGTTCTCATGGCTGAAACTGAATCCCTGGCATAAGCAACTTTGGGAAGCAAAGGTTTATTTGGGCTCACATTTTGGTGGTACAGTCCATCACCTTGGAGAAGGCATGGAGGGAGAGGTGTGAACACCTTCCACAGTCAGGAGGCAAAGAAAGATGAACGTTGGTACTCACTCACCATCTCCTCTTTATTCAGTCTGTACTTTTGAGTGGAAGAATAAGAAGAGAAAGACGAGAATAAGATTAGATGAGGCAGCCTCCTAGAATAGACATCTGTAGGCTGCCTCCAACCAACTCTCTCTCTCTCTCTCTCTCTCTCTCTCTCTCTCTCTCTCTCTCGTGTGTGTGACTTGTACAGGCAATGGGTAATAAGGAGAAAAAATTTATCAGAGAGAGGAGATGAAGGCTTTAGTTATGAGTACAGATCATGTTTTTGTTTTAATTTTAGTGGACTACTTACATTTTGAACCAAATAACTCTATTAGAGAAGGTTGTAGATCTGCTGGGTGTTGACGGCATCTCCAGCCTCCACCCATTAGACACCAGGAGTGCCCTGCTAATAGGAAATCCAAAAGTGACCTGGGTGCCCGGGATCACTAGTGTTTGCCATTTTGTGGCTGGCTTATTTCACCACATGACATCCTGCAGGCTCATCCATCCTATAACCTGTGTGTAAGTTCCCTTTATAGCTCTCAGTGGTGGCTTAGTGCATGGAGATTTCCTCATCCATCGATGAATATTTGGGAAGCTTTTAATTTTTTTGCTACTGTGAATAATTCTGCTGCACAAATGGACAGACACATACTTTTGCAAGAACTCACCTTTGACTCTTGGCAGTGATTCTGAAGTAAAATTGCTAAATCATATGCTAGTTCAATTTTAAGTTTTTCTAGAAACTAATATGTTCTTTTTCATAGTACTTCTACTGTTTTACATTCTGCTTGAAGAACATTTTGTGCATCCTGGGGATATGCACAGGTATGCATTTTGTGCATATATCTCTTTATGATGTATGTGATTTGCATCATTAAACTCACAACAGTTTCTTTTGAAGATTAAAAATTTAAGAATGTTCAATTCATCTTCTTTTTTTAAAAAAATATACATTTATAGATATTACCACACTTCATAGCTGCAACCGCTTTATTCTCCTTTATCTTATATGTTTTATAGTTTTAATTCTTGCATTTAGTTCTTGATTCATTTTAGGTTAATTGTATGTCTAGTTTGTATTGTATATATGTTATCCTCTATCACTAAAGCACACACACACACTCGTGTGTGTGTGTGTGTGTGTTCATAACACTGTCTCAGGTATCCCAGGATGGTCTCATACTCATTATACCCGAGGATGACCTTGAACTCTGGGTCCTCCTCCTCCTACTTGGGGCTACACTGGTTGACAAGACCATTAACTTTTAAAGAGAAGTGACTCTCTTTCTCTTATGGCTTGGACCGTTTGAGTCCAGAAATGCCTGGCCCCACTGTCCTGAGACTGCAGCAAGCCTAAGTACCTCGTGGTGAGAACACACAGTGACATAAATATTCCACTTTATGGCTGTGAAGCCAAGGGACTCAAGAAGAGGCAGAGATTGAGGTCCTACCATTTCTTTGAAGAGCCTGGGCTGAAGGATCATCCAAACAGCCTCACCTGTTGGCAAGTCCCCCAGCACCACTCTAAGGACTAGGTTTTACAGAGGGGCCTGGCCATGTAAAAGACAAAACTATAAAGAGTGAGATACAGGTTAAACTATAGTGGTTTCTCATGTAGATGACTAGTTAGTCCTAAAACAATATTGAGTTTTTTCAGACCATAAAATAGTATCTTATAATATTTTGCCAGGCAGTGGTGATGCATGCCTTTAATCCCAGCCCTTGGGAGGCAGAGGCAGGTGGATCTCTGTAATTTTGTGGCCAGCCTGGTCTACAAAATGAGTTCCAGGATATCTAGGGCTACACAAAGAAACCCTGTCTCAAATGAAACCAAACCCAACAAAACAAGATAATACAAAAAGAGACCAGTATATTATCCCATTTTGAAGGTACTCTTACATTTCCTGTTTCCAGTAATAACTTTATTCATACATCTTTGTTACTTGTTTTTAAATATGCTCTTTTCAGCCTACTACAACTTAATCTAAAAATTTCTATTTTTCACATGTGCTGCTAACATACAATTTATTTTCTATTTTAACCTGTCCTCCTATAACTCTTACAATGAATACCACTTCTAATAGATGCCTAAGATTTTCTTCCCCAGCAGCCATGTCATCTGCTGGTGGCAAAACAAAGGATGTCCGGTTCTCTCTCTATGGTCTGTATCTGTTGTTGTTGTTTGTCTTATTGTGATGGCCCGTGTCTGCACTTCTAGGTTCATTTTTTATTTCTTTCCTTATGTGTGTGCGATCATGCATGTTGGGGGCATTGTACACGTGAGTGTAATGGCTGCAGAGGCCAGAAGGAGGACGTTGGGTCTCTAGGAGCTCCAGACGCAGGTCATTCTACCCAGTATGGATGCAGGGATGCAAACTCTGGTCCCCTGCAAGAGCAGTCCACCCTGTTAACACGCCCCCCACTTACCTGAGACTACCCTTGGTGGCGAAGCTATGTTGCCTTGTTTCTGATCTCAAGGCACTACAACACCATCGTTCCCCCACCACTGGGGGGATGCGAGCTGCCTGTTTCTGTGGATGGCCTCTTTCAGATCAGAATTTTGGTTCTTGTTTACTAACTGGCGGAGAGATTTTATAATGAGCTTTGTTGAACAGCGAACACGCATCTGCTGAAATGGCTGAGTTTCTTTTTCATCTTGTCAATACAGTGAATTACTTTGATTTTCAAATGTCAGGGTGGCCTTGAATCCCCATGATTAAAATAAGATGTCCCGGTGAGTTGCATTATTAGATCAATTTGCTCCTGTTTTTAAGGCATTTGATACCTATGAAAATAATTTAAGTATCCCATCCTTTCTCTTATCAAAAGTGTACTGTGAAATTTGTTCTTTTACCTCACTATTCTCTAGAACCACCGGTGAAACTCAGTATGTTCTCATGAAAACATTCGAGCCTTGTGTGGTGCTGGTATTACCAGTCTTCATTCTACCACCCACTTCCCAGACTGAAAATCACAGGTTACCGTGTTTCCACGTAACCACCATTCATTGGGTGGCACTGTGTATCTTCAAGGGTGTTCATTGTGTGTCCTTCCTTCCCCTTACTGCCCTTGATGCCAAACTTAGAACATGGCTAACTCTTGCTTAGCCACATCTTACAAAACAGTTTACAGGCCTTATTCAAAAAAAAAAAACCACCATCATTTAAAGCCCGGTAATGTACACCAACCAGCATGTCTCTTCTGACTGACTCTACTCAGATGAAACATTAATGATGTTTTACAACATAAAATTGGTTCTATTTTTTTTAACCCTTCCTTTTCTTGTAGTTCTTGAGTGTATTATGGTTGCTCTGGATTTCTTGGGCACAGGATGGACCAGCACACCTCGGAAACTTTGCTTTTTTTAATTTCTGTATTTTGAAAGATTAATGTTGGATCCATATCCCTTCACCTCTCATAGACTTAATAGGCATTCTTGTTATTTCAGTAAAATGGGATATCACACTCATAGTAAGAAATGCAATTGCTTGTTATGCCAACACGATTTCCATGTTATATAAACCTAGCTGGTATGTTTTGACCCCGCCCCCACCTCCTCCCCTCTTCTCCCCCTCCCCCTCCCATGCCTAGCACACATTTTTCTTAAGCCTGACAACCATCTATATCCTCTAGAATACCCAGAAAGTAGTAAATTATCCCCGCTAAGCAGACTGTGGGCCTCAACAAAGCCCAGAAAATGTGTTTAGCTTAATCAACTGTTATTGGAAATGGGAACAGTTTTCAAATTGCTTCGGAGGAAAACAAACCAACAAACCAGTAAACAAGCACTTGGCACAGAAACTCAGCTTCATTGAACTAAACATTTAAATGGAGGGTGTTGGAAGAGAGTGGAGTGACGCGGCCTGGAAAACCGACACATCAGCAACAATCAGCTCGTTGTTTGATAAGGTTCATAACAGAGAGAGTCCCTTTAAAGTCGGATTGTTATCACAGTTGAAGACCAGTTTATTAAGATGTTAATGCCTGAGGCAGAAGCAAACTGTTTTCTTTAGTCTGCCAGAAGGATGCTCTTCCCAAGCACTGTCGTAGCCCGCAGCGCACGGAAATTAGCGCGTCATAATAAACATATTTGAGATCTGGACCAGGCGCAGACCCTAAGATCTGAACATGACATCGACAGGATTCACACACTCACTTAAGGTCAATATTAGCAGTGTCTAAGGTACTGAGTCTTTGATTATGGAAATCTATTAGAAGAGGTTTCGTGTGGAGGTGTAGACCTGTGTGGTTGCTGAACACTGCCCCCCCCCCCGCAAAGCCCCCCCCCCCCCCCCGTCCCCCCAGCACCCCTTTGAGTCTTCCTGAGGCACGCTGTTACTGCTTTGGTCTGAGTCTTTCCCATGCAAAATGTTCCCTGTTTGCAGAATGGACAGCCAGACACTGGATCATCCACAGGCAAGCAAGGACCTGGTAGAGAGAGACACATGGCTCGGAACACACAAGTCGCTCCTTTTCATGTCTTAGCATTGCTACCTGCTTTATTATGCGAACTCCAATTTACCTGAAAGTTCCCCTAAACACACCATTAAACAAGTTTTATATCTTTTAGAGATCCTTAGTCAGCTTAAAGGGCTTCCCCCCCCCCCCCCCCAGTTTGCTAAAAGTGAAAGATCAGTGGTCCAAGGCTATATAGTAAAATACTATCTCAAAACAAAACAAAACAAAAATCAAAGATACTTCTAAATTGCTGGTTTCATAGCTTATTTAAAGCTTCAGTTACCTCTTGCTTTAAAATTTTTCCATACTTTTCAGATGAATTTTGCCATTTGGGGAGTAAGCAAACATAAGCTTTCACCTTTAACCAAAACCCTGTGTTATACAGTAGGAAACTAAAGTTGAATAGACTATTAAAAAGTGTACGTGTGTGTGTGTGTGTGTGTGTGTGTGTGTGTGTGTGTGTGTGTAGACGTGTGCGTGCATGCAGGGGTTAAGAGCATCCAGGTTTAATTCTCAGCATCCTCTTGGCTGTTCACCACTGTCTGTAAGGGCAGTCCCAGGAGATCTGATGCCCTCTTCTGGCTGCCATGGGCACTGCATGCAGGTGATATATTTATATGTAGGCAGGCAAAATACCTGTACAGATAAAAAAAAAATTAAAGTGTCCATGCAAAGTTCACTTTAACCTTCAGCTCTATTGTCCTTAACAGTGTGTGTTCTTTCTCCATCCTATCTATGAACATTCAGATTCTATTCATGCCTTAAGGGCCTCTCACCCCATTCACCCTCAGTGAATTCATTATCTTCAGGCTTGCAAACACCTTCCTACTTCTTGTCTTTAAGGATGCCCCAAGGGATGGAGACATGACTTGGGGTTTAACAACTTTTGTTGCTGTTATAGAGAGACCTTGTGAGCTTTTTTGAAGGTTCTAGCAGGAGAGCATAGCTACGAGGCTACCTTTGACCCTGAGACCAGTCATTCTCCATTCCAGGAATGTACATGCTTTGGAAAGGGTCCAGGTGGAGTGATGAGGGAGGAAGGGGGGCACTTGCCTAGCCAGCCAGATCAGCCACATCAACCCTGGTGATCAATGGGATGACAGATGTCACAGCCAGATCGTCATAATATCTTAGTTTCCTTCCCAGCAACCAAGTTGAGAAAGCTCACAATTGCCTGTGATATCTCTGGCTGCTGTGAACACTTGCAGACAAATGGTCATGCACACACAAGTGCACGTGTATGCACACACATACATAGAGGCACATAATCAAAACTAATTTTAGTAGGATCATTTAAATCTCCAGTACAATTTATTAACTAAGAGGCAATCTTTGTGTTATATTTTTAAAGTATATAGAGGAAGAATTATCTAGCATGGTATAGAAAATGCAGCATTCAATCAATAACTTTACTAAAAATTTGCTGAGTTTAAACAGAAATTAATTTATGATATCCATTCTCTTCCAATAAGGGTTTTTTTTCTTCTTTATCTAAAATATTCCTGACTCAACCTCTTTTTAATGGAGGGAGTTGGGGAATCTATTAAAACCTTACAGAAGAAATGTTGAGCATCAGAGCACAACACCTGCCGTCAAAGCACTCAGGAGGCTGAACCAGGAGAACTCCAGCAAGTTTTAGACCAGCCTGGGCTCTGTATAGGGAGACCCTGTCTCAAATTCCCACCCCCAAACAGAAGGGGAGTAAAACGAAGGACAATGTAGATAGCATTCAATGTAGACCACATTCCACGCTGGCAGCCACAGCTTTTGGGCAGTGAATACCTGGTGGAAGCTCCTGACCATCAAAGCCTGCTTTAAGTAACTGCTTCTTGCATATCTTGTCAACTGACTTTGGTGGATGCCAGAGGATATGTTTCTGTGCTATCCGCACGAAAGAGGAAGATGCATTCGAAAAGTTGGTTTTGACAAGGTGTCTGAAGTCAAAAGCTATGAATGTTGGATGTGAGATCTTTGGAGACCGAGAGCAAAGTCCAGGCTCCGATTGAAAATGGTGGGTGTGCTGAGACCTACTATTTTGTATGCCTGGAAATTGTTCAGAGATGAATTTCAAAACCAAGGCAAAATGTGGGATCAGAAATAAGAAGATGAGGTTCCAACGTTCCTTACATCATATATATATATATATATATATATATATATATATATATATATGAACTGTGTGACTGTGTGCTGATCTGGTGAAATGTGTTGGAAAGGGTGGGAAGCAGAACACGACCTTTTCAGCAATGTACTGAGAGAGAGAGAGAGCACTGCTGCAAGCCCGCAGGCTGGAGGAGCAGCGGAGCCGACCGCGTGTTACTGGACATTTGAGGTAGTTCTGTGACCGAGGCACTAAAATCACCTCAAATAGATTCCCCAAGATAACGATATCAAGATGCACAGGATACGCTCAACACACCATGTGCTCACATGAAAATGTCCTTAAGGGACACAAGACCATGCACAACGAATATACACGATGAAATGCTTAACCAGTGAGGAGAATATGCGAAACTCAGTTAAACTTTGTGGGTCAGACACAAATAAAAGGAAAAAACTGGGGTGGTGGTATTTGGGAAGAAGGGTTTCAAGGGGTGAGGGAGGGGGAGGTAGAACTTGAAAATGACTAAAATCCAGTGTCTAGATGTATGAAATTGTCAACAACAAAGCTATTGACTGAAAAAGGAAAAAAAATAAGGAAAATAAATATAAGTACATTTTTATCACACATAAAAGTCCTCAGGTGTTTGCACAATGGATTCTCTATGGGTCTGAGACCGGGACACTGTAAGCTGTGAATATTTTCTATTTCTACCATTGGCTTACATAAAAATTATTAGGGCTGAGACAAAAGTAAAAGGGATTTTTTTTTATACAAGGTGCTAACATTATTAATTGAGGCATTTCATAATATGAAACACAAAGAAAGGTGTGCATTCCCTTAAAAGAAGTATTTCGTCCTGAACTTCTCAAAGGCCACAGTCACATGCTGCCTAGAGATCACTCCTGGGCAGAGAACGTGGTGTTTTTATGTGCAGTAACACACAAACCGCCCTGACCCCTATTCCTTACAGTCAAATAAATTGCAAGGGGCCCAGCCATTGCTGTTCTGGCAGCAGGAGCCCTGAGATAAGGATTCCCACTGTAAGCAGTGTGTTACCCTTTTACCACTATCTGTTGATTGAACTTCAAAGGCACTTTCAACCTGTCAGGGGAAAGCGCGCACAAGGCTTTCTATGCGGGCGCGCGTGACAGGGAAGGACAGGGGATTCTCGAATTCTGTGCTTTGTGGCTACTTTTCATCCTTAGAGCACCCTGTGTCCCAAGCACAGGCTCAAGCTGTGCTGCAGGCTTCTGAGAATAGAGGAGACTCCAGGTGCGGTCTGTAACTAGTACTCAGGGGAAATTATTGGATTCTAGTATAGGAGGCAGTGGAAGGTCAAATCCAGGACTAAGTAGGTGAGAGCCTTGTGCTGATTAACAAACAACTTAAACCCATTGGGTCACAGGTGGCAGGAAGTTTAGATGATCAGCAAAGGGAACTTTAATGCCCCCAGGGGGCACTCAGAACCCGAACCTGTGATCAGCTATGAATTTCCTCAGTTGGACAAGGGTGGGGATGGGGAGAAAGTTGCGGAGAATTGAACAAGATGATAGCTCTCTTAGATGCCCAGTTGCTAAATGCTTTCACTCTAAGCATTAATCAGATTCCAAACATACGTACGATAGGTTGAGCACGGGTAGTGTCATTTAGTAAGCTGGGGCATTTACTATCAACAGATTGCTGTGTACGCTGATGTAGGCTTTTCTGCAGGATGTTCTTAATCCCTAGACGGCATGGCGTGCCAGCTAGAGGAGGCACCTGGGATGAACAAAAGTCATTCTCTGAAGAATGCATTTCCCTAACGGTGGTTCTTGGCTTTTGAGGTATCTTTGAAGAGCCCCATGAAGAGGAAGAAGCAGGTGTGACTTGTAGGAAGAGGCTACTGGGACAGAGGGAGCAGCCTGGCATCCGCTCACTAACAAGGCCCTGGTGGCCCCTGGGGTGGTTACCCCACCTGCCACTGAGCAGAGACATGGTTATTTGACCCTTACCTGGGGGCGGTTTGGAGTTGCTATGAGATCATGTTTATTGCCAGGCTTCTCTTATGGGTTTTGTAACAGGTGCTTTGTAGGCATTGTTTGTATGCCTCTCACACCACCTGACTGACAGTTGTCAACAGAGTAACTCTGCTACTTTCATACTACGAATAATGTCTTGAGTTTTCAGATGGGAAGAATGATCACTGGTCTAAATGAACACCTCTAGCAAAGAGCCCTTAGGAAGGAAGATCTTCCCCTGACTCCCTGTGGGTGTGTCCTAAGCTTGGGATGAGGGCTTTCCTCCACCTTATTACTCTATCTGGTCTCTACTAACACATCTTGGGCTTAAAGTGGACTGGCTTTAGCTGTGGTCTATACCATGAATGGTTACACAAGAATCCAAATGCTTAGCCACTTCATCCTGGGGTCGTAGCTATCTAGAGGCCCAGAGCGGAAGCTTTGGCAGCTCTGCTTTGAGATCCAGTGGAAAAGCAAACCTGATCAGTTCGTGACGGTTTCCACAGAAGAAAGCGGGAAGTGCAACAGTGCTCGACCTTGACCTAGGCCGCCTCTATTGCTTTGCGCCCAGGTTACCGCAAATCACACACTACAGCCGAGCTCCCAGAGAGTAAAGGAGGGGCCATTCGAGTCTGCACAATCTACCCCAGTCTCTCCGCTCTTCCCATTGTAACATCCAGCCCAGCCCTTTCATTTTTGGTCTCTATTTAGAAAACGGGGTAATAACATCTAAACATGATTTGTTCATTAGTCCCAAACGTGATTGGGAAGGAAACATGGGATCAGCTCACATCTACTCATCTCCCTTCCATTCATATTCCCAAGTATTATCTGGGGAGTATTATAAGGACCAGGAAGCTCCAGATACAAAGCTTGGATATTAGTATTATTAATTGGCATTTAATAATGCATTTGGAAGGGGGTTGCCTTTTGGAAGGTTGGACAGAGCTGTGGCTTTCTGGAGGCATTTGCTAATGGCCCATTTTCCAAGGACACATGACAACAAACAGGAAAGTGTCATGGCCTGGTGGGAACAAGGCTCACCTAGCAGATCTTAATGTAAATTACAGAAATGTCATGTAGCTGTCTATGAAGCCTCAGGAAAGTCATTACTTTCCCTAGTCCTCAACAGGAAAAAAATTGGAGGAAAAAAAATCTACACTTTGGATCTGGGAAGCTGTCTCAGTGGGTATGGTGCCTGCTGTATAAGTGGGAACACTTGAACACTCCTCTGTGTGTGTGTGTGTGTGTGTGTGAGAGAGAGAGAGAGAGAGAGAAGGAAACAGAGGGAGAGACAGAGGGAGGGGGTAAGTTTGAATCCCCAACACTCTCATAAAAGCCAGGCATGGAAATACATTTCTGCAGTCCCCATGCTGGAGTGGAGAGACTGTTGGATCCTGGATGCTTGCTACAAAGCCAGAGTACTTAAAATAGGCAATTTCTAGGTTCAGTGAGAGACTCTTACTCAAAACAGAGAGAGTAAAAGTAAGACACCCAGTGTTAACCTCTAGCCTCCATGCTACAGGCATGTGTGAGCAGACCTGCATATAAGTGCACAGATGAATGTAACACACACACACACACACACACACACACACACACACCATGCGTCATTTAAGGATTCACATTTTTGTGTATGCCAAGTTTATGGTGGAATGACTGATAAAGGTAACTATACATACATACTAAGCTTTGCCATAAAAATATTAATTTACAGATTAATCTAGGGTAAATTCCAATAACAAGAATTGAGAGGATTTTATTTTTAAAATCTTCCAGATGTCCTTAGAAGTTGTTACAGTGTTTTCAAAGTCACTGGATCTGACTGGAGCTTTACCCAATAATGCTAAAAATAAAGATTTCTAAGGATATAAAATAAAATACAAAGACTCCCAGAAGTTATTCTTTTCCAGACTTATTAAATTAAAATGTCCAGGATGGAGTCTTAGTTTTTTTGCATAAGATAGTAAGTCCTCTAAGTTTTGTTAGAGATCCTAACCACTTACTTCGTGAGTGTCAACCCAGTTGAGGAATAAACAAAAGGCTGTCTCCTTGTTTACTCTTGGGAGAAATGATTGGCACCTGTTGGGTAAGCCTGCCTCTAATGCTGAGCCCTAGGCTTACCCAAGTTTCCCATCAGTATTGGCAATACTAAACCAGGAAGGTCTCACCAGAGGGCTCCAGGTTTCTGGAATTGAGAAGGATAATATGTGAACTCCTTAAGAGCCTTCCACATCACCAGGATGTGGTGGAATAGCCTTGGGCAGTGTGTCCCTTTGTTCCTTTTAAAGTCTTAAGTTGGATCATTTCACTTCCTGTGGGTTAGTGAAAGGATTGCTTCATAGGACGGGAGTGTCACACCTAGTCACACATACAAAGAGAGGTTTTATTTCTGAGAACAAAGCCCCTGATACCATGCCCTGCGCACATCCTGTGAAGCTATGCTCCAATACTTTAAAGTCTGATCTAAAGAGTCTATCTTTCTGTTTAGTCAGTGACCACAAACTGCCGAAGGTTCATCCCTATCACACAGACTGAGACATGACAGCCTGAAGGGTTTGTGGGACTTGGCAGTGCTGCAAAGATGGAGCCAAGAAAAGTTGTAGACTTGAGTAACCATGGTGTGCCGATTTTCTCCCACACCTTCAGAGGGTGCCTTGAGATTGCTCAACCCTCAACCACAAACTATGAGGGACTAGAGTGGTGGGGCTCAATGTGATCTTGTAAGATGATTATCCTCTTAATGCCCTCTGTCTGTCTGTCTGTCTGTCTGTCTGTCTCTTAATCTCTCTTTTTCTGTGCATGTATGTATGTATATACACACACATGTGTGGTGAGTTTGCACATGTGTGTATAAAGGAGAGCCCAGTGCTGGGTGCCTTTCTCTATCATTCTCCACTTTACTCACTGAGACAGCTCTTTCATTGAACTTGGAGATCAATATCTCATCTAGACCGTCTGGCCAGCGAGCTTTTGGGACCCCCACATCTCTACCCCTCCCTCCATCCATCCCTAGGCTCTACTGCCTTAACCTGGAAGTTGGGGATTGACACTCAGATCCCTATACTTCTGAAGCAAGTGTTCTTCTCCCTAACCCTTACTCTGTCTTTTCCTTTTCTGAGATGATGTCACACTGGGTAGTCCCAGATCCCTTGGTACTTGAACTGCATCTCAGAATGGTGGACTTGCACGTCTCTTGCCTCTGACTCCCAAATGCTGGCACGGACCACAATGCCTGGCTCTCAAACTGGACAAAATTAAAGAAAATATGTGTGATGTTTCTCTTTGCAGGCTTCTAAATAATAATAAAAATAAAGAAGCCAGGAGAAGATAAAACACCTGAATATGCACACAAAACAATAAATACCCAAAGAAAAGCATTACTATTAAAGAAAAGAAATGACTTGAAAAGAACCCAAATGGACATTTTCCTATTTCCTATGGCACCTGAGAGCCATAGATGTAGGATGTCCTTGTATTTCCATTTGTACAATTTTTTTAAAGGCAGGTTACTTGCCAATGAAGCCTAAGATGCAACTGCTCTTACCATTAGTGCCACCAAGGCTTAGGACATAGGACTAAGAAGTGCATTCATGAGGGAAAGTTAAAACCGAGAACTGGAGGAACACGGTGTTTTCATCTGTGGAAAAAGACAAGTGGGGAGGCTGTGTCTGTCACTTCTAACCCCGCCTTTCCACTGACAAGATTCCCTCACATGGTCATAGCTGTGGAGTACTGGAAGTCTAGTTTGACTTGGTTCTTGGTTACAAGATGGTGTTTGTAACACACCTTAAGGTGTGTATGTGTGTGTATATGTGTGTATGTGTGAACGTGTATGCATACAATATGTATGTGTGTATATGTGTGTATGCATATAATATATATGTGTGTATAATATGTATGTGTATGCATGCATGTGTATAGTATGTATGTGTATATGTGTGTATGTATAAAATGTGTGTGTAGAATATGTACGGGTGTATATGTATGTGTAATAATCGACAAAAAGACAGAGCTGAGTAGACACACACACACACACACACACACGCACAAATGATCTGCTTTTAAGAGGTAAAACTGTGTGGCTGGGTAAAAATGTGTAGAGGGACGTCCAATCTCACTGATAAATAAGCGAGGGAAAGGACGGATAAAAACCTACCTTGCAGCCGTACAATTGGTAAAAAGCAAGGTCAGACAGCTTTATGCAGGAAAAATACATGGAAAAGCCAGTATCATCCATCACTGTCAAGTGATATGAGGGCTGATCCAGCCCTTTTGGAGAGAAATTTAATCATAAAATGATGTTTAAAATTCCCCGAACATCAGCAAATCTTGTCTTGATGTTTTTCTCTGTAGGGAAAACTTGTACAAATATATTTTTTTTTCTGCAAGAAAACCTACACAAAGATCAAATGCTTTGTTCAATTACTCATGATGGCTGCAAAGAGCAGGAGATGGTCCAAGGGACCTTCTCTTGCATAAGAGACAAGTAAAAACATGACACTCACATGAGAAGGATGTTATGCAGAAAAATGAACTAAACTCATATTTAGAAGCATGGACAGACTTCATAAACATGACGTTGCAAGGACAGATGATGAGAAACGCCAAATAATAGTTGTGAAATAAAATTTACATACATTGAAAATGTTCCAAATCAGGCAAATCCCAGATCTTTGAGATGGGTCACAGAGGGGAAAGAAATAGAGAGGATCTAATAGATGCAGCATCCATCAAGAAAAGGAGACAGAGAGTGAGAACAGGAGAGAGAGAGAGAGAGAGAGAGAGAGAGAGAGAGAGAGAGAGAGAGAGAGAGAGAGAGGGAGGGAGAGGGAGAGGGAGAGGGAGAGAGGGGGGGGGAGAGAGAGAAGGGGAGGGGTGAGAGGAGGCAGAAGAGGAGTGAGAGAGACATCTAGAGATAATGGCTACATTCTAGATGACAGGTAAGAGGAATTTAATTCCATGTACACGTGGAAAACGAGCTTATACTTAAATTCATTCTCACACATACATAGAGCCACAAGTAAACTAGAATTTACCCAGCAGCTCCAACATGAGTATCTCTACTCTTCCAAGCACTGGTGTCATGTAACCTGTTGCCTGAATCCCAAATAAAACATTAATTAACACCACAATGGGGACTGAAATATGGTCTGTCTGTGTCTGGCTTCCTAAGACCTGTCAGAAGAAGCAAAGGGGCACTGTGCCCTTGATGCCTTTCCTGAACTTCTGGATTCTGCCTGAGTAACTAGAAGATGAAATGGTTAGGAAACAGGGCCACCATCTCTGTATCACTCTGAAGACCAAAAAGAAATCCAGCTTCCACTTCCTGTTGCAGAGATGCTCAAAAAATAGATCCCCACAATTACCAGTCCAGTTTACTCAATGCAGATACTGAAATGTATCTAAACGCCTTAAGCAATCATTTGGGAAATGGTAACATGTCATTACACAGACAAGACATATGGTAGCCTGAGAAATGTCCATTGCAATCATTACAATATTTCTAATATGCTAAAGATAAAGATAACGAAATAATGGCAGTGAGTGTGTTTGTATTTTAGAATGATCGTGGTTTCATTTTGCCATTCCCTTTCCATCTCTAAATCTTAAGTGGATTGTCAGCATTTTTATAAACAATAAAAATAGTGGCAGAAAGACTGAAAGAATCTGAAAAATGAAAAAAAACCTCTTTAAAACATGTACGTTCAATTCTAGAACTACATGGCAAACATCATTTAAAGGAGAGAAAATAAATGGCTTTGTTAACTTGACTGCTTCTTTTCCTGAGAAAGCAAAGACATAAAAGAATGAATTCCATATTCGCTGTGTGGTTAGTCCCACAAACTTGTGTCACATCTCGTAGACACTGAGATGGTTCCTGTTGACGACAGTTCTTGATGGAGTTTGAGAAGATCATGAAGTACAAAGTCTTCCTCCTAGAGTGACCGACGGACAGTTATCATCTCCAGTGAGATCTTGGGCTACGGATGTGCCAGTGAGACAGTGTCTTCCACGAGGGTATGCGTGAGTGTGGGTACACAACGCAATGCACGTGCCCACACTCAAACACACCCACCCATCTATGCATCCATCTATCCATCCATACATCCATTCATCCATCCATCCATACATACATACATACATACATGTGTTCCAAATCACACACTCACACAATTATTTACACAAACCACAGAGGGCATCAGTGTGCAGCAGTCACCAGTCATTTCCTTGTAGAGATGAGCGTCTGCTCTTCTCCTTAGCATTCTGTTCAATGCTTCAAGTGGCCATGGAAGGTTAGGATGGATTTATTATTCATCATTGGGTGGTGGTAGCACACACTTTTAATTTCAGCACTCAGGTGGCAAGGGCAGGTAGATCTCCAAGTTTGAGGTCAGCCTGGTCTACCCAGTGACTTCTAAGACAGAGAGGGCTATACAAAGAAAGCCTGTCTCAAAATACAAAAACCAACCAAACAAAAAAGATTTATTATTCATTTTAGTGTGCAGTTATGTGTGAGAACTCTAATGCTTACAGGAAACAAAATTAATAGCGGGAAAACACATGATTATCTAGTTTCCTATTTTAACTTAAAAACATCGATTGTTCCTAAGGCATACAAAACAGATAATACTTCCTGATAACACACACAGATAACACACACTCATACACACACACACACACACACACACACACACACACACACAAACAAAACATCCCTCCAAAACTAGAAAAAAAATAGAATAATGTGGTTAATTTTTGCCTGGAACTGGAACATTAGAAAAACGGGACCCAGAATAACGGGGAATCTATCTGAAATGGAGGCCACTTTCCAACCAGCTGAGGGTCTGAATGAAGTTTTAGGAAGAGAAAGAATACTGCCAATTTTTGCCTGCATGTCTGCTTAGGCTGGGGTATCTCCTTTTTAAATTTCTGTGTGAATTTTCAGTCACAGAGATCCTCTTCCTGACAGGATGCTTGCTAATCAGCCACTCCGCAGGAATGAGAACAGTCCTCTCCACAAGGATGGGGCTCCTTGGTCTTTTTCATCAAAGACTTCAGAACCTCACTCTTTCTTTGTTCACCTTGAACTCCATTCCAGCATCAATCTCCCCATCCTGATTAGGGCTAATGCCATGGTGAGTTCTTTTAGGATGCTTTGAAGGTACTTGCACGCTCTGGATGAGATATGTGTGGCCTGGGACATGCTGTTCTAATGAGATGAGAATCCCAGGAAAATGCCATGGACAGGGACTGATCAGTCACAAGCATGTAAGTAGATTCAAGGGGGAAGGCCCATAACCATGAAGAATGAACTTTTATATGAATGAATTTTTATTCTGGGAAATGCATAGGTGTGTGGATGGTTGCCTCTAAGATGCCAGTTTCAGAGATATGGTGAACCTAACTAGTGCTATGGATGTGTAAGTATAGGGCCTGAGTAAAAAGTGTGTATGGGGGTGGGGGGAGTAGAGGCACATGCTAGGGGCTGCTGAAATGTAACAGAGCAGGTGAACATGATCTAAGTTCACTGTATGATTGCATGGAAATTCCACAGTGGAATTTCTTAGCTTTTGACACTATGGGTTAAAAGTAAGAAAAATGAGAACAAAGTAAAACATTTCAATATGATGCTCAGGAAAATACAAGATAAGGATGATGGAAAAGCAAAGATAACCCAGGATCTCAGGATAGGATTTGATACAAAGATAGATGCGTTAAAGAGGATCTGCAAGCTGAAATGAAGATGGAATTGGAAAAAATAACAATAACAACAATAACAACAACACAACTAACCAACCAAACAAACAAACAAAAAACCAACCCACTAGAAAACAAAGAGGAAAGCCTGAAAAGTAAAGTGAATCAAGCAGAAGATAGAATATCAGGTCTCAAGGATAAAATAGAGGTTCTGGACCAAATAAGCAAGAAACACAGGGAAAAAAAAAAAAAGAAAAGCCAGGAAAGGCCAACACAGGAAATGTGGGATATCGTGACAAACCAAACCTGTGAGTTCTGTGCACAGCTGAGGGAGAAATCTAAGTCAATGATGTTGACTGAGTCTTTAACAGGATCATAAAAGAATACTTCCCCAAACTAAGGAAAGACACAGCCATATAGATATAAGAAATACACCACACATCACGTAGACCACCAGAGAAAGAAATCCCCATGGCATGCCATAGGGAGAAACTAAATAAACATAACAGAGAAGATGAATTGAGAGCTTCAAGAGGAAAAAGAAAGCTGCTAGTTTTTTAACCACAAAACCCATTTCCATATTTCAAACTTTATCTACTTAAGTCTACTTTTTTTTTTCAATGAAAATCCTCAGGAAACGGAACTCACATGACTGGCTTGGCTGCTATTCTGACGGTGGGCTTTTGGTCCATAGTGATGCTATAATTCCACTTCCTACAACTACTGAGAAGATAATGAAGAAAGAAAAAGATAGCAGTCGGCACCCGGTGGTGCTGAGGTTGGGGTGAATGCAATGGCAGCGTGCTGAACCCCAACAGGAACTTGTAGACTATCGTGGTTTTTGACTCGTTGTGTTAGTGTGACACCATACTCAAGACAGGGTGAATCTGAGGCACAGAAAAGTATCTCCTGGAACTAGAGACTGAATTGTCTGACATCAAGGCAATAGCAGGTTCAACCCAAAGTTGCAAGATCCATTCTTCCATCTTCTGGAGTAGATAAGCAGGGGAGAGGGGGTGAGGTTTGGGCTTCTAAACCTCAGCTTATAGGATGATGCGAACCACATTCAGGGAGCGTCTTCCTCTCGCCCCTAGTCTCTGGGAAACCCTCAGAAAGACTCCAGCAGGTGTGCGTCACCAAACTCCTAGGTTTTAGCCAGGGTGAGAAGCTCAGATGTCAGTCTCTAAAGCAATATCTAGAGGTAAGGTTTTTGGGAAGTGACTGAGTTGTGTGAACTTTGACCTCTTAAACCATGCGTGACTTTATAATTTGATTAAGACTTATTGGGAAGTGGTGGGGACTACCAGATGAAGCAGGTCACCGAGGGTGTGGCTTTGCGGGGTATGTCTTATCATGAGCCCTTTCCTCTCAGGTGCTGCCGTCTGTCCTCCATGGAGTGTCAGACTAACCCCCCCCTACACACACACACACACACACACACACACACACACACACACACACACACACTGCATTTCCCAGCATGCTGTTTTGTCTCAACACAAATGACCAAGGAATGGAATATCTAAAACTATGAGCCAAACCAATTCTTCTTCCCTCTAAATTGTTGCTGTAGATGCTGTCCCTCAGCTGTGAAATGCTGCCCGACAGTCTCCATTTTTTTCCATGATCTCAGTCTGCCAGCCATGAAGGAACTGCCCCATCTTCTCACGTTCATCCCAACCAGACCAAGTCTACTGAGCTCGCTTATGGCTACAAGAGCTTTATTAAACTTCTAGATGCTTCATCAAAGATATGCCAATGCGACCCTGTTGTGGTAGCCCTTGAAGTACCTCTCCAGTGCCGTGTGGTAAACTGGGAGATCTTATTTAGCCTTTCATAAATAGTAAATAGCCAATTACTCAAAGTAGCTATTTACACACTGAATTTATTTTTCTTGGCATCTTTAATGTCTGATTAACATTTTCCTCCTACAGCTGGAAGATACTTAGGTAGAATAAAACATTCCCTTATTTACTCTCAAGTGGAATATACGAGAAGTGTGATCCCTTTAATGTGTGTCACTTATTAGCAGGAGAGAGGTATTGTACAGGTGGGATGCTCCATCACATGCCAATTAGCAGGTGGCTTAGAGGGCAAGAGGGAAAACCCTTTCATCCAGGGGATTGTGGAAACCGCAAAAGGAGAAGTTCGGCTACAGGAAAATAGAGGAAATGACATTGAGATGCCTGCTTTTGGAGACTGGGGACAGAGCTTTAAAAAGTAATGACAACTCAGGATAGACGTCCTAAGAGAATACTCAGAATAGAAAGCCTGGCAACCTCTGTGCAAGAGGAGGTTTCTATTTTTAATCATAAGAACACTATAAGAAGTTAACCTAAAGGTAAACCCTGTTAATTTAATGAAAGGGCATTATACAAACAAGGAGACCAAGACACAGCAATTTCCTGCCTCAGTGTACTGTAAATAGTCAACAAAGACAGATGTGAGAACCACTGGAAATAGATGAGAAGTCTCCCATTCTACCTTTTGCCCTAAAAACCTACATAGTTCTTGCTTCCAGGGTGCTTTTCTCAGTTGGTCCCCTGATGACCAACACCAGAGTGATCCAATACATGATGACCATATTTGAGTGAAATCTAAAATAAGCTTTATAAAGAGGATCGTGCAAGGCTTACACAGCAAAAATACCAAGAGAAGATACAAGCCATGTAAGAGGATCATGGCTTCAGAATTAAAAAATACCTTGATAGGACAGTGGAGTCTTGAGGGTGACTCCATGGGATTTGCTCAAGGGCAGGGATATAGTTCACTGTTACTGCCTTTGGCCTGCTGAATTTCTTGTTTTATTTAGTTCTTGGCAGCCAATAGTTTCATGTTGAAGGACTCAGTATTAGGATAAACTCAGGATTCATGAACTATTTACAAACCATAGCTCTCTGTTGCCAATCTCTTCCAAATTGTGGCATAAAAATCCTGCAAAAGCAATTGTTTGTTTGTCATGGAGAAGTACAAAATAGGTATTGATTGGATGGTTAAATGGAGATGCATTGTGATTGTGTAGATTGAATTCTATACACAGAGCCCAGCCAGAGGTATCAGCAATAGTTGAAGTTCCTTCTTTGTTGGTGACCAAACCAGGCATGCCATGTATCAAGGTCCCTGACTGTTTTATCTCAGAAAGGGGAGTTTCCTAATCGGTCCAGTTCAGAAGGCATCTCTTTGCATTTCTAATCTGTATACAGCAGTATAGACAGCCACCTGCAGACTTGAGCCTGTGTAACTGTGATGATGAAGGTAGAGACTATTGTGAGCTTTAAACCCCATGTTATAGCCCTTTAAAGGACTGTTACTACAAGAGTATCACTCAGTGACTGACGAGGGGATCCTAATAGGTGTGGGGATTAGTTTTCTTTTTGTGAGTATGTCATTTCCTTTTCTTTTTCTTTTTTTAAAAATTAGATATTTTCTTTATTTACATTTCAAGTGCTATCCCGAAAGTTCCCTATACCCTCCCCCCCCGCTCCCCTACCCACCCACTCCCACTTCTTAGCCCTGGTTATATCCTTTTCTATGGGTACAGTTTTCTTAGACTTTGAACTGTTTTATTGAGGAATTAATAAAATGGAATCAATTTTATTAATCACTCCATAGGCAGTAGAGTGGATTAACTGAATGCAGCATGGAATGAAATCTTTGGAGGTGCTAGACTTCTTCTCTCGGTTGGTGGAGTGGGGGCTGATTTTCCTTGGTATCCTGGTGTGTGTTTTCTAGTGGCGGTATACTTCTTTTCCCCATTAATTGTACTTTTACAAACACACACACACACACACACACACACACACACACACACACACACACTTAAGGTTCATGAAACGTTGAGTTAGGGGGATTATAAGGATTGTTTTGTTTTTTTGGTTTTTTTATTGAAAATAGATTCTTTTCTTACACACTATATCCTGAGTATAGTTTCCCCTCCCTCACTTTTCCCAGTTCTTTGCCACTACCCTTCTTTTCAGGCTTGACTTCCTTTCTGTCTCTCATTAGAAATGAATGGGCTTCTAAGAGACAATAACCAAATGTGATTTTTAAAAAATTGACTTTATTATAGAATATCTTTATTTTCTCCATCTATGGTGATCAAAAGTTTAGCTGGGTATGGTAGTTTGGGATGGTTTCTGTAGTCTCTTAGAGTCTGCAGCACATCTGCCAAGGTGCTTCTGGTTTTTAGAATCTCCACTGAGAAGCCAGGTTTAATTCTAGTTGGTCTGCCTTCGTATGTGTCTTGGCCTTTTTCCCTTGCAACTTTTAATATTCTTCCTTGTCCTGTATGTTCAGTGTTTTGATTATTATGTGATGAGGAGACTTTCCTTTTTGGTCCAGTCTATTTGGTGTTTTGCACACTTCTTATACCTTTATTAGCATCTCCCTCTTTAGGTTAGGAAAATTTTCTTTGATTTTCTTTAAAAGACATTTTCTGGCCTTTTGATCTGGGTTTCTTCTCCTTCTAAACTTATTATTTAGCTTTGGTCTTTTTATAGTGTCCCCAATTTTGTTTTGTATGAGAAGGTTTTCTTTTTAGATTAACATTTTGTTTAACTAATGTATCCATTTCTTCTATCATATCTTCAATGCCTGAGATTCTCTCTTCCATCTCTTGTATTCTGTTAGTGATGCTTGCTGCTATAGTTCTTGTTAGAATTCCTAAATTTTTCATTTCCAGAATTCCCTCAGTTTGGGTTTTCTTTGTTGATTCTATTTCATTTCCATTTTCAGGTCTTGAACAGTTTATTTGTTTCCTTCAAATCTTTGTGTTTTCTTGGATTTAAGAGATTTATTCATTGCCTCTTTAAGAACCTCTACAGTCTTCATATAGTTGGCTTTAATGAAATAGAATCAACAAAGAAAACCCAAACAGAGAGAGAGAGAGAGAGAGAGAGAGAGAGAGAGAGAGAGAGAGACACGGGAAGTCTATCTGGTTTTCCGCTGTGTGTGCTAGGGAAGAGGCCTGGGGATTTGGTCTGGGGAAAAAAAGAGAAAAGACGTTCTGAGGGCAGCCTACTGGTTTTCTCATAAAGATCAATTTTAAGAGACACAAGGACAAGGGGGTTTGGTGTGGGACTTTGTCTCCCTGTAATTTCAGAAGCTACACCCATAAAGTCTTACAAATATGATTGCCTAAACACAAGATGACTAAGGATAATAATGAACATACTAACTTAGACTCGCAAAAGCCCAGAAGGCTTCTACTCTACACTAAGAACTACAGGGACCTGGGGAGTGCTGAGGGTAGGAGAAAGTCTTCCCCTGGGGAGTCTGATACTCAGAGGAGATGGTTCCCACTGCATTTGCTATCCTTACTCCCATGGTCCTCTACCCTCTTCTGGGCAAGCAGGCATTCCTGCTCTCTGGCTTGTGACACGTTTCAGTCAGCAGAGGGTGGAGGTGGGAGAGGAATCTGAGATCTGACTCTTTTCCCCACCCCAGCTTCTTTCTTGCAAACTCATTTCAAAGTTGTAAGCTACACGTGCCTGTCTGTCTCGGATTCCATCGTGGACTATGACTCCGATTTCTAAGAACCAAGTTACTCCTGTAGTTTGCCTAGTTTCGCTCACACTTTTGTAAGAAATTATTTTATCATGCTTCCTGGTGTGTTCCGACTCTCCCATTTTGCAGCTAACAGACGGCAGCTCCCACTCCATAACTAGTGAAGATGCACGGCCCTTGGATTATACCTGGCCTCTTATCCACAGGGAGATTCTCTTTGGACAACGCTTCAGTTTGGTCTTCTAGCCACTTCCATTTCTAAGCCCCATCTTCAGTTTTTATATCTAAATATTGAGTTTTTTTTAAAAAAGAATTATTTATTTTATGCACATGAGTACACTGTCTCCAGACACACCAGAAGAGGGCATCAGATCCCATTACAGATGGTTGTGAGCCACCATGTGGTTTCTGGGAATAGAACTCGGGACCTATGGAAGAGCAGTCAGTGCTCTTAACCACTAAGCCATCTCTCCATCCCTGAGGGGTTTTTCTTTCAATTTCCTAAATTCCAAGGTTTGATGCAAAGTTACCTTTTCCCCTGGGTCTAATAATGTTGCAAGTTACTCCAGCTTCCTCCCTCTGACCTCAGAAGAGGAGATCCAGAATTTCTTGGGTCATCTTCCTTCATGGGATATGAAGCTATCCTAAAGATAGCTTTCTACCATGTTGTGATTACATTAGGACTAGGCAGCCCATGTAGTTCCTTGTTTATAATTATTAAGACTGTGCCCACACCGGTTCATTTGTTGAGAAAAAAAAAAAGACTCCTTCCTATATTATGTCAGCCAAAACTTCCATCTGCTCTTTGCCACCCAGGGTTGGTGCCCTGGTGTACATATTTTATAAAGTTACTGGCCCTTGATCTAACAGGGTAATAACTTTAACAGACTAATTCCTTAAGTTTGGGACCTTGGGTTATATAAAACTAAATGAGTTCCCTGATGTTATCAGTCCTATAAATCCAACATTCTGTTGTATTTACATAAAATGAAGGTTCATTAAATTTTATCTTCCTTCTACTCTATCCCCAAAATAGTATTATAAATTTTCTTCTCCTGGAGTTCTTAATGATTCAGAATGTACTCTTTCAGGAGAAAGACTGACAGCTCTCTGAAATATAGGCACAAGTTCCTTAACTACACAGCCTTTCCATAAAATGCCTGGTTGCTACTTTTTGCGAGTTTCTCTTAAATCTCTACATGTAAAACAATAAATATTAAATGCCGACACAACAACGGATTAAAATACATCTTTCTGTCTACGTGCTAGGGATGAGGTTTGGCTCAGGGAAATATTCACAAGCAAGTAAAAGACTACTGAAGAAGTCAGGCTTCTTGAATTTCAAGTGCAAATCAATACTCGCTGGAGACTTGATCCTTATATGAATGAAATATAAGAAGTGGACATTGTCTAGCGTGGTAGTGACTGGGGGAGGTAATCGATGAAAAGTTATCTGCCAACCATGTACCTGATGTTGAGTTCAGTAGTAGTAATTATGGGACATGAGAGCAGATCATAGACAGATGTGCAAATAGAGAACACACTAAGGGTCTCGCTAAGGATAATGTGTGTCTCACAGATGCCCTTTGAGAGTCATATAAATCAGAAAATGTCCCTATGTTCACTTGTTTGTAAGAGAGATGTTCTTATACAGAACATACAGAAGGAAACTTCAGACTATCCATAAACTATTTTATGATCTAAAAGTTTCTGAGGCATTACATAGTCCCATGAGACGGCTCAACAAAAGTTATTAGAACTCTAAATTCTTATAAGATATCATTAAGTGACAGGTTTCAGTGTGGTGTTTAGAGAGGTAAGGGGAGGAACCACTTATCTCCTTTTAAATTCGATAGTGTATCTGAATGGATTCATAGAAAACACACCAAATAATAAGCATCAGATGACTGAGTCTGCTCCCGATAATGGGAGAACTGGGGTAGTTGAAGGTCAAAAGGTCGTGGTGGTGCTGATATTGGTTTGTATGATTGGGAGCCAAAACACGCGATTCACTTCAGATTATTTCCTTTTATAAAGAAATAAACATACCATTTTGCCAGCAGCCCTCCCCTGTTTCACCTGTCATCACTGAATCTTTCAACTTCCTGTCTTTTCAGCCCCAAATCCAACCTGTCCTCTGAGGAGCCTACTAGCTGTTCTATTCTTGTTTCCAGGGCAGGGACTTTCCATTGACACTCATTTTC
Source organism: Mus caroli (assembly GCF_978045245.1). Lineage (NCBI taxonomy): Eukaryota > Metazoa > Chordata > Mammalia > Rodentia > Muridae > Mus > Mus caroli. The sequence continues at coordinate 73,522,177 of NW_028227270.1, read as the reverse complement.
CTATTTTGCATGTTTAGATAACTTAAATTAGATTATAATCTCACTAGATGGGCTCCATCAAAGTGTAACACTCCACTTGCATGGTCCTTAGTGCTGGATTAGATTTCTCTTTAACCATTGGATGCTAAGTTTCTTGAGGGTAACCACTCCTCCATTTCATCATCTTCTCCATTTTTTTTTTAAATGAACAAACAGATGGATGGATATCAGTCTCTTGGCTACTTACATATCCTCTGATTCTATTTGGATTCCCCAAATAGTAAAGAACTCAGTTGAGATTTAGAAAACCCACAGCTATTTAGTTTATTCTGCAGTGTTTTGGAAGGGTCCATGCCACAATGGAAAAGGAGGGAGAAAGGCAGGGAGAAAGAAGGGAACTGAAGAAATCAAGTGAAGGTTTATCTATGCAACAGAAGATGCATTTCCTCAAAATGTGCTGGGTAAAATGAATTGTTACTAAGGTAAGAGAAGCTGAGGAAAATCCAGGAGCGCTTGACAGATTCAGATGGTGTGATGAGTCCCACCGGAGCCCAGGTGTCCCCTTGTTTGCCTGCCTCCTCGGTGTGTGAAAAAGCACTCAGAACACACACACACACACACACACACACACACACACACGTATGGACGGACACACAGCTGCACAAGCTTGTCAGATTGCAAGGAACCACATGGCTGAGAGTGTGTTCGGATCCCTAAACAACCGAGCCTTGGTTTTTTTTGTTGTTGTTTTTGTTTTTTTTTGGTTTTTTGTTTTGTTTTGTTTTGTTTTTGTTTTTGTTTTTGTTTTTGTTTTTGTTTTTCGAGACAGGGTTTCTCTGTATAGCCCTGGCTGTCCTGGAACTCACTCCATAGACCAGGCTGGCCTCAAACTCAGAAATCTGCCTGCCTCTGCCTCCCGAGTGCTGGGATTATAGGCGTCTGCCACCACTGCCCGGCCCCGAGCCTTGTTCTTTTTTTTTTTTTTTTTTTTTTTTTTGGTTTTTTTCTAGACAGGGTTTCTCTGTATAGTCCTGGCTGTCCTGGAACTCACTTTGTAGAACAGGCTGGCCTCGAACTCAGAAATCCGCCTGCCTCTGCCTCCCGAGTGCTGGGATTAAAGGCGTGCGCCACCACGCCCGGCTAGCCTTGTTCTTAATAAAGTGAAACACCACTGCTTCTGACTTACAAATTTGGGATTTTGCAAAATAGCTTTTTGTGAGAGGGCTCCTGATGACTTATGAAAAGGTGTCTGAAATGAAAATGGAGGCATCAGAGAAGGTGGAAAAGTCAAAGATAAAACAGATGTGGGGACCAAGGTGGAACATAAGTGCCACTTTGTATCTCCCCAAGTCCCTGCAGAGAGCAAGCAGAGAGGGTAGGATCCCTTCAGAGTTCCACTTGGCTTTAGAGCAGAGAGTTTTTAGGCCCTTAGTATGCTGGGGCACTGGACCCTATGGAAAAGGCACTGGTTCTGAAGTGAAGAGAATCAGAGCTCAGCTGGGCACCTTTCATGTCCTCTGTCACAGGTAGAGCAGCTTTGTAGGCGCTGGTTCTGGAACCCATAGCAGGTGCAGCTGTGCACATGGCTGCCTCGTCTACGTACAAGAAAACAGGTCTCTGAGACCCACCTAGGTTTAGTGCTGAGTAGTGCTGTGGGCTGCTGAGACAAAAGCGATGTCCTGAAGGGGAAATGAATTCATCTTTTGTTCTTTGGGGCTTTTTATAGCTTTCACCTCTAAGATGTTAGACATTGGTATCCTGCTCATCTTGCCTTAAAAATGGATGCCTTTCCCATACCTAAGCTGATAGGACTCTGGATTTCCTTTCTGTCCTTTAGTTTGTTTGTCTTCACCAGAAATGTGAACTCGGGGGCTTGGCTATCAGAGGCAAAGTAACAAAGACAATTGCCCACTCACTACTCTCTGAAAGGCAGCTCCCTCCCCCACCTTGCCTGGGTTCTCTGAGTTTAGCAGCACGCTGCCAGCTTCCTAGAGGGAGAAGGGGTACCTAGCCCTACACAGGACCCCTGGTCTTACAACCCGGCAGATCGGCCCTTTATATTTTTGCTCCAGTGAGTAATTCCAGTACACAAAAATGTATGAAAGCCAGGATTCCAAACTGAACAAGGCATTAATGGTACCCAGTGGGTTTCCTTGAGGTGTAAGTAGTAAATTTGTTTTGTCTGTTTTCAATCGTGTTAGTCTCTAGACAGTTCTGTCAGATGCCAGATGCAACAGAGGAAAACATGATCGGATTAGCGTCCCTTTCCCTTGCTCTAAGGTCTCTCATCTCATTTTTTGCTTCTGGATAGAGATTTTTGGTGCGATGAATCTTCCTTCACCATGAACATAAACTGCAAAATAAAGGGTTCCCAAGGCCATCCACCCATTGGAGACTCGCTGCATGTTCCCAGACCCACCCCCTGCTCCATCCCTAGGTTCAGTGACGTGTAGATGGATTCAGAATTTACTAAAGTCCGTTTTATGTTTATGACTATGGCTTATTATAATAAAAGGACACAGATTAAAGTCAGACAAGGGCGAGAGGCATGGGACAGGGTCTAAGACAGGTGCAGACCTCCCTCTGTTGACTTTAGTCTCCTGTCCCTCTAAAAGGGAGGTTGACAAAAACATTTTCAGCATGGACCTAGGTCTCCAGATAGACAGAGACATGCTTACTTATTTGTTTGGTTGTTTTGCTTTGTTTATTTGAGACAGGGCTTCTTTGTGTAGGCCTGGCTGTCCTAGAACGTCCTTTCTAGAACAGACTGGCTTCAAACTCAAAGATCCTCCTGCCTCTGTCTCCTGAGTGTTGGGATTAAAGGTGTGCACCACTGCCCGTGGTTCTAGGGATCTGACCCAGTATCTTACAAATGGTCAGTAAGCACTCTATCACTAGGCTGTATCCACAACCAAAGACTCTCAAGAGGCAATGCATTTCAAGGATTTAGAGCTTAAGTCCTTGTTGGCAAGGTGTATCTTTAGGCAAATCAACCCTTTGCTGTGCACACACATCATGCTTAAAATTGAAATATCTAGTTAACTGGTTGTCCTATTAGTTCAGATGTTCTGTGAGATTTGTTTTCTTTGTTTCTATTTATTGTCCTTATTTTCAGTTTCCCAGGCTCTGTGATGAAATAATTTTGTTCTCCAACTGTTCGTTTTGATAGTTTTGTTTTCTCAGCCTGAAGAAGCTTTCTTACAATTCGAGATAACAAGGATCTGGGGTTTTGCTCTTGACCACCTTGTTATTAGGCGGTGTGGTTCCAAAGAGAAGATTCGAGCTGAATCCCCAACAAATGCGAACCCCAGTGAGTGTGAGACCCGACTTAGAGCATTTCTCCCTAGAAGGTAAAGCCCCGGACGTTCCCCAAGCTTGTTTTCCCTGATCTCTAAAAATACAGCCAGAAAGAAGCTCTTTGTTCTCTATAGCCAGCAAAAAGCCTTTTTGTTTCTATACTTTACAACCAGAGATGCCTGCCTTCCTGTGCTGAGGACACGGAGATAAAAATTCAGAAAGAACTCACTCCCGACTCCTGCTTTGTAAATTTCACCAAGGACACCCAGAAGAGAAGAACTCTCTTCCCAACTCCTCCCAACTCTACCCAACTCCTCCCAATTCCTCAGCTAGCGCTTAAAAGCCCCCTACTGTCACCGCTCAGGTCGAACACCCCTGCCCTGCATGTCGGAGGTCCTTAGCTAGCTGATAATAAAACCTCTTACAGTTTGCATCAGGTGTGGTTTTCTCTCGGGTCATTAGGGTGCTGGACAGCTCATCCGGGGACTTGAGCAGAGGCCCAGCTTCGGGGGTCTTACATGAGCAAGTGGTAATAAATCTGTTTATTTTTTTATTTTTATAGTAAGAATCTTTTTAAAACCAATCATGTCTTGGCTGTTTTTGTTTTCTAAGCTTTTTGCCAGCCTTGAGCAAAAGATGTTCTATGAAGATGTTCTGTTACCATGGTTCAGGTAAGTCAGAACAGGCAGCAGCCTGGGGAAACCTGAGTGCAATCCCACAATGCACTGTACCCTTCCTCAAGGCTGCATGTGGCCTTTGTGCTCAGAACCTTAACTCAGTCCAGCAATGGCAGAGGTACTGGGGTGCCAATCTTGAGCGTGTTCTACCAATGAAAAGCTGTTTTCCATCCCAATTAAACCCTTTATTGGGGAGGGGAGAAGAAATTCAAGAGTGATAGGCAGCATAGACTCGGGACTATTTTCCCACACTCACTAAACACTAGGAGTCGATCAAAGTCAGAATCCCCGCTTCTGAGCTGTCCGGTATCCAGGGCACAGTGTATGTGCTGAAATATGTCACAGTGTGCTTCAGACACCCGAAGAGACCCTGTTTCTTCAGTAAGCCCATTTCCAAAAGTCTGCCCATTTTCTATTATAATCTGTCACTACCGTCTCGTGAGTCCATTTTGAACCTCTCTTAAGTCCTGGAGAGGTAAGGGTCGTTCAGTCTCACATCTCTGATGGACACATTCTCCTTAGAGCACGAAAGCAGCCCACACTCGTGCCTCCTCTGTTCCTCTAGGGAATGTTTTATAGGACATCCTCCTGGCAACAAACCTTTCTCTCTTAAGAAGGTTAGAAACAGGGCATCAGAGTGTGTACCTCAAGACACACTCCGGGGATACACAGGTCAAAAATACTTTTATAGTGATAGTATGGTATTATTGCCCTTTTCTCAGTGTGCATTGATGATACAAAAAGCCACAGTGGCTAAAATTTCTGGCATCTTAACATTAGTCAAGGATCTATCACCATTATCAAACATAGCCACAGCAGTGTCCACGGTACCTAAGAAGATTTTTAAAAAGCAAGTTTTCAACAAAACAGTGCAATTTGCTAGTTGTATCAGCTTGATTCTTTTCAAAGCAGTTTATTTTTATCTATGTTATCATGTGTGCAAACTTGCTCACACGTATTCAGATGCTCGTGGGGGCCAGAAGAGGGCGTTAGAATTCCAGGAGCTGAAATTATAGGTGGAGGTGAGCTACAAAACGGAACTCTGGTCCCCTGCAAATGCAGCGAAACTCTTAGCTGCTGTGCCGTTCTCTTGGGCCCTTACCTCCATTCTAGAGTACTGATGCTGCAGACATAGGGTGAGGCAATGAGGAGCTCACACAGGTGTTCCTGTTCTACACAAGAGTATGAGGGGTGTGGGTGACAGAGTGAGTGACCCCTCTTGCATGGAATACCGTTATTGCTTGAGGAGGCACATATTGTGGTTGTTCAGATGTGTGCTTATAACAGACATTTTCTGGAATGCACGAGATCAAAAGAGAAAATAAAAATTTGAACTCTGAAATAAAAAAAAATGAATTTCTGAAAACTCTTGTGAGCTTGAGATTATATCGTCTTAATAATTTTCTGATTATTAAATGGTCTCAGAGGTAATATTAATATACATTAATCTTTGATACTAGATCACAGAAGTGTGCACAGTTGAAGGATGAGAATAAAACAGTAAATATAATATTTTAGCATTCACTGTGAGAGATTAATACATTTTAGCATAAAGAATAAAAATATTCAAGGTGTGGTGAGATGTGACTGTAATCCTAGCAGGGAAGGAGGTGGAGACTGAAAGATTGTGTTCAAAGTCATCCTTGGTCTCATGTAGAGTTTAAGGCTAGCCTGGGCTACAAGATCCTGTTTTAAAAAAAACCCAAAGGAGTAAAATTTTTTACATATATAATTTAAAGGTCCTTATGTAATTAAACTTTAGAAATATCTCTGACTAAGATTGATATAGGTTTTTAAAACAGTATCCAGAGAAAGGGCTAATAAACCACTCCTCTTGTTTTGGGGGGGGCTCATTTCTGTGGTCATTTCTCCTTTTATAAGAGGCACACCTGTCCAGAACACAAGGTAAGAATACAGTTGCTATGCTGATCCAGCATTAAAGGGAGTCTTGAAAGATAGAAGGTCACACCACTCTTCTTATAAACTGTTCTTCTGTGGAAAGTAGTGTTACTTTTTATACAAATATTTGAAAACGTTTTAATAAATAAGGAAATGTTTATATTTTAAACTTTAATTTATAGTATAGTAAATACTGGCACATCATCCCCATTTAGGGGGCCTAACTAAGCTTTAGGCATGAACATATGTCCTGACATACAAATTGCCCCTAGTTCTAAGTAGACTTGATAGTGGGCAATTATCATTCAGTCTGTGTATGCACGCCCATCAGTGTGTGTATGTGTGTGTGTGTGTGTGTGTGTAAGAGAGAGGAAGAGAGACTGACAGACAGAGATAAGAAGAGAAATGAGACAGACAGACATAGATGAGAGGGACAGAGAGAAATGAGACAGAGAGAAACAGACAGAGAGAGACAGAGAGAGAAGAGAGAGAGACCAACACACACACACACATACACACACACACACACACACACAGAGAGAGAGAGAGAGAGAGAGAGAGAGAGAGAGAGAGAGAGAGAGAGAGAGAGGCAGACAGATAGACAAGCAAACACATATTGAGAGAATGATACAGACAGACAGACAGACAGACAGACAGACAGACAGACAGACAGGTGAGAGAGGAAAACAGAGATGAGAGAGAATGAGACAAAGATGAGAGAGAGATAGATATGAGAGACAGACAGAGAGAGATAGACAGACAGACAGACATACAGAGCAGGGGGAATGAGTGGATGTGTATCATCCTTTCATTACTTGTGAACTCTTCCGGTGCCTTCCTGCCTGCCTGCCTGCCTGCCTGCCTGCCTTCCTGCCTTCCTGCCTTCCTGCCTTCCTGCCTTCCTGCCTTCCTGCCTTCCTGCCTTCCTGCCTTCCTGCCTTCCTGCCTTCCTGCCTTCCTGCCTTCCTGCCTTCCTGCCTTCCTGCCTTCCTGCCTTCCTGCCTTCCTTCCTGCCTGCCTTCCTGCCTGCCTTCCTTCCTTCCTTTGTATGCCAAAGGCTCCATGTTTTCTTGGTTGTTTCTAGCCGTGGGGCAGCAGTGTGCCTGTGCCTTTAAATCCCTCCCTAGGAACTGCTTTCCCTCTGAAATCCTGTCCCATTTGCCTCTACTCACAGCTTTTTCTGAGCCTGTTGTGAGAAAAGACACCCAATGACAGGAGCTGACACATCTTTGCCATTCCCAAGGCCAGTGAAGCTGAGTCAGGAGAGACTTTTACCCTCTGAGATAATGCAGAAGAACAGTGGAGGAATTAGGCTCCTTCTCCACAGTTTGAGGAGCTGAGGAAGCCCGGCTTGAGGCAGATGTTCCCTAAGTTTGATGTACAGTGCTCTGTGGAATATTTTGAATAGCTGATATTGAGATCTATGGACAAAGTTCAAAAGTATGTTTATTTCTTGACTATTATTTCTAAGCCCTTTAAAGTCACAATCCAGGCATTTTTTATTACTTTAATCTTCCCTAACTTTTTTCCTCAGGGCAGTGTGGGCTTGGGGAGTGGGAAGTTCTATGACAACAGGAGAATTGTGTGCTACAAAACAAGTTTTCCATCCCTGTGTTTTCCTTGGGCTCTGTTTCTTAGAAACCTGGATGTAGTGTTGGATTTGAGTGCTCTGAGCCAGTGCACTGTAGCTGCTTCTAGCTCAGGGATACGTGCTAGTAATGTGCCCTGCCGCCATCTCAGTTTTTCTGGTCCTCCCTGAAGCTTAGCCACAGTGTTTACCTGTCTCCTGGCTTTGAAGTGAGCATCTGCTTCCTTGGTTAAGAGAACTCTGTGCACTGGCTACGGAAAACCTCTGGGAAGAAATTCTGCTTGGAATCCTCAGGGGTTCGTCTGTGTTCATGTTTCCATGTTGGGCAGGCAGGTGGGGTTGGTAACAATCACTAACTTGCTGGTCAAGTGGGAGCTGTGAAAATGACACATACAGGCCTTTCCAGGTTCTTGTTGTCCACAAATACTGCTCAGTACATCTAGATTGCTTGTTCCAGGCTGGGCTAAGCCCAGAACGAATCTTGTCAACTTATAGAGGCAAAGATTTTCTTTGGCCGACAACACTCAGATCTCTCCGTGGGAATTGGCATGAGCTATGTCCAGTGGACATGAGGTCAGGGTCTTAAGAACATCTCGAATTCGGGTCAAATCTAAGTTTTGATTGCCGAACCACAGTGTTACTATCATATTTTCTGAAATTTCAGGCAAACATCACATCTTCCATTAAGATCACTATGTTTCTGGGACTGGGGAGATGGTTTGTTGGACAAGGGCACTTTTTGTGCAAACATTAGGACTGAGTTTGGATTCCTTACACGCACTTCCCCAGAGCTGGCTGGACTGACAGTCTAGCTGAGAAAGGGAACTTCTGGTAAGGAGGGATCCTTTCTCAGGGAACAAGGTGGATTGAATTATAGAGCAGATATTGTCCTCTGCATTCATGTGTACATAACACATATATCTACACACACACACACACACACACACACACACACACACACACACACACACAGAGAGAGAGAGAGAGAGAGAGAGAGAGAGAGAGAGAGAATTTAACTTTGTAATTGTAACTTAATTTTTGGAAACTTTGCTTTTTCAGACTCAGTCTCTTGCTTACCCACCAGGCTTTCCTGAAGCTCCCTATATATCTGAGAAGATCCCAAAACTTGTGGGCCTCCTGTCTCTGTCTTCCTAACACTGGGATTAAAGACATTTACCTTACATATCATAATGTTAAATAATGACATTTTATTCTAATGTGTTTTGTTATCCATGACTTAGTTTCTTTATAATTCTTTTTTAAATAATGGAAATAACATTCAGGGTCTCTGTCCATTTGCCTGGGAGGAAAATTAGTTCCTGATTAACTTGGTCTTGTATTCAATTGGTACTCACACAGGAAGTGACATAAAGCAATCTGCCCCAGTGGCTGTGGAACAAAAGGGCACATGGCTCAGAATGCACCAGCGGCTGAGGAAGAGAGTCAGAAGTTGAGAAGAACATCTGTTTGGTTTCAGGCCTGCAAACTCGGGTTTTGAGTCTGGACTTGGTCACCCCTCTGGTTAGATTATCCCAGGAAGAAACTAGCTTATCCCTGATTTCCGAATCCAGAAAGGATCAAAGATGAGTCAGGAAGAACCTGAAGCCCGTGGGGAGAGAACAGAGAAAGGCCGTGTGTGCACTGCAGGTTTCATTCTTGCTTTCCTTGCTGGAGGGCAGAAAGGTGGGAAATGTTTGAGAACATGGACCTCCCAAGCATCCCCACTCTTAGATGGAAGAGTGTGTCTATTGCTATTAGAAGATTAATTGTAAGATCAGAGTCAGTTCGTAGCCAAAAGTTTTAAGATGTGCTTCTGTCCCCGCAAACAGTTTACAAAGCATCACTTTCAGTGCATCCCCACAAGAACATTTTGAGGGTAGTTAGAACTCCCCCTCCAATTTACTTCTGAACCGGCTGTTGTGTTACATTTATGAGGTAGATCAAGTAGGGCATTAAGAAGAGATTTGCATTTTATAATAATTAGGCTGATTAATTCCCTAATAATATGCCGTTGGGAACATTTATATACATTTTTATCCAGTTTTTTTTCAAAGCACTGAAATGATGTCATCTCTATAAAACAACCTATCTAACTCATAGTCATTTAATTTAAGTTTTTATTAGGCAAATTTCAAATATGGGAAAAAATAAATTCAAACATATAATGAATATTACATGTTTTATAGGTCTTACCCAGCGAATTTGAATGACTTTGTACTTTCTGCCCTGGCAGCTCTATAACTTTTACATTATTTAGAAGAATCTGCAGACTTTGTCCGTAAATGCTTTAAAAATCACTGTTCAAAACACATAGTCCTATTTAACTACCACTGTGACCATGTCGTTCCTAATCTATTAATATTAATGAACTGCATGTCTGTATTCTAATTTCCCCCACGAGCTTTAACATGGTCTGTGGCGCTGCCGTGTTCAAGCAGAATCCTGAGTAACTCACATGTCCCATTTTGGTTTTTTTGTTTTTAGCTTTTAGCTTTTCATTGGGTGTGCCCTGCCACGTCTGTCTCCCTGTTTACCTGTTGAGCCGACCGAGCCATTAGCCCGTAGTAAGTCCCACATCCCGGATTTCTGAGGCTATTTCCTCTTCAGCTTGTTTCTCTTATGGTTGCTGCTCCCGGTGTTTGGAAGTTAAACTTATAAGCTCCAGGAAGTGTGGAAAGCCCTTTATGAAAGTTCCTCAGGGGTGAGGCAGAGAGGACACAGATGGAGCTGCCACACCCCCTGAACTGCTGCTGCTGCGGGTGCCCATGAGGAGCAGCGGGCACTGGCTTCTGCAGGATCGCAGTGTTCACGGCAGGTTTTGTATTGTGACTTGATTCTGTTATTCTGGACTTAAATGTCTTAAACCAGAGTCAACTCTTAATAAAGTAAAACATCACAGAATACAGCCTGGTAGCATGTCACTGACATGGAAAGAAGTGTGGTGCTTTGGCGCTCCCATAAAAGCAAAGAGTGCAGTTGTTTCTTATGGAGACTGCTGATAAGGAAAGAAACAGCTTTATCTAAAGTTCAGTCTTTCCTGTCTCTATACGTTCCTAAGCAGTGGGCATACACATATATGGCTGTACATACACATGTCTCTATGCACAAGTATGCAAACTTATATAAACCCATGAAGTTGAAACCTAAGGATTTTCTGGAAAGTCAGTTGTGTTGGATGGGGTTTTGTTGGCACAAACATGTGAAGGAGTGTTCTCCTGAAATGGACTCAGGTAAAAGGAAGGCTAAGGTAGATGCATGAAGAACTGTGTCACGGAAGCGGGCACAGGTGAAAAGATAGTGTGCTAAAGCAAGCACGTGAAAGGGCATGTGATGAAGGATTCTTTGCTAACGACACATGAATTGGGCTGCCTTACTTTGGGTAGTTGAGTTCCATTTGTTGGGATTCCATAGAGAGAAACTCACCAAAAGACTTCTGGTGACGTGCCACAGCTTTTTTGCTGCTTCCTCAGACTTGAGCTGATTGGCAGAGTGATGTCAGCTGAGGCAAGACACACAGTGAGATAAGACCTGAAGAGGACACGTGATGTTTAGAGGGAATAGAATTAGGACTCAGCGGACAGTGACAGAGGCTGAGCTTGGCTTGAGTATAGAACTACCTGTGCAATGCTTGTTGGTCTCTAGGCTTCCCCGATCTTCACTTCACTGAGAGGGCCACAGCCAAAAGCTTTTCCTGGAGTTCCTATTGGCCCTGGTCCCTCCTGCTGACTTATGCCCAGGCTGAGGCCTGGCTGTCTCTGCTAGGTATTGCCACTGCTGCAGATTCATGTTTGCCATCTTAACTGGACTGCTGGTATACCTCTGAAGTGTTTGCGAGTGGATCGAGCTGCTACTGACTCCTGTGAACCGAAACTCCCAGTTTCCAGACAACACAGATGGGAGTTGCTCCAAAGAGCCATTTCTAAACAGGTCCACTTCCCCCGTATCCTCTTTTTTCTACTACCTCTGATGGGTGGTGGGCTAGAAGAAAGGTTAAAGAGTTTAAGGACCATCATTTAAAATAAGGTTTAAAAAAATTAAAGTTACAAGCACATATGTGTCTACATTTACTTCCCAAAGCAGACGTGAATCTATAGTGTGCCTGTCAATTGATTACCTTTTAGAGTTGAGGGGTGGTGCATGGAAGACTGAACTGGGTTGGCTAAAGCGCACAAAGGAATTTTTCTCTCTTCCATATTGTGTGAACTCACACCCTCTTGGGCACAGGGATGCTGACACATTAATAAATTTTAAGGAGTTTTGTTTTCACTGAGAGTAGCACTTTTAAAGCTCTTTGGTGGAGGGACATGTGGCCTGGCTTCACTGATCTGCAAACAACACCCCCTTGGAGTACTATTACCATCCAGACGGTTTTCTTACTGAGCAGTTATGAAGGTTTATGAGCAAGTGATAAACAGGAGAAGGGAGCTTATGGTAATGAGGTCAACACTGTTTCTGTTATGTCTTTGACTTATTAAATAGTCTCCCAGAGAGAATACCTATTCCGAATGGGCTAAACAGAGAGATAAACTTTTAGCAGTGAAAAAATGTAAACTAGAACCCTGGTTACAGATGCCCACAATATCTAAATGAATGTGGAGTCATTCAGTGGGACACATTTTACATCAACTATTATCTGGATATCTATGAATTTGCATGCCTAATAATTTGGACAGCTGGATCTTGGTCCCAGCCAGCCGTGTAATAGACTGAGGGACTTAAAGGGAACTTGTCTTTAAATTTTAGAGGCTAGAACTACAAGATCAAGGTGACTGATGGCTGATTCCATTATTATTGTGGGTTCTCTTCTTGGGTCGCAGATCATTATCTTCTCATTGTATCCTCACATGGAAGAGGGCAGGAGAGGAGAGAGAGGGGGACAGAGATGAAGAGGGAAGAGAGGAAGAGGGGGAGGAGGAGGAGAAGGAGAAGGAGAAAGAGGGAGAGGGAAAAGGGTGGAGAGAGAACCTTCTGGAACCTTTAACTGTTAGGATACTACTCTCATTGTACAGACTCCACCCTGATGGTCTTCTCTAACCCTTGTCATCTTCCATGGGCTCAGTTTCCAAATAAGATTCCCATGGGAGTGAGAGCTTCAAAGTATGAGTTTTGGAAAGATACACTTGTTTCATAATCATCTTCACGTGAGAGGAAAGTGTCAGAGAAGAAAGAGTTCTGTGTTAAGGTCAGGGCCAGCCTCTGAGAATTGGATTTGCACATGTTGTGTTTTTACCACCCAGCAATTAGGACTTGCACTGGAGGAGATGTGTACTGTGGTAAAGGTCCCTATCAGATGACAGTGTGCACAGCAGCCCGGAGTTAAAGGAAGCATTGAGCAAAGAGCAAGCTGTAGGTGACTGACAGCTGATATGGAGGAGGCCATCCTAGCTGAATGGATAAGGCTGTAGTGAGTATTTTTGATGTATTATCAATTTGCAATTATCCTCTTAGTCCAGGATTTGAATAACCTTTAGTAAGGAAGACACTGGCTTGATGTTGGGCAAGGTGGGTAAGCAGACAGCTGCTCTTGCATACCAATGAGGGGTTTTGTGAATGCAAATTTGTAGGTACCCTCCCCCCTTTAAAATTTTGCATAAGTGTCTACTTTGAGCGTCAGTGTGATATGTGATAGGAGACCACTTAGCCAGCAAGTTTACCTCTAATTTTAGCTTCACCTGAATTAAAGCTAGCGTGATATTGCATACTGCCACAGACATTAGCAACTTCAAAGAGCAGAAAGAAATTGAAATTAGATGCTGTCCAAAAGAAGAAACTGTTGTTTTCAGAATTTCAGCAAGTCTCTGGTGAATATTAGGGCAAAAGAGTTAATTTGCTTCTTCACAGGAAAACATTTTTAATGCCACTTATTTCCTACTTTGGCAGCTTAAGACAATCAGCCCACATACAAAGGAAGCAAAACAAAACAAAACAAGCTGTTTGGGGAATTGGTTCTCCAACTCCCCAATGAGCCAGCATCCCATCAGCCAGGAGGAAAACTGATTCTTCCCAGCCATGCTCCATTCTTTAAGTACCTGCTTACTGGGATCTTGGAATGCTCTGTCAACCAAGATAATGAAGTTTGGTTTTGTTTTTTTGTTTTGGCCCAGGACAGGGATCTATATTTTATCTTTTCTATCTTATTAATTTCTTTTCCATCCCTCCTCCCTTCCTTCCTCCCCCACTCCTTCCATCCTTCCATCCTTCCCTTCTCCTTCCTTCCCTTCCCTTCCCTCCCTTCTACTTTCTTCCTTCTTTTCCCTTCTCCTTCCTTCCCTTCCCTTCCCTCCCTTCTACTTTCTTCCTTCTTTCTTTCTTTCTTTCTTTCTTTCTTTCTTTCTTTCTTTCTTTCTTTCTTTCTTTCTTTCTTTCTCTTCCTTCCTTCCCTTCTTCCTTCTCCCTTCTCCTTCCTTCCTTCCTTTCTTCCTTCCTTCCTTCCTTCCTTCTACAAACTCCTGGCTGTCTTGAAACATACTATGTAGATGAGGTTGGCCTCAAACTTTTGGTGGTTCTCCTGCCTTCTTCCTGAGTCCTGAGTCCTGAGTCCTGGGATGACAGGGGTATACCACCATTCCCAGCAAAGCTTTGTTTATAGAATAAGGAAAGGTTCCCCCTCTCTACCTCTGGGTTATAAAAGTAAACACTGCACCTGTTGACTTAAAAGTATTCCTTCCTCTGGGTGGATCTTGAATATTCACATCCATCTACAATCTTAATCACGTTGAGATTCACACGCCAGAGAAGTGAACCGAGGCCAGAAAGCACACAAGCTACAGACATCCTAGGCTAGTGGGGGCTATCCAAGTACCAATGTCATTGTGTTCATTAGTTAATGAAATAAAGGAAGCTTCCTACGGAAGGTCAGAAAAAGTTTCAGAACAGAGAGAAGTCATGAGATTGAGGGAGGGGGGTTGCAATAAACATTAAAGATGTAGAAATGAGGAGATAGAACACTTACTCGGTGAGCTTAGAGGAGGGAAAATTGCTCTCCTTTAGAGTAGAGGAGAAGGCTGGCAAGAAAACTGAAGGGAGCCTGGGTATGCTCACAGTACAGTGTGAGGCTCAGGCGTGCTTCACCTTGACCCATGCTCTTTCATGTGCACACATCTGTAGGGTCAGGCCTCGTGATTGTTTTCAATGTGTGTAGAGATGGGAACTGTTGGTCTAAGGCAGTCAGGGGTGTTCCTATCAATGCTACTTGCTTTCTATTTTTTAAAAAGAAACGGTAAGATCTTTCTCAGGAGATATGTAGACAGAATGAGCTTCCCCCCCTGACTGTAGCTCAGCTCCTTCTAGTATAAAACAGCCTGCAGTAAGAGCTGAGGTCTGGCTCAGGCACAGGGTGCCCACTAGCATGTGTGAGACCCTGAATTTGATCTGCAACTTCCCACAAGATATGAAACCAACAATAAGCTTCAAGACTTAAAAACTACATGCATGCCAAAGTTTTGATGCTACAGGAAAAATGAGAGTGTGAAATTTCCTTCTTTTGGATGTAAATCGAAGCAGGGATCCCTGCGGTTATTTTTAATTTTATTCTATAGGGCTTACCATGATTCCCAAGGAATTTTGAAGGAAATGACTTTTTTGGTCTATATTTCTACCCTTGGACTCTTGAAGGAAGAATTACATTCTCTCTGTATATCAAACGGGACATCCTTCCCACTGCATGGAGTGGTGTATTATTCATGGGCAGTGTGGCAGGATCTAGAATAACCTAGGAGACAGGTTTCTGGGCAGCTGTGGGTTAACTTGATTAGAGTAATTGAGGTAGGAAACCTGCCCACCATGGGTGGCACCATTCTCTTTGGAGATCCCAGGTAATAAAAGAAGAGAAAGGGAGCCGAGCAGCAGAATGCCTTCATTGCTCTCTGCTTCCCAAACATGGATGTGATGTGATCAGTTGCTTCTAGCTCCCGAACCTTGAACTTTGTACAGAGTAATCTCTTTCTCCCTTAATTTTCTTTTATCAGAATAATTATCCCAGCAACCAGTAAAGAAACCAAGGCAAAGGGCTTCTCAGTTGAGAAAGGTCTTTAGTCTGCCATGAGATGGAAGAGTGGTTTTTGTTTGTTTGTTTTTCTTTTTCTTTTTTTTTTTCTTTTTAATCTTCTTCAAATGTATTTCTTTGCAGCTGAGGCAATTCACATGATCAAGCCCAAAGAGCAAAGTCTGAATATGAGTGTGTCCAGTCAGGATGTCTAAGGAAAATAGTCAGCAAACAGACTCTGAGATTCTTGATACATTCATAACAGAGGCTGACCATAGCCAGCTTCTTCTGCTTAATCTTAGAATAGTTCATCCATGCAGACCTTCAGAGGAATAGTTTGCCACTATTCCTATGGAAATAGAAAGACCTCGGAGTCATGTGTGGTCAAATGGAATGCAGTTTCTCACTTGCACCTGAAGGGATGCCCTGAGACCTCCAGTGAGCCACTTTATTCCTGAGGTCTGGTGGTTGCTGTCCTTTGTTCTTTTGAAAGGGTCCTGCAGTGTGGCCCAGACTTTTTGGAAATGGTACCTCTCCTCTTCGTACCTCCTGTGTTCTGGGGTTGCAGGAGTGTGACTATGTGAGGTGCTCGACTAGAGATCTACAAAATTCCTTAGTGATTCTAGAATGGTCCTAATTTCAGAAAAGCTTTTTTTTTTGTTTTTTCGATTTTTCCAGACAGGGTTTCTCTGTATAGCCTTGGCTGTCCTGGAACTCACTCTGTAGACGAAGCTGGCCTTGAACTCAGAGATCCTCCTGCCTCTGCCTCCCAAGTGCTAGGATTAAAGGCATGTGCCACCACTGCCTAGCCTGTTTGTTTGTTTGTTTTTTCTTTTTTTTTTTTTTTTGGTAAATTCATCTCTCTTCTGTCAGCAATGTTCACATCACTGGATCCCTGCATCCTCCATTCTACACAGCTACCAGGATGCTTGCCCATTACGTGATGCTGAGTGAGACTGGGGAGTATTACCCAGACTCTCATGCTGTGTCACTTAAAACAGGTGGGAGGAGGTATTTATGTAAAATCACACGTGTGTGGGTAACTGAGCCCCTTCCTAGGAACGCCCTTCCGCTTGCCTGTTCTAGGCTGCCCCTGAGTACATCTTCCTCTGATACCATTTCAATGATCTGTGTTTGTGTTATAATGACAGAAAAATTAATATGTGGTGATGTTTCTTTAATAACTTTAGGTAGATCTGTTATAAAATGGGAGGCGGTTATCAGGCTCAACCAAGACACTTCACTCCACTTTATAAGCAGAGCCACTTGCTAATTGATGTGTGTCATCGGTTTATGTTTTATTGGGCAACACAGGGATGCTATTTTTATTAAAAAGAAAAAAATCCTGTCAGAGAGTTTCAATATATGGTAGGAATGGGTTAATTAGTCACTTATTAATTACTTTTGAAGGCTGGGTATATGGCTTTGGGGGTAGGATGCTTGCCTATCTTGCACAAGACCTTGGGTTGGAACCCAGCACAGCATATGGACATGGTTGTGCATACCTGTAATCTCAGCATTCAGAAAGCAGAGTTAACATGAGTAGAAATTCAAGGGCAGCTTTAGCTACATGCCTGGGCTACATAGTAAGCTTGCTACCAGCCTGGGCTATAAGAGATCTTATCCCCCAAATGAGTTGATAACAGAACTATATATTTTTTGAAATATACATGTGAGTTTTAACTATTGGTATGGTTTTAAATTACCTAAGAGACTTAGAGTATAACCATAGAATCAAATCATATCCAAAAGTAATGTTAAAATTATTTGATAAACAATGGCTAGTTATAGTAAGACCCTAATCTCTCTCAAGCCCAATAGAATCTCAAGCAACCCATGGAAATATTTGCATATTAGAGCGAATTTTTTCATTTGGCAGGGAATAGCTAATTTAATTTTCTTCCAACTTTAAATATGTAGGACCAACTATAACACAGCATTTCAGTTCTTGAGAAATTTTAATTATTTGGCTCCTGTGATTCCCTGCCATTTAAAAGAGTTCAACCCCGCAGCTTTTTTTTTTTTTTCCTTTTCTGTTCAAATCTAATTTCAAGTCTGAGTGTGAGGTACTGGCACCTTTGATATTGATTTTCAATTATGGTTGAGGATGTGAACAGAGAGAGGAAATGAGAGTATGACTTCTCTTCTTGGGAGGACACAGGAATAGCTGAAGTTCTTCTGGGAGATGATTCTAGAATTCTGAAGTTCCTTTCTTCTATGAGAGTCAAGGATATTGAGAGACTGTGGATAGACTTTGGTTCGTGTGTGCGTGTGTGTGTGTGTGTGTGTGTGTGTGTGTGTACACAAAGCAGGGGCATATGCTGAGACATATGAGAATGGAGACCATAAGGTGACTTAAGGTGACTTCAAGCATCTTCCTCTGTCTTTCTCTCTACTTTATTATTTGAGGGAAACATACCCCCTCACTGAACCAACAGGTCACTGATTGGTTGGACTTGCTGGATAAGCCACTGGCATCCTCCTGTCTCCACCTCTAGTGCTGGGATCACAGATGCGTGCCATTATGTGCTGGGAATCTCATGACAGGTCCTCATGCTTCCACAGCAAGCCCTTTGTCCACTGAGAGTATCTGATTCTTTAATTCTTATGTTTTCTATAATTAGTTTAAAACATTGGCAGTCATTCCTTGTGTCTGATTGTTATGTGCAGAAATCTAATAGTTCTATGTAAATGTGATAAGCATAAATCTATGATGCCTGCCTGAGGTATTTCTAAGAGTGATCCATGTCTTGAGGCAGCTGCTTAAAACCTGGTGCCCTTTACCTGGTTCAAGAAAGTGCTGGTTCACAACTTAGGAGGTCCAGGATGCTGTGCAATCGTTTGTGATGTGCCAACAGTTTTCTGCAGGTCTCTTCTACGGGGGGGGGGGGGGGGGGGGTTGCGTTACATCTTCTGATAGCTAGCTTTCACCTTAGAAAAACACCGTTCTAGCAAGCCAGTAGAAAATCACTCCCATCCTCCTCTTTTGTCTGTATATAAAAGTAGAAATAGCATGGAATTGTATTCAGGTGCCAAAAGTATTCTTATATAGTGCTTTGTGGAAAGTTAGCAAACCCTTTTTTCCTCATTCTAATGGTGGCTGGGATTTTTGCTAGTCTGCCAGGGGAAGTTGTTTTCTTTACTCTAGAAACATCAGTGGTTCACAGGGAAGGTTGGCTGAGCGAGGGGCAGCTATCCTGAATGGGCAGGACCTTGGGAGCAGGCGGGAAGGAATAGTGTTTTCCACTGAAAATGAGTCCCGTGGAGTAGATTCTGTTTTGAGGAAAATAAAATGTTTTGTTCTAATGTTCTTCAAGAATGTACAAGGAGTTTTGATCATCTTCACCCTACCCTTACCTCTTCTCAGATCTGCTCCTCCCCTGTTCACTTTCCACCCCTGTATGTCTCCCCATCCCCATTTTTTTAGCAAAAAGACCCATGCATAGAATAATGAGCATAAATAGGTGTTATACCTCAATCCTGTTTTCCACGTAAAAATAGAGTATCTCAAGAGTTCTGATGGATCAAATTAACTGAGGTGAAATACAGGCAGCATGTTCTCCTTGCTTCTTTCTGTCCCTCAGCCTGCTGTTGTATCCATCCATGGAGTTCTGTGGTTTATTGAGACAGGTTACTGGCCCCACCCCTTCCTTTCCCCTTTCTTCCCCTCTGTCCTCTTCCCTCCCCTCAGCTCCTCTGGTCTCTCCATCTCATCCTCTTTTGTCTCCTCATCACGTGTTCTTATTCTCTCTCTCTCTCTCTCTCTCTCTCTCTCTCTCTCTCTCTCTCTCTCCACACAGTGATGCATTTAACACTGTTCTGTGTAAAATTTGGAGAGGAGAACTCTCTTCCCTGGAGTTGCGTACAGCATGTGTGCTTGCAAGGCAGTCTATGTTCTCCATGCACTAGAGAGAAAACAGCTAAACCCTCCCTCAAGAGGATACGGCCATTTCCTGTGGTGCTCCTGGACAGTATATAGCGTACTCACACAACAAATCCCACTTAGTCATCAAAGGGAGTTGTCCTTTCATATTGTCGAGGAGCAAACACTTAGGGAAGGCCTTGAGTGGAGTGATTGATGTGAAGTTAGCATCAACTGGGAACTTAGCCATTTCTCTGTAGCTCTAAAGGCAGAAGTGCGGTGAGCGCATAGCTAGGTAGGACAGAGAAAATCTACATTCTGCAAACTGTTCAAAGGGGTAGTTTTCCATTCCTTTGGCCACTTCCCCTCCACTTATTCATTTATCTTAGATGGCCTGCCATGCAGAAAACACACCTGCAGTGTTGGGACCTATTTGTAGGTCACTCTGGACAGCAGAACAGTGTCTGCTTCTTCCAAGTCCTATGTGAAATGGACAACTTCATCTGCATGATGACCAGGGGAAGGCGCGAGGTTCAACAGGGGCTGCATCATAACCAGTCCCGTAGATAAGTTAGTTGCCAGACATATGAGCTTAACACACCCATCAAAATGTTAGCACGAAATACTGATGGTAAACGAACTGACTGAAATAATGAGAGATGAGCAAAAAGTTTTCTTCTGTGAGTTCCTTTGGATCCTCTGAATGTGGTTTCTTAAGAGATTCCATGGAACTCAGGAGCAAAACTTTTAATAATATATTTCTTTTGAAGAGACTCAAAACCATCCACCATGGCAAGAGAGATTGTTCATCAGGAAATGGTGCCTGCTGCTAGGCCAAAGGCTCTGAGTTTGATCCCAGCACACACACATTGGAAGGAAAGACTCAACTCCTGTCAAGTTGTACTCTGACCTTCACATTCATGTCTCGGCATGTAGCCATACAAACGTGCACACAGATATGTTAAAAAAAACAGTCATGAGAAATTAAAAATACACTATCGAGATTAAATAAAGAAGAGCATCTTTCAAACTCTTGCCCCCAACATTTAAGAAACATATTTTGTCACAACCTAAGGCTATACATAGGTTTATTGCTAACAATGAAAAGCTCTGTAAGGACAAGATCCTCAGTTTTGTTCCCTATTTAGTGAAGCTTTTCCCACCTGAATCAAACACTTGACCTCAACACAGGTAAGGAGCTCTAACATTAGAGCTAAAGTGGGGACTCCTGATTGAGGATACATTTCAGATGAACAGTTCTGGTTGCAGCAAGCATTTAGATGCATGACATTTCAGGTGGGCTCAGAAGATACCTGAATCGGGCTAAAAACCTGACACCTCTGCCCCCATGCGGGGTCTTTACTGTGGCAGAAGACACAGAGGTCAATTCTGATCCTTGACCTTTCTTCTTAGTCATCTTGAATTCTAGGAAGATCCAAACCTATGCCAGACCATACTCTCAGATAAGGACAATTATCCAAGAGGAGAAGGAGGAACCATTATCAATGAACAGATTAACAATCTCATGAGTTATGGGACAACCTTGTGGGATGGACTAGAGATGAGACAGTGGTGACCAGGACCACACCTTGACTAGGGCTTCTTAAATATAATACCTCTTGGTCTTAATCTGCACCTAACGTCATGCCGGTAATTAGTAGATGGACTAAGGGGTGAGTCTATTTATTAACTCTTCATTTAGATATGGCTCCATGGAGAATAAATCTCCTTTCCTTGGTTTACACTACTGCTTTTCTCTTAACTAGTATGTTGGGATGTATCTAACTTGTTAGGGATGCTGGCTTTTAGTTTAAAGCCTTAATCAGATGATAGTTTTATGACAGTAAGGACAGAACCTTAATACTCTTGATGGTTTTATACAATTCTTCCTAAAGTCCCATGCCTAGTGATTTGACGCAAATAAATTCACCACAAGATGCATTAGAACATTATCAATAATGTCTCTTGATGGTTTCCTAGAAATGAAATGTTTTTTTATTATTCCTTCCTTTTTTCCTTGTATCTCAGAACTACCATACACTCATTTAAGTGACCTACCTGGAACCCTGTGCTTCTAGGAATTAAGTACCTCGTGATCTCATTTCCTTATGTTTCCCACTTATTTGAAGATTTTGCTCTAAAATGATGTGCAACAAATGCCCTGCATCTCTGTGTTCATGGGAAACCAGAGCAGCACATATGTTGATTTCATTTCTATAAAGAAGTAGAGAGGCACAGACATAGCTTCTGGGGAGCCAGGATTCCTTTTGTGGAATTTGAAAGGAAAGGGGAAGACAAAGAGAGTCACAGATGGATCACAAACCATGGACTATCAAGAAAGTTAGCATGATTTGTGGTTCATGTGTGTGTGTGTGTTTGTGAGAGAGAGAGAGAGAGAGAGAGAGAGAGAGAGAGAGAGAGAGAGAGAGAGATCCTGGTGTCTATATCAGTGGCAGCACATGAAAAATCACGTAATGCCAGTATGGTCAACATATGAACAAACATTACGCTGTGGTTGATGGCTCATCCTTCTAGATCCCGATTTCTTAAGAAGTAGTATTTTACCGTCTATTACCAATGCCATAGAATTCTGTGATCTGAAGATACATCTAGACAAATGGTTAGAAAGTAACTGCAGGGCTGAGAGATAGGCAACGCAGTAGGCAAAGTACTGGCCTGCAAACTCTAGGACATGAGTTTGGTGTTGGACATGATGATATAAGTGGGTAACCCCAGAGCTGGGGAGGCAAAGACAGGCAAAGCTCTGGGCTCTCACACCTCCTTTGTGAGTTCTAATCTAATAAGAGATCCAAGGGAAAACACCAAACACATGCACAGAAAACCTAGTAGAGTGTGCCTGAGGAATGACATACTAGGTTCCTTTCTAGCAGCTACTACTACACAACACACCGAAGAGTAATTATTAACGAACCTAACGAATCAAAATACAACATATAATACTGCAAATAAAAAATATATTCAAGTTGCTAAGTCGGGATGGGGTGGAGGATGGGGAGAACCAGAAGCCAAGTGTGGGTTTTTGGTGTGTCACCTGGTACATTCTTGCCAAACTAATCAGTGTTTTAGCAGGCGGTATTAATTCATGGAATCTTTGTCACAAACATAATTTGCATCCTATTTTCACTTCAGGTTTTTTTTTTTTTAAACTGAAAACAAAGATCATTTAGGTAACTCACCCCCAAACAAACGGAGCAGCTGGATTTTGAGCCAGACAGTAATTTCAGGATCTTTCATTTCAGCTCCTGTACACACTCTGGTCTTGGCAGACGATACTTTTGTGAGTCCTTGGTTAGACGATTACACTTTTAACACTATATTGGAAGTTTGGGGATTTAAAAAAAAAAGAGTTGAAAAACAAAAACTGTTAAAATGGATTTCCCTGTGGCTCATTGAACCCAAAACTAATTTTCTAGAAATATGACTAGAGGAAATTATCTTTCAGAAATAAATAATAATCTTTCTTCATTTCAAATTCTGAAAAAAATGCTATTTCACTGTGTTATCAGAATGTTCTAGTATCTCTGTGCTTTAATTAGCAGCTGTTTCTAAGCGTGATAGGTGATTCATGCTAGTCTTGATATTATATATAATTGGATCTCCAAGGCAAATTTATCTGTCAGAGTAAAATTGATCCACAAGTAGTTCCCTCTAGCTAATACCTAAATTAGTTTCACCTGGACTCTGCCCTCTGCCTCCTTCTGAATCACACCCAAGGAAGAAAGCTAACAGCTGGTGCAGGAAGCTGTGGTGGTGTTCTAAAGATTCTAATCTGGTCCAGGCAGACTACAGAACAGAGAAGAAATCTAAGTGGGTTTATGGGCAACACTGGGAAAACTCAAGCTTAAAGACCATTACATTTTCATGTACTCAGAACCTGCCATTCTGCACAGAGGCTTTATTCTATTACTGGTCAGGACTTCGCATGAGTGAGAAACAGGATTCAGGAAGCTTGGGCTAGTAGTGTAAAATGTTTATCATGTAACTATACACCCATTTTGGTGATTTAGTAAAATTGGCCCCTCTAGGCTCATATATTTGAATGCTTAGTCATCACTAAGGGAGTGGAGTGGCACTGCTTGAGAAAGATTAGGAGGTGTGTCCTTGTTGGAGTAGGTGTGGTCTTGTTGGAGGAAGTATGTCACTGGGGTTGGGCTTTTAAAGTTTCAAAAGCCCAAGCCAGGACTAATGTTTCTCTTCCCGCTGTCTGTGAATCTGGATGTAGAACTCTCATCTACTTCTCTAGCACCGTGTTGGCCCATGTGCCATAATGATGGCATGATAGTAGAGGACTAAATCTCTGAAACTGTAAGCCAACCCCAATTACATGTCTTCTTTTGTAAGACTTGCTATGGTCATGATATCTCCTCATAGCAAGAGAACAGTGACCAAGACACCTATCCTGTAAGCCTTTCCCCACAATGCCCCCATAATATTCAGCAACTTCAAGGTGTACCAAATCTATGTCTTGCCCTTCATGGGAGTTTCATTTGGAGTGACCCAGAGGTATATAAAATAATGATCTGTTTAGCACAGTTTGGATATATCCTTTCTTTTCCCAAGAGCCTCTGCTTCAGCAGGAGGTGACTTTTTGGAGTCCTGTGCAAAACTGCCGTCACTGGTCTGTATCCCATAACCTAGAAGGATGATGGTGAGAGATGGGTATAATTTTGAAGTTCTGAAGCTCACAGGAGGGTCTGACATAAGTTCTGTTGTACTTGTTGCTCATGTCTCATCGCATGAAGCTATGGCTCGCCTTAAATTCTTCTTACATCTCGAACATAAACACATGGCCTCCCAATGACTTGAATATTTTTGTTATTGCCATTCAGTGAAACTAATGACAAGCAAGAATTATCCAGGTGCTGATGCAGAGCGACCTTGTATTGCATTCGATTTCTCTTATCATCAGTTTCTTTGTCAAATGGAAGAAAATTGATCTCACTGGTTTGTGATCCCAGCTTCTCAGAAGACAGAGGGAGAAGAAGAAAAATTCAAGGCCAGTCTGGTCCATGTGGTGAGGTATTGTTTTAAAATAAAAAAACAACAAATGTCAGTAGAACACTTGGCTATGATGCCCATCACAGCAAAATTATGAAACAAAACAAGACAAGACAACTCCTTTACATTTTTTCTGAGGTGTCCAGTCACTAAAATTATTCTGCCTTCAAAAATTTTTGTAAGATTATTACATATCTGTATTGGTTGTTAATGAAATATGGAAAGGGCTCTCAGAGATTCTGTAGTTGAAATAGTATTGTTTTAGGACTAATAAGACTTAGCAGGTAAAGGCATTTGCAGCTGAGTCTGCTGACCTAAGTTTCATCCCTGAGACCTAAGTGGTAGATGGAGAGAACTGACTCCACCAAATTGTTATCTACCCTCCACATGAATGTCATGACATCCATGAGTGCACACACGTGCATGTGCACACACACACACACACACACATACTTGAATGTACCCACACACAGACACATACTGATAATAACATTTGGGTTTGGCTTTTTATATACTAGTTCCCTTAATATTTAGATTATGGCTTAATTTTTAAAAAAAGAAACATTAATACCTAGGCAACTCAGAGTCTAGGGGAGAAAATTAAGGACAGCCAATGTGAAAAACTGCCTCCCAACACTAAACCCTAAGTTTATGACTTTTTTACCTTGTTCATTCTTATATCAAATGTACCCACAAGGGTGGCATGCTAATCACCTGCAGAGTCTTAACCAGACATTTAGTATTCTTTCTACACACCAGTTACTTAGTGGCCATTATATATCAGACACTTTAAATTGCCTGTCTGTATTCATAAGTTCCAAAAACATGGGATATTCAAACATCATATCACTGTTGAGCACATACAGATTTGTTCTTGCTTTGATTTCTTCAGCAATATGATATAAAAACTATATACACTGCATATGTATTGCATTTGGTATTGTCAAATTTCAGAGATTATAGGAATGCATGCACAGGTTTGATTCCAATATCATACCTTATAATGTAAGGGATTTGATCATCCTTACAATTTTGTGTCTGCAAGGAGCCAGCTGTTGTAAGTACAGAAGGGCAGCCGTGTTAGGCTCATGTATCTGGATTTGGAGTCATTCCTTTATTGAAGGACTCGATTAAATCAGCAAATTTCTGGTGAAACTGTGGACAAAGACCAGAACGTGGAAACCCAAGGGATATTTGGTCAAATCAGGGGAACTCCTCTGTGACTCCCATTGTCTTAGGAAGACAAATGCTCAAGGGAACCAGGAATTTTCCAGAGAGAGCAAGTGGTTTTGTTGAGGTAGACTATCAGCTATGGCATGGAGTGAGAATCAATGTCCAGCCATCAGAAAACATCTGGTGGAGGGGGAGGAGAGTAGAGAGAGCATCTCCACGTGACTCAGAGCTAGGTCAGTCAGAAGGGTGGGGGGAGAGGCAGGAGACCATTGGGCATTTTTCTACAGGATATTTTGTGGTTGAAAAAAAGAATTTTGTAATGAATTCTTATTTCTAACCTTAATTATTCAGAAAGCATGGCTTTGGTGATTTAGTGTAAAACAAAGGCATTTTATGCAGTTGTTCCACAAAAATAGAAAATTGGTTTTCCTTTCTGTCCAGGGCACATCGACACCTTCAGGGGATACAAAAGCTTTCAGAGTTATGTGTGTAAAATGCTACCACAAGGCAGTTGAAGCAACATCTAGCTAGCACAGAGGTCTGGCTTGATGCTAAAATCCATTTTCTAGGGAAAGAAAAGACATTTCATGATGTATATTTCTGGAGGGGAAACATTCCCAGAAAAGCCTATATTATTGTAAATACCAAGCAGTCCCAGTTCAGGGTACTTTCCATGAGATTTATTTGCCTCAGGTTGATAATAGTAATAATAATGTTCTTGTTTTCACAGTATCTCAAATCCAAGGATGTCGGAGTAGTTGGTAAATATAAATCAACTCTTAAGACACTCTGGTGAGATGGGTAAAGCTGTTACTAATATTTTATGAAGAAAGTAAGATATGAGAGACTCACTAACTTCACAGTTTTTCTTTTGTTGGTATTTGTGACTTTGGTATGAAAGTCTGCACATGCATGGATGCACACACGCACATATACACACAAACATACACACACTCACACATACACATACAAATATACACACACATACACACACACACAAACAAACATACACTCACACATACACACACATACAAACAAACATACATGCACCCTCACACATACACACACATACATACATACACATATATACATACACACATGTACACACACTCACACACACATACACACACTTACATTCACACATATACACACACATACACACACATACATTCACACATATACACACACATACATACACATATACACATACACACATGTACACACACACACACACACACACACCCCACAGTGGACTTTCCTTATGTGAAGCCACAGATACAGACATGTAACTTATAGTGAAATCATGAGAAAGTAGAAGTAAAAGGTTTAAGAGTCGGGCAAAACCATGACTCAGGGGTACGATGGCCACCTTTGTTCATGAAAATTAGGACACGCTTCAGGCACAGGATGCTGGATGACATCATGAAGGATGAAAAGGTATTTGGGGCATTGACAGTGAGATAGAATTATGTGTTCACAGAGCAGTCAAGGTAAGAAGCTCAAAGGAGCCACAAACTCAGAATTCTAAAGTCACACAAATGACTCTGGTAACCTAAATTCCATGTGTTGCTATTCAGGGGCTGCTACTTGCAGTTAGCTGGGAGTCTAGAGGATCTGTTTGGTTAGATGTCCCTTTTCAAAGGAGATAGAGAGGATTACTTTGAAATGAGTTTGAATCTTTTGGATGCTAATATTTATTTTCCTGTTTTAAAGTTGAGTATAAAGATGAAAATGTCTACACCATCTGGAAGATCAATCCAGCCCTTTTAGAAGTTACCTTATTTCTTGAAGGATCCAGGTAAAGTCCCCTTGTTCTCCCCCTTGACAATAACCAACAGGAATAAAATCCATGGGTCCCCCACCAAATATGGATAGACAATGGACAGACACCACCAGCGATGGAACACAGCTGGGCTCAGACCACAGAAATGTGGCCATTCTGGGCTCTTGATGGCACTACACAGTCACATCCTAATTGCTAGTGTCGGGCACTTAGCTTATCTATGTGATACATCTCCTTCTCGTTAGTTTCATCTCACTTTGAGTCCTGATTGTCAGAGCCCTGGTATATGCCTACATTCAAGATGCTTAGGATTGGAGGTGGTGGAGGAAGAGGCCAGGATAATCCGTCTAACTGCACAACAGGAAAAGAGAATCTTTTTTTTTTTTCTCACAGACTCAGACAACAAGCAAGGAAGTTCAGTAGTTCAAAAAACGATAAATGTTCATCTAATACATACTGCAATGGAGCGATAGGACCACCTTTTATCCTTCTTCGGAAAGATTACTTCCTGAAATAACCATCTAGAAGATCACTCCACTTGTGAGCAAGTCATTTAATCTCTCTGGCTTTATGTCCTCCATCTCTAAGGCTAAGGGCTTGGTTCAGAAGCCTGTTTATATATCATTACAGTTCTGCAATTTTATAATTCCTGCTGAGATTTTTCACACGTGCACACAGGTCAGAAAGCAGGCATGTCTATTTTGAAGTTTTCACACGGGTGCCTATGAGTAATTCTAGTTTGGCATTCGCTGCTTTCGATCTCACTTCCCTGGCCTAATCCCTCTTAAACTT
The DNA here is from genome assembly GCF_978045245.1 of Mus caroli. Taxonomy (NCBI): domain Eukaryota; kingdom Metazoa; phylum Chordata; class Mammalia; order Rodentia; family Muridae; genus Mus; species Mus caroli. The sequence continues at coordinate 73,494,124 of NW_028227270.1, read as the reverse complement.
CCTGATATCAGGAATTATAGCACTGTCTATTCGATAGAACAAGCCCATTTCCCTCCCTTTATTCTCCACTATTTTCTTATGTATTACATTCCAAACACCACCAGGTACCCAATATTGTACCTTGAAAATGTTACTTAACTCATTCACTTCTTTTCTTCTGTTCTTGTCACCTCTAAGTCCTCACCACATTTACTGTAAATGGCAGGACCAGCCTTCCTTCTCATTGGCTGTAGTTCCTCATTTCATTCCACAACCCCTTGGTCACACAATGTCTGGAATTATGATTAATTTTTAAAATAGAGGTTGTCCTGGTCCTGGAGAGATGTCTCAATGGGTAAAATGGTTGTTGTACAAGCTTATAGGATCTGAGCTTGGATCCCCAGGACTGACACAAAAGCTAGGTATGGTGACACATGTAACTCCAGCACCAAGGGGCAGAGACAGGAAGATTCCAGGGTTTCTGAGCAGCCAGATGACAGTCTAGCTGAAATAGTGAGTGACTCTGTCTCAGAAAACCATGTGGAGAGTGATAGTGGAGGACACCTCATGTAGGCTCGAGTATTATAAAAACACACCAGCTTTTAAAGAACAGTCTAATTTCCTTCTTACATTTAACTGAAGAACTAACTGCTAAATTTACTTAGTTATTTTGCAAATTTCTATGGCAAGTGCTGCTTTAGGTTCCCTATAGGTGGAGGTGACAAGCTGTGTTCGATACATTTGCATTCAAGGGACAGAAAATTATAAATGAACCATTAGTTGAGTACAGAGATAAGATCATGTCAAAATGTAATTAAAAAAAAAACTGTGAAAGAAAAAAATTACTGGAGGTCTCTATCAAAAGACATTTGCTCTGGAGCCTGAAGTCTAAGAAAGACTCATTCAGTGACACCAGGAAGGGACAGATCTGGGAACAAGCTTATTAACTGCAGTACATAGACAGATGCTTGGTGGGGTTGCTGTATAATGAGTTTGGGACAAGATCATGGCCAGCTGAAGGAGGGATGCTAGACTATGTTAATCAATTTCTGCTACTTTGATGAAATACCTGATTCAAACAAGTTAGAAGAGAACAAGTCTATTTTTGACTCATGGTTTCTAGGGTTGCAATCCATGGATGGGTCAGTTCCATTGCTTTGGGGCCTAGGGTAAAACAGCTTTGTGATAGGATACATACACTGAAACAAATGCTCATGGCATCCAGGAAGCAGAGAAGGGGAAGGGGAGACAGACAGACAGACAGACAGACAGACCATGGAGAGCTTGCCATAGGTATTTGCAAAATAACTAAGCAAATTTAGCAAGTAGTACTTTAATTAAATGTAAGAAGGAAATTAGCTAGACTGTTCTTTAAAAGCTATATTGTGTTTTTCTAATTACTCGAATAGTATAACTTAATTTAAAATAATTTTCAGTGGGCAAGGAAGTGCCTAGCCTCACAGAGAAGTGAAGAAGTGCCATGGTGGGGGGATACCTAGGAAGCCCCCACCTGCTCAGAAGAGAATGGAATGGGGGATGGAGGGAGGATTATGGGAGGGGACAGTGAGTGGGATATAAAGTAAATAAATAAATAAAAATGAGTGACAAAATCAAAGGACATAAAAAAATACATAAACCATACAAAGGGAAGACATTATCTAAAGAATATTAAATGTTTAGAGATTGTCTTTCTGATTCCTCTGTCCTCCACACAGCTAAGCCATAGAAAATACCCTAGCAGTACACCATTGGCATTGACTGTATGTGTCATAAAATTTACTCAGTCGATTACAGCATTGCTTTATGGCTGTGTCACGTTCAGTTCCAAGTAGTACATAGCTGACTTCTTATTGCTAAACATTAAGCCCTTCATGTTAGATTCTTATCTGCAAACTATGATGTGACTCCGCCACACTAAGGCTTATCATGATAATTGAAAGAGGTTATTTTTTTTTAATTTATTTTTCTCTCATATATTACATCCCGACTGCAGTTTCCCCTTCCTCCTCTCTACCCCCTCCATCCACTCCTCCTCCATTTCCCTTCAGAGAAGGGTAAGTCTGCCAGGGATCAACCACACATTTCATAGTAAGCTGCCACAAGACTGGGCACCTCCCCTTGTAGTACGGCTGGACAAGGTAACCCAATGGGAGGAAAAGGATCCCAAAAGATTTGGAGACGGCCCCCACTCCCACGGTTAGAATCCCATAAGGAGACCAAGCTGTATAACCATAATATACATGAAGAGCACAGCTCAGTCTCCATCAGCCCTTCCAAGCACAGGTTAGCTGATTCTGTGGGTTTTCTTGTACTGTCCTGGTCCCCCCTGGCTCCTACCACTCTTCTTCTCCCTCTTTCACAAGATTTCCCCAAGATCAGCTAATATTTGTGGGTTGAAAGAGGTTGGTTTTTTGTTGTTGTTTTTGTTTGTTTGTTTAAATTTAAGTATTTAATCTGCGTGCGCGCACACACACCACATATATGCATGAGCCCGCAAAGGTCGGAGGAAGCACTGGATCTCCTGGAGTCTGAATTAGATACAGAGGGCTATAAGCTGCCATTTGAGTGCTGGGAATGGACTCGGGTCCTCCATAAGAGCATGAAGGACCCTTAACTCCTGAGCCATCCCTTCATTCCCAGAGGGAGATGTTGATGAATGTTAATCCTTTAGCATATTCCCCCAGCAAATAGCTAGCACTTGATATAAATGAGATGCTAATAGTTGTTCACAGGATTGGCTTTTCCTATGCAGCCTGTAAGACTCTCTCATTAGAAAACTAACAGACATCTAAAGATAGAAAATAAAAATAATAAAAATAAAACCAAACTGGAATAGGACAAAACCAATAGAAGATAAAGATGCAATGAAAAATGTATAAATGTTTTTCAAGAAACACATATAGATGCAGAGGCATACATGTTTGCACACAGAGACATTCCATAAAGACAATAAAATCAGAAACCATAATGTGTATATCTATGTGTACATGTATATGTATATATTATGCAGAAGACCTGTAAGGTTAAAAATAAAATGAATGAATGAATGAATGAATGAATGAATGAATAAATATTGGGGAAAAAAACTCTGACAGATCATTATGGGACATAGAACCTCCAAACATGCCACTGAGCTCATTTTGTGTTAGATGTCTACTGCTAGGCATCAAACTTGCCCTTAAGAGTGGTTCATATACAAAGTGAGACTTCACTGGAGAAAATTAATCTCTCTTTAGCAGACAGTTATCAATTAGAGATATCTTCTGGGTTAGGACTAAAGCTTGTTTCCACTTCTACTTTCAGAGCTGGGACCCCAGCTGTCTTAGACTCATGCAGGCCCTGTGCACGCTGCCACAATCTCTGTGAGTTCATATGTGTATCGGTCCTGCTGTCTTTAGAAGGTCTTGTTTCCTTGGTGTCCTCCCTACCCTCTGTTTCTTACAACTCTTTCTGACTCCTTTTCCTCAGGGTTCCCTCGGCACTGAGGGGAGGGATTTGATGGAGGCATCTCATTTAGGGCAGAGTGTTGAAAGGTCTCTCACTCTCTACACACTGTCCATTTGTGGGTCTCTGGGTTTGTTTCCTACTTGTTGCAGGAGAGAACTTTTCTGATGATGCCTGAGCAAGACACTGATGGGTGGGCATTGCATTTATTAGAAGTCATCTTATTGTCATATTCCTTTAGCAGAACTGTAGTATTTGGTTTTTTTCATAGGTTCATGGCCTATCTAGTCTTGGGTTCTTGGCCATCCAACCAATGTCGGGGATAGGTTCATCTCATGGAACAGGCTTTAAATCCAATCAGATCCTGGTTAGTTACTCCCAACACTCTGTGCCACAATGTCACCAGCATATCTTGCATGCAGGTCAGTCACCACTGTAGATCGAAGGGTCTGCAGCTGAGTGTGTTTACATTTCTCCCCTGGTGGCAAGCAGAGAATCATCCAAGGTCATGAACACTAGTCAGTAGTAGGGATGAAGGCTCTAAATGGGCACCAGCATCACTTGTCCGTGTTCAGGGAATGGTATAGGTATCATCTTCAGCAATACAGCCTTACCATCAGTGTGTGGAGAGCAAATGATAGCCTTAACCATAGCTTAGGGTTTGGGGGCATTTCCATTGGGCCCCTTTGGCTAACAACTAGATTAGATATAACCAATTTCCAGGACTGGAGGTATCATTTGGTGAAGAGTGATATCTAGCCATGGCTTTGTCTTCTCCATTATTTGGTAACTGAATTTGGATTTTAAAAATATATGTGTATATGTACAGAAGCTTCTACTGTTAGGGTTTCATATGACCCTATATGAAGAAATAGGGGTCCCTCCCTATATTTCTTCCTTTATCCCTGACTTCCCTCCGTCTCCCAGTTCAGTCCTCCCATTTCAGCTGCCCCCACCTTGTCCATCTATAGCTGTCTATTCTGTTTCCCCTTTCTACAGAGATCTATCCCACCCTACTCATCCCTTACTCTATACTTAATCTCTGTGGTTATATGGATTGTAATCTGCTTATTGAAGTCTTAGCTGCTAACATCTACATATAAGCAAATACATACTAAAATTTGTTTTTGTAGGTCTGGTTTACCTTACCCAGGATGATATTTTTCCTAATTCCATCCATTCGCCTTCAAATTTCATTTTTTTTAAACAGCTGAGTAATATTCAATTGTGTAGATGTACCACATTTTCCTTATCCATTCTTCCATTGATGAACATCTAGGCAATTTCCAATTTCTGGCTATTACGAATAGAGTGGCAGTAGACATGGTTGAGCAAGTATCTCTGGGGTAGGATACAGAGTCCTTTGGATGTATACTCAGGAGTGGTATAGCTGGATCTTGAAGGAGCTCTATCCCAAGGTTCCTGACGAACCATCCCACTGATTTCCATAACGGCTGCTCAAGTTTTCACTCCCACCAGCAATGAATGGGTGTTCCTCTTACTCTGCATCCTCGCCAGCGTAAGCTGCCATCTGTTTTTATTGATCTCGTGATCCTTGACCACACTGACTGGAGCAAGATGAATCTTGAAGTAGTTTTGATTTACATTTTCTGGATGATGAAATATTCTGAAAAATTTAAAAAGTGTTTCTTAGATATTTGTCTTTAATCTTTTCTATTTAGGTATGTATTCAATTGGAGTGTTTCCTTAATGTCCAATTTTTTTGAGTTCTTTATATATTTTAAATATAAGTGTTATATTAGATGGGTAGTTGGTAAAAAAAAAAATCTTCCTATTCTGTAGCCTTCCATTTGTCATACAGAAGCTTTTCAGTTTCCTGAGATCCTGTTTATAAACTCCTCTTAGTGTCTATGCTTAATGGTGTTGGGTTTAGAACGATTTTGTGTGTGTGTGTGTCAGTGAACTCAAGACTATTCTTCACTTTCTCTTCTATCAAGTTTAGTGTGTTGGTTTATGCTGAGGTCTTTGGTACATATGAAATTGAGTTTTATGCAGAGTGATAAATATGGATCTATTTGCAGTCTTTTACCTGTAGCCACCAAGTGTGAACAGCACCATCTGTTGAAGCTGCTGTATTTTTTTTCCCTTGTGTATTTTGGGTTTTCCTTTTTGGTCAAAAAGATGTCCATAGGCATGTGGATTTCTACCTTGGAATAATGAAGCAGCAAGAGCAGGTTCACACTGATGTTGGATTTGCTTTTGTGCCAGCCTACAGCGAAGGAGTCCTGAAAGGAATGACCAACAGCAAGAGGATGTGTCCTTAGGAAACCTCTGAAAGAGGAAAGTGAGCGTAAGGTTCCCTTCAGTGATATAGACACATAGATACAAAAGAGACAGGAAGATGAATCTGACCTGAAGGAGTCGGGCAAGAAGGCAAGACATTGCTCAGTTGCTGGTTGGGTTATTGGTAGCATAGTAATTACAATGACTATACTTAGTTCAGTTATATTTATAAAGCCTTGTAGTGAGAGACTAAGATTTAGACAGACATTCTGGTCGATGTTTCAATAGGAAGAGGGGCCACAGCTAGGTCATAAAGGTGACAAATCTGCATGGTGGCCATCTTCTTCCTCAACACCCTGATTATCAAAAGGAATTGTAGGGTTTCTTTTTTTTTCTTCTACCAGCAGGTCCCCACTGATGGACCAGCTCAGGGAGTTCATGACTAGATTAGGATATGTCACATCACAGTTTCTGACCAATCAACCATCCTATCTGTCTTCAAACTGACCAACCCTAAAGTAGGGGAGGAAATCTCAGAGGCTTTAAAAGCCCAGCCCTCAAGAAGAGATTGGCGTTTTGTCTGAGTCCCGGCTCTATGTCTGCTGCATGTGTGTATCTTTCCTCACTCTCCAATAAATAAACATCTTTCTTCAACGGCTGACTCTGTTTGCAGTATTTGTTTGCTGCTCCCTGTTGTACTACAGATTTTTTCCCCCTGCCTTTTAATTCTTTAACTGGCAGAGAAGATAGACCTCATCAAGATCCCTAGACTACATCATTTCTAGACTCCTAGTTTGTATCAGGAGGATTATTAGACGTGGAATTTATTTTAAAACACATACCCTTGTGCCCTTAAAGGGGTAGGCTGCACAGAGAAGATAGGTTTATTCCAGAACCAGAGCTTTAGTGAAAGCATAAACATCCCTGCTCTGGAAGCCTATTCAGCCCTGTTGATCTGTGGTCCAGTGACATCCAAAAGAACAATGCCAAGGAAGTAATGAAGACGAGTGTGATCCTGGAGTTTGTTGCCGATGAGTGCTAAGGTTTGTTTATTAGACAAGGTGTGTGCTGAGCCTGGCAGCAGGCCTCACACGGATCAACAAATGACTGGTCCGTGGCTTTTGGTCAGCTGACAAAATGGGTACAACCTAATCCATAGCTCTCAGATGACTGTTGGTTCCCAACAGGGAAAGATTAATACAATTATAGACATCTGTCTTCTTCAAATCAGTATCCTCCCACCGCGTTTACAACAGTGATTCCCTACCCTCGCTCTCTGAGTGATACTAAGAGATGGAATGCTCTGGATTTAACTCACCTCATCCAGGGAGAAGGAGAGACACAGCAAAAAAGGAGGTGGGAAGGGGAAGAAAAGAAGGAAGGTGAGCTGTAATTAAAAGTCTACAAATCAGTAGGCCTCACACCCACCCCCTTTGATGTGTGAATTCACAATGCCGTTCTAAAGGCACACTAACAAGCTTTTGAGAAACTCAAAGGTAAAGTTTGGGATGGAAATAAGCGTGCCTACTTCTCCTGCTTCACTGGATTCATATCCAGCTTCCTGCCCTTCTTAGTCAGTCAGTGATATTTTCATTTGAATAACACCTTTCTGTAACTAGTAAAATATATGTTTAATATTCTTGATATTGAGGACAGAATCCAGGGCTTCCCAAATGCTAAGTGTATGCTCAGCTGTGAAGATATATTCCCATGTATTCCCAGCATGAGACAGAACTTTAATTTTCTTGTTTATCCTTTCTTTCCTCTCTTTGTTTTTCATGTGCAGTGTGTGTGTGTGTGTGTGTGTGTGTGTGTGTGTGTGTGTGTGTGTGTGGGTGATGGGGATTGGACCCAAGAGTTGTACATTCTCTAGGCACTAGGATATATATATATATATATATATATATATATATATATATATATATCCTTTACTTTAGCTCAAGCTCCCAAGTTGGGGCAAACCATGAATTTACTTTGTAATCTAAACTGGCTTTGAACTTGCAATTCTCTTACCTCTGTCTGGTGAGTAGGGTTATAGGCCTGCATCACTATGGCTAGACAAGAAAACCTGTAAGAGTTTTTATTTATGTGGTGATAGGCATTGGGGCTGAGGGGTTCACACATGCTAGGCTAATGTTTGACCCTTTTCTGGCCTCTGTGGGGACCTGCACACATGTGTCATATACTCACACAGATATGTGCTCTCTCATAGAGACACCTTCACATAAGTGAAAAAAGGTTAAAAAAAAAACTTCAAAAAATGATATGATTCTAGTTCTTAACACAGAAATTAAGGCTACAAAACAATAAAACATTAAAATTCAGTATCTTGAAATTCTTTATCAAAAGTGTGTTATCTTTAACAAACAAATTGTACTTGATCAAAACCACATTAGGGAAAAAAGCCACGTGTTAAGAGAAAGTAAGCATTGTTCTACTCAATGATCATGACGCAGTTAGAGATCTGTGACCAGAGGATATTTAGTATCTGTGTAATATTATAGGAATTCTAAGGGTTTTTTTTGTTCTTTTTGTTTTTGTTTGTTTGTTTGTTTGTTTGTTCTTTCTTCTCTTTCTTTTTTAGGGTATGTAAGATTATGGTTTCATTGTTGTGGAAGTAATTTTTCTTTAAATTTTTTGTACAATATATTTTTATCAAACTTTTTGAGATCTCATACATGAGTTCATTGTATGTGCATTGTTCCTACCTCCTCTATCTGCCCTCCCCACCTCCCCTGCATCCTTCCACTCCCTACCTAATACCTGACCTCCTGATACAATTACTAATGTTATTTATATATGTATGCAACAGTATGTGTATATATGTATATATGTATATATGTATATATGTATATATGTATATATGTATATATGTATATATGTATATATGTATATATGTATATATGTATATATGTATATATGTATATATGTATATATGTATATATGTATATATGTATATATGTATATATGTATATATGTATATATGTATATATGTATATATGTATATATGTATATATGTATATATGTATATATGTATATATGTATATATGTATATATGTATATATGTATATATGTATATATGTATATATGTATATATGTATATATGTATATATGTATATATGTATATATGTATATATGTATATATGTATATATGTATATATGTATATATGTATATATGTATATATGTATATATGTATATATGTATATATGTATATATGTATATATGTATATATGTATATAATATGGATATATATGTATATACCCAATGAGTCTATTTAGTGTTGTTTGTATATAAAGTGCTTAGGGATGTTTACTTGGCATTAGATTGTCCCTCACTGGGCTGGTCCCTGGGGAAGCCTGAGCCTTCCTTAGCAGTTAATGGTTGGCTGTAGTTCTTCATCTAGGGGTGGAATCTTATGAAATTCCCCATCCACAATGGCATGTTGCCTGTCACCTCGTGTTGCCGTTATGTGTTTAGGGAGCCATATTGTGAGATTTCATGATATGGCATCCCTGCTGTAGTTTTCTGGCTCTTACAAGCATCTGCATTTCTCTGGAAGAGTTGGAAAAACTTATGTGACTTTTCAAGGTGTTAGTCACTCCCTTATTTCTATGGTAGTATTTTCTATCACTTCCCTTCCTTCCTTCCTTCCTTCCTTCCTTCCTTCCTTCCTTCCTTCCTTCCTTCCTCTCTCTCTCTCCCATCCATCCATCCCTCTCTTCCTCCTCCTCCTCCTTCTTCTTCCTCTTCCTCTTCCTCCTCCTCTTCTTCCTCTTCTTCCTCTTCTTCTTCTTCTTCTTCTTCTTCTTCTTCTTCTTCTTCTTCTTCTTCTTCCTTCTCTCTCTCTCTCTCTCTCTCTCTCTCTCTCTCTCTCTCTCTCTCTCTCTTCCTTTCTTTCTTCTGGCAGTTGTTACTCTGCAGTGCAAGCTGACATGGTGATCATAGTGATCCTCCTGCCTCTGCCTCTCCAGTGCTATTACAGGCATGGGTAATAATCCCTGGCTTGAATAACACAAGATAAAGACAAGCAAAGAAAGAACACAATGAGTTTATGACATAAAAAAGCAGCCTAAGTTCTAAGAGGAGTCTTGATTTTGTTCCCTGTGTTTCGAGGAGCTGGTGTTTTCCCGAGGTTTACACAATACATCATGAGGGCGATTATTGTTCAAAAAGTATTTCTCAGACAGATAAACCTAGAGCCCAGCACTGGGCTTGGCAATGATGCTCAGCTGCTATGTTTTCTGCCTTGTTGGAAGCAGAGAAACATGCTGTTTTGCAAGCCCACTCCACACACCCCTCTGTTCTACAGGAGTGGCAAGAGGCCATTGGAGAGGAACAGAAAATAGTCACTGGGTGTCTTTTGGACCTTTTCACACTATGCTGTAGATGTAAATAATGGGCTGAAATGGGGAGTGATGACTCTCTCAAGGAAATAAATACTGCACACTCATTAGGAGACTCATTAAGAATAAAGTGCAGGAAGGGGGCTCTGAGAACAGACTGTGATCCTGGTATTTACTGGGACAAAGCACTCTTTTTAATAGGGCACCTGCAAAGCTCTCTGCTGCCGTTATTAGACATTGCTGCTTTTACTAACTTCGGCTTTGCCCTTCTCTCTGCCTTAGTAAACAGTTGACAACAATACCCTTGGGTGCCGGGCTCCTGCCGTGAATGTGTCCTCACTCTCCTCTGGAGTCCCATGCTTCCAATCTGAGAGGGCATGTGAAAATCAGCTCTCCCTTTAGAGCAGAGAAAATGGCAAGTCACCACCATACTTTATCATTGATCTCTCCTGCCAAGTCCCTCTCCTCACCTTGTGGCTCACAGACAGCTCTCTAGCTCTTTCTTTCTCTCTCCTCCCTAAAGACAGACCTTGCCAAACTTTGGCTTTAAAGCAGTGGCCTGCAACCCTCGCTGAGACCCTTTAATACAGTTCCTCATGTTGTGGTGACTCCTACCTATAAAGTTGTTTTCATTGCTTCTTCATAACTAGAATTTGAATTGTTATGAATTGTATTGTAATCATCAAGGTTTTCTGATAGTCTTAGGCAACCCCTGTGAAAGGGTCAGTGGACCCCCAGAAAGCTCATGACCCATGGGTTCAGAACCTGGACTTTAACACAGCATCAAGTTCTGCAGAGAAGTGAAGATATTAAGCCTAGTGGCTCATAAGGTCGTTGTCTCAACTCTGCTGTTGGAATGCAAGTGGAACCTCTGATCATGCCAGCATAAGTAGGCATGACTGTGTTACAATAAAACTTTATTTCCACTAAGAAATGGTGGGCCAAATTTGACTAAGAAGTTAGTGCATGGGTCTCTGTTTTCAGTGTTTGTTTTAAGAAGGAAGTCCCGTTGCTTGTCCAGAATGAAAAGCACCACATAGTTTCCTGAAGTACCTTTAACTTCTTCATTCAGTGACCCATCAGTTAAGGTTTTAGTATCTGTTATACATGAGGCTCTAGGCAAGGTCCAGGCAGCATGGATATAAAACATTCAAGGTACGCACAGTCCTGTGGATGTACAGAGAGGCAAGACCTGCATTGGGATAAGCTTGGTGCTGTAATAGACAACTGGATGTAGAGTCCATAAGATAAAAGGATGAAATATTCTAGAACTTTACAAAAGGACAAGAGGATTTACTGAACTGAGGGTGTTCTAAGACAAAGCAGCACAATAAACGTGTAGAGTCCCCACAAAATATCTTCAATGGATTCCTCAGTCTTTAAGTGGGTTTCATCTCTCTCTTGTAGAGAACAATGTAAGAGCTTAGCAGGGATGAACAGGTGATGCTGGAAGAAGGGGTCAATAGGAAAGTCTTGCTTTCCACCTCAGGCATTTAGATTTCATCTTGATGGTCATGGGGAACCAGACAGCAGTTTTTAACTAAGAAGGCAAGGATGAATTTATCTGAGTATTTGTGGGAAACAAGACAGGGTATGGGTCCCCTGAGTCCTAACTTTCAAAGCCTGGATTCTTCCTCTGAGAAGCTGTCAAAAAGCAAGTAAAAGTTCCCAGTAGCCAGACCAGGGAAACCAGAAAGATGTCTTTCAATAGGCTACACATTCCTCTGTTCACTTACTGGCTCAGCTTGCTGGGTTTACCGTGTGGGCATGTGGGGTTGGTGTTTATTTCCCATGGAAAGAAAACCCTCTTAATTCTGTGACAAGAGGATAGGTGTCTTCAGAGACAACAATGTCAATATCTTCAGTGAATCCTTCTAAGAATGATTTGGGGAAGCCAGAAGTTCCCTGCTCTGAAATAGCACACCTTCCATCTCTGGTATTTACAATCACAGAACTGGCATTTTGATTTCTCTGGGTGGCACATTGCCCGCCCTCAGCAATGTCTTTTAAAATATGGGTACCTCCAGATAGAGCACTACTGCATTGTGTTAATCATAACCAGGTGTAAATGAGACTATAAATCTACTAAGGACTCAAGAGAAACCCCAAATGAAACTGAAGATGAATATAAAAGACAGAACCAGAGATGGAGAGAGCATCGGACAAAACACCAACTCTGCCTTCTTCTCAGTCTTGCCTGGGGGAGGGGGGGTTGGGGGGACCTGAAGCCTACCTAATGAGGTGGACACAGAAAGAAATGGAGTAGTGGAAATAGCATTTGATTAATAAACACCGGCAGGGGAAGCACATGTTTTATAGAGTCGGAATTCTTACAGCCTCATGATTTCTGAGCCAATTTGTAAATCTGTCTGGGAGTGTTCAGCCTGTGAGAGACAGATGCGAGGAAAGGGGAAGGAGACAATTAGGAGGCTAAAGATGCTTCAGACAGGGGACGGGCTGCAAGTGACAAGTGAATGAACCCCTCCTCTGTTACTTCTGGCAGCTCTTATTCTTCCTCCAACAAGCTCCTGCTTGTTCCTTTGTCTTCTGAATGCAGAACAAAAGTGCTTGGCTGACTAGACAAGAGCTGGCTTTGTAGAGGAGAGGCAGCACCCAGTTTCTGTGGGCTCCCTGCTTATTCCTGAGTGAAGCCTGTTGACAGGAAGCTAGTGAGGGAGGCAAGGGGACAATTGCTTGGTGATGACAAAGCCACCACACAGGGAACCGCAGACTGAAACCTTGCTGAAGTCTACTTATTTCACCATATTGAACTAAGGAAAGGAAAACTTAAGTTGCTTCCTGCCAAGATGAGCCCCCAGTCTAACCTTCACCCTTTCTTAATGGACTGACTCATACGTTAAATATTTCATAGCATCTATTGCATATCCACTGTGTGCTAAGGCCCTGGTTAGGTGCTGAGGAGACCTGAAGGCACACTCATGAATATCTATGCCACAGCAGCAACAGCAAAATGGCAGAGATGTATTCTGAGGACCACGAAGGCAAACCTCTTGTCTGCAAAGGAACATGGATGGCAGCTGATATTCCTTAGCAATAGAGGCAAGTCTGGAAAATGTGGAAGCCTAAATCATCACAGTGATTTTGAGAAAATAAGGAGAAGAAGCAGGGGTAGTTAAGGAAATTGCAGTCAGTGCCAACCACCCATACTCACACAGGCCAAAAATGCCACCACCCTTGTTCAAAGTGCAAGGGAGACATTTTAGTGTCTTTAGCCATACTGAAGTGTGACACTCATTTCTTTCTTCCCCACATCTCTCTCTGTGTCCCTCTGTCTGTCTCTCTGTCTGACTTTCTGTCTCTGTTTCTGTCTCTGTCTGTCTCTCTCTCATACACACAACCTTGTTCACTGCAACATGAACCCACATCTTTGCAAAGCTAGCTCTCACTGAGCTGAAGTCTCAATCCCTGTTTTACATTATTTTGTGTCTTACTAAGTTGCATACACTGGCCTCAAACTTTCACTGTAACACAGGCTTGCCTTGAACTGGGATACCCCTGCCTCAGCCTCCCTGGAAACTGTCATTAAAGGTCTATGCTATCAGGCCCATACATGATCTATCTCTTGACCTGTTTCCCTTTTTCTTCTTTTGTAAAATATTCAATGCCAAATTCACAGAGCATGGGGGCAGGGATGGGTCCTCATAGACATCAAGATCTCTGGTGAAACTCAGCACATGACAGCACAGGTACCTGGGCTAGCAAGTTCTGTGCCTCACTGCCAATCCCCATGTATGCAGAGACAAGTGGAGAAGCATTGCAGGAAGGAAGAGGACAGTTACAGCAAAGGTCCTGTAGTAGATGGAAGAACACACTCCCCTAATGTCCACATCCTGTATCCATGACTATGTTAGGTTCTAAGATGCACAGATGGATTAAGGGTATAACACGGGCATCTTTCGATGTCTAAGGGGAAGGAACAGATGCAGAAGGAAGGCTCAGAGAGCTGTGATGCTGAGTTGCAGGCCCTGTGGGTGAAGGGAAAAGGCACATACCATGGAATGTGGCAACATTTACACACTAGGAAAGATAATGGTACAGCTCCTCCCCCAGAGTCACCAGGCAAGCGCTGACCTAGATGGTAGTAAGGTTACCTGCATATTGATATAAGCCATAACAGTTATACTGATTTGTTCTGACAGCCACGGAAAGCAGCTATGACCTCTAAACAGAAGCATATCTGATATCTGAATGGACAACTGGGGTAGACTGTGAGGAACGGCAGTAGAAAAAGTGGAGTGCAACGATAGTCTGGGGCACACAATGCCTTGTGGGTTTTATATGGCTATTAAAAGATGCTCTGTGAGAAAGGGCTGCCAACATTCCATCTGAGTTGGTGAGCTTCTGGGGAGTTACAGGCAGTGCACGATGCTGAGTGGGTAGGAGGAGAAAGAGAGAGTCAGATTTTCTTCAGGGAACAGCCTCCTCATTGCTTTCCCATGTTCAAGTAGTTAGCTCTACTCCCACCCGTGTGCATACAGGCAACATGAATTGGGTTCATTAGAGGTGTGTGTGTGTGTGTGTGTGTGTGTGTGTGTGTGTGTGTGTGCGTGTGTGTGTGTGTGTGAGAGAGGGGGGGTAATTATAGAAGAAGAAGACACGAATTTGAGAGGGAAGAAAATGTTAGGAGCCATGGGAGGAGTTGGAAGGGGTTAGATATGATTTAAATGTACTGTACTATGTATGGAGTTCTCAATTTTTTAAAAAGGTTCTCTATGAGAGCTGAAATACAGCTTAGTGGTAGAGTTCTGGTTCCTTAACATGCCCAAGGTTAACATGTACTCTAGCACTGTAGATAGGTAGGTAGGTGGGTGAATGGATGGATAGAAAGATAGTTAAATGGATAGGTAGATAGATAGATAGATAGATAGATAGATAGATAGATAGATAGATAGATAGATAGATGACAGATTCTCTCAATGAACACCTTGAGACTAATATACATGGATTAAAGGCAATCTGTCAGGAGATAATAAAGACCATCTTATCAAGGTATTGGTAGTAGAGATGATGGAAATGGCAGGATGATTCTAAGGGTGTTTGCAACCAGAAGAAAGAAACTTCCATCAGATGAGACAGATGGGAAGTGATGCAAATAGAGTTTGCGTGAAGGTGGGGTATCAGGTTGGGTGTTCCTTGAGATGTGTTTGAGATGTTTGTTATGTCCAAATGAGGATGGGATTTGAAATTAATTTTGTGTTTATGATATGTATGTGGTTGTATGTGAGTGTGTTCGTGTGTGTGTGTGTGTGTGTGTGTGTGTACAGGTGTGTGCCTGCCACATCCTGTGTGTGGAGGTCACAGAAAAACTATGGGTGTCATTCTCCATCTTCCTCTATGTATGAGACATGATGCCTCTTGCTGTTCACTGCTGTGTACAGCAGACTAGCTGGGCCACAGGCTTCCGGCAATTCTTCAGTCTCAGCCTTCCCGTCTTCCCATATGGGCATGCTGGGATTTTTCTGTGTTACTGTGTCCGGGCTTTATGTGTGTTCTGAGGCTCTTAACTCAGTTCATTAGGTTTGTGTGGCAGCAAGCACTTTACCTACTGAGCCATCTCCCCAGCTCTGAAGATGCTGCTGTAGGCACTTGGGCATATAGATCTGGGAGTTGGAGACATCTGAGCTGTGCATACACATTTGTGAATTTCCACCGTATCGATTCTAATTTTTAAGTTACTTGTTCTATTTTGGGAGCTTATAATATAATTACATTATTTCCCTCTTCCCCTCCTCCTTCCAATACACTCATCCTCCTACTCTTTTATGTTCATGGCCCCATTTTTGCTGTTGTTACACACATATAGGTATGTGCATAGATACCGTTGCTGCTAAATACAACCTGCTCAGTCTGCACAGTTTTACTGATGTGCGCGTTTTCAGTGCTGACCGTTTGGCATTGGATAACCATTGGTGTGAATGCCACCAAGCTGATGGTTAGAGACATGAGAAAGAGCAAAAGTGAAGAACAGAAACTGAGCCCCAGGAAAGACCCTATATCATGAGGTTAGGAAGGGAGAGGATATTGTATCATAGGATTTTGAAATGGGGTGGGCGTGAAACAAAGAGAAAATCCAGCAATGTGCAGGTTCTAGAAGTAAAGGGCAGAAAGGGAAACCTCGGGTGAATTAGGCAATCTCTCCAGAATCCATCAAAGGAGGCTGAGGTGTGTCCCTTGCCTCAGCAGTGGGGGAAGGGAGGGCATCCTAATTGGGAAAACCTCGATGTAAAGGTGACAGCAGTAAAAGTCTTTGGAGGAAGGAATTAAGCGGGAACAGGAATTAAAAAGTGTTAATCCTTGAAGATATAGGCACAGGGGAAAAATTCTTGAATAGAACAGCAATGGCTTGTGCTGTAAGATCGAGAATTGACAAGTGGGACCTCATGAAACTGCAAAGCTTCTGCAAGGCAAAAGACACCATCAATAAGACAAAAAAAAAAAAACACCAACAGATTGGGAAAGGATCTTTACCTATCCTAAATCAGATAAGGGACTAATATCCAATATATATAAAGAACTCAAGAAGGTGGACTCCAGAAAGTCAAATAACCCCATTAAAAAATGGGGCTCAGAACTGAACAAAGAATTCTCACCTGAAGAATACCGAATGGCAGAGAAGCACCTGAAAAAATGTTCAACATCCTTAATCATCAGGGAAATGCAAATCAAAACAACCCTGAGATTCCACCTCACACCAGTCAGAATGGCTAAGATCAAAAATTCAGGTGACAGCAGATGCTGGCGAGGATGTGGAGAAAGAGGAACACTCCTCCATTGTTGGTGGGATTGCAAGCTTGTACAACCACTCTGGAAATCAGTCTGGCAGTTCCTCAGAAAATTGGACATAGTACTACCAGAGGATCCAGCAATACCTCTCCTGGGCATATATCCAGAAGATGTCCCAACCGGTAAGAAGGACACATGCTCCACTATGTTCATAGCAGCCTTATTTATAATAGCCAGAAGCTGGAAAGAACCCAGATGCCCCTCAACAGAGGAATGGATACAGAAAATATGGTACATTTACACAATGGAGTACTACTCAGCTATTAAAAAGAATGAATTTATGAAATTCCTAGCCAAATGGATGGACCTGGAGGGCATCATCTTGAGTGAGGTAACACAATCACAAAGGAACTCACACAATATGTATTCACTGATAAGTGGATATTAGCCCAAAACTTAGGATACCCAAGATATAAGATACAATTTGATAAACACATGAAACTCAAGAAGAATGAGGACCAAAGTGTGGACATTGTGCACCTTCTTAGAATTGGGAACAAAACACCCAGGGAAGGAGTTACAGAGACAAAATTTGGAGCTGTGATGAAAGGATGGACCATCTGGAGACTGCCATATCCAGGGATCCATCCCACAATCAGCTTCCAAAGGCTGACACCATTGCATACACTAGCAAGATTTTGCTGAAAGGACCCAGATATAGCTGTCTCTTGTGAGACTATGCCGGGTCCTAGCAAACACAGAAGTGGATGCTCACAGTCAGCTATTGGATGGATCACAGGGCTCCCAATGGAGAAGCTAGAGAAAGTACCCAAGGAGTTAAAGGGATCTGCAACCCTATAGGGGGAACAACATGATGAACTAACCAGTACCCCGGAGCTCTTGTCTCTAGCTGCATATGTATCGAAAGATGGCCTAGTCGGCCATCACTGGAAAGAGAGGCCCATTGGACTTGCAAACTTTATATGCCCCAATACAGGGGAATGCCAGGGCCAAAAGAATGGGAATGGGTGGGTAGGGAAGTGGGGGGCGCTATGGGGGACTTTTGGGATAGCATTGGAAATGTAATTGAGGAAAATACATAATAAAAAAAATTGTGATTAAAAAAAAGTGTTAATCCCAGCATTCGGGAGGCAGAGGCAGGCGGATTTCTGAGTTCAAGGCCAGCCTGGTCTACAAAGTGAGTTCCAGGACAGCCAGGGCTACACAGAGAAACCCTGTCTCGAAAAACAAAACAAAACAAAACAAAACAAAACAAAACAAAACAAAACAAAACAAAACAAAACGCATCATGCCAACAGGACTAGAAAAGCATTCCTGGACATTTGGAAATTTTGGGTAAATATCCAGCTGTTGTCTGAAGATGGTTTGGGGCAGGATTCCTCAAGATAACTTGGTCTCCGTTATTCAACAGATTCAGTGTGACCCGCCCACACCACAGAAAGGACCGTGCTTTATATTTGCAGCCGACTTGTTTGCGTGTTCATTGCATCTAAACATCTATGTTGGTGTTCAGTCAAAAACTGGATCCCATGACTTAGCCAAATTGGCACATAAAATTTACCATGGAAGTAATGGTAACCAAAAGTTTAGTGTACAAACATTAAAAAAAAAAAAGAACAGATTCATCGATGGAAAGAATTCCAGACAGAGCAAAGCATTTGAGACTAGGAAGTAAGAGAGGAGAGGAGGAAGGGTTTCCTTAGCTGAGCAACCATGATAAGCTTAGCGGTATGGGCGGTGCTGAGTTTGGGTAGGATGACAGACAGCTCACCGGTTATAAGTCAGAGGAAAGGGTGTCTTTCAGACACAGTGCTGGCTACTGTGAATAATTTTCCTGATTGCTTCCATTATTTCTTGTTATGACATATCTGTACAGGGTAATTTGAAATAGGTATATGAAGCTGAGTGTTGATAAACCGGTATAACACACCCTTTCCATCTCTTCAAACATTATTCTTACATGTTAGGAGTTTGGTACTTACAGTCACTTTGCAATATGTCAGGGTGTTAGAGATTCTTCTGTTTCTCGCCTCAATGTCTCCACAGGGATGCTAATGTGACTATACTACAGAAAGCCAAACCACCTCTTCTCACCAGTGTGTCTTGGCATCCCTGTTGAATATTTCATCTCTTTCTTTCCCAGCCTTTAGTGACAGCTATTCCATGGCCACTGCCTTCTACAGGGTTGACAAATGCATTTCTACAAATGAGTACTAGGAATGGATATTTGTCCTCTGGGTCTGTGTTATCTCTCTTAACACAAGGGCTTCCGAGCCCATCCTTGATGCTGCAAGTGATAAGACCCCCACCCCCTCTCTTTTTAAATCAAATGTGTTCTTATCCAATTTCAAACACATATACAACACCTTCTGATTAATCCCTCCCCCACCCTATCTTGTCTTCCCCCTTATTCATATTAACCCTCTCCTTGTTACTTTTAAAATCTGTTTTATAAGTACATCCAATTTTATATGCATACCCCATTTTGTTTATGTATTTACCCCCGATAGCATTTGCCTTGGCTTCATATTTTATCTACTGTGTATAGTATTAAGTACAGGAGTGCCAGTCGCCTTCTGGTATAAAGCTTACATCTCCTTTGGAGCTACGCCCAGGTATTGACTAGCGGGATCATATGGTAGCTGTCCCTACAGACTTTTCATGGGTCTCCATGCTATTTCCACACTAACTGTGGAGACTTACATTCCCACCTAAAACAGAAGAATGTCCCCTCTCACTTCTTTGCCAGCATTTGCTTGTTGACATCTTGGTGACAGCTAGTCTCTCAGGGTGGGATAATATCTCATCATGATTTCAGTTTGCATTCGTCTGAGAGCTAGGGGGACTGAACATTGTCCTTGTTCCTATCCATGCCCTGTTCTTTGTGGCATTGTCTGTTTATTCTTTCAGTGCACTTGGAGAAGATTTATTTATTATTGTTTCGATGTGCATGAATGCTTGACTGCATGTGTGGTTGTGAGACATGTGCATGCAGTTCCCTCGGAGGCCAGAAGAGGGAGTCGGATCCCTTGGAACTGCTGTACCGGAGGGTTATGAGCTGCCCGATGGGTGCTGATTCGGTGAGGACTTTGCCCGTTGAGCCAAGTTTCTGAAGTTGTATAATATAATGCTAGAAGTCCTGGCAAGAACAGCTGGGTCAGATAAAGAAACGTGGGGCATCCATAATGGAAAGGAAGAAGTTAGGTCGCTCATATTTGTAGATGGCATGACTCCATATATACAACTCCATGATGACTTCATAGCGGTAATACTAGGTAGCTTTGCCTTGATCCTGATTGTGGTAGAAACACTCAATCTGTCTCCATTCAGTGTTGTGTCAGTATAGCTGCTTTTAGCTTCCGTTTTCTTTTATGCTGCCTTCAGTGTTTAGAAGTATGTTCCGTCAATGCCTAATATGCTGAGAGGTCTAACTGAGGAGACAGATGCTGAATCTTTCTGAATCCTTGGAGATGACCATGTGGCTTTCGCCCAGCATTCTAATGATGTTGCTAGTGGTCTAGTGCTGCGATGAATTCTACTGCATCATGGTGGATATGCTTTTTGATATGCTCTAGGTTGTTGAAGTCAATTGGCTAGGTGTGGGGGTGTGGTGTGTGTGTGATGTGTGTGTATGTGGTGTGTGTGTGGTGTCTGTGTGGTGTGTGTGTGTGGTGTGTGTGTGTGTCTGTGTGTGTCTGTGTGTGTCTGTGTGGTGTCTATGTGTCTGTGTGTGGTGTGTGTGTGTGTGTGTCTGTGTGTGGTGTGTGTGTGTGGTGTGTGTGTGGTGTGTGTGTGTGTGTGTGGTGTGTGTAGTATGTGTGTGTGTGGTGTGTGGTGTGTGGTGTGTGTCTGTGCGCTTTATGTTGATGTCACTTTCTTTTGTGCAGTCTTTTCTTGTCCTCTGCTCTTTTCTTGAACTTGTGATCTTCCTGCCTCTTGGTACTTGAGACTCATAGGTCCTTGATGCTACACCCTCAAATTTGTTTTATTGAAAAAGAAATTTATATCTGTGTTCTTCCAGATGTAGTGGGGGTTTTTTGTTTGTTTGTTTGGTTGGTTTTTGGTTTTTTTGGTCTGATTCAGTTACGGTGTTATATTCGAGCCAGGTTATAGTAGCACACCTGCAGAGGCAGGTGCATCTCTGAGTTCAAAGCCAGCCTGGACTACAGAACAAGTTCAGGACAGCCAGGGCTACACAGATAAACCCTGTCACAAAAAATCAAAACAAATAAACAAACAAAAACAGGGTTGTATTGGTCTCATGAGGAGAGTTTAACCAATTTATGCTTTAGGGACTGGAGAGACTGTTTAAGTCGGTTTAAATCCCATACAGTAGAAAGCTGACATTGGTCACAAGCCTGTAGCCCCAGCACTGGATGGGATGCAGAGTGGGAGATCTATGACCGGGGCCTGGCTACCAGTCTAGCTCAATGACAAATGAGAAACAATCAAATTAATCGTTCAAAAAATGGATAAGGCAGAATCTAGTAG
Source organism: Mus caroli (assembly GCF_978045245.1). Taxonomy (NCBI): domain Eukaryota; kingdom Metazoa; phylum Chordata; class Mammalia; order Rodentia; family Muridae; genus Mus; species Mus caroli. Next base: position 73,472,857 of record NW_028227270.1, on the reverse strand, counting down.
AGCAGAATACCTTATGCTTTTCTGTGGCCTCCAGGGACACACATATACACACCTGCACACATGTACATGCACTCCTCGCACACATACACACACACACACACACACACACACACACACACCACAACCACTACCACCACCACTACCATGCCACACACCTACACATCTATGCAAAGAAAGGAGATGTGATTTTAATGCTAATGGAGTATTAAGAGGGACAATAATCGTGGAAGAAGAAAGAGTTCCTAAAAGTTTGGCCTCTGGACCCATGGGGAAAGTGTTTTTTCACACTCCACGGTCTGTCTGTAATGATCTATTAGATAGAGGCCTAGATCATAATTTTTTTTTTCTGAAGTTAAAAAAAACAAACCAAAAATATGTTACTATCTAATCTCCGGTCTCTTGTTGAGAGGCATGTACGTACCATTCCTGCGTCCGAGGCACATCTCTATCTTATGAATAAAATGGTCATGTAGCTTTGTTTGGATGTTGACACTGTCTGACTCTGTTTATAAGAAACAACCCGAATATTAAGTTCTTTGAAATTCCCCCTCTTGCTAAAAACAAAACAAAACAAAACCAAAAACAAAAAACAGACCAAAAAGCAAACAAAAAAACCCAAACCAAACCACCACCACCAGCAGCAACAACAATAACAAACCCCACAAAACATATTACTGCAATAATCAATAGCCACAGGCTTTGTAAAAATAGACCCCTTGTGAAAACAGTCCTGACTTCACCAATGTGCATTTAAAGGCCTGTAGGATAGTAAATAGTTACTTTAATTTGGGAAATAGTTTTGGTTCTAATGAACTTCTGCTTACACGAAATCGTTACAAAAGATTGTCTCAAGTGTCTGGCCCTGCACTGAGAAATCGCTCTATTTTAAAAATTAAATGGAGGAAATGATAAATGAGTGGCAGCGGCTCTGGTGCGGCGTAAGCTATCTCCGCTGCCCACCCGCACACCACATTAGCACGGACTCATCACTCAGTTAATTGCCTTTTGCTACAGCGAGCTTCTAATCTTGGAAATGCAACGATCATACACACAGAAACCCAGATAAGCTGTTTGGGCTGCGTTTTAGAAATGGGGGGAATCGGGTTTCTGCCACTGATACAGACGGGATTTCTCTTGGAGTGGCCTGCAGATTGCTTTTATATCAAATCCTTTCAACGACTGCGGTATGCTCAAAAGAGCACAGGGGTGAGGTCAAAAAGGGAAATTCCCAGTCTTCAGGAGCGTATTTAAGTCCTTGTTTGTGTCCATTAGATTAGAGCCCCATTAGGATAAAGGAAGGGATGAGAGACTGCCCATGGAACCTGCACAAGAGTCTGGCTCCCATGGTGTCTTAGAAAAGGGCCCCGCTAATCTTTCTGATCAGATATCCCAGGCAATACCTCTGACTGCCTGATAACCCTTACCTAGGGTTCTCATAATTGTCTTAGGCTGTCTCTGAAGCCCTCTATTTTCTTTCTGACTATTGAAAATAAAGAATCGGACATCTAAGTGGTGGTTTTGATATGTCGAGGATGTTATCGGAGGCCCATTCACTGTTCTTTTTCCTAGGCCAACATGATTTCTTCTTGATTGTTTGTGTTTGCAACAATCCAGTCGCTTTTGTGGCTTTATGTTGATTCTCAATATTATGAATTGTATTGTATTGTAGAATTTAAAATGAGAGAAGAGGATGATATATCCAATGTTCTGCATATATATATATATATATATATATATACATATATATATATGTGTGTATGTGTATTTATATGTGATTTTATATATATATATATATATATATATATATATATATATATATACACACACACACACACACACATTATAATGACTTGTGCAGCTTTTCCCTGAAGTAGTGATACTGCCCACCAATCCATTTTAAACTGTGTGTGTGTGTTCAATATGCTACCACTCAGCATCAAGGCCTTTAGAGGCTTTTTTGTTTTTTTGTTGTTGTTGTTTTGTTTTGTTTTTTGTTTTGTTTTGTTTTGTTTGTTTGTTTTTTAACTTTATCTGTATTTATTTTATGCTGAATTTATTCCCGGGCCATGAGTTTTTGTTTCTTCAGTTTCTTCTGGGATATCTTTTTCTTCTGTGCAACCTCCTCTTCTGGCTTTGGAACGATCTGTTCCTTCTCATTGAGGATCATCTCAATGTGGCAGGGGGAGCTCATGTATGGGTTAATCCGGCCATGAGCTCTGTAGGTTCGTCGGTGCATCTTAGGTGCCTTGTTCACCTGGATGTGTTCAATGACTAGAGAATCTACGTCTAAACCCTTAAGCTCAGCGTTACTCTCGGCATTTTTAAGCATGTGCAGCAAAAATTCAGCACTCTTTTTTGGCCACCGGCCCTGTGTCCAGCCCCACTGTTTGGCCTGGGTGCACCTACCGACTCCACCATTATACCGCCGGAATGGCACACACTGCTTCTTTAAAGTGACATTCTTCAGATACTTGGTGGCTTTGCGGATATGCAAACCCTTGATGGCCTGGGCGGTTTCCCCGGTGTTCTTAAAGTGAACACGAAGGTTTGACCCTCTTGATTTGCATGATTTTGTGGGGTTTTCTGGGTCAAGAGAGTAGCGAACCATCTTGGCAGGTGACCTCTGGCCGCTTACAGGAAGAGCTAGAGGCTCTTTTGTATCTTATAATGAAGTCTCCACTTATACTGGTGAGAATCCACGGGTTAGCTCTCTTAATGCTAAATATTTACAGGAAACGTGTAAATGAGTCTCAGGTCTATATTTGCCCTGAGTTTTTAAAGTGAAAGTTGAAACCAGACATATAAACACAGGTGGGCCACCTTGTGCTTTTGTTTTAGAAAAAAAAATATTTATTCTAATATGTGGCAAAGAGATGAACACCATTTCATCTCTGCCTGTATTAGATGGTTTTCTAGGAAGAGTCCCCAAAGTCAACTGTATGATCTGAGTCCTAATAGAGACATAAGATTTCAGATAGAGGGACATGGGGAACCCTGCTAGAAGAAGGATTACTGGTTCCTCGGAGCTGGAAACTGAGTCAGCAAAGCAAGCAATGTACCATTGATTTACACTGTTAGCCCTTTGAGAATCACTTGGTAGAAGTTCAAGGAGTACTAATCTTGTAATACACAGAGGACTTGAATGTCTTATGCCAGCCTTAGTTAAATCCCTGAGTCTTTTGCTTCAGACTCTCAGTTTGCTGGGATTGTAGACATGTGCCACACATTGGGCTATAATGAGATTTAAAGTTGTACACATGCACTAATTTTTGTAAACTTGTCAACTGTCTAGTCATCTGTGAGGCACTGAATGTGAGGCCACGTCTCCTGATCTTTCCTCTGCAAGTTGCAGCTCTCTCCTGGCCATCCTTGGCTTAGACACACACAGGACTATAAGGAAGGGATCTTTAATACTGTGTGTGAGGATGCAGTAAAAGTTACATTCTCATTTCATCTGAGAAGAAACAACAAGTTTAAATTTCCCCAAGGTTCCCGTGATCTTTAGAACCCATTTATGGATACTAGTCTGACAACTGACTGATAGCCCAAGATCTTTACCCTTAAACAAGGTTCACATCATCCCAGGGGAAGGTGAGAGATGTTTGGTCATGGTCACATTTCAAAATGATGCTTTAGGGATCAATATAGAGACCAATACAAGAGGTGGGTAGGGTATAGTAAGACTCAGGAAATTCATTTTCTCCTTCTTCATCCATTAAGTAGTAAAATAGAAGAAATAAAGAAAGAGCCTTGGGGAAATTCATTATTTGCACTTCAGAATTACTTTTAATAGAAATATTGTCCTAGAGGGAAATAAGTGGATCTTTAGGTCCATATGCTGTTCTAGTGGGTATATCTCGGAGATATTGTAGTAAAAAGTTTGAAGCAAACATTCAGATCTCCCATTGTTCCCCAAATACTCAGTGTGACTACAGTGTGCCCACCACCCAGGACAAGCACTATCTGGTTTTATAGCAGTGATTTTCTTTCCTTGTAGCTCACTAATACATCCACTAAAAACATAAATAGAATAAAATTTAAGCTTGCTGAAATTCCTGACCCCACATAGGCCTGCCATGGCCATCAATAGATGCTCAATAAATGTTGATTGATTGATTGGTTTATGGCTTTCCCCAATGCATTGGCTTCATTACGAAATCACAGAACAGCTGGGGTTAATAAAAGTTTAGGTTTGAACGGGGCACATAGCTACGTATACTAATTACAATAAAATATTAAAAAGCTACTCAGGGTAACACAGTTATGAACACACGGAATGCATACTGATGTGAGATTCACTTTGATGTAAAGCATTTTAAAAGCCAGCTATCTATCCTCAGAGTGGCCAGAATAGGAGTCCAGAGACGGACAAGGAGCATCTCAAATTCAGCAGAATGCTCTCTTATTGGCCCAGGGATGGCAATAATGCGAGCAGCAGCTGGTAGGAATCTGAGTCTATTCTGACTAGATCATGCTGCCTGAGAGTCTAATTTTGCCTCAGAAATCGTCTAATTTTGCTCACAGTGAGAAAAGTGGAATATTCCTTTAGTGTCAACAGACCAGATTGTATCTCCAGTTTGTTTGATGGGGGGGGGGGACGACTTGGTCCTGTTCCCAGATATGGCTCTCCTTCATGGATCGTTGGGCTACACCAAGTGTTTTGAACAAAGTCAGCTTCAAAGCAGGCCTGCTTTGAAGATCTTGGAGTTCCTCTTCACACCAGAGTTCCAGGGAGCCCACGTGCTTGGAAAGGGGAGCCCCTGCACACAGGAGCCCCCTTGCTTCTGGTCAACAGCCCTTTCCTCTGTGAACAGCTGAGCCCTAAGGATTTTATAATGGGTCCTAGATGCTCAGAAATTCAGGTTTGAGCAAAGCAGTCCCTTTTTCTCTGTGTGAGTTGGATCTACAGATCAGTTGATATATATAATATTCCCAGTCCAAACTATGTCTGGATTTAGGTGAGCCATGCATTACTTTTTAGTTAGAGACCTTTGGTGTTTTCAATGTTTCTTTTTATTTGTCTAGGAAGTAGCTATAGGCATAGGGATCTATTTCTTTGTCTGTTTTTTCATGAAAAGGATTTCCAGGTGGGGCGCATTGCCCATTTCTAATTCACCTGGTTTTAAAGCCGCAAGCCCTAAGTAATGAGCTGTGAAGGAGACCAGGTTAAAATGACCCAGGAAGAACTTGCAGCCTCCCGGGGGCCCTGGGCTCAGAGCTGTCCTCTGGATGAAGTGCCCTGTGTCTCAGCTTTGCTCTTCTGCACAGCTGTCCTGGGGCTATGACTAATCCCAGAACCTCGCTCAAGGCAGGCTGTGTTCCACTACAAAACTGGCTTTCTTAAAAATGAGCCTGGCACACATGTTGCAGGTGCTGTGTCTCCCATCCCACCCACACTCCAGGAGCATGAGGCTGCGGGACAGCTACGGGTTCTGATGTGCAGCTCTATGCACATCTAAGAATACTCGCATGGAGATGACCAGAGATCCTGCCAATCCCAGGGACCTTAGCCTTGTCTCTGGTGGCAAGTGGTCCACTTGGAGTAGAATGGGTTGTTAGTCTATCTGGGAGGACAGACATCTACCAATCTCAGGGAAGGTCTGCTGATTGAGGAGAAATGAGGCCAGTAAGAAGGAGAAGATGATCATGTAAGAAGCATCATGGGGAAGTATGGGAGAAGAACATCCATTTTCTTTTCAATATATACATATGTATATTGATATACACACATACATGTATTATAGACACATATATGTATATATTTTCTCATATCACATATAGCTTCATGAGTTCTAATCCTTTAATATTTTGCTTTCCTTTTTTAAAGTCCAAGAAAATATGTTGTGTAGCCTAGTATGTAATAAACATTTAAAAATATTAAATAGCTTACTTCACTTAGTGCTACACAGAATGGAGTTCCTTATGTAGCACCTATGAGTAGGATTTTACCCTTTTTTGAGACCCGATGAGTGTTTGGAGTTCCTGGATAATTTCTAGATATTGTTGTTGTTGTTGATGATGTTGATGTTGTTGTTGTTAAACAGGTCAAGCTCTCTGGGGGGAAATTTTGGAGTGTGCTTTAAAAAAAAGTCTGGGCTGTCATGCACATGATTTTTATGCTGGCTGTTCCTTTCTGGTATTCCCTACCCCCATCCCTCTTCCCTCTGTGGATTGAATAAAGGCAGTCTCAGAAGTGGAGAAGTTATCCCTCACCCTGACATTTCATTTACCTGGGAGTACAATAATCGGAGAAAGAATCAAATACTTGAACATTTTGCTTCAGTGAGCACAAGCTAAATATTTGTACCGCACTGGAAAGTGATAGTTTTCTTCAGAACTTAAAGGAGAGAAAAGGCGACACGTTCAGTGGCTGAAAGGCACACACTGGCAAGAGCAGAGCTCTTCCCTACGCGCCCGTCCACGAAGCTGGATAACCTTGGAATTAAAGTCCTCGGAGATAATATTTTATCAGCTGCTGTTTGATAGACAGTGGCTGAAGGGGTCTGGATAAGAGGCGAGGTGGCGTGGTGGTGCCTAAAAGGGGAAGCATTTTTTAAAGTGTGCTGCAGAGAAGGAAGCAGCTGGGTTTAATCAGTAATAACACGTGGGAGGTGAGAGCAAGTCGAATCCCGGGCTGACGTTTGAGCAGAGGGAGAGGGATGGATGACATTGCTGTCCAAATCAAAGTAGCCATCTATAATTAGCTCCACCTGGGCTAAAGCATGGTGCTCACGGGCTGTCCCCAGCCCGTTGATATTTATGGTGCTGCAATATGTTCCGTGAGTGATAGCTACAGATGAACCAAAATCAATATACAGCATTCCATGGACAAGCCCCGGGGTTCATGTTTCATTCATCCCTGTCTTCCCTGCGGCCGATGTGGCTCTTCCTTCCAGTAGGTGTTCAAAAATGCCTGAGGAGTGAGGGAAGAGGCATGCCTGCCTGCAGCCCGCATGCCTGCAGCGCACAAGAGATGGCTGCTTCCCTTTAAAGGTACATGTGTCCACTTCCAATTCATTGTTCGCTTTGCTGAGCTGCGTGATTATCTGGGTCTATGGTAATCTAGCACCACATGTCATATTTTTTGTCACGAATTAATAACCAAATGTTTAGAGACGTCTGCTTTAGAGCACACGCAAGCTTGTCATTGGGAGGAAACATTGAACAAGGTGGGGTGACAACACAGGCAGCCAGAACTTACTCTTCAGTCCATTTGTTGGCAGTAATCATGTTATCTTTTTGTATAGTGTTCCTCAATGGCATCTAAACCATCATTCCATCACAGGTCTTTCCTTTCCTGTCAAAAACCTTTTCATAGATCCAAGACCCAGTGGAGTGGTCTATGAGACACAGCACTGTCTCTTGCCAATTCTGCCCCAAGAGAATAACCAGGCTTACTACATGCAGTCTAGGGTATTTCTGATACAGTCACAATACATGTAAGGTATGAGGGGAGCAGGTGACAGCCATTCTATAAATCAAGAGTGTTCACTCTTGTATGTGTGTGACTGTACACATTATATAGCTACACTTTCCTATCCCTTAGTGTATCTGTGGATAGTGTATGTGTTCACATGTGTCTAAGCAGTTGCATGCACGTGTGTGCATACACGAGGAAGCCAGCAATCTGTCCCCCCTCCATGGTTCTTTGCCTTATCTGGGGGGGGGGCATAATTAACCCAGCTCTCGTGGATTGGCTAACATCTTGGATGACCAGGGAATTCTGGGAATCCAGCTGCCTCTGCCCTGTTCATTGCATTTCAAGGGTTACAGATGCACGCTGCTGTGGACATTTTCTATGGGAACCTGGGTTCTCATTCATGGCTCATACTTTACCAAGTGAGCCATGTTTCCAGTCCTATGAGACTAAGGTCACCTTTAGTCAACAATTCCCTTCCCTTTCCTTCCCTTCCCTTCCCTTCCCTTCCCTTCCCTTCCCTTCCCTTCCCTTCCCTTCCCTTCCCTTCCCTTCCCTTTTCCTTTCTTTCTTTCTTTCTTTCTTTCTTTCTTTCTTTCTTTCTTTCTTTCTTTCTTTCTTTCTTCCTTCCTTCCTTCCTTCCTTCCTTCCTTCCTTTCCTTTTTTGGTAGTACTGAGAATTGAACCTAGGGAGTCATGAGTGAGAGGCATGTGCGTGTCCCACAGCTAAGCTCCCTGTCTCAGTTGACTCAGTTCCTGCTTAAAACACAATTTGGCTTAAGGTGTAAAGTAAAATGACTCAAACGTAGATTATCTCTGAGACTTCAATGATAATTAGCACCGATTTTGGGGGACATCATCACATAAATATTAAGTGCAAGGATTCTGTTACGAGACAAGGGAGGTTGTTATTGGAACCATTGATAGTGGACTTTTAGTGTTTCAACTTCATGTATAAAGTAAAAATTCAAGCATGTCAACTTATTAGCATCGTGAGTGCTAGTTGTGCTAATGCTTATGAAGTGGTTATCAACATATGGCAAAATGACTCTCATAAAACTACCCACCATCCTAACCACCACCATCATGCCATCATCTGCACCACCACCACTGACGTCACACCACCATCCTCTCCATCCTCACCATCCTCACAAACACTATCATAACTCTATTATCCTCACCACAACCATTATCTTTGTCTTAACCCCATCACCACACCATTGGTCCACCTCCCTCACCATGGCTATCATGTATTCATTCTATCACAAGCCATTGGAAATCCCCAGCAGCCAGGTACCAAGGCAGCTTCAATCAGAACGTATTCTATGAAGTGAACATTTTCTGAAATTAGAAAACTCTAAAGAGCTTGCTCCCTCAGATAAAAGGCCCATCTTTGGTCTCCCACAATTGCTATCACAGAGATTCAAAGAAGATACTGGGGAAAAATACCACATGGGGAAGGCGGTGGTGAGAACGATCGATCAGCATCCGTCTCTGAGGTGATATTTTTCTGGGGTTTTGGAGTCTGTAAAATTATATACGTGTATCCTACTAACAGTGAAGACATCTGGTTAAATCAAATAAACTAAATTAGCCACATGTCCAGTGTATAAAATTAGCAATCAGAGAGGGAGGGAGAAGGGGGAAGGGAGGGAGGGAGAGAGAGAGAGAGAGAGAGAGAGAGAGAGAGAGAGAGAGAGAGAGAGAGAGAGAGAATGTATAAGCATGGCTTAAGCCCATCAAGTGTTTACTGTGTCTAGGTTAAGTTTCAGCTAAAACAATGTAGATAATGGGGATAATTTCTTGAAGAGAGAAAGAGAGAAACAAAACCAAGAAGGCCTCTTGGTGAACAAGGAAACTTAACACAGGAGCGTTCTGCAAACACTTCCTCACTGCCTTTATGCAAACTGTGCTAATTAATCTCATACAAACACGGGGAGTTTTGTAAAGCAGGAGCCCGAGTGCCATTTTATGGCCATGTAATTTACAAGTCCTCAAATTACATTAGAATCAGCACACATAGTGTTTACAGTTTAATTACATGGTTCTTTACCACCCCCAATCAAGTGTTATTCACTCTGAGAACCTGCTTTCCCCAGTCCTACCTAAAAGAGAAAACATTTTTATGCTGGATTGGAGTGGTAAACATGCAAACTTGGCCATTCTGGAAGGTAACAAGGATGCGATTCAGAGTAAACAATCCCTATTGACAGAGATGCCAGGGGACTCCCGGGAAGAATGAGGATGAAAAGGGATCAACGTTTTATATAAATAGCATTTCCTTATTGCTTCTGTTACACTAAGAAAGAAGAAACCTACTTACTGCTCACTTACTTTTTAAATCTAAAGGCAGACAGGCTCATCATGCATATTTAAATTATTATTAGTGTGTGTGTGTGTGTGTGTGTTTGCATGTGGAGTCACTTCACTTCATTTTCTCTACCTTTATTTAGGTTCTGGGGATCGAACTTGGCTATCAGTCTTTCGTCATAAGTCCTCTACCCATTGACCCATCTTGCTGGACCTCATGTTTTGTATTAAAAATATATTTTTTTTTTAAATTAAGAAATATCCATCAGGCAACATATCACTGCAGATTTGTGGTAAGAATAAACTTTTAAAAGTAAGTTCCACCCTTCAACTTTTAGATGTAAATGTCTATTAAATGTCTTATAGGTATTTCAACATGTGGGAAAATGCTTCTCTGTGATAATCTTTGTCATGTAACAGTGAAATTCTGAGACTAGAAAAAAATTCAGTACTATCCATGATTATTTATCTTTGGTCAAGGGGTATAAGCTCTTTTTTAGCCTTATTCTTTTTATTATTAATATTATTGATCTTCTTTTAGATAGAATACAAAATAATGGGTTTCATATGACATTCTTTTATGTTTTTTTGTTTTGCTTTTATTATTTTATTTGTTTACATTTCAAATATTGTCCCCCCTTCCATGAATCTCTCCTGTCCTCCCCTCTCCTTTGCTTCTAAGAGGTGCTCTCCCACCCACCTACTCACTCCTGTCTCACTCCTATAGCATCCCTCTTCTTTGGGGCATCAAGCCTCTGCAGGACCGAGTGCCTCCCCTCCCATTGATACCAGATAAGGCAGTCCTTTGTTTCATATGTACGGGAAGCCATAGAATAGTCCATGTGTACTTGTTGGTTGGTGGTTTAGTCCCTGGGAGCTCTGAGGGGTCCGGTTAGTTGACACTGTTGTTCTTCTTATGGGGTTGCCATCCTCTTCGGCTCCTCTATCCTTTCCCTAACTCTTCAATTGGGTCCGCAGGCTCAGTCCAATGGTTGGCTGTGAGTATCTGCATCTGTCTTAGTCAGGTGCTGGCAGAGCCTCTCAGAGGACAGTCATACCATGCTCCTGTCTGCAAACACATCCTGGCATCCTCAATAGTGACTGGGTTTGGTGTCTGTGAATAGAATGGATCACTAGGTTTAGCTGGGTCCTCAGGTTCTCCCACCATAAGACATTCTTGTACCTGCATATTGTTCTTTTAATCGTTACATTCTCATGGCTTCTTTCCTTCCTGTAGAGCCCTCTTACTTTTCTGCTTAGTCCCCACCTTTGTTTTCATGTCACACATATGTGCACATGTGCAGGAATGTCCTTAGATATAGCTTCCACATATAAGAGAGAACCCGTGACATTCCTCTGGGCTCCAATCATCTAATCACCTATAACACAGGGATATGAGAAATGTAATCATCATCATAGTAATAATAATCTCAGTTTCCCCCCATGCTACTGTGATCATACATCCAACTGGAACTAGAGGACTGTCAATACTTGTTCAGGGTCTGTCTCTGCAGCTGATTGGTAGATCCTAAGCCAAGTTAACTGCATCCTTGTTTGTGTTCCTAGGTTACATAGCAACTTGTGAAGCCCGATACTTCAACTTCTTATTTGGTGACTGGATGAGTTCTATTAGGCATTAGTTATCTGATGAGTGACACAGGAGGCAGTTTCTGAGACATAATTTTGAATTCTCTCCTTTGAAAACTAAAGTTTATCAAAGCAATCCCCTTTTGAACCTGTGGGACCACCTGCACATTTTTATTTTTAAATCATACCTGGTGAGTATTGTATAGAATTGGTCATTATTGCCCGAGTTTTGAATGTGCAGATGTAGTTAATCTGGTTAAAGGATTATTCAACTTTACTTAAATATTCCAAGTTTTATAAATTGGGATTCAGGAAGTTAAGCTGGCTGTGTGCTTGGCCCTCTCCCTTTCCTCCATACTGCCATCTTTAGGGAAAGCAGAGCATCCTTTGGAATGCTAGCAATTGTCCCTCTTGCCCAGTTCATTGATTGGTTTTTATGAGGCCTCCGAATGTATGTTGACTAATAAAAATTAGCTTTGTTCTGATATGAAATTGCAGAAACATATAAACCATGTAGGTCTACTGTGGATGAGGTGTGCGTCTATAGAACCCCGTGCATTTTCCTTTCGGCAAGCAGCAAGGACACATGTCAAATGGTACTTAAGGCTTTCGTGATCAATGTTTAAAGCAGTCTCCTTCTGTTTGCAATAGATACAAATAAAATGTAGACATCTGAACCAGGAGGCTCACTTTTGGACATGGTTGGCCCTGAGATATAAATATTTAAATGACTTTCAATCTGGAAAGAAAATTAAACATATGACATATCATTACCGTCCGACAATTAGCCAAATGCCATCTAAAATATACATTTATTTCAAATTCTAAAGCTTTGGAGGAGTGTTGTGATGCCACACACAGAGGAATATGGAATATGATAGATTTGAGCAGCAAGTGTTGAAAATTGGGAAAAATACAGTTGATTTTGTCTTCCCCAATTCATATTTGGTTCTATGTCAGAGAAAGAATAAAACAGCAATATAGGATTTGGATTCAACCACAAAACTGGATGGTGACAGAGACAGCGACCAAGGCATCGGCTTGAGAGTCTTTGTGGCATAGAAGTACCTAGGAGTGTTCTTTGGGTCAGGCCGTGAATTAGTAAGCATTCACTGTGGAGCCACGTAGCAGTCAGTCCTTCTGATGACGTATAAATCATAAGGCACATGGGTGTTATACATATGACAGCTGGAGTACAAAAAGCAGCCATTGTATTAATCAAAAAAACAATGTAAAAAAGTTTTAACATTGTCCTCCCCCCAGCCCCCGGCAAGCATGTGCCATGCAGTTTAATTTGTAGATAAGCCATTGCATAGTTTTGTATGAACATGTTACTACCAAGGAACAATTAATGTTTTCACTCAGTAAGAAAAAATTCAACGTTTTTCCCCGACCTGGAACAACTTAGAAATGATCTCCTTAGACACTTGGGCTTCACAGTGAGGCAGCAGACCCAGGCAGTTAAATGATTTACTCACTGACGCTCTCAGGCAAACAAGGAGAGAAGCAGGGCCGAGCATTCTCAGAAAGAAGACATTTTCCAATAACAAATCAATGAAAGTGACAATTATTTGAAATATTTTATAAAAGAACAAATTTTAAAGGATTTTTATAATTTATTTCTAATATTTTTATATTACTTATAAAATATAACTTAATAATAAAAGCATTCATAACTCCGTGACATAGTTCAATGACAGAGAGCTTGCCTATTATATCTGAGTGCTGGGGTCAATCCCAAGAACAGCACAATTAAAAAAATAATTTTAAATAACAATTACTTACAAAAAGCCCTTTTTAAAAGCCTCTGAAGCTGGTCTGGGGAGATGGCTCGGTTTATAGTGCACTTGAAAGCATGAAGACCTGAATTCAAATCCCTGAGGCCCACATGAAAAGCTGCAATGTGGTGGTACATACCTGTGCTCACAGCAATAATGAGGTGAGGCAGAAACCAGGAAATACCCAGGGGCTAGGCATCTAGCCTGCAAAGTTACAGGTCAAAGGGACACAATCTCAAACAAAAGGAATCTGAGAGCCAAAAACTGGGTTTTTCTCTGGCCACCACCTGAACCTGCACTGATAGACACACACACACACACACACACACACACACACACACACACACGAACATACATGAACACACATGTTCACACACATACATGCACACACACACAAATGTACACACACATGCTCACACACATACATGATCTCACACACACACATACACACATGCACACACACAGAGAAAGAGAGACAAGGGGAGTTCTGAAGCTCCTATTGTGTTTTATATGAACATATATATCCTGAAACAATCTTATAGGTGCTGATATGTTTATGTTGTCACATTAAACGCTACCACATGTATGCTGGGTGTTACAATTGAGTCATTGTCATATTAAAGCAGAGAAAACAAAGTCAATAAATACTGCATAGGTGTGTGCACATGCACACACCTGTGTTTATGTGTGTGTGTGTGCGCGCGCGTGCGTATGTGTTTCCCAGTGTCATACACTATGTAGAAAAGCTAGAACTCATGTTTCTGAGTCTTGAACACATGTATTTTCTGTCTGTCTTCCCTATCACCATGATGATACGGTAAACAAAGGGATAGTAAGGAACAAGTGGATCAAAATATAGAGTGGACAAAGGAAATGAGAAGGGTTAGTGTGGATGCAGAGGGTAAGGAGGGAAACTGAAGGCACTGTCAATGTCTTTGTCTTACTAGCAAGCCTTTCTTCAGCATGGAAGTCATCTGAAGACTTGTAGTGCTGTGCATAGCATAGATGTTACAATCAACCTAGGAGTTATCATAATAAAACCCCCAGGAAGAATTACAATTAACTTCAGTCAATTATTTCTCAAGGATCCCAGCTTCAGCTCTAGCTAACAAGAATCCTAATGAGACAATTAATGTTAGCTAATATCAGCTTGATTGATTTAGAGGGTGTATATAATTATATAGATGTATGCATATAAAAGTATGCGTTAATGTGTTGGTTGTGTGCATTCGGTACCTATCTGTTGTATTCACAGCTAATTCTCAAAATATTTTGAAAGAAAGAAAAAGATAAGATAGAAAAGGAAAAGAAAATGGAAATCTCCATAGATTAAAAGATGAGCTGTGAAAATCAGTTATGCTGGAGACCGGAGGTGATGGGAGCAACCCCTGATGATCAGATTGATAGATGAACTAGACTATATGAAGGGTGATAGAGATAAAGATAATGAGGAAAGATGGTGAGCAATTGTTGAGTACTGACCCTGTACCAACCACTTCGGATAATGATCTTTCTATTCATCTAAATTTTGGAGGTGCCATCACTATCCCTGTTTTATATCTTTAGAAATGGATACCCAGCAAGATTCAGCAATGTTCAAGGACTGCTAAGGACTGCCTTGAATGCTTGCATACTATTCAGTAGCATTTGGTGTGCAGTAGAGGCTACATGTTGAGGCCTCTGTGCATTTTATTTTCAACTTTCCATGCCCACACAAGGCTTTATTATTTCAGAGAAAGCAGACAATTTTATTTAAACCAATCAACTACCAGCATCCTCACTATACTGAAGAATCAAGAGTGGAGAACATTTATGGCTAAGATAAAGCTTCCTCTTTCCACTCTGTCTTGAAGCTTAACTAGAACCTGGGGACGGAACGTGGATAATCTAAACCTCGAATTTCAGAGGACTTGGAGGGACCCTACCCTCAGAAGTCTCCCCACAACTCCTGTCTGCTGATGAAATATCTGAACCTGAAATCTGGGGTTTTGATAGAGGGAGAAGAAAAACAGAGATTTGGTTTTGATTGAGTCATTTCATTTGTATTCTTTAAAATAATACAGCTTGTCTCACAAATCACAGTTTGTGTTTTATCAGTTCAATTTACTGCAAGGGAATCCGTTCCATGCCTGACACAGAGTAAACATCCCACACAGCAGCCAAGTTGTACCAAGGTATGAAGCATTGAAGATAGAGACTTTTCTTGACGATAAAACATTACGATCACTAACAACAATGGCACTAAGTCCATGTAGAGTTGTTAGATAATCCAGTGATTAAAATTACAAACAATATGAACATTCTCTTAGATGAACAGAGAAACAAGGCCCATGACAGGAATCCCCACTTCTCCAGCTGAGATATCTTGGCCCATCCTATCTCTCCTCCTGGTGAGTAAATTCCTTGGTGGAATCTAATGGGAGATCTAATTTACCTTCAGTGTTTCAGATTAAGTACTCTGTATAGAGTAGGTACTTAGTGATAGCTCTTTCTTTCTTAGTGATGGCTCATCTCCAAATAATCAGGGTGAGAAAACTCTCTGGACACTTATGCTTTGAACTTTATATTAGACATTTTCAAAAAGAGCCCAAAGGAGCTTCAGGGAAAGGTGGATTGGGGAAAAATACTGAAGAAAAGTAGAATACAGATTATATTTGTTTTCTTTTATGCATGGTCCCCCACATAGCAAGAACTCACAAAGAGTGGCACTGCCAGGTCTCAGGGTACTAGAAGAAGTCAAGTTAAATGTAAAGATAGAGATGACAGAGTAACCTATGCAGAAACAAAAGGCAGCCTGATGTGGAGAGTGACTGAGAAGAATTTGTGTTCAAGGTGAGACTGTGAGAAAACATTGACCTACAGTAGAAAAAGAAAATACATTAGAAATGTTAGAGATGAAAGCTAGAATTTTAAAGCTGCAGCACCCTTAAACTTGACCTTTAGCTATAATAAGAGTAGACTAGAGTAAGAGGTTGAATCCCAAGTAGCTGAAGGGGCCCAGACAACTTCATTTAAAGGAACATTTCCAAAGGTGACATTATGGTTTATGGAGCTTCCCCCCTGCCACCTCTGGTTGGGTTAAACATTTTTTCTTTTATAATGACTTTTTGGGAAAAATTCCTGTCATGTAACGTTCTCTGGGAGCTATACAGAAATGGTCTGGTCATCCCAGATAGAGAGCATACCCATAGTATGATGAAGAGAAATGATGTAAGACTAGCTTGGTGAAGCACTGCATTTATTGATGTTACTTACAGAAACATGGACAGCTCAAAGGAAGTTGCCTGGTGCCTGATGGGTATCTGTAGTGCTGAAGAGTCCCACATGCCAGTCATCCTTCCACTTCAAATATAGCACCAGGGAAAGTCGGTTCCTCATGAAGACTCATGAGTCTCTGTAAATCCCTGACTGCATGAGGGAATGCTAGCAGGCCACACCTCCTGAGGGTATCATATGGATGATCACAACTGCGACGATTCAGGGTAGCAATGTTCCTGTCCAACCAGAAGGAAATAGCTATATAGTGTGCCTCATCCCAAAATCAACAGAAGATTCTGAAGAGGTGATAAAGACATATTGTTCAGTTTAACTCTTATCTTGCAAGGGAGCATCCATGATCAAGAATGTCCAACCTATTCTAAGAGTTTCTAAGCCGAATCACAGTGTGTGAGTGCTTATGTCAGAGGTAGGGTGTGTGTGAATGTGGGGTAGAATCACAGACATTGTCAACAATCTTTAGAGACATGGTGAATATTCTCTTCCAGGCTTTCACTTTGGGGGAGCTAATGACATTTTGACATTCTGCTTCCCAAAAATTAATGGCCCTCAGTTTTAAAAAATGACTTAGACTGTTGCGGTGAGGTGTTTACTGTAGTGCTTTGTGCTCCTGGGAAGGCAGCTCTACCAGCCACCCACCCAGAGAATCTTTGGATCTGCTGATGAAAGAAACATACACATTAGATTATTTTTTTTAACATGTCTTATTGACTCAGTGGCTGGGCACTTCTAAGTCTCCTGAGACTAGTGTGCCCTTTCCTCTGGTGCTCCTGGCTAAACACCTTCTAAATCTACCTTTAACTTTGTTGCCCAGTTACCTTCTGTGATGTCCATTGATCTTTATTGCCCAAAATGCTTCCAGGCTGCTCTTCCATGGGCTGCTTTCCCTATCTGCCTACATTTTGGATGATATCCCTTGTAGCTCTGAATCTATCCTGTTTCTCTCCCCCAAGTATGGCGATTTCCCATCTCCACATGTTCCTCTCTGCCTCCTACCTGTGCAACTCTAAGTGTCCCACCCTGTGCCCAGCCAATGGCTGCTAGCATTTTTATTGATAGATTAAAAACCAATTGGGGACAAGGACCTTCAGGTTATGGATATGCAGATTCCTGAATAAATCAAAGCATCAGAATCACTCCCCTGCATTTCACCATTTCTGTCCAAATATGAAACAAAACAAAATACCCCAAACTCTTCTCTCAGACATAAATTGAGTATAACCATAGCAATTAAGTAAATTATAACATATAATATACAATTAACATCTAGTCTATCATATTTGTCAATTAGATAAAGTACTCTACCATCATTCCTAACTTAAAGAGTTTATGATCCTATACCTGAATTACGTTTTTATCTTAGCCTGTAACACCATCTGAAAACCATGTTTTAAATTTTATATCATATCTTTAATGTTAAATAACTTAACTTTGCCAATGGTACTATAATTAGTCTTCAGCCCCGTCAGAAATATGAGAACAAATTAAATATTACATGAATCTATAGGAAGCATCAGACATAGCTTTTTTTTTTTTCTGAAAACAACCTAGGTATAATATTCACACATGCAGGTAAAGCAAGACGGCACTCAGCCACAACTAGAGCTCAGACATAGCTTTTAAAACTTAAACAATTGTAGAGACAGTTGACGACCTGAACGATTTCCTAATTTCTTATAACATTGGAACATCTATCTTTAGCCTTTTCTGGCAGACTCAGCAAAGAAGTAGGAATATAAGGGACTATCTTACCCAGTATTGGCAGAGATTTGTAGTCAACTATCCCAGATCTGTTTGTCCATTTTAGATAGCATTTTGTCTGAAGATGAAATAGACAATTTCTGTCTCATGGTTACCTTGTCATGATACCAAAGACCAATGGATATCACAGAAGGTAGCCAGGCAGCAAAGTTAAAGGTATATTTGGAAGGTTGTTTAGCCAGGAGTACCAGAGGAAAGGGCGTATGAGCCACAGGGACTTAGAAGTGCCCAGCCACTGAGCCAGTAAGGCACATTAAAATATGCTAATGTGTGTGTGTGTGTCTGTGTGTGTGTTTCATCCACAGATCCAAAGAGAGCCTGGGCAGGTGGCTGGAAGCACAGCCTTCCCAGAGCATAGAGTGGGGTAGATAAAACTACACTCAAAATAAGACTCTAAATAAGTCTAGTCCCAGATCAGCAGTCAGTATCAAAGGATGTTTCTCTGCTTCTCCTTCAGTCTATATTGCCATGTGATCCTGATTCCATGTTATTCTGTCTAGGTCTCGAGGCCAAGCATTCATAGATCGAACCCTATGAAACTGGACACAATGAGCCCTCCCTTCAGTTGCTTCTGTGAGGTATTTAGTCACAGTGATGAAGAGGGTAACTCTTGAGGAGGTAATCCAGTTCTTAACTCCACACAGTGATGCTTGGAGATATAAGGCATTTCCCATATAATCAAAGCAGATTTACACTGAACTGTTTTCACCAGGACTTCTTCATCATTTTGCTCTAGGGTCCCAGAAAGCAGACCTCAGGTACAAGTTTATAAATATGGCAAAAGTTGAGGTGGCAAAAACTACCTCTTCATTTTTATATTTCATTGGATAGATCATACCTTCCCTCTTTTGTTGATGTTCTTCCTATCTTGAAAATGGAGAAAGAACAAGCTAAAAGTTTTGTTAGGCAAAATGCCAGCATCCATTCTAAAGTATTGTGTCTACGCTTCATTGGTCATATAGAAAACATTAACCTTGGGAATTATTTAAGGAAATTGTCGAGGAGGAAGGATATTCAAAGAAAAGTTCTAAGTATTGCATGTTCAAAATGTGGGGGGAAAATGCTAGGCTCTTTTAACCAGGACCATAAAGAGCTCTGAATGAACGTGGGAATTAATGTCAGAGAGGTCTGAACATCCTGATGTCTGAGATCACACACGTGGATCTTCTGTGCCTCAGGTCCTCATTTTATTCAAGGAAGTAGGGTGGGCAGATTGGGTTACCTGATTTAGTAATGACACCTTCTAATTTATAGTCAATTCCACTTTGGGAGAGGTTGAAAACAAATAGAACCTGAGAATAAGCCCAAGGGAATTGTTTGCTTTTAGAATAACACGCATTATCAACTTATATGCCATCTGATGATTCTAGGTTCCCCAAACATCTCAACATGGATTTCAGCATTATTACTAAATAGAAAACAGTTCTTGTAGTTCAGACATCATTTGTTTTCCTTCAATGTCACATCTTAGGAGCTCTGAACAGCTACAAAGTCATCAGTGTTGCAGTAAGATTGTCACTGCACTTGGTCTGTACAGGCCAACCCTTCCTGCGGTTCTCAGAGCAGAGGGTGGCCTGATTCTTACCTAAATCACTACGGATCTTTTATAAACCTTGAGTCCTTTTGAACTTCTCATCCCTGGTGTGCTCCACCACTGAACAAATCTGAAGACCCAACTATATCAGAGTGCTTTGTGTGAATCACACTTTCCCTTGGGTTTGATTGCCCCTTGGAAGTTTTTGACCATCTTGGGAGAAGCAGGTGAATTGGGGTTGTTAACATTTTTTCCTGAAGGACAGGAACATGGTGGCCTTTGATTACTATTGTTCTTTTTTAAACCTATTGTTTTATCTCCTGCTTTTCCATGATTAGCTGGCCTCAAGGTCTTACTTTTCAACAGTACTGACTGAATGCCCTTTCCATCTTCGTAATTGCCTTGCCTGTCTCTGGCGTTGCACTTAAGCTTCCTAATGATGACTTAGGTGCAGTGATCGTTTAATGTGATGAGAAATTCGTGATGGTATTTCCTTCTAAACACCACCATTGACTAGTATGGGAGGGTTAAGGTTGCTTTCTATCTCTTTGTTCTTGTTCTCCTCCTCCTTCTCCTCTTCCCCCACCTCCTCTTCCTCTCCCTCCTCTTCCTTCACTTCCTCCTCCCTCTCCTTCTCTTCCTCCTCCTCCTCATCTTGTTTTCTGTCTTCATCTGAAATACAAATTGAAAAGACGGTTTCAGAGTATGCCTATACACAAGTCCAGTGCGAGGAGCCTGGAAATGCTGAAACAGATGCTGCAGGTGTAAACAGCTTTCTTATCTCGGTTCCTGGATTTTACATCCTCCTAGAAGACTCTGTACTGCAGACGAGGGTTATTGGTACAGATGGTAAACTGCCGGAATGCCCAGAAGGTTCAAGCTCATCTGTGTTTCGGAAGAAGGGGAGGTTCGACTGTTGTCGGACTCACAGGTGTTTGGAAGCTTCCAAATTACCTTCAGGTTTTTCTGTTTTACCTTGCTTTAACAGATGTCTCAGGCTATATGTTGGATGCATCCGCTCCTTATGGTGTCCAAGTGTTTAAAATAGGAAAGAGCGTCCCAAGAGCAAAGGGGCGGTACTGAGATCTTGGCTTAGCATCCCACTCAGTCATTACAAATTGAAGCTCTGAGCTGCTCCTGTCTCTGGGCGGCTGCCACTTTATTTTCTCCTTTGGTCACTGGCTCTTCACTTTCTTGTTTTGCAGAGTTCTTAGAGTATAATCATTTTGGCACAGACATTCCATTATTCTGGACCTCTCTTCCTTGTTCCTGTTAATAGTTTCTCGTAGCCCTTGGCCACAACAGGTGCACCTAGGCGGGGACCACACACTTCCAGGTGTTCCATTTGAATGGATTCTATCAAACAACACCAGAATAACAGCCTTTCTGTGAGAGGAGATTGAAATAGACATGTATTGGCTTACTTTCCCAAAGCAGGAAACTTTGTTTCTCAACAAGAACAAAAGCAGAATAAAAATAAATTAGACGAGTGGATAGTGGGATGTCCTCTTTGCCTAACTTATACCCAGGGAATCGTTCAACCTGCAGTGTTCTCTCATGCAGCTCATCTCATACTGCTTTGAATAGAGAATTTCTGAGAATAGCATTTCCTGAAATGTATTCTGTGGGAATATTTTCATAGGTCAGATTTGGGGGAAAGTCCTGCATTGACAAAGAGGTTGACTGGTCCCCTGATGTGTGATGGTAAAATACCTTTTTAAAAAAACTCTTAGAGCTTCTTAGAGACATTTAAATAATAGGTTAATTTGTAATTTAAAATCTTGATCAGTATCATTTAGGATTTACCAACATTTATTTAAGTGAGAGGAGTATTTGACAGTCAAGTGTCCCTTGGAATATGCCTTAAAAAATGTTTACTAAGACAAAATATTAAGGCCCAGGAGGCCCATATATAGTAGTAGCTTGCCCCCTGGGAAGACAAACACCTAATTAATGATGTTTTTAGAATCTAGGGTGAAAGGAAGTAACTTTAGAGGGCTTTGTGGATTGTACAGAACGTTATAGTTGCTTCCCTAATGTCTGTCACTTTCTTATGCTATGGAGGTCCTGTTCTTTGAAAAGATCATCTCCATTGTTCCCATGTGTTCTAAACTGAGCTGTGTCACCCAAAAGTCATACAATATAGCCTGACCTCTTCCCAGTGTGACTACATTGGAGATACAAAGCCAATTACTGATAAACAATGTCATGAGGATGGAGACCCAACCCAGCAGTGCCTGTGTCCCTAGGAGACGAACCTGAGACACTAGATACAACCATGTTCTGAGCAGCAAAGATCATGAGAGGACACAATGAGGTGGCAACCACCTTTACCCCAGGGAAATCAAAAGGCCTCAGGAAAATCCAGAGCTATGCAAAATTAATTTCTGTAGATGAAGCCTTGTAGCCTGTGATAGTCTGTTATTGTAAAGCAATGCACATGCATGAGCTGCTAAATTGGGAGTAATTGATGCTGTGACCCCACCAATATTGTCTCTGATAGCTACTTGTCTCATGGTTTTTCCCTGGACATCACAGGGACTCCAGTGACACTATCCACAGTGGATTTGTTTTCCAGCAGAGAAGCCTGTTGCTTTAGTTCTCATGCATGTGGCTAAAGAAGCATGTAGCTGCATCGCTGTGGGCCAGTGCCCTGCAAAACTGCCAGAGGAATAAAAATGCAAAAGAAATGTGTTTGGAATGGGGTTGGGGATTTAGCTCAGTGGTAGAGCGCTTGCCTAGCAAGCTCAAGGCGTTGAGTTCGGTCCTCGGCTCCGGAAGAGAAAAAAAAGAGCAATGTGTTTGGAGCTCCAATCAGTTCATGCCCGAAGGCTGAACTTCTCAATCATTCAAGCTAATAAGTCTCCTGAATTGTTCGTGCAGTGTTGTTTTGATTCCTTTATTAGTGGTGCAAACTGATGTAAAGGTCTGCAAGGGGCCCACAGCCAACTAAACTCTGACTCCCAACGAAAGCTCCCAGGCAGCTGTTGGTACACAGGCTATCGTGTCTTCAAGTTGTCACTTCCAAGTTCCTCAGGAGGAAATTCGGTTTGTGCTTCTATGTAGGTCTTTGTAGATAGATAAATAAGAAATTTATAATTGCGTATGCGGCATAGAAAGCTGAATGCCAAATACTTAGCTTTGTCTCAGATCGGCCTGGCTCTCAGAATCTTTTTTTTCCTTTTATGGCTCCAGGTTAAAGTTGACCCAAAGCATCATTTGCACCGTTCGGAAAGTAGAACCAAGACACTGTAAACACAGGTGAGTTCAGTCATGATTAGATGCTCCCAGAGAGAGACAGACAGAGAGGAGACAGGCTGTTTCACCTTCTCAGTCCTTGCCCTGTGTCTACCTCTTGGGCACTCTGTGTTCTTGCTAACCTGCGCTAACTCAGCTTGATCACCAGAGGCAGAGGCAAGATTCTCCTGCTGACTGCACCAGCTTGTCCTGACACTCACCTCAGGTGGGTGCGCCTGACCTCATTCCCCCGAGTTCTCCTGCAAGCTCCCACTTGTTCATTTGTGCCCCTCCCCGAGGGCTAATGGGGGCAGACTTCTCTGGGCCCCTAGCCCTTCCTCAGCCTCTCACTCCCCAACTTCTTGGGTGTGGCCCTGCTTCTATAAATAATATAGGCTCCACTCTATTCTTAGTGGCCTGGCTGTCCTGAAGGACCTCTGACACACGAATGCATTCTGAAACAGCAAATGGAACAGGAAAGAGAAAGTACGAGAGGGAAAGAGTGATGCTATAAATAACACACACAGGGGGTTCACACCTAGCAAGAGGCTTGGCAACACAGAGCTGAGGAGGTAAGGGAGACAATTCTAAAATCCATCCTAAAGTATATGAAGACCATTCAAAGAATAATCAGTATTATGAAAGATTTGGCTCCAGCAACACTTATAACTACATACATCTTAAAATGCTACATAAACATAATAATCACAGAAAATGCTGTGTGAGTTTTCTTTAGAGCCTTCGCTTATAAGTTGCGTTTTCTAAAACCTTATGGTATCTTGCTGAGGGGGGATAAAAAAAAAAACAAGGCCGAGATCGTTCAAAGGAAAAGGAGTTCTGTAGGTATGAAGGCGCGGGAACCAAATACACATTGCTATGCTGACTGCTGGAGCTCAGCCATCTACTTTCCTGAACACAGGGCTCCCCTCCAGCTCTGCCTTGCCTTTGCAAGAGCTGCTATGGAAAATAAATACCAGGAGTGTAAGCAAAGCAAGGGAAGGAGGTGGCCCCCAAGAAGCATAGAGATGATGATGATGATGATGATGATGATGATGATGATAAAAGAAGCTCCCCCGCTGGGACTAATAGAGTCCCGCTTCTCCTTGGTTTTAGACGGGATCTGCACTCAGCTATGCCCTCCAGAGAGATGAAATCCTCTAACCAAACAATGCGCTGACAGGGGAACCTCTGCTCCTGTGTTTTTCTGCCCTGGCTCCAAGGAGTTGGTTTCCTGGCAACCTGCCATGGTGCCCTCATTGCTCCGAAGCATCATTGGCCTCTAGGGGGAGCTCATCGGCCGTCAACCTCTGAGCATCTCCTCCTCAGGGCTGGCAGGCTGGCCCTTGCAGAGCTCAGGTTGGGCAGCAGCCAGAATAAGGTTATGGCAAGGCATGGATAGGTATTTGATAAATTGGTGTTTTGTGCCTCCTGCACTGTGGGCAACTTCCTGACAGACAACTGCTGACTTTCTAGACTTTGAAGCTAAAAGATATGTAGGAGACAGAGGTCTCGTGGTTTTGGCTAATAAAAGTCTTCCCTAGCTAACTGATCACAGATCAGTAAGGGAAAATGTCTCTCTCACTTCTGGTTTGTTTTACCAATAACTGATTAGTCATTAGTTGAACTGTCTAATGACTTAAAACAATCTAACAATGCAAGATGTTCTCCATTGTGCACACCTATTTTCTGCCTCTAAAGATTTCCTGGAGAAAGAAGTCATGCAAACCAGAAAGCAAGGTGAGCAGGCATTTTCATTTTAATGAGAAAGCCTGACTGTGACCTGCGCACACGCAGGGCAGCCCGCTGAAAGAGGAATTTGTTCTTCTGTGGGTACTATGTCCTGGCACTCCATCCCCCAGATATCTGTTTTTTCAACCCTCTCTCTAGGTGTGTATGCCTTGCAGCTTAAATCAGGTCAGAGAGCAGATCCCAAGGGCGGAAGGAAGAAAGCATCTGCCTTTCTCACAGGAGAACTCCAGCCGCAGTGACTGGTACCAGCCCAGGCCAATTGTCAAGGTCAGCGCTGGGAGGAACCTGTTTACTTTGGTCTTCTCCCCAGCTTCTTGGTTTGGTTCTTAAGCATTCATTTCCTATTTTGAAGTTGAGATGATGGGTTGAGGTAAATAAACTGAAAAGCCACAGTCAAAAGTCTACTATGGAATTTTTTTTAAGCATTTAGTTCTACCAGAAGTAGAGGAAGGGACTAGCTATACTAGGGAAATTCTGCAATGGTTTCTTAAATGGTAACTCTGCTTATATGTTAATTTCCCCCATTATTCTATACAGCTTCAAGCTAGGACAGAACAGGTTGTCTATGCTGTCTTCTTGTTTTAGAATCCTATTTGCACAGTGGTATATTGCTTCCATGGAGTGAAAGTCTAACCTCCCACCTCTGAGAAGTGTATATACCAGGCTGCTTACCTTCAGTTTGAAATTGAAGGGTACAGGCATTCACATTTTTGTGAAAATAGTCTCTTAAATGCTTGCTTTTTCCATTCCTTTTATGATCACTTGCACGTGGGAACAGAAGAAATTTATCTCAGTTATGTTGCCATCAGGAACTCAGAGGATCTTCCAGCTCTTTGAAAACCAGCCAAGGACTACATGTATTCGAAAGTGACTGCAAATATTACAAACAGCAAGAGGGAGGTAACAAAGATGGCGGATTTCTGTAATGGTGTCCATATCCATCTCTGTTCAAAAATGTAGGGAATGTAGCCCATGAGGTGCCCAGCTCTGATAATATAACTACAACACAACTCCTGCACGTAAGGCTCAGGGAACATCACAGAAGAGGGTGTGGAAAGATGGTAAGAGCCAGAGGACCAGGATACTGCGGCAAGATAATGCCTTCTATATGCAATAGGAAAGCTGCACCCATGAAATGATTATCTAAACATGTCCTGCATACTAGCATCACCAACTGGTGTACCAGTGTGAATGGGGGGAATCCTACAGGGTTCCTATCCCTAGCTGAAGTGCTATAGGCAATTAAAGACTTCCTATAGAGGAAGAATGGGTCTTTTCCAGCAGTAATTCAGCTGATAGGTTATAAGCCCTAAGCACATATATGTAAGAGCAATGCTAAAAGGACTTAGCAGTATGTGTACATTTTTACTTGTATGCATCTATATATGTATACACACACACACATACATGTAAGATAATGTCACAATAACAAAGAAGAGGTAATGAATTTGAGAGGGAGTCAGGGGGCTTGATATGAATTAGAAGGGGGAAAGGGGTGTGGGGATGTGAGGTTGAGGCACACCCCTCTATAAACAGTGCCTCTAGTCTTTGCCTGGTGATAGGGAAGAAGTGCCTATGAGTTGTGTACTTTTAAAAGTGGGGACAACCTGATACCTTTGATCCTTTCCTTGTATCCTCATGAAAGAAATGGAGGCATATCAGAAAGAATAAATATCACTGTAGAAAACAGGAAGGGATAAGGGGAGAAGAAAGTATAAAATCGAAAAGATAAACCAGATATTACTTAACATCACAGTATGGCTGGTGTGTATATAAGGCATGGGGTGACCAGTACCCAACCATCAGGGAGTCCTTCTCCATTTTATGCAGATGACAGAGAGAGAGAGAGAGAAAGAGAGAGAGAGAGAGAGAGAGAGAGAGAGAGAGAGAGAGAGAGAGAGAGAGAGAGATCCCTTGTCTTTTGAAACTAGGGTTAATATTGGATACTTAATTTATGGAGAGCAGCCCCTTAGCAACAACCCTCGGCATGATCTGTTGCCGCCACATTCTGTGTGGTGAAGTACAGATCCTTTCCCAGTGCAGTAGATCTGTGGAGGGCCACAGCATGATTGGCATTCTAAAGGTGGGTCTCAAATGATGCTTCTGCCACACTGGGCAACAAAAGGATGTCTGGGAGATGTGGTGTCATTATTTGATGTTGAAAGAAGCTTTTCATAACCCTTTCTGTCATTCCTGTTATTCTACATGGGGAGACTTTAAAATCAATAATAAATTGCTGTTGGCTCCTTGTCATCCCTCATTCACCCCGATGATGAAGAATGTAGGCTCTACAGGGAAATGATATTCTTTGTCTTTTATTCATTACTTACTGAGACTCTAGTCTCTGGGACAAATGTGCAGACTTGAATAAGCCAATAAGTGAAGAAGTATTTTTTTAAAAAATATTTTGATTAAGTGGTAAGGTACAAAGAGGAATAATATTGAACAATTATTTGTAGGTTCTGATGGGATTTTAAATGAATGGTTAGAAGAGTTTATACTTCATAATAGAAACTTAGCTTTCTTGTTGCTGTGTTGTGTCAAGATGGGATTCAGTTGGGGTGAAGTTTGTTGATATCTGACTCATATCCCCTTGTCTGTCATCAAGTTTTCTTTTTCTTTAGAGAGTGCTAAGTTTAAGGTTTGTAGCATCATTGAAAGAAAGAGTAAAGCTGTATCCTATATCTCTGTTTACACACAGGCACACCCTCTTTCTATCAACTTTCTCTAGCAGCATGCTGCATTTTATGAATGAGGTGCGCGCACTGACACCTTGTTACTGTGTGTCCCTTATAGTTCGTATTTGGGTTAATTCTTGGGGTTGTATCGTCTATACATTTTGACTAATACAGCCATTGTCATTGTTTCTCACAGAGTTGTTTCATTGTTCTCAGATTTCTTTTTTGTTCTGTCTATGAATTTTCTCCTTTTTCTAAACCCCAGCAAGAGGCTTATTTTATTGTCTTCGGTTTTTCTTTTTCTAATAAGACAGAGTAATGAATCTGCAGTGTGACCTTTTCAGTTTTGCTTCTGTCAATTAGGGCATTTAAGTTTCCTCCGGGTCTTTTCGGGGGGGGGGGGGGTTAGTAGCCCATTTCCTTCAGCACTGAATAACATTCCATTGTCCAGATGTATCATAATTATTTACCCAGTGATCTATTTAAAGATGTCTTGGTGGCTTCTGTGCTTTAGCAATTATGAAGGAGGCTGCTATAAGTGTTCACATGTAGATTCTTTCATATAGACAAAAGTTTTCAATTTCTTTGTACAAGTACCACAGGGTGAAATTGCTGTATCATAGAATAAGTTCTATGGGAAACCACTACCTTGCCATGTGGAATGGCAATCTCATTTCACATTGCCACCAAGAGTGAACAACAGTCTCATTTCTCCATACCCTTGCTAGCATCTGATCCATTGTTTTTGGTTTAGGCCAATCTAATAGTGTGTCAACAGCATCTTATCACCATCTTTATTTGTATCCCTCTATGACCTATGATTCAGAGCCTCTTCCCACACTTTGTTTGCTATTTGTGGATATCCTCTGTTTGGATGCCAGTCTTGGGAGCATGTTTTTGATGGTACCCTTTGCAGAGCAGAACCTCTTAGAATGAGCCAGGTCCTGATTACTCGTGCCTTTCAGGGAGTTTGGCTGTGCTGTCACATCTAAAAAGATGTCATCAAATCCAAGGCTATAAATTTTTCTTCTATATTATCTTCTTAGAGTATTTCTAAAAGGTTAAAGTCTGCGTCTAACCCACACCTCTCTCAGTGCAGTTGAAAACACTGTTCTCTCCGGCATTATGGTTTTTACTCTTTTGCCAAAGATCAGATGATTACACTTATGTGGATAAACAATCCATTTATCTACCCCTTTGGCAATGCCATTCTGGCAGGATTACTATAGTTATGTGGTAAGTTTTTCTCTAAATCTGGTAGGCATGTCTGAGGAACAAGTTTACTTTCAATTGAATGTTTGCTTCAATTCTACGGCAAGATCTTCTTTTTTTTTTTTTTTTTTTTTTGGTTTTTCGAGACAGGGTTTCTCTGTGTAGCCCTGGCTGTCCTGGCACTCACTTTGTAGACCAGGCTGGCCTCGAACTCAGAAATCCGCCTGCCTCTGCCTCCCGAGTGCTGGGATTAAAGGCATGCGCCACCACGCCCGGCTCGGCAAGATCTTCATATGTGGCTATGTATGTATATCTACCATCTGGTTCATTATATGCAAACACATCACTAAGTGAGCTTTTCATGTCTTACGATTCTTTACAATGTTTACATGACCACAAGGCAAGCATGAGCATGTGATCCACCCTTTCTATCTCCCTTCTTTTCTGACACTTTTAGAAGATGTTCTATAAGATCAGATACTCTCTTGGGACTAGAATTGAAGAAAAATTGAATTAACTTCTAGTTCCTATGGTGCCAGATTAACCGCCATGCCAGCTTTATACCTGACTCCATCTCCCACAGGCTTTGCTGGTTCTCCGTGTTCTATTTGGGATGCTGTTCTCCAGACTTCGCTTGACTGAGCTGGCTTCTCTCACTAGCTTTACTGTCGATAGTAACTATTGCCATCCCTTGGGGTTGATCTTATCTACATATTGTATACTATTAAAGTACTAGCTTAAGGCAACTTTTAACCTACTTTCTATTTTGGACTTCCCAAGAAATGTCATAGATTCTTCATAAATGTGAATATCTGCAGAGAAAAGCAAGTGGAGTTGTCACATAGTAATCTGGCTTTAAGTGGAATATAGCATGGTATGGTCACATAATGCGTAGAGGCATCTCTCAACCTAGGACCCATGCTCCTGGATGGGTGATTTCTTTTCAAGAGCAATGTGAATGAAGGTTTTGCATGAATATCTCTACCAAAAGCAGATAAATGCTAATCAAGGTCATTGTATCATGGCTTCCTAGGGTGTTGTCAAGAGAACTGAAAGCCTGACCTGTGCCTCAACCCAGCATTGATCTTGACTCTTCAACTCACATCAAGGTGACGCTCTTAGCTTTTGTCAGGTCACTCACTATAACTGATCATGTGAAGAAAAAGGAGGACTGACATTCATCGGATGTTTATGGCATAGGCTTCTTTTGAAACCCCAGATTGGAAGTATGTTATCTGTTCTATCTACAGCAAAAGTGCCTGTCATTATTCCCATTCACTGAATTTGGGTTGTTCTAAAACACATAATCAGTTGGCTTACCTAACATATTCACAAGAGTATGCTGATTTGGAAACGTATTTTAGGATCTTATACTGTCTAGAGTGGTAATACATCCTAGAGGTTAACAAAGTGCCTTTGTCCCAATATAAGAAACAGAAGGATAGCAGATACTTGATATATGTATACCCAATTATTATTATAGAATATATATTATATTACAGTAAGCATGTAGCATGTAAGGATATTCTATATATAATAAAATATTTATAATTTATTATATTATATAAACTACAAATACTCATATATACTTTATGTTATACTTTATGAAAATGTATTGTATATACATATAAATATACATATATTTACAAAGAGCTTCTAAATATCTTAGCATATATATGTGTATATATATCATATAGATTTATATAGTGTACCACATATTTATGGTACTTTTGAACATGCATCTCCTTACCTATAAAACAAGGATGTGAATGCTGATTTCAAAGATTCTCTTTGAAGATTAATTGATTAAAAATCAATAAAGTGTCCAAAATAAGAGATGATATCCACAAGGAACATATTGGTCATAAGTTTCTTTAACGCTTAAACATCAAAAACAAATATGCAGAAATCATGTGGAAAAATTTGAATAAATATTATTTTCAGTGGTTATTAGAGAAGAACTCCCAAGAATGTGTGTGGGTAGTGTGTGTATGCATAGTCTTAAACATGTGGACATACATATGTGTGGGTCTCTCTACGATGACCCAAGGTTGACATCAACTTGGGGTGATGCCTCCTCCTTCATCTTTTATTCTTTGAGGCAGGGTCTCCTAAGCAGATCCAGAGCTCTCTAACTACAGTAGTCTAGTCTCTGTACTCAGCTGGGACCACCTGTGTGGTTCCACCGTCTGAGGTTGGAATTCCAGGCAGGCTGCCTTGGCCACCTGGCATTTCCATGAGTCTCTGCACTCTGTCAGTCTTCTTACATCATGACAAGTGCTTTAATGTCTGATCTGACTCCTCAGTCCCAGGATAACACTGTGTTAAGCACAAGTTTCTTATTTATATTTAGTAAATCAAAGCATCCAAAACAATGACAAGTTTTTCTGTTTCTATGTATTTAATACCATATATCAGAATTCCAAATCACCTCTGTATGTCTCAACTTCCCATTTTTGTGCCTTGGTAGGTCTCGATGTAGATATAATGATCTATCTTTTGAAGCCTTCATTTACTTTATGAAGCTTGTCCATATTCAGATTTGCTTTATTTCAGTTTCTGGAATCTGGACTGACACATTCAAACATTAACAAGTGAGGACGCATCTCATTTATTTGTTTGTGAAATGGATTAAACAGATCTCCAAATTCTTTGTTATTCTTCCCCTTGAATCTGAGACTTTTCCAAAATAGTCAAAGTGATTAGTCCAAAATTGATAGCGTATATGTTTCTAGATTCAGAGTCTAAGAGGGAAGCTGTATCTATTTCCTGCCTTCAGTCTCCAGGAACCTAGAGCATCAGGAAGTATGATTATTCCAAAGCTGCAGTGTTTGAGAGGTTCCTCTCCTAAGCTCCAGTTGACAGCTCCAGTTGGACCCAGACTTCCAGCCATCCTGGAGAAAGTCACAAAGGTGAGTGAAGTCATGTGAGTTTCTGTTCTCTGCTGTGTCTGTCTGCCAGTTGCACATCCCTGGTCCATGTCAATCAATGTCATGCCATATGAACACAAGGGCTGCCCAGTAGATGCTTGGTAGCTCTTACCATCCCCAAACTAAGATACAGTAAAACAGGGGTTGTAGTAGGATACTAGACTTGGAAATAGTTTGCTGAATAAGGGGTTCCACATAAGAGGAAGCAGAACGAGTTTTTCTATACTGGGGATTATTTTTAGAGTTAGAGGATTGTATCATGGTCTCCAGGTAATGAGAATGGACCATTAGATGTTGGGGAAAAAAACTGTATTTTACTAACAACAACAGCAAAAATTACTTAACTGTTTACTAACCATCTTATACAAATCTGTAAATATTCATTAATAATCATACTTTGCCTAAAAATGTTTGTTTTCTAAGAGATTATTATATTTGTTCTACACTAATGATATTCCCATGTGAAGTTGTGAACATAAGTTAACATCTTTTATTATACTGTAAAGGATCTCTGATACAATTTCCATCATAAGAGATTTCATATAATATTGTTTCCTGGTTTTGGATATGAGTGACAAACTTAGTTTGTGAAACACAAGCAACGGGTATTGTTTATAATACTTCTAACAATAATTTTCATACTTAGGAAGTAGATATCGAAGGACAGAAAGTGTGATAATTACTTATGCTAATTGAATGAACATATATGTTAAAAGCAGGTGAGATACATGACATGTGGGTTTGTTATTTAGACTCTCCTTAATTCGTGGCCCTGGTGTCCGTCTGTAATTATAATACCTCTTCATATCATACAATTCCCCCAGATTGGAATTATTTTGTATTCTTGGGGCTTTACACATGCATTTGAAGGGACTCAAACTCATGCCTCTAATGTTAGACTTCTTACCAGATTCCAGATCTGTATTTTAGATAGCATAAAAACCAACAACTATCTAATAACTCAAACTAAACTTCCTGAAAAAAAATGACCCAGTATGCCCCTCGTATAATCATTTAGATCTATCAAGCTAGAAACTTTGGAGTCACTTTTATCTCCCCTTTCCCTCATCCTATAGATAATTAAACTTCAATTCCTGTGATTTCTATCTCTGAGCCATTACTTCTAGCTGGCCTCTTGTCTCTCTTTCCACACAATTATACCCGCATCATCTATCTCCTACCCTGGTCTATAATCTCTCTTTTTCAAGGCAAACCACTTCAATATTTGTTATTGAAAACCATCTAAGGAGAAATGAAGTCCAGCAAGGAAAAAATAAAAAGGCTTCTTTTTAAATGTAAGGCTAGCAAAAGCCATTTCCCATCCAAGCCAAAGGCAGTTTTCCTGCATGTTGATTTAATTACTAGGACTTTCATTATACCATGGTTTCTTCTCTATCAAGGTGTGTGCATGCTTACAGGGAGCTCAGTGGATGGATCTTCAAAACGCAAGCTCCCTGGTATAACCACCACACATGAAAAGAGTGTTCTGAAGACCCTGTCCATGTTCAGTTTCACAGACTCTTGCGCATGCCCCTTCTTCTTTTCCGTTCTTGTACTTGGTATAAAGGGAAGGCAGTATGTCTGACTCTTTTTACTCAACTATGAAATCCCTGTTTATTTTTTACATATAGTAGTGGTTTGTTTATTGTTAATTATACTATGAAATGTATGAAATGCGATTATGGCTATATACCACAATCAATTAATCGGGTCTGCCACTGGTTGACAACTGAATGTTAGAGTTTTAGACTATTTAAAGAGAGATTCTGTAAACAATTTAACTTGATTTTATGAGTGACTATGAGCTCATTCCCGTTGGATAGATTTTTAAGATGGTGAAGATGGCAGTTGTTGGGCTCCCAGGGAATTTATCTAAAAGGGAAATTACCTGTGAGTCACTCCTTATTCTGTTCCATTCATTTCTGTTTTATTATATCAATCTGTTTTGACAACTTTGCCCTACAACTCCATCTGAGTCACTGTAGCTTTATAGTACATCCTGTC
Organism: Mus caroli; assembly: GCF_978045245.1. Classification (NCBI taxonomy): domain Eukaryota; kingdom Metazoa; phylum Chordata; class Mammalia; order Rodentia; family Muridae; genus Mus; species Mus caroli. The sequence goes on along the minus strand of NW_028227270.1, from coordinate 73,439,384 downwards.
ACGAAGGGGCCTAATCCCGTGGCTTCTTTTTCAGATCACAGGGGCTCTTCTTTTAACCTTAACATTTCTATACAAGTTTTAGAACAGGACAAAGAAATGCCACGAAGATTCACACAGGTTGTTTTTCTATGATTTGAAATATGGATTTATTTAAAAGGACTAGGTATCTTTAAAATATTGACTCTCCCAGCCCCTAAACCCAGAGCACTCTCCTTCCTTTAGGGAGATACTCATTATTTGCTTTTAAGGATATTTTGTATCATCCCTAAGAGGCCTCCCATTCTTCGTTTGCTCCAGAGTAGAGGAGCTTCATGAGTCTGGCACACTCGCTTTATTTCTCATGGTTCCCTTCTTTCTTTATTTCCTTCTAGTCCGTTCATCTAGGTATCTCTAAAAGCACACTGCTGCCTCTTTTCTGTTTGTACATATGATTTTTCTCTGCTTCTCCATCATTTTCTTTTCTTTTTGTTCAACATGATACCTTTACTGAGTTTTTTGGGAATTTCACATTATGCACCCCTAGTCACACTCATTTCTCAGTCTTTTCATGTCTACCCGCCACCTTTGTGATCCTCCCAAAAGAAAATAAAAATTAAAATAGAAATAAAAACTTCAAAACCCCAAACAAGCATAAAATAGCAAGTCCAACTTATGTTATATACTCACTGGGATATAGTCAAACTCTTGGTGGCCTGCCCCTTAAATAAAACTGAGACATAGCCCTCCCGCACCCCCACCAGAAACCATCAATTGTAGAGAACTAACTACCACATCCTTTTCATACATTTTAAGAGTTAGTTCTCTTTGGTGGCTTTCTGGTTAAGCTGCTACTTTTGGGGTGGGGTTAGGACTGGAGGTAGGGATTGTTGCAGAAGCCTCCCATTCCTTTTTCTCAACTAAGTGTCTTCCATCATTGAGATCTCTGTAAAAGTAGGTTTTCTTGCTCTTTATAGTCAGTGGGAACATAGATCATGGGTCTCCACATTGTTTCTGGTGACAATACATTTCACAAACTCAGCCCCAGGCTTCCGTAAGACCCTGGACCCAGACAAGGCCCTCAGAGGCAGCTCTGACCACAAACACTACTGTGGCCCCAGGTTGGCAATGCAGAACACTTACATGGCCCACAGCAGCACCCATGGACATCAACATAGATTCAGGTGGCAGCACAGCCAGGGATATTTGCATGGCCTTTGTTGGTAACATAGGCTGTAGACATCAACACAGACCCTTGCCTGTGGCAGAACTATGGACCCAGGACATGGCCCTAAGTGGCAGCATGAATCTGCTGGCTTTAGGTGGCAGAGTAAGCCATTCACATCAGCCTGGTCTTCAGCACCTTTCACAGCCCAGGTGGCTTTAGGCGACTCTCGGGGTAACTTGGTACCCAAAATAAGCTACAGGTAAAGAACAAATATATCTTAAGACTATGTGCAATGAGATATATCAACTCCTGCAATGGTTATTCTTGACTGTCAACTTAGCTAGATTTGAAATCACCTAGTAGACATGCCAACTGTTGCTTTAACTTTAACTGAGGGAGGGAAGACTTACCCTGATTATAGACATCCCTTAGGCTGGGGTTCAGGACTCTGCATAGGAGAAAACAGTTGAATGCCAGCATTCCTCACTGCTTTTGTTTATGCCCATGGTCCTCAACCTGTGGGTAGCGACCGCTTGGGGGTGTTGAATGACGCTTTTACAGGGGTCTCCCAAGACCATCAGAAATATCAGATGTTTACACTATGATTCATAATGGTAACAAAATTACAGTTATGAAGTAGCAACAGAAATAACTTTTTATGGTTGGGGGTCACCCCACATGAGGAACAGTAAGTAGTAAAGGGTTGAGCAATAGTAAGGTTGAGAACCACTGGTTTCTCATCATGGTGGACCCTCAAGCTTCAAAATAAACCCTTTTGCTGCTTCTCATTGAGTACTTTGTCCAAGTGAAAAGGAAATTAATATAGCCTCTTGTCCCAAGCCTGAACTCATATCTCCTGAGTCAGAAATAAGGAGCCTGAGAGTCTCTGCTTAACAAGTGCATGACATGACATTTAGAGACATTAACTCATGAGGTTCAGGAGCCTGAGCTTTTTTGGATCATTCTTTTAAATGACAGCTTTAGATCTATGAGCATAGTTATTCAAGGATTGTAGCTTTGGGCTCAGTACCTGGCTTCCATTCTCTCTGGGAGTGAATGATATTTTAAAGCTAGGCTTCCATCAGATGAGAATATAGTCCAGTTGGAAAGCACTTGCCTGACATATATTAATGATTTTAATGATACCTTTGCTTAAATCTCCAGCAGCAGCACCACCACCACCAAGAAAAATAAGACTAAATAGTCGTTTAGGAATAGAGAAGCCTAAAGACATCAATAGCATATTTTCTCAGCTTATATATATGTGTGTGTATGTACATGTATATGTATATATATATATATATACATATACATACACATATATACACACATATATACATATATACACACATACACATATATACATATGTATATATACATATATACACATACACACACATATATACATATACACACATATACATATACACACATATGTGTATATATATATATATTTAAGGTGAGAAAATATGCTATTGATGTCTTTAGACTTCTCTGTCTCTATATATGTGTATATATATGTGTGTGTATATATGTATATATCTATATCTCCAAGATCAAAAAGAGAGGCATTACAGAAACCCCATCTCTCTTGTTACCATGTACAAGAAGGTACATGGTTGCCACAATGGATGCTAGCCAGGTCAAAGGGTCATGGACTCTGTGGACCTTACCCATCCTATTTTCATAATCGTGTCCCCAATTAGAGTGATACAAGCGAGATCCAGACTCTAGCATTTGACATTCTATGTCCCTTGTAATGGAGGTGAAAGAACAATGCCTGTGGACCAGGGCTGCCATTCATGATGGCCCCTATGCCTATAAAGAAAAGGAAGGGACAGTGAGCTGCTTCTTTATTGTGGCTCTCTGAGTCATAGATGGACCGAGATAACTGGAGTATGTGCGTGCTCACAGGCATGTGTGTGCACAGATTACTTAAAGACTAATTTTTCCACTCCCTTTCCACCTGCACAGTATAATCCATTTATTCTACACGGAGCTTTCCAATTTAAAAAAGACCTTATTTGGCAAAAGTGCTGAGGTAATGTCACTGAGAATCAATTCCTATTAATAAAATGTTAACATGAAGAGAAATTCAAGGGATTCACTGTGCTTGCAGGCAATGTCAGAAGATCACACGAGCCATTCACAGCCACATGCAGAAGTGAAATTAGAAGAAAATGTGCAAGCATCACTTAATCATGGTGATGCAATTGTTTTATGCTGGGACAGAGTCTTCTATAGCCCAGGCTCATCTAAATTCACTGTAGATGACCTTGAAATTTTGATCCTCCTGCCCCAGGCTGCTAAATGTTGAGGTTTTGGGTATGAGTAACCATCCCTAACTCAATGAAGCTCTATCATTTCTTTGTCATAAAGTATTTCCATGCTGCTATTAGTTTCTTAAAAGCTGGATTCTCACAAAGAGATAAACAACAGCAGGATAAAAGAGAATGATGCTGAATTTGGAAGCACTGTGAGGATGCTGAGGAGAATGTAGTAAATCTCTTGGACATAGGCTGAGGTGGTCAGAGCTTATCTATTTCTACACAGTGCGGTTTCGCCAGAGCCATAGAAAGAATATAGATTTGAGTTCGTGTCTATTGGTGACTCCGTCCAACTCTAGTCTCTGAGGATCTTACTCTGAAACAGATTTGCAGGAGGACTCAGGAGGACTAATTGTTACCACGCCAAACTGCTCGCTACATCCGGCCCATTGCTTCCCTTGCTATTCAGCAAGACATATTCGACTTAATGGACAAAGGGTACAATGATTACAGGCCATGGAGATGTCTCTGACTACAACTGGGTTTTAGAACAGATGATCATGACACCAGCAATGAGGACAACACACTCTGCTGTAATATTACAGAGCTCGCTGGAGATTGGCAGATGTTGAAGGGTGGTGAGCATGAAGGAATGAGGTTTACATAAAGCACCTGTGGCTCCCAATCCCTATAACAAGCTATCTCATATCAGTGATCCTCAATCTCTAGCAAAAGGAAAAGAAGAACCTGGATGCTCACAAAATTATGCCTTGCCCAGGGTCAACTCTTACATAAAATGTACCCCTGTGGAATGGTGGGGGTTTTGTGGTTGTTGTTGTTTTGTTTTGTTTTGTTTTGTTTTGTTTCGTTTTGTTCAAAGTAGACTATTGGTTCTCCAGATACTGTCAAAGCAAATGTGTGAGAAGCAGGAGAGGCAGTTCTCTGAGCAGACAAGGTATTCATCATGATAAAGCTGATGTGAGGGAACATGAAATTAATTTTGTTAATTCCATATGTGAAAGTAAGATGAGCCGTCTAATATGAGTCCCAGTTGCAGAGGTTGAAATATGAGGCCGCAGGATGGGTCATTTGATGCTTAATGTACATCATCACTGCCATTGCATCCCTGGTACAGCATGGATAGTGCTTTCCAACCTCGGTAGCACACACTTGGGAGACTTAAAACAGGTTGAAGCTTGGCTTTCACCTCCCTCCTTATTTAATAGATCCTGCACATACACAGGAGGTTAGCATTCTTAAAACTGATGTACAATCAAGACTTTGCCTAGCTGATAACGGGGGCAATGTTGGCAACTCATTCAAATCACCTAGGAAACCTTTTAAAATTCCAATATAATCTGTAACCTATCATCAATCAAAGCTGAGCAGGGCAATTCAGTTTATAGATATTTGTTCAAAGACACCTAGACAATTCCATATTTTGTCCTGGATTAAGAATTATTGGTAAAGTTTTTAAAATTCAGTTATTCTCATCTGTCTAAACAGGTTTTCTTGGATCTTGGGAAGCAACAGCATACACGTGCATGAAAATATATGTATTTACAGACACATACACACAAACACAGACACACAGAGACACACATATATGCACACACAGACACATACATAAAAACAGATACAGACACAGACACATGCATGCACACACAGTCACATACCCACAAATAGACCCAGACCCAGACTCAGACCCAGACACACACACATACCACACACATGCACACACATGCATCCACATACACACACACACACACACACACACACTCCTTTATCATGGATTGGAGGACAGAACTAAAGAGACAATTCTTCAAGACCAATGGTGAGGGTTTGGGGAGTCAGCTCAGCAGTTATATGAGTACATACAGCTCTTCCAGGGGACTCAGTTTTTCTTACCCATGTGGTAGCTCACAAGCATTTGTAACTCCAGGGAAATGGGATTCCCTTTTCTGACCTCTGGAGGCATCAGGCATGCAGGTACACAGACATACACACAGACAAAATACCCACGCACATAAAATTAAAAAAAAACAACACATTTTGTTTTGTTTTGTTTTTTTTAAATCATAAAAAAGAATTAGTGGTAAAATTGCATTGGACTTGAATGTTTCCATCAGAACTCTAACATCAGCAAATGTTGTCAGAAAAGGCACTGGAGACTTGTTCCTAATTTGCAGAACGAGGGCCGATGGTTGTCAGGTCAGGTTCTGCGAGTGAGAATCTCTCCTCTAGGAGGGACTGTCATTCAGCTGCTCACATCCTAATGTGCTCGAAAATGCTGATATTGCTAGATTGTCTTTTTCTTTTCCTCGGAGTTAGTTATGAAACATCTAAAACTCATGCACGAGACAAGAGGGAGCCAGCTTATAATTGCTCTGTTGAAGCGTTTTGGCAACTCCGTTTGCAACTGTCAGAATTTGAAAGTCAGCGATTCTAAGATGCCTAGAATCGTTATGTTCATGGATTATGCGGCTGCATCTGCAAAGGCCACGTAGGTTTTGAACAAATGACTGACTGGATCAGAGATCTTTTGCTGGTGTGTGTACCAGACACACCAGTGGGTCTTTTCACTCATATAATCTGATCCTGAGTGCGATTCCGTGGCACAGAAACTTGCATATATTTAAAGACTGGAATGAAAGAATGCTTAAAATCATACAAGTGCATGAAGACAACTTAGGTGTCTGCTCCCTTAAGTTATTTCTCATCAGTCTTTATAGAAATGTATTGTTGTCCTTAACTGAAAATTTATCCCATCCTCTGAATAACTTAATATTTGGGAATGGTTGTGTATAGATTTGGTTTTGTTCTTCTTTGTTTCTTTATTTTTCAACAGGAGCTCATGTAGCCCAGGCTGCCCTCCCACTTGCTCAGGAGTCCAGGGTGACCTTGAACTTCTGACATTCCTCTTTCCTCCTCAGTGCTCTGATTATAGAACTATGCCAACACTCTTGTTTTATGTGCTGGCACTCAAACCTCGGTTTTTGTGTGTGGTAGACAAGAACCCTACCAACTGAGCTCCACCCTCAGTACATTTTAACATTTGTGTGGTTGATTGCAAATAAATTTTATGGTCCTCACTAACAAGCACTTAAGAGAACGGCTTCCTGCTAGCCTTCCCTGGTCCTGGATCCTGTGATTTTTCTGTTGGGTCTTTGTAAGATTTTCCCATAGTTAACACAGAGCACACCATTTTGCAACCTGACCAACAGTGAGGAAGTTTCTGCTCTCCCCAGATCCTCGACAGCATTTGTCATCAATTGCTTTCTTGATCTTGGCCATTCTGTTTGGGTGAGATGAGATCTCAAACTGGTTTTTATTTACATTTTTCTATTTGCTAAGGCTATTAAATGCTTTTAAAGATGTTTCTTGGCCATTTTTAATTTCTTCTTTCTCTGTTCAAATACTGTATGTATGTATGTATGTATATATATATACATATATATATATATATATATATATATATATACACACACATACACATATATATCAATTATTCTAATTCTGGGCTTTTGTTTCACACTTTCCTTTGCTGTACAGAAGGTCTCACTTGTCATTTGCTGCCTTAATTCCTGGGCAAATAGAGTTCTATTCAGAAGGTTCCCTTCTTATATCTATATCTTCAAAAGCACTATTAGTAGTTTCTGCATTTCAAGTTTCACATTGTGAGGTTTTGCCACACTCTCTGGTCGAGTCAGTTTGACCAGCCGAGAGGCTTAAAAGCTATTCATGAAGCAAAAGAGTTTCACAGAAACTTGCTCCTGGAGTCTGGCGTTCTCTCTAACCCATACATTAATTTTCCATTCCCGCGTTAGTCTAGTGTATGGATCCACGTGCTCTCGTTTAGTATTACCCTATTATAAGTGCCTTTTAAGATTGAATTCTGACATAGCTAAAGCCTTCCACCAGTGTTCCAACCGTCCTAGAACATCCTTGAGCTAGACAGTGACATTCAGAATAGCCTCTGGTATTACACTATCACTTAGAATAAAAGCCAAGTCGCACCCATATACAGGAATTTACAATGGTTTAGGAAGTAGATTGGGCTATGGTTTTAGAGTATTGCATTATTCATGAGATGGTTAGCTAGAACGGAACTCCCTAGTTAGAACCATTACTTGGGTGTGAAAGCCCTTGCCCTAGGAGTGAAAAGACCTCACACCTGGCTTCTAAGACTATAGCTGACCTTAGATAGGGCTGACTTTGTCTCAGTAATTTTATTGCCCAGTTCCTTCCAGTCTTTGCGTTTTCATTCCTCTGTTCTGTGTAAGAGTCATTTAGCATCCGGCTACCTCATTTGTACCTTGCGGGTATGTCACCCAACTTATTGTCTTCTATATAAAAAGTCTGATGCTTGACTTGACAAATACATTCAGATTCCACACGACCTCTCCTGTGTGCATCTGTTTGTCATTCATCTGACGCTTTGCCCACCTGCAACTAGAGACCCGTTCCATGCAGACAAAGGGGCCCAGAGGGTCTGCGGCAAGGTTTAAAAAATGTATTTGGAGCTAATTATTGTGCAGGTCGATAGATATGGGTCTCTTCTGATTCTTCTCCATGTAGACATCCAGTTCTCCAAGCATTATCTCTTGAAGATGCTCCCTTTTTCTTCAGTGTGTGTTGTTGACATCTTTGTCAAGTTATCAGAGGGCTGCAGTTATGTGTGCTCATAACTGGGTCTTCTCTTTTGTTCTTTTGGAGTACATGTGTGTTTTTGTGCCAGGACAAAATACCTTTATGTTTTTTATTGTTATAATTCTGCAGCCTGTCTTTAAATCTGGAATGTTAAGTCTTACAGTCTTGTGCTTGTTGCTTTGGCTGTCTGAGGCCCTTTGTGGTTCCATTGGAATTGTAAAACGCCTTTTGCTGTTTCTGGGAAGAAGGTTATGAGGACTTTGTTCCCCAGGTGTCTACTTTGGGAATTTCATGCTTTCCAGGATCTATAACTAGGAAAGCCAAGCACCACTGTAGAGCATGAAATAGACAAGGGTTAGCATTTATTTTAAGGATGTCTTTACTTATCAGTTCATCCTTAAAAAAGTGCTCAGAAAATTTGATCTACTCAATAAATCAAATAAATATTCCTGTGAGGTAAAATTTAACTGATCAATTTCCCATATCACTAATACATAGCAATGTATCCTCCATGCAGCCTGCAGTTGGGAAGGGTCAGTAGCTAATGACCGTAATGAAGATTTAAAGGTATACAAGTGCTGCCTATGACAACTCTGCTCTTTACATTTTTATAGTCTTATGTATGCATAGAGATATATTGTAAAGGAGGAAAAGTAGATCTTATTGAAGATTGTGGTCTTGAAGAAGAAATAAGGTTGTTATGAGATAGGTCATAATCCATGGCTTCACAAAGACTCCTCCCCAGTGTGGGGGGAGGCTATCCTAACGAGGGCATCTGGAGATAGCTGCACTCTCTTGGGTAATGACCCCTTTACTCATCTTGATCCATCCCCATGCTATTTGGTATCCTACTAACAACACAAACATATCTGTTGACTTGGAGACCAACATGAGTCTTATAGGTCTAAATGAAGATGTTGTCAGGGCTTCATGTGTTTCTGTAGGACTTGTGGCAGGATCTTGGGCTTTGGATTGTTTAGCGCAGAGAGAATGTATGTATGGCTTGGGTAGTGGCCTCCCTCAATTTAAAAACCAAACCAAACCAAACCAAACCAAACCAAACCAAACCATGGAACAGCTCTTTAACCTTTATCGATAGCACTCTTCCCTCTGACCATAACCTGGAGGGATGGTTAAATTGCTCCACTTGAGTCATTCAAAATCATCTATCCATCTCAGGGATGCTGACTGAATCTGAATAGGTTGAGGGTAAGGTCAACATACCTACATGCCTCTGAAATTAAGATGCGAATAATATGGGGGAAACAGTTGTCCTTATTTTACCTAAAATGACTTCCCTTTATCTATCATCCTTTAACTTTCTCTCTTTTAAGACATTTTCAGATTTACCGTGGTGGGGAAAAAAAAATCAGATACTTGCTACAGCCAAAGGTAGCATTATTGACAAAAGAAACTGAAGATCTGCAGGAGTTTCTATGATTTAGAGACAGGGAACTTGAGAAGTTTGAGAAGTTCTGAGCCTAGGTCAAGTGTAACTCACAGAAAGATGGAGAGTGAAGGAGGGCCAAGGGCAAGTGTTTCTCAGCAAGGGAGAGACATTCGGAGCCTTAGAAGAGGAAGAGGGAAGTGTAAAACCCTGCCAGACTTCTGTTCCTCTTCTCTGGAATGTGTGTTTTCCAGGGAGGGGGGGTGTTGGGTTGGGGAAGGGGTGCAGTCTACTTTCCTTTGTGGATAGTGGGGTATTATCCCATGATGGTTCTCAATGCTTAAGAGCTTGACCTTCAAAATAACACTCAGAGGAAGATGAAAGGAGGTCTGAGTTATGGAGAAATGAAATCCCTCTTTTCTTCTTTTAAGCTTGGGTCTCCTCAACCACACCTGTACCACTATCATGTTCACTCTGGTGCTCTAGAGTACTCAGTACTAAGGCACTTCTGCACGCACACACACGGAGAGAACAGGAGCAGATGAGGCCATAAGGCACTTACACTGGGTCATACTTTCTCTGTATTTTATGTGATTTAGTACTCTCTCTTTATTATTAGGTAAATATTGGTACACTTCTATTTCACAGATAACTCTTGAAGAATACAACATTTGAGAAGCAGCAGTGAGAGAGCTGACAGTCTCCAATGCCATAATTTCTCCTTTGCCCACACTGAGTAGACAGCAAAGCATGTGTTGGTTGCATGTTTATCATGTTTTGAATCAAAGAGGTAGGCAATTCTGAGCATTCACTGGTTTTCCTTAATATTCTTAAATTTTTTTAGGAACAGCTCTTGGATATAGAAGATAAAAAATGCTAGCATCAGTATGTACAGTATTGATGAAAATGACAACTGAAGTGGTTATTCCTGCTCATAGAAATACAGCTTCCGTGGGTACTTATCCATCTCTTATACACGCTCTGTGTGTGCAAGGGCATAATCCTTTGTAAAGGGCCCCCAGTGAATATTCAAAGTGAAAAGGACACAGATCTGGCCTCAAGGATCACATGGTACAGCAAATGATCAGGCAATTAAATACATAGTGGGAACGAAGGTTGTCTCTGCTCACTATGCTGGGACATAGGCACAAACTGTTATAAAGGTGTTTCTTCTGAGGTGTCCAGGGATTGAATCACGATGTGGAACTTGCCTAATCACCAGCTATGACTCTTTGTATGATAGAGAAAACAAACAAAAAACAAAACAAAACAAAACAAAACAAAACAAAACAAAAAAAACCCAGAGATGAAGCCAGTAGTCGGCCAATAGTGTGATGTTGATGGCTAGTTCATGAGATTCCCTGAGGTTCCCATTGCCCACATGCCACAATGAGTCATGACCAATTAAACTTAGCAGAGTGGACTTCAGATCACTATAGTATTCTGAGTTTAGTTGGTCACCAAACATATGATCATTGTCTATAGGTAAAACTTCTGTAACAGATGAATTGTAATAATAATGATTCTGACTCCCAAAGCTATCTGTCCCTGAACTGTTATATACTCTCTGACTCATAAGAGACCAAGTAATAGGTGAGGGTTTATCTGTTTCTCTCTTGACCTAACTCTCGAATATAAGTTGGCTTATATCTGTTGGCTTAAAGATGGGTGCTATGGAGCCCTGTGAATGTCAGTGTCATTTTGCCCAGTCAGTTCTTGCCTTCTAGCTTTAAGTGGGTTCCAGGGACTGAACTCAGGTCTCCAGGACTGCTGACTGCTCAGCGAATGCTTTAACCCACTGAGCCATCTCAGTGGTCCCCTCAAAACATGTTAAACATCAATATGGCAAGAAGAAAGCAGGGGGACTGCCGGAAGTTCATGTCAGCCTGGGATGCTGATTGAGACCCTGCCTCAAACAATACCAAGGAAAAATAGCTGCACTTTATTACCTGGAGGTCAGGATTTAATAAGTGGATTTTGCATGTGTGTGTACATGTAGTGTGTGTGTGTGTCTGTGTGTGTGTGTAGGAGGAGGAGGAGGTCTGGTGTCCTGTTCTATCACTCTGTTAATCTATCTGATTACCTTAAGACAGAGTCTGGAGTTCAGCAGGCTGACAGCAAGCTTGATCCTCCTGTACTTTCACTACAGGCTTGCCCAGCCTCCCTGGTTATTATGTGGGTGCTAGAGGTTTGAACCCAAGCCCTTTCTGCAGCCATGTTCCAATCACTGAGCCATCTCCTTAGCTCCCCAAATTGATACATTTTAAAAATCAGTTTCCTTCCCAACTTCTAATAGCAGGCCAACTTAGATAAGTCGTCTCATGTGTTAATTAGGAAGTAATGGTCTTAAAGGGAAAAAGACAAAGAATTAGTCTGGCTAGGTGAATAGATGTCTTTAGATTTTTAATTGAAACCAGTTCTGCTTTCCTCTTTTCTAAGATGGGACTCTGAACACAAATGAGTTTCCTCTCAAAGGGAACTCCGCAGCCATTAGCTGTCTCTTCTGATTAAGGTGATAAAAGTAACAAAACCCAAACAGCCATACTTATCTGAGCCTCTGTTTTCTCTGGTCAGCTGGTGAGCAGGCTGTGGTGGCTCAGTGACATCTCGGCTAAGTGGAGCACTGAGCTTTAACCCCTGGCTTTGCACTCTTTAGTGCTTATTGAACATAAAGAGTGGAACGAGAGAGTCCGTGGCGAGTATTCTGGTGTTTGTAACTGGGTTGGGAGCTATCAGAAGAGAACACTTTCAGGCACCAAGTTCCAAATGCCTAGCCATCTCCTGTGGCAGACATCCAGCAAGGCCCATGGTAATTTACTCTGAAGCTGCAGTCAAAGTCAGGAGCTCATGACCATATGGATGTGGGGAGAGATATTAGGAGGTGAATAAGATAGGGAAGAAGGAGGAACTGCTTCATATTCATCTCAAACTTGCCTTTTGAAGAAGCTGATTTTTTTTTTATTCAGCCACAGAGAAGAATGGGATTATGCCAATTTCAAGGATTTAGAAATTTGGGTGGATGCTGAGATCATTCAATTTGGTAAAATTCCCCTATATCAGAAAGGTAAATGTCACACTTTGTATCCTCTACGGCTCTATTTCATACATACACGCACACGCACACACACACACACACAGGCACATGCACACACACACACATATATATATATACACACACACACACACATATATATACACACACACACATATATACATGTATATATAGATATGACAGGAAAAGAAGTGAGCCTATCTACTAGGAGGGAAGGGGACAAAAAGGACAGTTATGGGAGTGAATGTGGTCAAACCACAGTGTGCTTGGGCGAAACCATGGCTGCGTATGAATTTATGCTGAGAAAAGGCAGTCATGTGATTTAAAGAAACAGAAAGATTTGGAGAGAATTAAGAGAGTGTTTTGGTTTTTTGTTTGTTGTTTTTTGCATATTTTGTGTCCAAGCTACATTGAGCATCTTCAGCCCCACTTCCTTTCTTCCTTGGTACACTGTGCCCTGGGATAAGGGAAGAAGCAGAGTTTGGGAGGAGAGCATAGGTGCCACGTTTTATTTTTGCCTTTGTTCAGAATAAAATTACTGGTCCAGGGCAGGAGAGAGGACGTGGACTGGAGGTAGCAGAACAATGAGTGGGGCCAAAGAAAAGGCTCTAGGTCTCTGTTCTGTGGAGGAGTGGGGAGGGTTAGACCATCAAAGTATAATAGTGTGTAGTTTCAGTACTAGGTTAGAAAGAGGTTTGTGTTCAGTATGTGTTTATGTCCCCTACACTGACCAGCTGTCCTGTCTTGCGCGCGTCCGACTCGACCAGCAAGAACGACGCTGCAACAGGATCCTTCTGCACGCGTTTATTGGGAGAGCTTGATTGCAGAGGCGAAAAGACCCTCAGCCCAGCCCTGGTGCTGCTTTATATAGGCCTAGGAGAGGCGTGTCTCACACCCGGATTGTGTTGTGTTTGGTTGATGCTTACAACCTCATTTGCATTCCTACATCTGATTGGTTACTTTCTCTCTTATCTGATTGGTTACTTTCTCTCTTATCTGATTGGTTACTTTCTCTCTCTTCTGATTGGTCAATTTCTCTCTCTTCTGATTGGTCAATTTTGGTCAATTCTCAAAACCTCATCTTGGCAAAAAACTTTCCTGCCTATATATGCGTGGTGGCCAGCAGAAGCCTGAGCCACTTTGCAACGGCACATGTGGCTTCCCACAGTCCTGTTCATCTTCTTGGAGTGTTAATGTTTTATGTAGACTGTCACAATGTTGGTGTATTGTTTTTAAGACTTTGGTTAAACGGTACTGAGTTCTAGTCAGGAAATCTCCACTGATATTCTTAGTGACTGTGTCTTAGTTGCTGTCCTCTTGCTGTGAAGAGACACCATAACCAAGGGAGCTCTTATTTAAAAAAACAATTAATTAGGGCTTGCTTACAGTTTCAGAGGGTTACTCCACCACTGGTGATGAGGAGTGTGGTAACATTCAGGCAGGCATGGTGCCTGAGAGGTAGCTGAGAGCTTTACATCCTGATCTGAAGGCAGTGGTTGGAGAGGGAATGTGGAGGGAGAGGGAGAGGGAGAGGGAGAGGGAGAGGGAGAGGGAGAGGGAGAGGGAGAGGAGGGAGAGGAGGGAGAGGAGGGAGAGGAAGAGGGAGAGGAAGAGGGAGAGGAAGAGGGAGAGGAAGAGGGAGAGGAAGAGGGAGAGGGAGAGGGAGAGGGAGAGGGAGAGGGAGAGGGAGAGGGAGAGGGAGAGGGAGAGGAGGGAGAGGAGGGAGAGGAGGGAGAGGAGGGAGAGGAGGGAGAGGAGGGAGAGGAGGGAGAGGAGGGAGAGGAGGGAGAGGAGGGAGAGGAGGGAGAGGAGGGAGAGGAGGGAGAGGAGGGAGAGGAGGGAGAGGAGGGAGAGGAGGGAGAGGAGGGAGAGGAGGGAGAGGAGGGAGAGGAGGGAGAGGAGGGAGAGGAGGGAGAGGAGGGAGAGGAGGGAGAGGAGGGAGAGGAGGGAGAGGAGGGAGAGGAGGGAGAGGAGGGAGAGGAGGGAGAGGAGGGAGAGGAGGGAGAGGAGGGAGAGGAGGGAGAGGAGGGAGAGGAGGGAGAGGAGGGAGAGGAGGGAGAGGGAGAGGGAGAGGGAGAGGAGGGAGAGACAGACAGATACTGACTCTGCCCTATCTTGGATTTTTGAAAACTTAAAGTTCATCCAAAGTGATCTACCTCCTCCAACAAGGACACACTTCATCAGTTGGAACCCAAGCATAAAAACATCTGAACCTACGGGTTGGTGACGATGGTGGGTTGGGGAGCATTCTCATTCAAACCACCGTGGACTGCTTCTTGTTCTGTATATATTTGTTTATATTTTACTGTTTCATAAGACTCACTTGAATGAGAAAAAAGAATTTATATATATGCCAGGCAGTGAAGAAAGTAATTTTTAGATTTCTGTATTTGTATTCAGGTGTGTGTGTGTGTGTGTGTGTGTGTGTGTGTGTGTTGGCCAGAAGAAACCTCAGGTGTCATTCCTCATGTGCTGTGGACTTTAGTTTTCCAACAGAGTCACTCATTGGCTGGGAGCATATCTATTAGGCATCCACCAGCCTCTGCGTAGTAAGAAATATATATATATAGGCCAGTACACCCACCCTTCGTCCACATTGGCTCCAGGGGTTAAACTCAGTGTCTCCAGATGTTTGCAAGGCAAGGATTTTATCAACTGAGCCATCTGCCTAGCTCCTCATTTAGTTTTTAAAGACAGTTTTGGGTGTGTCCCTAGCTGGCTTCACACTAGCTAAATGAAGGATGACCTTGAACTACTGATGTTCCTACTTCTGAAGGTAGATAGATACTGAGTTTACAGGCATGCATCTCCATTCTTGGTTTATCTAGGATCAAGGAATAATATCCAGAGCTTTGTGCATACTAGGAAAGGTCTCTACTAATTGAGTTATAGCCCCAATCCTGAAGCCATTATTTTGTTAAGATCTGAATTTAGTCCAACTGTTTGTCATTTGAATTTTTTTTTTTTGTCTGAGATGTACTTTTGAAGAGAGGAAGGCCCCGAGGGTCATATTTTCTTAAAACCAAACATACACTTCCATTATGTATTTCCTTGTCTGAAGCGAATGCCCCAGGTATTTACCTGGAAGTGAAGAATAATTATAGTGGAATGCATTTTATTCCAGAAGGACTTCCATGGTTACGAGCTACTTATTATGTACAACTCAAGTTGATTTCTTTTCTTACCTCTATGAAATAGTAATAGAGTTTTATGCCTTTCTATAACCATAATGTAATGATGACCTGAAGTAGAGGGAAAATTTCCATAAAGCGTTAAATGATTCATAGCCACTTTGTGAATTGAGATCCTTATTACATCTTCTAAAACGGGAATGTGAATGTGCAATCATGCTGGGGCCAGGACTTGGCAGATCTTGACCTAGCTCATTGTCATCTGTATTCTCCTCCTAGTAACTGGGATCAGAAGGAAAACTTACAGGTTTAACATAGTACCCCGGTGTCTTCCTACCTAGTCACTTGGTAGAATAATTTAGTGGATTCTTCCACAGTAAATCGGTTTATCTACAAATTCCCTGGCTGGCCTCCTGCATCCTAACTGAGCATAGAATTGTATCTTTAAAGACCTGCAAGTGAGAGGGCCCGATGCCTCCTGAACAGTTCAGTGTGACATATGGTTTTAAATGTGACAATTTTATCTGCAGCTCACAGTATCTGCAGAGTTGAGCTAATGTTCTTGTGAAAACAAGAAGAGATTTACACCCAAGAACTAAAGGCGAAGAAGAAAATCTTTTCAGCTACCATATGTAGAGTACTCGAAACTGTGCATAAATAGAAAACAATATTGACGTCTCTGCATCTATAATTTTAGGAACTTTTTTTTGTAATATCTAGCAGCTATACTCAAACTCTTATGGTGATAAGACTCACAAGCACAAATTCCTACAGGGTGGTGGCAGGGGGCAGGGCCAGGGAAGTGGGCCAGGAGGAGCTGGTGGGTATGACAGTGAACTTGTCATACTTGTGTTTTGTAAAATTTGCATCCTGTTACCATGAAAGACTGCTGGTCTGTGGTATCCAGATCTAGAAACTTCAGAGACAGCCTATCCTGAGTTCATGTAAAAAAAAAAAAATCTCAAAATCAGGTTGATAATGGAATTTTAAAAACATCTCTAAGATTTTTTCCCCCACAGATCATATCTGCTAGAGGGTGGCTCATTTATACCCACAATGAATCACTTATATCATGACATAAATGAAGGGAAAAAATGGTGGAAGTCTTGGGAAACAGGCAGAAGATGAGAGAATCAATGGAGAAAGAGAGATACAAATTTGCTTTTCAGAGTGTATAGGCAATTTAGTCAATATCAGTAAAGACCCTCTGAAGTACTAAAATAAATCATGATCCAAAGAGAACTAAAGTTTATTACTGCTTAAGGTTTAGAAGTTCATTCATTTCTGACAGTCAATACCTAGTGAGGACTGATAGCCCCATTTAGGCAATGTGGTTGTTTTGTGTATGGTGTGAGGCAGGCATCTAACTTAATTTTTCAATGTGGATCTAGTATTGACTTCACACAACATGCTAGAAGGACTCTAACTCATTCACAGCTATCAACAGTACCACATGCATTATAAATCAGATGTATGTGTATGCATGCTGCTAGACTCCATCACTCATTCAGTTGTATAGTTGCTATCTATACCACATTGCCTTAAACTTTAGATTTGATATAAACACTTTTAACATAAGTATTTTTTTTCCTCCTCAAATGTCTTGACTGTGCTTGGCCCTACCTATAAATTCATAACTGTCTTGCTCATTGCCAGTAGTTTTGGAAAATAGTTTGGCAAACAGTGATCATGGACAGCCAGAGACTTGCTTTAAACACACTTCTCTAAGCAGGGCAGCACACCACGCCACCAAGATTTCAGAATATTCATAGAAGCTACCTTTAAAATACGCAAAATCTGGGAAGAACCCAAGAAAAGCAAGCATATAAGAGTGTGCATCAATTAACTCCCCTGCCCTTAGGCAAATGGATGTTGTATACGGCACCATGTTGTACGCATAGCTACGGAGTCCTGTAACTCCAGTTTTACAGAAGCTAGATCAGGGAAACTACTAATTCTACACAAGATCCAAATGGGCAGTGACTCACCCACGGTAACTCACGTGCTTCATCGCCTTTGCTCCATTCCCAGACTCTGTTCTCCAGAGGGTCCTTCATATGATCTTCACATTTGAAGATATGCAAGTGTGGAAGGCAGTAGGTCATGGGTTTATGTCTGCTATTATACTTTGGGGCACACAAGGTGTCCTATGTGGAATCATTTTTCTGCTGGCCCCTGCCGTGGTGGCTGGAGAAATCCCTCAGCAGTTGCTGACTTTCCTGTCTTTCCATTTCTGTTCCCGTGGATGGACAGAAGGCCCTTCCCCAGGCGGCCTTACAGAAACCTCACCTGAACAGGAAGCAAGGCTGTGTAATATATCAGGAGGACCTTATTGGTTTTACTAGACCAAGAAAGGTTTTTTTCCAGCAATTACTGTCACAAAGGCAGTTTCGGAGGATGCAAGGTTGGGCACACATGGTGGGCACAAACCTGCCTGAGGCTTCCAGGACCTTTGCACTGTGGCCCTGCCTGAGGTTTCCAGGACCTTTGCACTGTGGCCTGCTCATGCATTAGAATTACCTGCCGTGCTCTTTTTAAGGAAGGTAGAGGCCTCGGTCCTCCCCAGCAACTGGTGAGTCAGAGTCACTGGCTGGTGTTCTGGAGTCTTCATCTTAAATAAAGATCATTCGATGAATCTGTAAAGTACACTGAGCATCCACCACATACCTAGATCGAGACTCAGCACTGGGCAGGCAGCTTCAGCGGCTCGTTTCTTAGGATGCAAAGCAACCAAGAAGTGGGGCATATACAAGTGCTGGACCAATTGTTTTGCAAATAGAGAAGCCCTTCCAGTATGCTTGTAAGGGCCTTCCCAGGAACCTTCTCCAGGAACGCTCCCCGCTTCTGAACACTCGCTTTGCTGTCCAGCCTTTCCAGTTTTGCTGAAATCCTCCTGACATTTGTACTCGGACAATTGGGCAGTTTCTTCTCTTTGCACTCTGCAGCATGTTATTGATTGTCTTTGGCCTTTGTACGTTCTCCACCGTCCCCACATCTGCACACATCAGCTTTCTCACTCCTACGCGAGCACGGGGGGGGGGGGGGCGCTGTATTTCGTGACTAAATATTGACCAAATAATTCTCTAGACTATTATTTATAAAATATTTCCCCTCGAGTCAGGAAAATAAGAGGTTTTCTGCAGCTCGGCTTCCAAATGCAGTAGACAGGACCTGGGTGTTTAAACAAGGGCCTGAAGCAAGGGTTTGCCAACCTTTCCGGGGCCGCATAACAAATATTCTTTATTTGTTCTGTTGGGTGTTAAAGTTAGCTATAGCCCTCTGAAGGTCATGTCTGAGCCTTTACTCCCTGCTACCCACACCAACTATTATGGGTCCCCAGTGAAAATAAAATCACCCTAGGAGGGATTGTCCTAGGCTAAATAATCAGTTAATATCTTACTTTTCAATTAACACTCCAGCAAGGGTTACACAGAAGTCAGCAGAGAATGAGAGTAAGGGGCAGGCTAGCACTTGGAAAACCTGGTTATAACAACAACAACAACAACAACAACAACAACAACAACAACAAAGGAACAGGAAGGAAAGGATTTTTTGACATTTCTGCTTGGAACTCATGAGTGGTCAGGGTAGCAGAAACCATTTGGGGACTTCAGCTTTTTAATTTGTGGTTAAAGGTACACGATTATAAACAGATCAGTGATCTCCATAGTGGATGAATGGATCCGGCAGAGGAGTCACTTCTTACTGCTGTAACATAAACAGCATGTCCCATCATAGATGTCCACGGCACACAGAGAAACGTATCTTTACATTGTCTATGTGTTTTTCTGTGACCGACGTTTACTGGCAGAACATCCTGAAAGTATGAGTTTGGGGTTCTTGAGCTAACCGTAGTCGTATGGGGCGGGGGAGGTTTCTCTTCCATCTATCTGACAGAAAAGACCTCATCATGTGACTGCCTGTTTATCTGCAGCATAATTCAGCCGAAACAGCAGCATCTTCCCCTTCAGAGTCGTCAAAAAGAGGTTTGGTCACTAAATTCAAAAGGTTATGCTATGGTTAGATTTACAACTCAATCCAATGACTTGAGCCTGGAAGTGATTTTTTAATTTATTCATTTAGTTTGTGTATGTGTTTCTGTATGTGTATGTAGGGGTGTGCGTTGGAGGACAGCGCTGGCCAGCAGTCATTCAGAGAGGTCATTCCTCAGAAGCCTTTGCCTGGGTTAGTTTTGGAGACAAGGTCTCCCACTGGCTCCAGATGTACCAAGTAGGAAACTTGTGGGCCAGTGAGCCCCAAAGATCTTCCAGTGTCTGTCTCTCCAGAGCAGGGATTACAACCACATTCTGCCATACCTATGGTTTTTTTTATGCGAGTTTTGTGGACAGAGCACAGATCCTCTTGCTTGCCAGGAAGGCAGTTTGCAAACTGAGTTCTCTCAAGCACTCTATTCACTTAAATTATAATATAACCTTTGGTGTGAAGGAACAATTGTGATATACATGTCTATACGTAAGTTATAAAGTTAATACTGTAATGAATAACTCCATCCACCATCTATCCAAGAATCTGGATATCATTCAAGTAGTGCCCTGATATTTACTTATCATCTTTTCTCCACATCTTCTCAAGCTCTTATATAAGAAAGAACCAATACCGTGAGTTCCATATTATTACCTCACTTTTAAAAATGTATGTTTTGTTCATATACTTAAAAATGTGATAAAATAACATTTTCTGGCCTCTCTTGTTTTGAGCATTACATTAAATACACTACTGTGGATAATCATTCTACAGTTGATGTATTTGTTCTGTTAAAGGGAAATTACTGTTCCCAGTTTCCTGTTATTAATGTAGTATTCTATGCTACTAGGTACACATATACACAAATATTTCCTTGATATAAATGTATGCACACTCACACACAAACAAACACAGCATCTGACCCTTTGACACCCTTGAGATCATATGCTATGAGGACTGCCTCATGCATTGGGGCATGCTTGACAGCTTCCCTACCCTCTTCCCACTAGATGCCACTAGTGTCCCCAAGTTGTGACCACTGGAAGTGTTTCTGGACATAGCCACATGTCTTGTATGGATCAAAGCCACCGAGTTAGGAATGTAACTATTGGGTAGAGATGATACAAAATACTCATCTTCCAAAGAGAAGGGCAAATTCTTTCCCAAAGGGGTTGTGACATTTTGATGCCCGCTGGTCTTCATTTTCTCTGGAGCTGTTAGAATTGACAGATATTTTAACTGGAGAAAAATCCGTGAAACCCTGGACTTTTCTAATTTCCATTTCCTTGACTATGGACAACTCAGAGGACCTTGTGGCACTTGGGTTTTTCACTATGAGGTGTCTGTGTTTGTGGTCTTTGGTTTTCTGTTGTGTTTTCTGTCAATAGCTGGGAGATGTTATATATGTCTTCTAAAGAAAAAGCCTTTGTAATTATAAACATCTCAGAGATGGGAGGCTGTGTTGTAACCTAGACACTTCAGTCCAGCATTCTCAGACAACTTACACTAAGTTCCTTAGCTTTCCCAGAACAAGGTATGTAACAAGTATTGCTTTGGCCAAGCAGGACTTTTGGAAACTACTATGATGTGTGGGGTGGGAATTGCCTGTGGCAATCATTCTTCTGCCTCCAAGGACTTTGCATACATCACTTAGGATGAACGTGTTATGACCACGTATACATAACCTCCAATATTTTCACATTTTGGTCAGTTTTGTACAAGAATAAATAGTGTTCATAGTCGCTGTCTTAGGGTTTTACTGCTGTGAACAGACGCCATGATCAAGGCAAGTCTTATAAGGACAACATTTAATTGGGGCTGGTTTACAGGTTCAGAGGTTCAGTCCATTGTCATCAAGGCAGGAACATGGCAGCATCCAGGCAGGCATGGTACAGGAGGAGCTGAGAGTTCTACATCTTCATCTGAAGGCTGCTAGCAGAATACGGACTTCCAGGCAGCTAGGATGAAGGTCTTAAAGGCCATGCCCACCGAGACATGACCACTCCATCAAGGCCACACCTACTCCAACAAGGCCACACCCACTCCAACAAGGCTACGCCCGCTAGTAGCACCACTCCCTGGGCCAAGCATATATAAACCAGTACACCTCCTTTCCTCGTAGGGCCTGCAGCCTCCCCAGCTATAAGCTTCTGGATAAGTTTGCACGATGGTACTGAGGCCCAGGGAATGAAACTCAGGTCCAATCAGAAAGTGGTTACTTATGAACCGTGTCGTTATTGTATCACTGCCATCGGTAGGCACATCTTCCCTGACAGATCAGTGTTGCAGTACATAGGGTCCACATTCGGATAAACAAACTGATGGGTATTTTTTCTCCTAGCAGCCTTCTAACACCCTTGACATTGTGAACAGTAGCCAGCATTGGGGAAGCTGCCTTTTGGTTCCCACTGGGTTTATCTCCCAAGAACCTGATGTTATCAGCAGTAAGGTCTGATTATGAAGTCCAACACAGGAAACAATGGCAGTAATTTACATTGTTTTGGGAGTGTCTGGGTGCTTCCTAGCCAACAACTTGTAGATAAAGAATTTTTTACATGGCACTGGCTTTTTTGTTGTTGGAAAATATATAACTTCTGTGGGTACCATTTAGTTTATAAAGTAAGTTTCTATATGGCTTTTTATGTCTTCGAAGTTTTAATTATTCTTTCCAAATCCCTACCTTTGGCAATGCTGCCCCATCCCCTGTTTAATCGTTTGCACCCCTAGTCTAGCACTGCCTGTTTTCCTATCATTTGTATTTCCCCTCCCCTCCCTTCAAGAACCATCTGCCACACACACACCATAAATGGCACCTTATGTTCTTGCTCTCTGGTCTCTATTGACACTCAAATTTAAGCCCAGAAACCTACAATTTTGAACCCAACATCGACATAAGTCAGAGGTCATAAGGCCTCTTTAATGGCTTGGATCATATGGCAGTTCTAGTTGTAGCCTTTGAAAAAGCCTCTCCACTGACTTCATGGTTTGAATTCCCACCAACAGCAGGTGCACATTCTCCTTTCCCCAGATCTTCACCAGCACTTATTTTTGTTTTGTTTTGTTTTTCTTTTTTTCTTGATGCTAGCCATCTTGACCAGCAGGAGACAGGATCTCAAGGTATTTTGCATTTGCATTTCTCTGACAGCTAATGAGGTTGACAATGTTTATTAGCTACTAGTGTTTCTTCTTTTGGAAACTATTCAGTTATACGGCCATTTTCTTAATGTGGGTTTATTGATTTATCTGTGTGTAGTTTTTTGAGTTATCTATATAACACGAATACTCGATTAGAGGTATAGCTGGCAAACATTTTGTCCATTCTGTAGGCTGCCCCTTCACGCAGCATGAGGGCTCCTTCTCTGCAGAAGCTTTGGGATTCCATATGGAAGCTTTTGGCATTATTTCCAGAATCACCGGAGTCTTGTTTAGAAAAAATCCTTACCTATGCCTCTACCTTGTCACACACTCCTGACCTCTTCTTCCAGAAGTTTCAGAGTTTCACATTTTCTGTCTAGGTCTTTGATCCATTTGGAGCTGTTCTGAATGAGAGGTAAGAATCCGGTTCCATCCTTCTGTGTGTAGACATCCAGTTTTCTCAGCACTATTTGGACAAGATGCTCTCTTTCCTCTAGTGTGTATTTTTGGCATCTTTCTAAAAAAAATTCTGGTAGTTGTGATTGTATGGACTTACAGCTGTGTTCTCTATTCTATTTGACTGGCCTACCTCTTCCATTTTTGAAGCAATGCTGTGCTGTTTTTATTACTACATTATAATATATATGTTATTGTGATACTATACCATGCATGTAGTATATCTTGAAGTCAGGCATAGTGTTATCTCTTGTGTTATTGTTTTTGCTCAAGGTTGCTTCAACTATCTGGGGTCTTTTTTTTTTTTTTTGCTTCTGCATGAATTTTTGAATGTTGACTGAGACTGTATTGAACCTATAGATTGCTTCTTTTGTTGTTATGATGGCCATTTTCATGCTATCGAGTCTTCCAATCCGTGAGTACAAACAGTCTTTCTTTTTGTAAAGTGTTCTTCATATTGTTAAGTTTCCATTGTGGAAATCTTTCACTTCCTTGGTTTATTCAAAGTGTTTTTCTGAGGCTATTGTGAAAGGGATTGTTTATTTTTATTTCTTTCTCACTAGTCTTATCATTAGTCTATGGAAACCATGCTTGGTTTTATGTGTTTGTCTCCCAACATTTTTATGAAAGTGGTTTAACAGTCTTTTTTTTTTTTTTTTTTTTTTTTTTGGTTTTTTGAGACAGGGTTTCTCTGTATAGCCCTGGCTGTCCTGGAACTCACTTTGTAGACCAGGCTGGCCTGGAACTAAGAAATCCGCCTGCCTCTGCCTCCCGAGTGCTGGGATTAAAGGCGTGCGCCACCACGCCCGGCTTGGTTTAACAGTCTTATGCATTTTTCTGGTAGAGTCTTTGGTCCTTTTACTTACAAAATGCATATCATCTTCAACAAAGTACTCTTAAATCTTGGGTGTCTTATTCTCACTGAAAAGTTCTCTTATCTTAGTCACTTTTCTATTGCCACAACAGAACACGACAACCAAGACAACTTCATAAAAGAAAGTATTTCATTGGGGGATTGCTTACAGTATCAGAGGCAAGCAGGCATGGAGTTGGAGCAGGAACTTACATCTAATCCAAAGGCATATGAGAAATCATGTGGGCTTTTAAAACCTCAAAGCCTAACCCCAGTGACACACCTCCTCCAGCAATCCACACCCCCAATCCTTCCCAAAACAGTTCTGCCAACTAGGAACCAAGCAGTCAATGACATGAGGCAATGGGGGCCATTCTCGTTCAACTTGCCAGCTTCTGAGGTAGAAGGACTTTCCTGACAGCCCATGCTATATTCCGACTGTTGGGACCTTCCAAAATTCATGTTTGAACCTAAATTTTGGGTTTAAATCAGTAAGAGCTGAGACTTCCAGGGAAGCAATGTAGCAAAGAATAGGATTAGTGCCTCTTAGGCTTAAAGGGCTCCCATCTTTTGTGAAGATAACAACATGAAATGTTAAACACAGATTCTCACAGACATCAAGGGTTTGAGTTACTGATTTTTGGATTCTCTAACCTTTAAAACTATGACTGTGCGCTCTCTCTCTCTCTCTCTCTCTCTCTCTCTCTCTCTCTCTCTGTGTGTGTGTGTGTGTGTCTGTCTGTCTGTCTGTTTTTCTGTCTCTCTGTCTGTATATGTGTGTTTGTGTGAGCTCCTGTGTGTGCATATGTGCATGTGTTTATAAATTACTCAAACTAAGGTATTTAGTTAAAGCAGAGCAAATAGACTAAGGCACCCACTTACTTAAATCATATACATTTAAAGCCATCAGAGTTAAGAGATACATTTGGGTAAGTAGAAAATGAAAAATGGCAGCCATGGAACCCATGGAAGCCATGGGACAGAAAATCCAAATTTACTACATCGCCATCTTGCTCAGGGACTTAGTTGATTGTGAATACAGGATGCATGGATCTGTTTTCCCATGTGTCTAAGTATTTACAAGCAGGATCAGTTTGCTAGCCTTCATGAGGCTGCTTTGTCAGAGACATTCCCAATCCAGTTCTTGGTTTCCTCTCCCGGGTTCAAAACAGAGCATTTCCCACAAAATCGAAATGAGAAACCACAGAAGTGTGGTTCTGCTGAGAAGGACATTGTCTTGACCTGTCCTGTCCAGTCCTTCCTTAGCTGCCAACCCTCTTACCATTCTTTTGTATTTCCAGTACTTTGAACTTGTATTTCCAGGACTGTGAGCATTGCTTCCAGCAAGTTTCCCAGGAGATCTAATAAGCCTGGTGCTGGAAGAGTTGGTGGCGCCCTGGAAGATAACCACACAGCCCTCATGTTCTGTGGTTCTCTGGAATTTCAGTTATGTGCAGAGGGTACATTTGTGAAGACTAGCTCAATTAAATGTCCTTTCATTTATCTGGTGGCATTTTCCAAGACAGCCCACAAATCCCCCTCACTTCACTTCGCCACTTCCCACAGCAGACACAAAAATCCGAAGAAGGAAAAAGCATAAAGAGAGTTTCGTGGGAAGGCTTCTGGTGACACAACCTGGTGATTTGTAAGTCAATCAGGACTCCCCCCACCCCTCCCCTTGGGAAGAACTATAAAGTAGGTGGATAATTATTTTGCTGAGCTTAAAATGTTTCTTCTGCATGAGTTCCAGAGAAAATGAAGATGCTTCTGTGATTGCCAAAGAAATGGGAGGAGGACAGGAGGTTCCAGGTAGAGAGGGCAACGTGAGAGGTGGAGGAGTTGAAGAGTTTTTCAATTGCAGTGTTAAAGGAAGGAGAAAATAAAGAGACAAGAAGGGAATAAAGGTTTTTTTTTTTTTTTTTTTTTTTTTTAACAAAACAAAGCACTGTGCAGCAAGGAAGCTAAATTTTAGCAAAGAAAAATCAATTCGAAATCATCACTGTGGGTTTAGAATTTGATGGGCTTGTAATGAAGTTGATTCACTCTTCCTGTGAAGTATTGAATACCAAGTGCTACAAAATACTTTCTGATTGAGAGAAAGGTCCAAGTGACAGAAGGAAAACAAAAAAGGAAAAAAAAAAGTCCATGTATACCATTAGGTCTCTGTGCTAGCTAATGTTCTGTTAACTTGACCAAATACCCTGAGAAGAGGAAACCTTCATTAAGAAAATGTCTCCTCCGATCAGGCTGTGGGCAAGCCTATAAGGCATTTTCTTAATTAGTGATTGATGGAGGTCTCAGTCCACTGTGGGCAGTGCCATCGATGGGCTGGTGGTCCTGGGTTCCATAAGAAAGCAGGCTAAGCCGGGCACAGTGGCACACGCCTTTAATCCCAGCACTTGGGAGGCAGAGGCAGAGGCAGGCAGATTTCTGAGTTTGAGGCCAGCCTGGTCTACAAAGTGAGGTCCAGGACAGCCAGGGCTATACAGAGAAACCCTGTCTCGAAAAAACAAAACAAAACAAAACAAACAAACAAAAAAGCAGGCTGAAAATGCATGGGGAACAAGCCAGTGAGCAGTACAGCAAGCCATAAGCATCACTCCTCCATGGCCTCTGCATCGGCTCCTCCCTCCAGGTTCCTGCCTTGTGTGAGTTCCTGTCCTGACTTTCTACAATGATGAACAGTTCTGCGAAAGCATAGGCCATATGAACACTTCCCTCCCCAACTTTTGCTGGTCATGGCTTATCCTCACAGCAAACATAACCCTCACCAGGGCAGCATCCATCCATACCTCTGATTTCTCTGTCTGTTGAAAACCGAATTCAAGTCTCTTTTCCTAGGCAAACCCTCCACCCACTAGAGATAGATACTAGGACCCAGGCTTCTGCCAGTAGGAAAATTAAAGTAACTTTTTTTTTGTTAAGATAAATGAGATATCTCTAATATAAGAAGGGGGCATTTGTCATTTGATGGTGACAAATAATCCCCTGGGTTTCTTTTTTTGAACGTTAATATCAGTGCATAGAATTATGAAATGCCTTCCCTGGAATGCACCAGCCCATCTGGTTCCTAGGCTGGCTGACTTTTGTGTCTGTACACCTGTGTGGTTAAGATCGTCACCCCTCATTTGATTTATAAGGTGTTGAATACCGGGGATGTGTGTGTGTGTGTGTGTGGGGGGGGGGACTCTGCCTGTTAAAACTGTGTCTCAGCTAGAATTTAATGGAGTTGGTGAGAGGTGTTATTTATTTTACCTTCCAATATCTCTGAAATTGACGTGTATCTTCTGAGCATTACCTTTAAATGATTGTCACAGCATAATCAGACAGCTTTATTTTCTTTTTTTTCTGTGGATACACAAAATAATAATGTATTAGAATACCTTGGATTTATTTAAGTATTGCTATGGTGTTAAACTAAGAGCCCCGAACTTACCAAATTCACATACTGGTATCACCCATCAGTGTCTCATTCCGATGGTAATGTAATTCATAGTACTAGAGATCTTTTAGAGGCAAATGGACTTTTCATTCTAAAAAGACCAATAAACAAAAAAAATCAGCCAAAGATAACTGAGTTTTCTAACCCATCTCTTTTTTTTTTAATTTTTTTAATTTTTATTACATATTTTCCTCAGTTACATTTCCAATGCTATCCCAAAAGTCCCCCATAGCGCCCCCCACTTCCCTACCCACCCATTCCCATTCTTTTGGCCCTGGCATTCCCCTATATTGGGGCATATAAAGTTTGCAAGTCCAATGGGCCTCTCTTTCCAGTAATGGCCGACTAGGCCATCTTTCGATACATATGCAGCTAGAGACAAGAGCTCCAGGGTTCTGGTTAGTACATCATGTTGTTCCAACAATAGGGTTGCAGATCCCTTTAGCTCCTTGGGTACTTTCTCTAGCTTCTCCATTGGGAGCCCTGTGATACATCCAATAGCTGACTGTGAACATCCACTCCTGTGTTTGCTAGGCCCCGGCATCGTCTCACAAGAGACAGCTATATTTGGGTCCTTTCAGCAAAATCTTGCTAGTGTATGCAATGGTGTCAGCATTTAGAAGCTGCTTATGGGATGGATCCCTGGATACAGCAGTCTCTAAATGGTCCATCCTTTTATCACAGCTACGAACTTTGTCTCTGTAACTCCTTCCCTGGGTGTTTTGTTCCCAATTCTAAGAAGGGGCACAGTGTCCACACTTCGGTCTTCATTCTTCTTGAGTTTCATAACCCATCTCTTTCATCTGTAAGTATCTCCACTTTGCACTTCCTGCTCAGCTATGGACTGTCAGATCTTTATTGTCAGACACGCAATAGACAAGTAAAGAGGTATAATGCTTACAAAGTCTGAGGCCTGTGACGGGCCATAGAAATAACAATACAAAGATCTGGCTACACAGCATTAACAGTGACCAGTGCAGCATCTGCAATTGACTATACAGAGACACACCTTCATGAAATGTATCCTAACAGGTACCTGTTGACTTGTGGATGCAGGATCACTCTTCTTGTGTCTGCTGTCAGGCTGTGTATCAGGCTATTGAGGCTGTGAATGTCCAGGTGACTGTCCCATCCCCACCTTCTGTCTTACCTCAGCAGTTCCAGGATCTCAGATGTTCTCCATCACACCCATATTTTCACAGGGATTCCAGGGAACAAACTAAGGCCATTGGGATTGTGTGACAAGACATTTTTACCTGATTAGCCAGCTCACAGGTTCCTCGTTCCATTCTCTTTAAATATATCGATGTCAGACAAAACGGACTTTAAGATGATAAAATTGTCATCGCAAAGACATTTTTGAATAGTACAATGGTTAATTTCTGTTATCCTGTTCAATCCCATCATCCACTGCTTCTGCTGGGAACTAAACCCAGGGCTTTGTCCTTGCTAATCAAGTACTCTACCACTGCGTGAAATCAGTTACTCTTAACATTCTCCCCAAAGGTTCACTAATTTGGAAAGTCATGGGACCTTTAAACAGGTGGAGCATCACTGTGGGTCACTGGCAACGGGACCTGAGAACATACTTTCTGTCTCTTCCCTGTTTTCTGACAGGCCATTGTGACTGGCCACCTCACACTCCTGCTACTAGGACATCTGATCACGATGAACTGTACTCTTCTTAACTGTGAGTCTAAATAGACCTTTTCTTCACTAAGTTGCTTTTATTAGGAATTTTGTCCTGATAAAATTAGAATAAGAAAGGTAACGTATGCAGTAGTCATATAACAAATGCATGCCCTACCGATGAAGGGTAATGTGAGGTCTGGCCTTAAGATAGAATCCACTAGCTAGTTAGGGAACCAAATGACAATTTGTTTCTATTCTACATCGTGTGTGTGTGTGTGTGTGTGTGTGTGTGTGTGTGTGTGTGCAATGCTACACTTACAAATTTTGCTTACAATTGACAAAGTTCACCACATGGAATCCAACTGAATAGAGATGAATGGATTTCAAATGAGAAAGCCAGGTCTTGGGGACATTCTTTAGAATCTTAGCTCATCCACGAATCTGAAATGTCCCACAGTTCTCTGTGGTGCCAACTCTTTTATTCAAGCGCACTTAACTCAAGACTGTGTCACTGGCAACGAAAAGCGTCTTGAACAAAACAGCAATTAGCAGGAAAAGTGGGTCTGCAGTGTGAGCATTCGAAAACCTGTACGGGCAGCTATTGATTATTCCTGGGCAGAGAAAACACACATTTCTCTGACTCCTGCCATGACTCCTCATATTCCCCCTCCCACATTTATTCCCTTTAGAGTTCCTGGGTTGAATCCATGGTTTCCAGTAATTTACACCTTTGAGAACATTTAGAACCACATAACACACTCAGGAAAGTCACCTTTCTAGGCAAATTGAAATCAAAAGTCTGGCTACATTGGGTTTGATCTGGGTGTCTTTTTCTCACAACTCAGGCCAGACCTGTGGCTCTGAGCCTGCAGTAGAGGAGGGGAGATCACTTCAGCTTTGAGAACTCCTCCCATGGGGTCAAGCTTTCATTTAGCTGCTGCTTCTATGGTTGTCTCTTGGCTGTCAGTTAGTGGGCAGTTGGTGTGCCATTGTGAAGAGCTTCCGAATGCTCGCCCTGGCACTCTGTCTGCCCTCTCCTTCCCCCTCCTTCTTGCTTTTTGGCCCGTCCCCTGCCCTCCCATTCCCCCTCCTTCTCTTTCCTTCTTCTTTCTCCTCTTCTCCTCTTCCCATCCATTTCTTGGGTTCATCAGCCAGCATACTCAGGTGACACACCCTCTATCTAGCCCAAGTGGCATCCTCTCAGCCTTGGTCTACAGGGGTTATCTCTATGAGGCTCCCTGCCCTCACAGCTCCTTTTACAACATGTTCCCATCAATCTCAGTGTGAAACTCAAGCCTATTCGGGTTGAAGGAAACTCCTGACTCACTTTTAAAGCAGGCCATTGGGAGTTCCACCCCAGCCATGCGTTCTCTTCCTTGTCAGATGATCGAAGATGGCGCTAGCCAGATTCGCTGATTTTTTTTTCCAGTTTGGCAACAGAAAGTAGTATCTATTTTTAAGAACACTGTCAAACTTCAGGGTATGCCCATAAATCCCTTCTAAATGTCAAGTGCTCCCCAGACCTCTCTTGTTAAATACCAATGTACTAAGGCTAAAAACTTCTGGCGTTTGGATGTGTCTGTTCCGAGACTCCTTGCCTCTGAATGTATTTGAAATATCTGCAAAAGTCTCAGCAGAGCCTCCTTAACTTTGATAGGTGGGGAGAGCCCTTTCTCTCCTTCTTTATGGCAGATTTCCACCCACTCTTCCCTTATTTATACAGATATTTTTCTCTTTCCATGATATAGCTTCCTTACCAAGAATTCTTGTCTTTGTCTGAAGGTTGAAGAAGTAGCTTGTGCAGAGAAAAGAAAAAAATAAATAAAACAACAACAATAACAAACTCCATTTCAGTTCACTATAGCATCACCCTGGCAACTGCTTTTTGAGATGCTAGGACATCTGTTGACAAGGTTGATGCTCTGTATGCTTGCTGGCCACTATGGGGAACCATGTGTGGATGCAGACTCAGTGCTAAAGAAGGAATCTGCAAGGGTGTTAGTGAGCCAGGATATGGTCCTTTAGTTAAGGGATCATTAGAGAATCGAGGAAGAAGAGGCCAGGGCAGTGGGATGAGGAATCCCAGGGAGGTTAGTGTTGGCTCACTGAGAGTTAATTGGGGTGCATCTCAGTGGTAAAGTACTTGCTTAGTATGTATGACACCCCAAGACCAAGCCCCATAGGATCAAAAAGCAATAACCATAGCACCAGCTCAGTATCCTTGTCTTTTAACTTCAGCAACCAGCTGAATGATAACCTGGATAACTGCCTGGCTTCCTTTGGTTTGAAGCTTATGGGGAAAACCCCCAGATAGCAAGAGAATCTCAACTCTGCACCATCCTGTTACATTGGTGCTGTCCTATAGACCCTTGACAAACTTAACTGAATTAAGGTGTAAAGCTTGAGGAGAGACACCGATAAGAAAGTAGCAGGCATGAGAAGAAGGAAATCCAGACAGTGTGCAAGAACCTGATGAGTTCTATGAAAAGTCAGGCATTTGTAACAGAGAAGACAATGAGGCTAAAGGGGAAAGAAACATCTGTGTGTTCAGTGATGATTTTCTTAGGAAAATCCTGTTGTATGCAATTGTGGCTTTGTGAGCATTTTCCTGGCATGTTCTAGGTCCTGGGTTTGATTGCCAGCACACACACACATACACACACACACACACACACACACATACACACACACGACACACACACAGAGAGAGAGAGAGAGAGAGAGAGAGAGAGGGAGGGAGGAAGAGACAGAGAAAGACAGAGAAGAGAAGGGGTGAGAAGAGAACCCTCTCCCCCCCAACACACACTCAATAGGATGCTGAAGCTGGCTGAAAGCAAGAGAGTGCTAAAGGGAAGGGAGGTGATGACTCAAAAGTGGTCCAGGCAAACAATTCCAGGAGGGCATCTATAAGGATGTGTAAAAGTTGGATACTGTTTGAGTGGTGTATGGAGCAAGTGAGTGCTTGGAGTTTCTCTGTTCTGTAACAACTTAAGTGTCTTTGAGAGCAGAGCAGGAGTTGGCTGAGAGTGAATGGCTGAGACGGAGGTGAGAACATGGTGCCCTGTCCTCCAGCTGGGACCACTGGATCACAACTCACACAACTTGGGGACTAGCTTGGAGAAGAGGAAGTTCTTTTCCCTTCCAAGGCTGAATGATGGTGTCTGAGTATTCATGAGAGTGTGAGAGAAGCTTAATTAAGCAAAAGGAGTAGTTGACGACAGGAAGCCCTTCTTTGGCATTCTATGGAAGGAGGAAAAGACGGAGAGACAAGGAAGCTATAATGGAGAATAGTTAAGGGAAATGCACAAGAAAGGTCTATTCCATGGAGAGTGGAGAAGAATTTTCAGGGCTGAATTATGGGTTCTAGAAGAGGTTCTAGATGGGTGGGACATGAAGCTGTTGGTAGGTCTGGAAGCTGTGATCTCACTTGTGTATGCCGCAGGGTTAGAGAGAGAAGGCAGAAGAAGGTAGCAGATTTGCTCTGGAGAAGAAAGATGACAGTGGTTAGCCACAGCCCTGGGAAGGAGGGGAAAACGGGACAGAACACAGTGGCTAAAGACTTCAGGCTGATGGGAAGGATAGAAGGGACATCAGCATCAGTCACAAGGTTCAGAGGAAACAGCAGATCTTTGATATGGGAGGTAGATTGTTTAACTTTGCAATGAGAGGAGAGAATGGAATATTCGTTTTTCTCTGAAATGGAAACTTACTCGTGTGGCTTGCTGAGGTCCTGGAGGAGCTGTCTGAGATATGACTGAAGTGGGAAGTAACCGGGGGTACAAAGCTGCGTTGGCTTGGCTTTTGATCTGAGCTACGTTTCAACAGAACATTTCACTGAAGAAATAAGAAAGGAAAGGCTCGGGCCTCAGATGAGAACGGAGCCCCGTGTGTGGACCTCTGCAAATGTGTGTGTGTGGTCTTTGGACAGCAAACATTTTGTTTTCAGCAAACAGCTTGTATCTTGTGCTTCCTTGATTTAAAAAGAGAGAGAGAGAGAGAGAGAAATACCATACACAAAACAGCCTGTCATTGCTGGCCTTGGAGGAAGAAGGCAGACCACTGAGTGTTTTTCAATCCCTAGTTCCCCGCGCTCCCTCTCACAGGAGAAAGAAGCCCAGAGCAACAAAAGGTGCTCAAGAAAGGTTCTTTCAGGCAAAATTTGGTGGAGATTAAAAGAGGCCAAAAGTTCAAATGAGAAGGAGGCACCGCCAAGTAAGCAGGAGGTGAGCCAAGGGGAAGGAAAAGGAGTGACTGGCTTAAAATGCAAGTAACCATGGCGAGCCTGCGCTTCAATGCTAGAATCTGGTTGAGAAGCGATATCACACAGAGCCCTGATTGTTTATTCAAAGCAAACCATGAGAGAACAGTTGTCTCCAATGGGTACCCGCACAGCTTGGCTCCAAAATTATAAGCACACTTTCGAAAGCATCCAGGGCTTCTCCCTGACCCCTTTAGTATTAAGCAAAATGAAAAAGAAAGCACTGAGTGTACTCTCTGTGTCTCTGATGGGCTTGCTCATGCTTTACATGTGGGCAAGCCTTCTGGGTGTCAGATGTTGAACTGGTGTTCCCGCTACTCTATTTGCAGATGCCACTGGAAACTTGGGCTGACTATGAGTAGCATCATTATTTCCTGAGGTTCGCAGAATGGTGCCTCTTCAGAGGGAGAAGAGCTTTGAGTAGGCTGAAGGGCTACAGGGATAAAGACGGAGTGTTCAGCTGCAAGACTCAGATACACCTGATAGAATATAGCAACATACTCTGCAGAGGACAGAAATGTCACACACACACACACACACACACACACACACACACACACACATACACGGCACTCCTTCTAGCCTGGACAGTTCATCTGGAATAGAGGCCTCCACCATTCTCATATGGACGATGTCATTATCAATGTCAAAGGGCTTTTGGAAGGGAGAGAGGTCTACTGTAGCTACCTAAGGCCCTGAAATTGAAATAAAAGCTCCTGAATTGTTTGGCCTGTCTGTTTGTTCAGGGTAGTAGATTCACTATTTCCTTCAGATTAGAGTGGTTACTACTCCCAAGTCATTAACAACTATAGAGCTCAAAATGTCATAAAATGAAGCACATTGGCCATGCTTGGCCATATAAAAGGAATATGACTGGTTGTTTCTGCTCTGACAGTGGGGGAGTTTTGTACAGTACTATAGGAAATCCTGGTTAATGGATCCAGCCTAGCCAAGAAGGCAATGGCTGCCACTCAAATCTAAGCGAACCAATGTTACAGCAATTAGATTTAAAGGAATATGGACTCTCTGCATCCCCTTTCCAGTCTTGAGCTATCAGAAAGCTTGAGTAATGGGAGTATTATCTGAAAGGAAAGAAGTATATTTCAAAGGTCGACTTGATTGTTTGACAGAGCAGCTTACAGGAAGGGAGGTCATCTTGTTCTGGGTCCCATGAACTAGTGGCGTGCTCTAGCACTAAAGATAAAATCCTCTGGCATCTGAGTATGTGTATGAGGAAGGGGAGTTATTTCAGTTCATAGTTTGTGGCACAGTCCATCACTGTGGTGGCAGGAGCAGCTTGAGTTATGGTGCAAGAGCGTGAGGCAGATGGTCACACTGTGTGCCCTGCCAGGAAGCAGATGGATGCTCGGTCCCAGCTCAAAATCGCCTCTTTCCCAGTTTTATTCAATGAAGTACAACAGCCAATGAGATGGTACCTACTTACATTCAGAGTGGGTCTTCCCTCCTCTGTCAAACCACTTCAGAAATGTCATCACAGATATATCTAGAGGTGTGCCTCTTTGGTAATTCCAAATTCACTCAAATTGGCAATGGTGATGAGCCTTGTGGTAATGTTTCTTAGTTTATCCATTCTCTCATTCCCATATAACACCCTGACATTTAGTCTGCATAAATCTGTGTGGACTACATAAGCTAGGAATGCAAGAAGAGAGAGACATTGTGTCTAACCAGCCATGTAAGAGAAGGAGTGGCATGGTGGAAACAGAAAGGAAATACTCAGGTATGTAGCAGAGGGGAGGTGATCTCCTGATAGATCTGAGAACTTCCTGTTCTCAAATACAAAATGGCGCATACAACTCAACTGCCTGTCTCCCCACTGCCAGATCTTTGACCTTGTACAGGTTACTTAACTTCTCTGTGCTTCTAATGTCCTTGAGATAAAGGATGATGGTAGTGGCGGTGCTCTGTAACACCGATGTGCAGATTAAGAAATGGCATAAGCAATGAAGCAATACCTAGCACAGAATATGCTCTATTACAAAAATTAATGTATAGTGAAGCTTTTGGAATGCCCTATCCAGACAGATGTCAAATACACATTCATCCCAGAAGCTCATGGAATGTTCTTTAAAATATACCCAATGAGGTCATACAAATGTAGAAGAACTGAAATAATTTCTCTCTCTCTCTCTCTCTCTCTCTCTCTCTCTCTCTCTCTCTCTTTCTTTAAGTTATATTAGAATAACACTAGAAATCAATAGCAAGTGAAACCATAAAAATTAGAAAAACTTTCAGACTGAAAAATACAATCTTGAATCATGAATAGGTTTTTTAATAAAACAGGAGGGAAATTTTAAAACCAGAAAATCAAATAAAGTGAGAGTACAACCAATAAGAACCATTGTGATACAGCCAATATAATATATTATAATAATAAATAATCTGTATTTGCATATAGATTATATATTATTTGTTATTTCTTATATATGATAACAAAACAATCTAGATAGCTATAATTATTTACATTAAAAACCCAGAGTTATTCCAAATAAGTAGCCTAATGATGCACCTCTGGGTCTTACTCAAACAAGAACATGGCAGCTCAAAAGCACTGGCCAGTAGGAGATAAATACAGATGAAGGAAGAAAGAAATGAAAGGGAGATTAAAAGAACAATACATACAATCAATCAATTAAAGTTGGGGTTTTGGAAAGATAAATAAGACTGACAAACCTCTAGCAAACCTACCTAAGGGAGGAGAATGGGCAAATCAAAACTAATACAATTAGAAATGAGACACGGGACATTACTTCAGGGTCCAGTGAAATCTGCAGAATCTCTTGAAAACCTTCAGTCTAAAAATCCGGAAATTCTAGAACAAATGCACACATTCCCAGATACATATAACTATCAAAATTAAATTAGGAAGGCATCAACCACTTAAATAGACCCATTACAAGAAGGAGACTGAAACAGTAATCAAAGTTTTCCCCACAGAGAAAAGCCTAGAATTGGGTAGAGTAACTGCTGGATTCTTACTAACACCACAATTCTTGAAGCCAACATTACCCTGATACCCAGGCCATATAGGGCTGCAACCTGAGCTGGATGTGAAGCTGTGAAGGTAATGTTTGAGTTGCAGTGGACACATCAGGCTGTGGATGATAACAGAAGTTTGGCTCATCTGACAGAGCTCCAAGAACCCCACAGATCTGACCAAACAGAGAGGTCACGTGTGCTTCATGAACCTGGACCATAGAGACTTACCAGGACTGAACTTACCAGGGCTTAGATGACTTCATCATTAGATCTGATATTAAACATGGAATGTAGGGTTTAATGTTTTCCCAGTGTGGTTTGTTGGGATGGTTTGGTCCAATTTTTCCTTGTCATCTTCCCTGTCCTTCCTTTTGAAGTGCAACTATTTCCTCTGCCATATTCCATGGATATTGGAAGCAAGTAAGTTGTTTGGGAGTTTTGAAGGACTTACAGCTCAGAGTCTGCCCTAAGTGTCAGAAGAACCTCTGGACTTTAGGGTAGTGTTAGCTGTTAAGAGGATGGAGATGTTAGAAATCAGACTGAATGAAAGATGGCCATGAGCCCGCTGGAAAAATGCAAGGTTGTAGTTTGAATGAGAAATGTCCCCAAAGATCTCACGTGTTCGAACACTTGGTCTCTGCATGGTGACATTCTTTGGGTTGATTTTAGAACCTTTGGAACATGGGGTGTGGCTGGAGGAGATAAATCACTGGGATGGGCCTTTAAGGATTATACCTTCTGCTTCTGGTCTAAGCTCTCTGCATTTTGGTTCTTCAAGATGTGTGGAGCCTCCACCGAACATTCCCATGCTACAAATTCTGCCAAGACTAAAGGCATAATCCAAAATACATTCTCCCAAGTTACTCCTGTGAGACATTTTGTCACAGTGAAGAGAAAAATCAAGTATAAGGTTTCCCCATTGCATAGAATGAAATGGGATAGTCCTTTTCAAAGTCTTCTCTAAAACACAGGCCAGAAGCAAAGATAAAGGCATCGCTCATTTGATCCACAAGATTTTCTTTGTATGGTCCATAGGTAGCCCTTACTGGCCTGGCACTCTTTCTTCCTTGATGAAAACACAGAGCTTGTAACTCAAAGGCTAAGATTGAGAGGTGGTTTTGTGGTTTCTTTGTTTTTTGTTTGTTTGTTTGTTTGTTTGTTTGTTTGTTTGTTTAATTCTGTGTTCTGTGGAGAAAACAAGATCACAAACCTGTCCCCAGGAAAAGGGTGGTAGCAGTTGTGAAAGATGTCCCACAGTGGTAGCTGTAGGTTTAAGACTCACTCTAAT
Organism: Mus caroli; assembly: GCF_978045245.1. NCBI lineage: Eukaryota > Metazoa > Chordata > Mammalia > Rodentia > Muridae > Mus > Mus caroli. The sequence goes on along the minus strand of NW_028227270.1, from coordinate 73,401,705 downwards.
ATCTATAGCATCTTCTCTAAGCCAGACGGCCAGTATTAAGGTGATGGTAGGTCATGTAAAATAGGAACGTAGCAGATACCACTGAGTTTCTAGGCTGTCAGCCCAAGGGGGTAGGAAGAGGTATCTTTTACTCTAATCTAGTGATTTAGCTTTTAAGTCACAGTAATGCATCGTACCCACTCCACTTCCTCCACATCCACACTCAGGCACACAGAGATAAGTAAATGTGTGGGAAAAAAAAAAGCAAACAAAGAAAGAGCTACATATGCCACCCATTTCTTTCCCTAAGCCCTCTCTATCTGAGACCAGAGTTCTTGAGAGCTGGTGGGGATGTCCTTTGTCTCATAGACATCTAAATCCAGGAGAAATAAGCTAGAGTCTGACTGAATGGAGTTCTTACTCTTTAGTATCAGGCCTCTGATTTAGCAAACAAGAGTGGATCCCATTTAATTTGGCAACCTTCTCTGACATGATGAAGAAGGACATCATTCTAATCATCTCTCTCAGAGCACAGAAGCAAATAGAAAAATGTCATCATTTCCTTTGGATCAAGCTCTCCTGGACTGTGTTCAGCAGAGTTCGGCTTCGTGGGATAATTCTCCATAGATACACGGAATACAAGAGGAGATGATTGCTGGTGTGTTTGTCCTTTCAGCGTTCATGAAGTTTTGGCTGTCTTTTCAAGCTGGATCCTTCGTGGTTCTGGAAACAGGAGCAAATTCCCAGGCCCTGCCTGCCTCCTGACACATGCGACTCATGCCACTGAGCATCAACATACCCCTGGGGCTAGAGTAAGATTCTTGAAGCTCAAGGCCATCAAATTGTGGCTGGGGATAAGGGCCAGAAGAGCCCTTCTTAACTTCTGTGAACATGTAATCCCCAGGCATTGCGCTCTTCCAGAAGAAGCCAAGAGATGTTGAGGCCACTAACTCCATTCTCTGTGCCAGGAGCTTGTCTTACCTGATTCCTCTTCACAACTTTGTATAAAGCCTTTCTTAGACCTGGACAAAGTTCTTCCTTGATCTTAATGTCCAAAAAAGAATAGTTTAACAGAAGTTGGATGATGAAAGAGAGAATTGTACGTGGACATTCTTGTTAGGTGTGAATAGGATCTCCTACTTGTATAAACTCAAGACACAAAACAATCAGTTTATGTCAAACTACCCCACTACATACCCCATGTGACAAATACACCCCAACCCTCCTAGAAGCTGTTCTTCACAGCTTGGCCAGAATTATACATTATAATATGTGGTTTAAATTTGATTTAAAAAGTGCATGATGAAGGTAAGCTCCACCAATGGATCAATCTGTGTGTCTGTCTGTCTGTCTGTCTGTCTGTCTGTCTGTCCATCTATCTATTACCTGTCAATCATCTATAGCTTTATTTTTAGAACAGTTTTATGTCCACAGTTAAATGAAAGGATATGTATAGAGGGTTTTCCATACATTCCCAACACCCATGCCTTCCCATTATTTAGATTTTCTGCTGATGGTTACAACTTACAGATCTACACTGATACCTCATCACAGCCACAGCAAGCATTGTGTTTTGTTTTGGGTACTGTACATTTGATGTCTGGAGATTAACTCATAATGAGATGTATTTGTTACTCTATCATCAGTGTAGCTTATGCTCCTAAAAGCCATCCTACCTGCTCATCCCTCCCTCCCTCCCTCCTGCAGCTTGTGACTGTCCTAAAAGGTCATGTAGGTGAAGGCACAGTGCACTCTCCTGTCTTGTTCTCTGCCTTCCAGCAGGTGAGGACAAAGTGTTTGCTCCCTTCAGAGGATACAGGAGAAGGTCCTCCCCAGAGGCCTGCACCCTGACCACGAGTTTCCCCACACTGAACTGTGACCCTGAGTCCCTGGTGATCTATGCGGTAGCACAAAGCACATTAAGAAAGTAACCAGGTACTTCCTTGCAATGGTTGTTTTGAATAATTTGTAGTCTGTCAGTTCAAGTATGGGACAAAGAACCAGACCTGGTGGCATAGAACTGTGACAATGGACTATGACCGGAAGTAAGAGCTAAATAAACCCTTTGAAAGCTCTCCCAAGTTGGTTTTGGTCAATGTTTTATCACAACAGAGAAGCAAACCAGGTCAATACAACTCTTGGGGAGGCTGAGGCAGGAGTGAATGGGCCTGGGCAACTTAATGATGCTTTGTGTAAAAGGAAGGCAGGAGATGAACACTTGCTCAGCATGTGTGAGGCCCTGGGTTCAGCTCCAGTGTCCAGGAACACAACAGTAACCCACTTAATGTGCTCACTTCTTGACTGTTCTTCCTTTATGTAGATTAGAGCCTCCAGCCCATATTACTTCATTTCTCTAGTCTCTTAGGATTTCTTACAGGGTAAACGTACTGGCAACATATTTCTCAATCTTTGTCTGAGAGCTTGCTGATTCTCCTATACTTCTGAAAGGCAATTTCACAGGTTTGGGATTGCAGACTACCATTCTGTGTGTGGATATGTTTCCTCAACACTTAAAACACCTATTCCATTCCCTGTTTGCTCTAACAGTTGCCAACAAGTTGGATATCTTTCTTATCTTTTTGTTGTTGTTGTTGGTGGTGGTGGTGTTTTTGTTTGTTTCAGCTTTTACCTTTGACTTTCTGTGGTTAGGTTATTATATACCTAGGTGTGTTTTCTGTTTCTTTGTTAGTAAGTAGTGAGTTTTTCTCCAGCCTTCTTGGACCTATAATCTAGTTTCTTGGATTAAGTTGCAGAAATTTTCAGTTAATTTTATGCCAACTCTGTCTTTCCTTCCTTTCTTGTCTCCTGGTATTTCTATTATATGTGGCGTCCATCGTAAGTGGTTGCCCCACGGACCCTGGAGAATCTATTCTGTCTCTGCAGGCTTTGTTTGTTTTCTATTACTGTGATAAAACACCAAATAAAAACAACCGGGGGGGGGGGGCCGGGGAGAGGTTTATTTGGCCTTCAGTTTCATGTCACAGTCCATCACTGAGGAGAGTCAGGGCCCCAGAACAACTCAGGAGCTGCTGCAGCAGGGACCATGAAGGGTGCTGCTACTGACATCTCTGGTCTGAAAATTCCCAACATCCCTGCTCTATCTTGTTCTTTCTTTTCAAATGATGGTTCGATTTATTTTTGTCTTTTAGTCTGCTTTGTAATGAATTTTATACCCAGATGGGATGCACCAGGTTAAAGAGGCATCTGGAAGCCAACTGTCAGCAATTCGAGCATCAGGCATGTGAATAAGGAAAGGGTGTGGCTGCCCGGTTGTTAAGTTCCAGTGTTTAGTGAGCCTGTGAGCTCACACAAGGTCTGCAGTTTCTTTTTCTCTCTCCTTGGATGGGGCAATGTGGTAAGAGTGGTCTGGAGTTTGGCATTTCTCTACCTGTACATAGAGGGATTGCAGCTCCTACAATTGAATATTTCCATTCTCACTAAAATGGTAATAGGATCTCAGCAGAGAGGGTTCTAGGTAATCTGCTTCTGAAAGAAAGGACCCTGTTAAAACCTCTCTCTCTCTCTCTCTCTCTCTCTCTCTCTCTCTCTCTCTCTCTCTCACACACACACACACACACACACACACACACACACACACACACACACACAGGCACAAAGGCATTTGTGTTTGGTATTTACTGTGAGAACTTGCTTAAACTAGAAGATGAGCCTAGCAGACTTGGGAGGGTCCCCAGGAGGCAGCCCCTCTGGAATTTTTCTGCTCTCACAGTTGCCTGAGCTGAGCTTCCAGAAAACTGACAAGGAAAGCTCATGTGTTCCTAAGAACTGGTTCTGAGCAAGGTCTCTGTCCCAGTGAGCAGTCGCTCCCTTACAGCCCCGTACTGAGGCCTATGGTTTTTGCTGTGCCCTCATCAATGTTGGAGATTAAGGAAGGGCTGTTGGCCTTTCAATCTGTCCAACCTTACATTCTTTGTTAGGACCAAGTGGTTTCTTCTAAGATCCTGACATGAATTCCTGGCGGGGATGTTATATTTAAGAGTGAAGAACACAGGAAAATGTATGAAAATTATTCATGGAGAAACACTGCTGGAGTCTTATAAACCTGTCAAATCAATTTAATAATTTAACTTTTAAATGCTTTTAGGTACAAGATAAAACTTAGATTTTCTTTTCAATGATGAATACAGTTATATACTGATTATAAAAATGAAAATGGAGATTTTTGGAGAAATCAGCTAAGTGACTTATGCAACTTTCAGGAAAACACTGAGCCATGGCCAGAGAGAGGCTGCCGCACATGGAAAGTACTGAAGTAAGTCACACATCATCACAGATGTTGGTCTCCAGCCACGACTGGCAGGATGCCCAAGAAGAGAAACTTGGGTCATGCCTACGGAAACATCCCCAGCTTGTTCCACCAGATAATTAGATTCACTCTTCCACTTTTACACAGTTTGCAAATATTCTAGTCATATGGTTGTCCTTGGGAACACCTACCTCCAAGAATTAATGACTTTTATCCTTGACAAGATCACATTTCTAGGAGCTGGAAATTATTTCAGAGTTCATGTCACTGGAGCAAGAACACTTCTCAGGATCTTTTGGCCTTTCAACGCTGGTAGTTATGCCCCCCAATACAGATATAACCTTTTTTAAAATGAAATTATTTTATAGTCTTACTACTTGAAAGCTATTCTTGTGAATATCAGACATTTTATTTTTCTTCATGGGAAGAAGAATGTGTGCGTAGGTGAATTATTTAGAATGGAGTGATTGGCATTGCCATTACGTGACCTGAAAGTGGTTACTTCTAGCTGCTTCTCTTAGAGAAGATGGCCAGAAATCCATCTTTAAAAATAAGGCATAAAGGTAATGAGCCTGATCTGTTTGAGTCCAGATCTCTGCTGTGCTTTGATACTATCATATGCTGGTCTTAGTGCTATGGTCAAGACGTCAGAATCCCCAAAACCTTTTTAAAAACAGTTGCACTGCTAGAAAAATGATCTCAGAGGAAAGGTAGCAGCTCATATATGAAATCCCATTCAAGCAGAAATCCCACCTACTCCTTCATTTCATCAAGGAAGCTCTGAGCAAAGGATGCCTTCCCTCAGGAGCTATGACACTGGACTATGCACTGCAGTCACCTGGAGGATAGTACAAACCGTACTACCAGGGAGCTCCATGCCTGCTTGATTTAGGGTTGGTTTCTGAAGTAGGACACTCTTGGTTACATTTCCATTGCCCATAAAACACACCATAGACCAAGCCTACTTTATAAAACATAGCACATATTTGTTAGTTTACAGTTTCAGAGGGTGGGTTCATGAGCATCATGGGAGGTAGCACTGGAACAGTAACTGAGGGGTAACATCCATGAACATGAGGCAGGGGGAGAGAGAGCAAGAGAGAGAGACAGAGAGATGGAGAGAGAGAGAGACAGAGACAGACAGAGAGAGAGACAGAGAGATAGAGAGAGACAGACAGAGAGACAGAAAGAGACAGAGACACACAGAGAAAGTGCTAACTGGGAATGGAGTAGGAAAGAGAGACACACAGAGAGGCAGAGAGAGAGACAGAGAGACAAAGACAGAGAGACAGAGAGATGGAGAGAGACAGAGACAGACAGAGAGAGAGACAGAGAGATAGAGACAGACAGACAGAGAGACAGAAAGAGACAGAGACAGAGAGAGACAGAGAGATGGAGAGAGAGAGAGACAGAGACAGACAGAGAGAGAGACAGAGAGATAGAGAGAGACAGACAGAGAGACAGAAAGAGACAGAGACACACAGAGAAAGTGCTAACTGGGAATGGAGTAGGAAAGAGAGACACACAGAGAGGTAGAGAGAGAGACAGAGAGACAAAGACAGAGAGACAGAGACAGACAGAGAGAGAGAGAGACAGAGAGATAGAGACAGACAGACAGAGACAGAAAGAGACAGAGACACACAGAGAAAGTGCTAACTGGGAATGGAGTAGGAAAGAGAGACACACAGAGAGGCAGAGAGAGAGAGACAGAGAGACAAAGACAGAGAGACAGAGGAAACTAACCTGAAATGGGGTGGAAATTTCAACCCTCAAGGTCCACCCCCAGTGACATACCTTTCTCCAATAAGGCCACACCTCCTAATGGCCATACTCAAGCAACATTTAAATACATGAAACTTGGGGAAACTTCTCATTCAAGTCATCACAGGGACCCAGGATTTTGTTTCTCTGTTTTTAGTTACACAGTTGTTGAGTCTGTTTGGTAGCTGGGCTTGAGAACAACAGCAACATTGGGCAACTTCAGTTAGTGAAGCAGAACAGAGGGCAGAAGCCTACTATAATGTCTACATTATCAAGTAGAAGGGATTAAAAACAAAGGCAAAGAAAAAGGAAAAGTCTGCTTGCTTTAGATTCTTCAAGAGTTAGCAAATATCACGGTAATTTCATGCTCCCACTTTGTGATGGTAACATACACCATGGAAGTAGCCTGTTCTTGGTGTTGAAAAAAGACCCGGATTCTAAGGTTAGGACAGTGTCAATATTTCAGGCTCAGGGCCTCAGAGGCAAGCTCCAAGGATTGCTGCTCCAGTTCTACTGCTTCTTATATTTGGTACATTGGATCATGAGGTCAAAGACCAGCTTCAAGCTGGGACTGAGATGTATGATAAATGTATGTTATTTGTGTGTAGATAAATACAGGTATAGAAATAGATGGTATACATAGATGGATGCAGATGTAGATGTGGAAGTCACTTTAGCTGTAGGCGTAGATGGATACACACATATCTCACACACACACACACACACACACACACACACACACACATTCATCCTCCATATGACCTATTATCACCTATGTTCTATCACGGACCCATGGTTGGTTATAGCCTCCAGTTTTTGATCCATCTTGGTCTCTCTTCATCTTTTTAACATCCACATCCAACGTTTTCTTCTCCTTCTACAACTTTCTGCTCCTTGATAAAAAATATTGCTTCATCTCCAGATTTCTTCCAGACCTGCAATGCCTCTTCCCTCCTGTAGGATTTGCCATCACCCCTACTTCTGACTAACTGATTATCTTTTTCTGTACTGATGTTTCAGCAGGGAGCTGTTTGCATGATAGAAACCCAACCCTGCCTCATGCAGAATTCTAATAAAGTGGAAATGATAATGTGTGCTTTAAAGTTGTCTTGGAGTTTGGAGTGAAATAACTAATTCCATTAGCTGCCATAAGCCAGGATATCTTGGTGTCTGGAGAAATCTCCCCTAGATTATTTAAGGGTGGATGTCTCATCCAGATGGAGATGATTATTTAACACTTCAGGTCTGGAATGTGTGAGGCATATGCCTGCAATCCCAAAGAAAGAAGGGTGTGGAGGCTTTCTTTGTTTTCAAACTAACTCAGTGCCCCTTTACAATTTGCTTAAGCAGATATTCTTGCCCTATATTATCGACAGGATATCAAGACTCATGAGTTCAGAAATAGAAACATTCCACAGGTGGATTTAAGAGCTGTGCTTTTTTTTTTCCTGATAGAATTTGGATTACACTGCAGATATTAATATTCACCTCTTGATAGCTCACACCCACCTCTGACTACTCTTTTAAACAGAATTCATTTTTAGAGCAGTTTTAGGTTCATGGAAAATGTGATGAGAATGCACTGTGAGCTCCCCCATTTTCTGCCCACACTATGCAACAGCTTTTCCACCTTCAGCATCAGGACCAGACTGGTATGTTTGTTGCAGTCCCTGAACCTACATAGGCAAACCAGTGTCACCTAAAGACTGTGGTTCCCTCTTGATTCTGTGCAGTCTATGTGTCTGGACAAGTATATAATGATGTGTAGTCACCCTTAAGTTATACTTATTCCTCCCACGTGCTAAAGTCTGGCAACAATTCACCTCTTTACAGTCCTTGTAGCTCTGACATAGAGGCCCATAGTTCAACATCCACAGTATGAAGTCTCTCTGATAGGTTTATTTCATTTTTTAGTGTCTATTTAAGTTTTATGGTATCTTTTACATCTACACAGCCTGTTTGTCTTTAGCATACCAAATAATATTTAGCCTTTTGCTTATACAGATTGTCAGTTACCTCCTGAAAGATACCTAATCTGTCCAAGTTGTAACAGTTATGAACATAGATGTTCTAACTTTCAATATATGAGTTTCAGTTTGTACTTAGCTTTAACTTATCCAAGAAACTATGAGAGAGCACTGTTACTGAGATCATTAAAGTATATTTCTTGTTTCAAACTGTAACTTCTTAACCACTGATATTTGAATCATGGTAGATTAATTCTACATTATAACCATAATTTTCCATTAGTAGATCTAATCCTCAAATAGGATACTGTCTTAGGGTTTTACTGCTGTGAACAGACACCATGACCAATGCAAGTCTTATAAAGGACAACATTTAATTGGGGCTGGCTTAAAGGATCAGAGGTTCAGTCCATTATCATCAAGTCAGGAGCATGGAAGCAGCCAGGCAGTCATGTTACAGGCAGAGCTGAGAATTCTATATCTTCATCTGAAGGCTTCATCTGAAGCAGAATACTCACTTCTAGACAGCTAGCATGAGAGTCTTATAACCCACATACACAGTGATACACCTACTCCAACAGGGCCACACCTTCTAATAGTGCCACTCCCTGGGCCAAGCATGTACAAAACATCACAGATACAATACTCTAGAGTTGATAATTTGGAAGAAGACAATGATTAACTTCAAATATATGTAGAACATCAGTAGAGCTTATATAAGGGTGAGGGAGGGGACTCCTAGTCAATAAGTCCATTGTTCTCTTTCTTGGATAGTATGGTTTTCAAAGTGTCACGCTCCCGCTGATACCCCTGTAATAATGCTATCCTGTCCTAAGCCTCAATTTAAATGTAAGTGTTCAGAGCAGGTCACTAACTCAGTAGGACAAGTTCATAGTGGCAAGTAGAAGATAAGGGTGATTAGAAGAGGTCTTATCTGGCTGGAAAGTGAAGCCTAGGTTAGTGAACATAAATATTTCAATTCCAAGTAGGGAGCTACTCTGAGCACAGTATGATTGGACTGTCTTATGAGTTAGTTGCAACCTGCTCCCCAGTATGTTCACCCAGGGAAATGGAAGCAGAGCTTTTATATGAAAACTGAACTCATTTTACTTCATTTAAAAAAATTATAATTATGTGTTTTGTGTACATGAGTGCTCAGCTGCATGTACACCCACATGCCAGAAGAGAGCATCAGGTCCCTTCATAGATGGTCATGAGCCACCATTTGGGTGCTGGGAATTGAACTCAGGACCTCTGGAAGAGCAGCCAATACTCTAAACCACTGAGTCATCTCTCCAGCCCCTTACCTCATGTTTGTAGATCACTGCAGTATAAAGAAATTACTCTAGGAATTCTACCCATGCTATAACCAGAAGATATATTTTTTTCCTGTTAGTAACAGGTAACCTAAAGATTTAGTCATACACACAGCTAGTTTAGACCAGTAACAGCTTGACACAAGTCTGTGGGATCAACAGTCACCTATTGGATACCTTGTAGGAACCAATGCGTTACCAGGTGGGAGCCATGAGGCTTCTCAGAACAGACTTAGACTCTGCAGAGGTACATGGCACATGGAATTATAGTCCCTGATGGTAACCTTAACCACATTCAAAGTACTTGGATTCTGAACATAATATGAGCTTTTAGTCTTCATGTGATCTCATGAGTTTAACAACAGTGTTGGTCTCGGTCTTCTGCATAGATCATTGAAAGGGAATGGGGAGACTTTTCTATTTGGCCAGTGTTGTTTGAGTCTCTGCTTATTATAGTGTGTTTGGGTTTCTAGTACACTTTCTTGGGCCATTCCCTACCCCACTGCCTTCCTCCATGAGCTCTTCTCTAGAAAACCTCCCTTTTCTGTTAACACACACGCAACAGGAAAAAAAATACCTAGAATTCTGGCTAAAGCCGTTATCAAGGATCTGATCTTTTAGGCTATGAGCTCAGTGGCAGAATTTCACAAATGCAACTTCTATAAGTGGTCCATATAATTTGCATTTTAAATGTTCTTCATATGTTGGGAAGAGATCAACTAAAATTTGAGACCGTGGTGATTTGAATAGAAATCATATATGATTTCTTCATAGGCTCATATGTTTGAATATTTGGTCATTAGGGAGTGACACTCCTTGACAGGATTAGGGGGTATGATCTTGTTGGAAGAGGTGTGTCACTGGGGGTGGGCTTTGGTATTTCAAATGCTCAAGCCAGGCCCAGTTTCTCTCTTTTCCTGCTGCCTGTTGATCTGGACGTAGAACTCTAAGCTACCTCTCCAGCACCATGTCTGCTGAGGGCCAGTATGCTTCTCATCATGAAGACAATGGACTGAACCTCTGAACCTGTAAGCTCGCCCCAGTTAAATGTTTGCCTTTATGAGATTTGCCTTGGCTTGTCTTCACAGCAATAAAACACTAAGATAGAGATGTTAAATATGGTAACTTACACATGGAAGTAGAATTTTTATGCCCTGTGTCACACTGCAGATCATTTTTCCATTGTACTGGACCTGAGCTTCACTCATTTACATGGCTGATGCTGGAGGGTGAAATGCATTACCCTTTACTGCTATCCTGATAGCAACCCCACACCCATCCTGGTATGGCCACTGATAGAGCCCATATATGTGATGTCTGACGCTGCTCTTTCAGTACACACCTTATCTCCCAGTGTGATAGAAGATGTCTATAATAGTGCCTGTCACTTGTCGCTGATCAACTATTACCAAAGGACAAGTGACTCTACTCTTTGAATAACATCAGTCAAACAGTCACTTGTTAAACTTCTTACCCATTTCTAGTCCCTAAGAAACCCCATGTCTGTGACTGACATGGAAAACATGTCAGTTAGAAAGTGAATTGAAAATACCACTTAAGGATAAGAAGATGGAAGGGGACATGAAAAAACAGACAAAATTAATGACTTTCTTTTTGTATACAACACTATTCTGGAATAAAGTTTTATTATCTAGTAGTAACGTCTACTAAGCCCAGGAACGATGTCAAAAGCTGGGGATCGGGGAGGGAGAGCAGCTCTTAACCACTGAAAATATTTATTTTCTCCCAAAATGGGAGCACCTGTATCATTTCTGGCCATTGATACAGAAAGGCCAGACACAGTAGTATCTAAAGACGGACAGGTGAGCATGGTGGGCCTCATATGGGAAGTTCTTGTGTCTTGTGAACATAATGGATCACTGATGCTAATTCAAACATCATTTAGGTCAAAGATCCCTCATTTCTGTCTCTATTCACCAAAACTCCACATGCATGAAATGTGGTTGATGTTATGCTTTCATTTGCTTGGCTTCTCTTTGTATCATATGGAATTCTCTCAGCTTAATAGTATGTAGTTTTTCTTTCTTTCTTTTTTTTTTTTTTCATTTTTTTCCTTGTGTACATGTGTGTGTGAGTGTGTGTGTGTATGCATGTCTCCAAATGTTATGGGCACACATGTGTTCAGATATGCATTTACATGCCTGGGCATCATGAAGGCCCCAGATTGATAGCAGATGCAGCCTTTATCACTATTCTACCTTATTCATTGAGTCAGAGATTCTCAGGCAAACCTAGAGCTGACTCATTGGCTATTCTTCCTATCCAGTTGGCTCTAAGGTTCCCCTGTCTCCATATTCAAGTGATGTGTGTTTTGTTTTGGCATTCTTATGGCTTCTGAGACCTAAACTTGGCTTCACACTTGTGTGAAGACAGTTTGACTGTTCAGCTACCTTCCTGGTCCTAGTTTTCTATTACCCCCTAATGACTTACTGAGGTTTCTTATAGGAGAATGGGTAAGGGGTCACAGAAGCAAAAATGACTCAAAGACAGTTGCATCAGCAAAAGCCCATGTCAACATGGGTGACAGCCCACAAAAGCTGGAACCTAAAGTTCCCTGTATGCCTGTGGCTAGCTCACAGCGTGAATAATGCCTCCTTCAGATAGCTCAGGTGGTCTGAGCATCTTCTAGGCAGCTCACAGATCTTGCCTCTTCTAGAAATGTTCATTTGTCTCTGCCTCTTCTAAGCAGCTGGTCTGATCTGGGCCTCTTCTAGGTAACTGGCCTTGACTAAGTGTGCCCTTACTGTTCATATACACTTGGAAGGAATGGGCTTAGTGAATCTAGTAAGTTTTAGGGACTTCCTGAAATTATTCTGTTGTTTACTTCCTGTGTTTCAATAAGTTTTTCTGCCATATGGAATGTTTCACCTCTCTTTAAACACCTTGAATCTTAAGGAACTTCTTACCAGTATGAAATTTGCTACATAATACTTGTTCCTGGGCTTCTCAGTGTCTCTTTTCTTTGACCTTAACTCTGTCAATCACTATAAATGGTCCCTTCTATGGTTGTTCTTATAGCTCCATAAAACAGGTTTCCTACAAGAACATTCAAAGTCAGTGTCATTAACTCCATCTATACCTGTCCTTGAAGCACTCTTTGCATGGAGAATTGCATTACAAAAACATGAGAAATGTGGAGAATTTTGGGCACAATCCAAGTGATACTAGTTACATCAAGAAAGATTCTTGAGCACCTCCCCATTGGAAATCATATTGTCCATTCTAGAATCTCAAGGCATATATCTACCACTCTCTTAATGCATGTAGGTACCACACCGAAACAACCATTTCACGTCAGATTTGAGAGTGAGTTTCAATATGGTCTTCTAGTGTACCATGTAAACTCATCTAAACCTAGTTCCCTCCCATTGTTCCCTCTCTAGATGCCACTACACACTCTAGGGGTTTAGAGCATCAATAGACACAGCATATTTCAACCCATAGCTCACTCTGTAGTTCACGAATCACTTTCATAAGGTTAAGTTATAAATTCCTCATGTTTGCCTTTTGAAACCTCAGACTTGTATTTCTTTCTGCCAACTTTTCACGCCATGTGCAGCCTCACTACCTTAACCTCCCAATGCCGCAAATCGACATAATCACCCTGCTCGCCAAAACACATCCTTGGCTTGATTTTTGTTCTTCTTCCAAAAATTGTCTATTCTCCTAATAACCCAAGTCATAACTTGGATTCGCCATGGAATGTAATCTCTCCTGTTTCTTCATTCCATCTTGGCAAATACCTTTGCATACATTACTTTTATTTTTTTGTAAATTCTCCAATCAATGTATTTTTGCCAAGATTATTACTACATCATAAATTGCCTCCAAACTCCTCATATTTTCCTTCTCATAATTTATACCCTTGTGGTATTTGAAAGTTATCATAAATATCGAAAACTAAATTCACCATTCTTATACTATAAAGAATTCAGTAGGACCAAAAATGGTCAAATGGCTTAATCTCACATATCTGAGGATACATATTTGGCAAACTTAGATCAAAAGTCCAAGTGTCTGACAACCTGTGTGGCATGCCCCCATCGTCCCAGGATTTATTGTGCTCCTTACGCCAGTTTACACATATCCTTTCTTGTTTATTCACAGCATGCTCTTGATTCAGGGTTAAGTTCTGACTGAGGTTGGTCCTGAACTCATGCCCTTTTGCCTCAGCCTCATGAGGGCTGGTATGATGGTCCTGTACCACCCCACTTTGTGGGGAGCACTCTCTCAGAGGCAAAGGGGAGAAAGGATGTGGTGAAGAACTCTGGGAGCGGGCAACATTTGGAATGTAAATAAATTTAAAAAAGAACAAAACTTAGACCAGGAGGGGGTACTTTATTAAAGTGAATAAAAACAGACACAATCAACTTACAATGCTTAGTAAGAGGATAGGTTCACAGATTATAGCCCACCCACCACAAAAAGATTCATGAATGTCCCTGAAGTACAAATTTTTAAAAGTAACATAAAAAGTAAAAAATAGTCAGAGATATAGGAAAGGAAATTTATCTTACAGTGAATGAATGAACCTTGATATTTGTACTTTTTAGCATATGTTAAGAAAACTTGATATTATTAAACTTAAATTAAACAAAAAACTTTGACAAATAAGTGAAATCAGTGCAGAGATGAATCCTAATTTAAGAACAGGAGGCTGGGGAAATGGATCACAGTGTAAGATGTTTACTGTGCAATCAAGAAGACTGGAGTCTGTATCTAAGTACTCAACAGCAAGCCAGGTGCTCTGCAAACTTCTGTAACTCTGGCTCTGAGATATGACACCTGCTTCTGACCTCCATACGCACATGCACATGTGCACACACACACATATAATATGTGTACATACATACACATATGTGCACACACATACAGTCATACCCCATCCATATATAAATGCATGCACACATACACATATATGTGCACATACATGTGCATGTGCACACAAACACATATATGTGCACATACATGTGCATGTGCACACACATACAAATAATATACAAAGGAAACTGAGAAATGGTAATCAGATAAAGGCCCAAATGCATCACTTAAATGTGACCCTAAGATAAACCAATTGAGGTAATTGTTATTGAAGAATAAGACAGATGCATTAGAAACCATCCCAAATTAAATTTCATCAAAGTAACTAACACAGAAGAGAGGAATAAAGCTAATTATCTTTCATATATGATAACTAATGATCAGAATGAAAACTTGAATTTAAATGATTCCATTCTGCCTATAGCTTTATTTTTTGAGTTAGTTTTTCTTTGAAATTTGAGTGATCTTTTGGTCATCAGATAACTAAGCAAAAGAAGTTCTCCAGTTCTTTCATGTACCACACTTGGTTTTCCCCTCAGTTAATCTATGTTGAATTATTTAGAAAAACCACATCCATCATCTAGTAGGGGCTAGAGAGATGGGACAGCAGTTAGAGTTGGGTTTCCAGAACCTGGGTAGGTGACTCACAATCACTTGTAACTCCATCTCAAGAGGATCCCGCATGCCTTCTCCTAGACTCTTTGTGGACCCATCTTTATGCACATCCTTACACATATATACACAGAATTAAAAATAAACAAATCTGTAAAAGATAGCTGCTGTTTTAAGATAGTATTTAGGGGGCTGGTGAGATCTTACTGACCTTCCAGAGGTTGTCATATGCCTAGCAGCCAGTGTATTCGATACCTGTGGCTCTGACACCCTTCTTCTAGCCTCCACCATCTTCCAATCCCACATGGCAAATGTCCATACAGACTCACATACCATACATAAATAAAAATAAACTGAATCTCTAAAATCAATACATTTATATCAGCATTCAATTTTGAAATCCTTCGGTCTTCTCTCATCTATATGCTTCACTTCTCAATTTTCTTTAATGCTCCCTTAATACATGCCACGGAAGAGTGAGTAATGGTTTATATTTTAAGGAAGATAGAAAACAGTTTCATTAAAGTCATATCGATTTAAATTCAGTAGCTTAAGTTCCTAAATTTTAAAACATTCAATTTTCAATGAAGTTGGATTTAGTGCAGGTGATATTCATCACGGCGTAAGATTGTCATGGCATTGCTTTTAAATTACTTTGAAATATTAATCTTCTGAAATTCTCATTAAAACCCCATAGAACATCACTGGAAAGAGAAAAAAAACTATAGAAAGTAAAGAAGCCCAGCTTCAGGGGCGTGCAAATCTCCCCAAGATACTGAGACTTGAACTTCTCCCTTTGTGCCTTCGCACCCACGTTGTTACAGTCCATGTTTGTCTTTGAGCCATCACTTCATTTGTTGCCCATCATGGCACTGTGTGGAGGAGGATGATATTGTCTAAAAAGGACTGAAGATGAACAAAGCACATGGACAAAGGCTGGTAAAGTTTGGAGGAGTAAACACACCACTGATATTTGCATCCGTATATCTGTGCCCTGCTGTAACAGCCAACAAAGCTGGAATCTTAGGGATGAAGACTGTCAGATAAGAAAATCTTTCATGAAATCCTTCCTCATGCAATTTCTCCATGTCCAGAAGGCCTCCATAATAATTCTTTCTTCTTCGTAAGTAGCCCAGAAATCATCAACATAAAGGATGAGAGAAGCTGTAACCCTCATTCTTGTTCTTCTCTTTCCCAGTGGCTCAAAAGTGACAAGTCTCACAATTACCTACAGCCCATTGGCTAAAGCCAGTCATGGCACCATGATTTGGATACAGAAGCTGTGTTCAAAAAGGTACAATAAATGCCATCTAAGAAGCCCTGAATGTCGCCTCCTCCACAGGACTTGAAAATGATAGTGATTAAACCACCAAATGTGATAGCCTAGGACATTAAAATAACACAGGACACAAAAGAGTTTTTGTTGTAGACACGTAATAAGTGAAAAGTAAAATAAAATTCAGAGTAAATTGCTTACCTAAAAAAAGTTAAAATAAGTGATACTTGTTTAGTTTTTGTTTGCAACGTGGCCCATGGTAGAGAAGACTGGGAGAAAACTATCGAGAATGAATCAGGTCAAGGAACATAGCACTACTGAGAACCTTAGATAGTCAACTGTACCAACACTAAATTCTCCATATTAGTTTACATGAAATGGACAAATTCCTAAAAGGATAAAATTATTGAGCCAGAAAGAAATGAAACTAAATTAAATCACTATTCCTCAAATTGATCTACATAATTAAAACAATCCTTATCAAAATTCTAGTTGACCAATATTTGAAAGTTGACAAATTGATTTTAATAATCACTTTATATCATATATAGAAAATGATAGCAGAATAAATAGAAATATAAAATAGCCAAAGGCTAGGAAATAAATATAAAATAAAAACAAAATTTCATGATCTCTGGTTATAAAGTTGAATGTATATATAATAGTTTTCCAAAGTGCAGGAAATAACAAAGACAGATTTTTAAACTTAAAGAAAAATAAAAATTTTATGAAAAAAGAAATGAGCATTCGAGTGAAAATATAAGCTATTGGAAAATGATGTGTCTGTAGAGAGTGTTGGGAGGGGTTAGAAGGAGTAAAGGAAAGAAACTATATAGTTATATTTTAATTAAAATTAAGAAAAATACACCAACAATATATTCAGCAGAAAAAGAGCATCCAAATTACTGAAACAATTCTTCCCACTCAGTGATAAGATAGGAGAATATGTGAAAAAGCAGGGTTTTCAGTAGAGATCTACAAATAGATGTACGTCCTTGAAAAGACTCTGCATCGTTACTGATTAGGGAACTTCAAGCTGCAGCAGGATGAGGTAGTAGTGCATCCCACCAGAATAGTCGTAACCAGGAGTATTGGCGTGGTGATGTGTGATGATCAGCTGCTGTGGATATAAACTAGAGCA
Source organism: Mus caroli (assembly GCF_978045245.1). Taxonomy (NCBI): domain Eukaryota; kingdom Metazoa; phylum Chordata; class Mammalia; order Rodentia; family Muridae; genus Mus; species Mus caroli. Next base: position 73,384,544 of record NW_028227270.1, on the reverse strand, counting down.
CCAACGCTAGAAAGCTTTGCAGTTTCTAAAATACACATTTGTACATGAATATTCAGAGCAGCGGCATCCACAATGGGTAACACATGAAAACCACCCCAATATCTATTGGTTGATACACAAATAAACAAAATTTTGTTATACCCAAGCATTAGAATATTCAATCTTGAAAGAAATGAAGTACTGCTGTCTGTCACGACGTGGCTCAATTTTTAAAAACATTGTGTTTCATGAGAAATGGCATGCACATATGGTCATTGACACTAAACATACAAAATACCAAGAAAAGATACATTTATACAATTGGATTGCTGTTTGTTATGGGATAAGGAAAGAAGACCATGGAAATTATTGCTAATGAATAGGAGTTTGGGGAGGTGTGTTTAGCAATTAATATTTTAATGTCAGAAGAGTATTGTTAATACTTGGAAAATGAATGAGTCGCACACTGTAGGGATAAAATTGATGGTCCATGAATATTATGTCTCACTTACAAATTATTGGACTGGGTATGTAACTCGGTGGTAGAGTGCTTACCTGCCACATGAAAGGCCCTTGGTTTGATTCCTCAGGACTGAAAAAAAATATGACTAAAACATTCATCCAGGTATAGTCAGTGAATAAAAGAAAACCATGAAGTAAAAAATAGCTTATTCATAATGAGTACTAAGGACCCAATACGTGCTAGGGACCTGAGTGATGCCCAGTGGACTCTACAAAATTAGCTCCTGCTGGAGAAGATGGATTTCAAAGGGTCAGGGGTGGCTCCTATCTTCCATTGTTCCCAATTCCTTATGGGAGATTGAATTCTGAGCTTATGCAGATACAATAATGTAAATATGGTCAAGTTCTTCATATACTTTGTTATGGTACACGAATATAAGCTGAGCACATTTTCTCATGTACTTTAAATTACTCTGAGGCTACTCACAATTCCCTATCTTATATAAATTGCTACATTAGAAATTAGATATAACTGTCTCTTGTGAGACTATGCCAAGGCCTAGCAAACACAGAAGTGGATGCTCACAGGCAGCTATTGAATGGATCACAGGACCCCCCCAATGGAGGAGCTAGAGAAAGCACCCAAGGAACTAAAGGGAACTGCAACCCTATAGGTGGAACAACATGATGAACTAACCAGTACCCCAGAGCTCTTGTCTCTAGCTGCATATGTATCAAAAGATGGCCTAGTCGGCCATCACTGGAAAGAGAGGCCCATTGGACTTGCAAACTTTATATGCCCCAGTACAGGGAAATGCCAGGGCCAAAAAGGGGGAGTGGGTGGGTAGGGGAGTAGGGGGTGGGTATGGGGGACTTTTGGGATAGCATTGGAAATGTAAATGAGGAAAATACCTAATAAAAAACAAAAAAAAACCAAAAAACCAAAACAAAACAAAAAAAGAAATTAGAAATACCTTATACAATGTAAATATCGTGTCAATAGCTGTTACACACCATTATTTAGGAAGTACTGTTGCATTATGCTATCTCAGAAATAATGACAAGAACCTACTTAGTACAGACACAAAGTTGCACATGGTATTGTTAACTGGCAATTTGGTGGTCTAGTTACAGAGCCTGTGAGTACTGGGGGTCATCTGTACACATGGTCTATCCTTGAATGTTTATAGGAGACCATGTTCATAAGTTATATAAAAACTAACCAGTGATGTTGGATGGTACCTAAGCTCCATACTATCTTACCCTATTGCCAAAGCTTAGTCAATTGTTTCCATGTTAGGAAGTCTTCCTTGAACTATTACATCATTGAGTTATTTGTGTATTCACAGGCTCTTACAGACATTCCTGCTCACGTTGTATACCATGTGATTTAACGCCTACCCATGTTTTCTAAAAAGAGTATGTATGTGTGTATGTATGTATGCATGTATGTATGAATTTGTATGTGTGTTTAGGGTTTTTAAGCAGACATCTGTGCCCATACCTCTGCACATGCAGGGTCCAGAACGTAGTATGGAGAGTTCTTCTTTATCATGTTTTACCTATTTCTCTGAGTCAGGGTCCCTCCCTGAACCTAGGGTGCACATTTTCTGGACAAGCTGGAAGAGAGCAAGCCCCACTGATCCTCTTGTATTTGTCCCCTCTCAGAGCTGAGATTACAGGTATGTGAGGGATGTCCATCTTTTGAAGTTGATGCTAGACTATGAACTCCTTCATGATTGAGCAGCAGGTGTTCTTGGCTACAAGACCCTCTCTCTGGCACCTACTTTAATGTTTAAATGAATAAAATTCACTGTAAAACAATAATGCAAATGTCACTGCAGCTGGTTGGGCAGTTGACAACATCAGTGTGAAGTCAGGTACAGCATAGCTAAACTGGAAGTAAACACTTTAGGTTAGAGAAAATGTGAGTTTGCATGCTAGTCTGCACCCTGAAAGCAAAGTGATGTTGTACTCACAGTGTGGCTTTATATTCTGGGTTGACAGGAAGTGAGACCTCAAAGTTTAAAATTTCTGAGCAAATAGTATTTTTTTTAGTATATAAATCAATTCTATAGGTGCAAAAATCATATTGAAAGCCACCAGAAGCATCAAGATTTTGGATTTAAGAACATATTCATATCTATGGTGTGCTTCTAAATCATTAGAGTACATGACTAATTAGTCCTACTGATTTAAATGATTGATAGATGGTAGATTAGATGGATAGATAGATAGATAGATAGATAGATAGATAGATAGATAGATAGTCAGACAGATAGACAGATCCTGACAAGATACAGTGTGATTGAAGAATATAAACTGTTTTCCAAACACACTTTGCCTCTTTCAGCTAAATCTAAAGTAATATAATTAATGAACATGATATCCCATTAAAACCTGTCGTTTCTAGAGCACAGGGGTCATGAAGATGTGTCATGAGAAGGAATAGAGAGCTCAGTGCTCTAGTTAGAGTCAGCTGACTATTCCAACAGCACAGATCCTTAAATATAATCCCTCTTCTGATGTCTGCTGTTGCAATTATGGTTATCAGCGCACCACTAAGATCAGACAGAGGTATCAGACGTATGCCTTACACTAGACACTGAAGTAATCCATTAAATATACACCACCTCATTTAAAACCCATGGCAATTCTATGTAATACATGCTACACTGTTGAGGTAAGAAAGAGGCCAAATCGATCTAAGCAGTCTGATCACACAATCTGGATGTAATTTCATGTCATGTGTCACTCACAAACACATCTTCTTTACCCATGTGCCTTTCTAGCTGCACAACAGTTAGTGCATGGATATTTTTCCACATAATTTTGGAAAAAACCCTTTGCTATATGATGTCAGTATATTTTAGAATTGGCAAGCTCCATGGTTTTTAGACCAAGTTAAAAGCTTAATTATTATAAGTCATATCTTATGCAACCATAATTGTCTTCTCCTTTGGGACCTCAGAGAACATGCAAGTCTTAAGGAGTAATCCAGTTATGGTTCCAACCTCCAGCTCATAAGATACCTGCCATGTTGTGCAGATTGAGGCTGTAACTGTACAAGTGGGGATGGATAAGTTGTAAATGACCTATGTTTCTCCTCTACCTTGGGCACACCATCCACTTCCTATGCCCACACTGAATAAGAGTGATACAAGAGGGATTTACCCATCAGAAAGAGGAACAGCATTTGAGCCCAAGATAGATGTTTTCAAGTTTTTAATCTGGTCTAAAAACCATGGAGTTTGTCACTGACATCATATAGCAAAGGGATTTTTCCAAACTTATGTTTCAAGGAACAGAAGAATTGGTTTTAATTAATTATCATAAAGAAAAACTCCCATGGTCAACAGTCATCGAACCAGTTTTATCCAAAAGTTCAGGTTCTGCTCTCATGCATCTTGATGGTCCTGGGAGGCATGAATGTGCAAATTTAATTTTCCGGAACAAGCAAGCACTGGCATCATGTTAAACATGTAATGCATTTCTTCTTTGTGCTGTGGACATCGCTCACCTGGTAGACTCTTACATACCTGTGTGTCATGCCCTGGGTTGGACTGTGGCAGTAAAGACTGCCACATAGATCAGGAGCGGTGTTGTATGCCTGTCATCTGAGTCCTTGGGGAGTGGAAGGAAGAAAACTCCAAGTTCGGTGTCATCCCTGGCTATGTTTGAGTTAGAGGCTAGTGTCAGTTAACTATGTGAGACCCCTTCCTTTTGTAAAACTTTGTCTGGGGCCTTACCCCCTGAATATACCCAATCTCATCCTTAAAATTAAAAAACAAACAAACAAACAAACTCATAATGTTGCTCAAACTAGTCTCAAATTCATGGTGTATGTCAGACTGTCCTTGAACTCTCAATGCTTCGGCCTCAGCTTCCTGTGCATTGATAAAACATATACCAACATGCCCAGAATGTAGTAAATAATATTCACAACTGAGAAGATGAAGGTTTGAGTCAGGTATGGCAAGATAAGACATTCTTGTGTGTACAGAATTCACACAAGAGGCAAAGTCCATGTCTACATTTATGACAAATAAGGAAGTTGGTTTCATATATGTTTTCTAAAGCAACATGATTTTTTTAAAGTAAGTCAAGACTGAAACTGGCTCAAAGTGTATTAGGCTAGAACTTCAAAAGGATGCTAAGTGAAGTCAAGAAGAAATGAATTCACAAGGATCAGAACAGAATTATTATTGTTGATGAAGAATACACAGAGCCTTTGATGTAAGACAAAGAAACCTCCACCCATACAAGAGGCAAAAACTGGTAGCAACACTTATGGTTGAAATAATTCTTGAAGGGATAAATTCTTGTCTTTCTTTATCTCTTGGTCTTCAACAAAGCCTTTAAAAGGATTTAAGACCCTAGCCTCGGTTGTCTTGATTTTGTGTTGGTTTCTCTCTAAACCTACTTACTGGTAGGCTTCCTTCAGTCCCCCTTCATGTGTGTGTCATATAATATGCACATGTTTATGTCTGTGTGCAAGTGCGCACCCATCGTGTTTCATGTTCGTGGAGACCAGAGAGAGTGATGTCTGATGTCTTAGTCCATAGCTCTTTACCATATATATTTATTTTGACATGGGGTCTTTTATTACTGAGCCCTAAGTTGAATGAGTCATGTGGACTGTCTGAGCAGCAACCCCCAGAGATCCTCCTGTCTCTACTTCCTCAGCACTGGAATTTTATAAGGATGTGTCACCATGCTCAGTTTTTTTGTGTGGCTGCTTTGAAGATTGATCTCAGGTCCCCACGATTGCACAATAAGCACTTCACAAGCTGTGCAATCTAGTCAGACCCCTCCTTTACCTTTCTATCCACAGCTGAAACATCCCAAAGTCTATAAGTCTACTCCCTAACCCAGAACAGCTCTGCAAAGGGCTTTTCTCACTGTGGCGATGCGATGCCATCCTCTCCTCCCATCCTTCCCTGTAGGTTTTCAGTGTTTATCTGCATGTTAGCACTATCTAGCTTGCACCAGCAGAAGCAGCAGCTGTAACCGTCCAATGCACAGCCCCATCCTCAACATCTTCCCGGGGACTTAAATCTACCATTTGAATTATGGCCCCATTTGTAAGTTAGCCTTGGATGGAGATTACATATTTCTTTCTCTTTTTCCTTTTTGTTCCAAATGGAGTTGAAACCAGCAGGGAATCTTCATTAAAATTCACCATAAGGCCCATTTGTTTCCTGTTTCCCTTCCCCCCAAGTCCCATAGCCCTCCTACCCTGCCGTGAACTATGCAGAACAGAGGAATGACCGGTGGAAATCTCACCACCATGCTGAGGTACAAAGCCCAGAGAGATAACTCCAAGATGCCTGCCTGTCAAATGCAGATGACAAATATTTACCCTCTCTGGATACCCCTCCAGGTAGTTTCACATCCAAGGGGTTTTTATTTCATTCTCTATTTTAGGAAAATATTCATTGCTGTTTATCAGGCGCAAATACTACTGACCTTTGGAGGTTGTCTAACCTTGCAGAGTTAGCTCTTACTACAGCTTGATGTGGGAGGATATTTCTGGTGGTTGTTGCTGTTGTTGGCTATTGCCTGCTTCCTGTCAGTCCCAGTGAGATGCTACCGAGCCAGCATCAGACTTCATATTCATCTATAGGAACATCTGGCCCATGTCTAACATTTAATTTCCACACCATTAGAGTCAAACAATACATGTACATCAGTAGATAATGTAATGCATTATCACGCAAGGCAGAGAGTAGCAATTTATTAGCCTAATTTAAAATAGCCTTCAGCAAAAAGAAAAAAAAAAGAAAAGAAAAAAAAATACTGCATCTTAATTCAGAGTTCTGAACAGAGTGACATGGTTTCCAGCAAAATTCAAAGGTATGAAATCAGACATGCTTTGGAAAAACTTTCCAACATGTGTTATCATCTACCTTGTTCAAGGATGAAACAGACATTCTGTTATTATTTTTTTTATGTTCTAAACCAATTCCATCCATAATAACACAAAGAGAGATAACAGACTTTGGAGAAGAAGGGGGAAAGATAGAAGTTTCTTGAAACATAAGTAGACATTCTCCCCTCCCCCCACCCCATCTCTTTTTCTTAGGAACCACAACCTGAATACGCAGGCTACTTGGATTTCTTTGCTCTTATGAATCACAGGAGAGGGAGGAAATTGCTTTGGATATGTCGTGATTCCTCTCTTATTTCATCCTCGACAAGACATTTTCATTATGACTTTAGGTTACAGACAATGCATATAGAGTCTTTGTCTTTACGGGGGCTGGGGGGGGGATATACCGTAACTTTCACAAGGAATTAAGTGATGTTATCTTATAAAGTAGCTTAAGCCCTGAAGCCCAACAAATGAATCACTGTTATTAAAATGCAGACATATTCAAATATATTCCCGGTTATTATTAATGAAATCAATTTCTGTCCTCTAACAAACATGTCTGATAGAGAAAGATACATGGGGCTTATAAACACTGACAAGCCACTTTTCCATCCCACTAAATGTTACAAGTGGAAATAATCATATATATTTATAGCATGCAAGGTAGTATAAATCAGAATTCTCTGATGCTTACTGGAGCAGAGGCAGAAAGCTCACGGCATGTGACAACTCTTCAAAAATCACGGTAAAACTGTCATCTTATGGTTCTTAAACAGAGATAATCTGCCATTTGAATCTTCTCTTTTAGCATCAATGTACAATGTCCACGGACTGAGTTCATGGTGGATTTTACACTGGTTTTTATGGGCTAACAGGGGAAAGAGAGAATTGAGGAAGATACCTAAGTACCTGGTCGTTAGACCTCAGAGTCAGAAAAAAACTGGAGATGGTCTTTTGGTAAAGGGAGTGGGGTGGGTCGATAGTGTCTAGATACACACAACAAAGCTATTTCAAATACTAGCAAGATTTTGGGCTGAAGTTTAGATGAAAGGCTGACATCGATGCTAAAATGCTTCAGCTTAGGATTGTCTGACCTACCCATGGTGCAACTGTGGTCAGCATTTAGGAGAAACGGTGCCTTGCCTTGTGAATTTAGTTCTGTTCTGAGATAGTGGTATGCAATACTCTCCAGCGGTTTGGGCAGTGGCAGTGAGGGTGAGTCATAGCTCCCAGGCAGTCATGTGATCTTGAAGTGTCACAAAGGATACTGAACATTACAGTTTATTGTGTTGAGCAAACTACAGGAGACATTCAGTTCTTCATTCCCTTTCTGTGAGCCATGTTCTGATGCCAGGAAAGGAGGGAGACTGTGGGAAGCCAGGAAGTTGAGGAAAATTCAAGAAGCTGTAGGCAGATAAGACATACCTTGCTCGCTATCACACTAGGCAGCTAGCCACTGATGGGCACCTATGCATGTGGGCAGCCAGACAGATTGGTATACAAGCCGCATGGAGGTAGGCACACAGACCCAGAGGCAGATCCACACATGTAGTCTGGTAAAGCTGGAGGCTCAGGCAAACGGTCATCTTCTGACAAGATGGCCGTATCTATAAAAACTGCACAAAGTGGCACTCTGCCAAAAAGAATTATGTAATAGATGACATCACTGTTTACATTGGGGTTTCCTAAAACATCTAGTCACAGCCATTTCGTGATGACCTGGAACCCCACAGTCCAGTGTCAGTCAGGTTTTACTGGCTCAGACCAGATCTGTATCATGTTGTCTGAACATATATTGGTTCTTATGGCCTTCTGCTTCCCACACTTTCATGTCCTTCTTTCTCTTCTCTCTACTCTCCTTAATTTTATTCATAAGCACTCAAAAACCCTCTGAGAAGGAGTAAGCCAGAGCCTCACTGAGTGGAAGACTGAAGGCTCTTCCTTTAGGCTGTGTACTAGTGTCTGTTTAAGGCTGTGACTCTCAAGACGATGAGGAAGATAATAAATCATTAGCCTATTTTGTCATTAATCCAAGCATCACCCTGAAACCTCTGAAAGGGAAATGAGAAACAAAGTCAAATTTTCCTTGACAAAGTGTCTCTAACAAGTAAAATGCCACATTTTATGTATTTACATATTTACATGTGAACTCAATGCATTCTCACAATGTCTCTGAATGTTATTATCTCTACGACATGCATGAGAACCTAAAAGGGAAGAAATAATTTACTCAGGGTTACAGAATAAAAAGGAACATACTGGGACCTTTATAGAGGCTGAGGGTTACTCTAGCTCAGTGCTTCACAACCTGTGGGTTATGAAGCTCTTTTGGAGGTCAAACGATACGTTCACAGGGGTCACATATCAGATATCCTGCATATCAGATATTTTACATTTTAATTCATAACAGTAGTAAAATTATAGTTGTAAAGTAGCAATGAAGATAATTTCATGGTTTGGGGGGTCACCATAACATGAAGAACTGTATTAAAGGGTCAGAGCATCAGGAGGTTTAAGGACCAGTGCTCTAGATGTTAGTAAAGTACCAAGAGGCGATCTGGGCAATTTGTGGTTGTGTCATGTGATGCAGACTAATGGGATGTTTTGCTGAAACATACCTGTGAGAAGACATGTGATATTTGGAGAGAGTATAAGTAGGATCCAACCGATAGTGACAATGTGCTTGCATAGAGAGCCATTCAATGCTTTATTGGTCCGGTGTCTTTGCTGATTGTCACTTTGTTGAGAGTGGCATGGCAGAGAACTTATCCTGGCATTCCGGCTGGTTCTGGTTGCTCCTGCTGACTCATGCTAATTTGATAGAGGCCTGGCTGTTTCTGCTGGATTGTACAGCCATTGCTGATTCCTGTTTGTTGACACTTTTGAACTGGACTGTTGGTGTCCTGAAACTACTGAACTCAACTGCTGGCGTCCTGACAAGGCAGATTGGAATCATTCCAAAGAACTACTTCTAAACAGGCCCGCATCCCTGTTGTCCTATCATCCATCATTTCTTGCCTACCTTTGGAGAGTGGGCTACTAGGGGGATCAAAGCATTTGAGAACCCTTATTAAAGTAGGTTTTTAAAAGATCTCAGCCTACAGCGTTTGGAAGCAGGATGGATGGTACTATTCCCGCCAGCAGCTGTGAAGAAGGCAAGGGGCAACTGAGGTTTCTTTTCCTTAGCATCACAGGCAAATCTTTAAGTCCCAAGGTAAATGACCCGGTACTGAAGATTTTTTTCCATGCCTGTAGCTACTAATGCATTGACTATATGTAACAAAGTCAGACATTCCCAGTTTACAGAACAATGTTACAGTTGTGAACTGGTCTGTAGAACTCACTGGGTGAGATGGGTGAAGTTCCAGGGTTTCCTCCTAACTGAGCAAGAAGACTTGTGTACCAGTGTGAGAAGATTCTCAGATTCTAAGCCTGGGTGGAGAAGACACTGTTGTCATGGTGACAAATTAAGAATACTTTTTATCACTATATTAAAAAGAAATTACAGGACCATTTAAGCTGACTCAGTGAGCAACTCAATAACTTGGTGAGTAGTCTCAGTAATGCTCATCATAAAACCTAGAGTTAAGTTCTACTGTCTGGGGAAGACCTAACTCCTGTAAGTTGTCTTCTAGACTGTACATGTATAGCATAGTACGCATGTGCGCTCTCTCTCTCTCTCTCTCTCTCTCTCCTCTCTCTCTCTCCCTCTCTTTCTCTCTATGTGTGTCTCTCTGTCTCTGTATCTTTCTCTCTCATACACATGCACACTAAATAAAATGTAATAACAATACAAAGATGATCAATGCTTTTCAGATAACGTATATTGGCAAGATGGTAAGCGTAATCAAAATAGTAAATATCTGTTGGATTCTTCAGACTCATTAGACTCTCAGCTTTATGCAAAACAATCAAACTACTTAGGTATCAATATTAAACCCATCTTATCACAGAGGCTCAGAAATGCTTATGAAGGTAAAGGATATGGCTAAGAGTAGCAGATGCTGAGTAAGGATTTAAGACTCAAGCCCAGGTCTATAGGACCCCAAATAGCCATGTTAATCAAATAGGGAAGCAAGGGTAAAGGAAGCATTTGATGTGGTGGGTAAGATATGCTCGACATGCCACACACAGATTGTACTTGAAACGTTCAGACGTGAAACAGAGGAAATGTGTTCAGTCTCTATTCTCAGGATCTGTTGCTGGCATAAATTAATTTTTCAGTAGTCCATGGCAGTATAACCAGTGAGAATATTCTCTGTGTAGTCTCTGTGTAGAGGATCTTGCCTATTTGAATATACCTAAGAGCCAACAATGCTGAACATTTACTTCAAGGTAATTGATATGTGTTTTTATCCTTAACATTTATCATCCTATGGCTGTTTTCATTTCGCACCCAGGAAAGCCGCATCATAAAGATGATGCATCACAAGTTCAAGGTCACAGAGTGAGAGAGCGGCAACAGCAGACTATGATTCAGGTAGACAGATGCAAGTGGGCGTTGCAATTATCATGGCTCTGTATCCCTTCCAATGACTACTTTATCAGCGATTTATACTGGCTCCATAGTGATTCTTCTTACAGCACCACTAAATACAAGCATGACTCCAAAGAGGATGACAATTAAAAGAAGATTGCTCAAGGGCTAATGTAACAGATTATAAGCAGAGATGCCTTGGGCTCAATTTAGGGATAGATTTCAGAGGCTCCGGAGTGTCAGTTCTCAACAGGGCACTGTTTCCATTCACCGAGACCTGGTTACGGGAAACAGCAAGTTGTACATCACTGCTGTGATGCCTTCCAAGGGGGCTCAGGACGGAAAGGAATTATATCTACTCTATATCTATAATGTGCCTCGGGTAATCATAGCAATTGTGGGAATTACTTCTGAAAAGCGTCTTGTAGGAGCTGTGGTGGTTAACCTTCACTGGGGACTTGACTGGATTTAGAATCTCCCAGGAGACGGCCGCCATTCTGGCATGCCTGAAAGGGTGTTTGCACAGAGGCTGAACTGAGGAAGACCCACCCTGAATGGGAGTGGCATCATCCCAGGGGTCCCAGACTGAGACAAGGAAGGCAACAGGCAGAGTAACAGAATCCACTGCTCGCTGTTTCATGTCTGTGAGTGCCACATGACCCTCAAGGGGCTGGTCATCAGAGCTTCAGTGTCCTTCCCTGCGGTGATGGACTGAAGCCTCAAGCCACGAGTTTGCCATTCTTTAATTGTGAGAGAATCAATAAATTCAAGGGCATAGCTTAAAAAAAAGAAAGAAAGAGAAAGAAAGAAAAGAAAAGAAAAGAAAAGAAAAGAAGAGAAAAGAAAAGAAGAGAAAAGAAAACTTTGAGAGATAGGAGTCGAAAGAAATAGGCAGCTTGAAGAGTCTCCAGTTTACCCTCAGAACCCACCTGTGGATTTGGTTTCTGCAGAGCATCGGCCCAGTTTTGATATTCAGCACTGGTCAAAAGTCTAATAAAGAGGTTTAATAACAGCGTAAACACAAATAACGTGCAAAAATGACGAGAAGAATTAACATCTGTGAAATAGGAAGCGGTCCAGAGGAAGCTGCAGTGCCTTTTTTTGATTCCATGTAATATCCCTCCACTAAGACATAGACGTTTACAACAAGTGTCCTCCATTTGGAAAGGAAAATAGGACTCTTAGATTCCAGGAGAATGTCTATTCAAATACAGCAGGTGTTCCTGCTACCCAGGGTGTATCTTAGAAGGACATTTACTCTGGCTCCTGTATTTCTAGGGTGATTTCTTTGCACTGTCCATTCGAGAGAAATCAGGTTTTCAAATATTGGGTTCTTATTTGGTGGGTTTTTTTTTAATAGATAATGCCCTGTGTAGAAGTTTTCTTATAACAAAAATTTTGTATTCTTGCCTTGGTCTTACAACTGTCTTATGCTCTGGTTTGAAAATTACCTGTGGTCAACAAACCAAGGATTTAAGTTCCAAAGCACATTAGACTCATAAAACAGATTTAGTCAAATACCCGAATCCCTTAGATCAAAAAAAAATGCAGACAAAGAGAAGGTTCTTAAGTTAAAGCTGCCGCAGAGCACCAGAAAGTTATGGGTTGGTGGGTTTTATAAGACTACTTACTATGCTATTCAATTATAAAAGAGAAAGCAGTTACCATAGCAACCCCCACATCTAATGATGCTTATGCTACCTCTGAGATACACAGCACCTTCTTCTAGGGACACATTGACCAATACAGCCTGCTATGGGAATTTTTATGCCTAACATTAGGCATGCAGGAAGAAAAATGCATTTCAATAACATGAAAAATATACATATATAATATAATCATAATTTGTGACATTAAAATATTATGACAAATTAGCTCATTTTTTAGTTGTTTTAAAGACAAAAGTGTTTTTTATTGCACTTAAAAAATAAAATGTATTTAGTTATTTAAGAATACCATATGTAGGGCTGGGGATATAGTTTAATTGAGGGAGTACTTGCCCAACAAGCACAAGGCTTTTGGATAATATCTCCCCCACCACATTAAAGCCCAAGTATGGTGGTACACTACTGTAATGTCAGGCAGGACACAGGAGACAAAGCTATGAGGATTGGAGGCTCTAGGTTGTCCTTGCCATTACAAACAGAGGGAAACCTTGGACCACACAGCACGCAATGAGATGTCTCCATCAAATCCAGCCTCTCAGAGCTCAGGGAGCTCCTTGGAAAAGCAGGCAGAAAGAATGTGGGAGACAGAAGGGATAGAGGACACCAGGGAAACAAGGCCCTCTGAGACAACTGAGCAAGGCTCATATGAACTCAGAGACCAAAGCAGGATGCACAGGGACTGCATGGGCCTGCACCATGTAATCAGACTCCCATTTACTCTTTTATGGAACTCCTGTGCATATGAACAAGTATGTCTGTGACTCTTGTTCTTTCTCTTGGGGCTTTTCTAATTTTCTGTTGTCTTGTCTTGCTCAATTTCTTGTACAATAGTTTTTGTTTTATCTTATTATATTATATTTTGTTATCTTTTGCTGTTATGTTTTTACTTAAAAGAATGGTATTTTTTGTTTTTTGTTTTTTCAAGACAGGGTTTCTCTGTATAGCTCTGGCTGTCCTGGAACTCACTTTGCAGACCAGGCTGGCCTCAAACTCAGAAATCCACCTGCCTCTGCCTTCTGAGTACTGAGATTAAAGGTGTGCGCCACCGCCACGCCCAGCAAAAGAATGGTATTTTTGTTGCTTGTTTTTGTTTTTGTTTTTCATGAGAGACAGAAAGGGAGTAAATCCATCCAGAGAAAGGAGACGTGAAGGAGCTGGGAGAAGTAGAGGGAGGGGGAAATGTATTCAGATTATATTTGACCCCACTGCGACTATGTGTTTTTAAACAACAGTTAACCATGTAGCCATAGAGGTCTTATTTATAGATGTCTTTAGATAGTAAAACAATCTTCTGAAGCCTGACATGCTGCTAGCCCAGATACCTTGAGGGCCCTTTACCCAAATCCAGTGGCTTCATCAGAAAGAAGCACCCAGTTAAGACTGAAACTGCAGGCTGTGTCTTTCTTATGCTCTATTTGCCTGTGTGCCACCTGCAACTCCTCTGCTTCTGAAAACAGAATCTGAAAGTTTCCTCACCCAAAGACTCAGCGACTGCTCAGAACTTATTCACAGGCCTTCATCAATATAGAAATGACTTCTCTCATCTTTATTTTACATATGATTGTTTTATCTGCATTATTATTTATGAGTGCTGTCTATATGCCTAGTATTCTCTAGTATATATCCTTCCTGTCTATATCCTAGTATATCTCTAGTATATATCTAGTATATATCCTTCCTAGTATGGATACAAAGAGTTGGATTCCCTGAAACTGCAGCTATAGAGAATTGTTACTACTGCATGGATGCTGGAAACAGAACTCAGGTCCTCTGCAAGAGGAACAAGTGTTCTTAACATCTGAGTCATCTCTCCATCTCTGGAAATTTCTTTTGAACCGCAGGTTTGTTAGAAAGGAAAGTGTGCTAGTTGGAGCAAGTCCGTGCTTTCATATAGAACCAACATAATAAATACTCCTTGACTCCCTGGGAAGCCCATAAAGCCGATTTGATCCAGGGCGTAATGGAACTGCTTTAGACTTGTAATAAAATATAATTGGCTACACTACATGTGTAAGGCAAAACATAAGGCTGGAGGATAAATCATTTTTATTGCAAATGCTAATACTTGAGAAATTAGATTTTATTTCTGCTAAAAAATAGTGTAATTAGAACTTTTTATGGCTTTGGAGAAAACTTTAGAGCCCCTTCAAAACATTTATTAAACAATGATTCAGACAGCATCTCAGGTGGGCACTATATTGTTTTCAGAGCTGTCTGAGTAGACACACACACACACACACACACAAATGACAGAAGCAAATGACACTCAGATAAACAATGACAAATTAATTTGCATGATAAAGGATGACTGGAGAGCCACTTCGACAAAGACAGCCTTGTTGAAATGATGGTAAATGATGCAATTGATGGACAGAAATAAAAGTTAAAAATGGGAAGGCAGGAAGTCAGTTTCTTCCAGTGATGTCACCATTTGTTAGCTAGGTAACATAGGTCACATTTATAATTCCAGCACTCAGGAGGCTGAGGTAGAAGAATTGTCAAGAATTTTAGGACAGCTTAGTTACATAGTGAATTTCAAAGTGGCCTGGGATATAGAGGGAAACCCTGCTTAAAGAATCAGCCACAACAAAGCACCACATGAAGAGCGCCATTTAAGATATCAGCATGGGGACCAATTCAAAAGATAACATTTTACCCCTCCCCCCAAAAAATACTAATTTTAACGACTGTGTGCAATGGTAAAACCCATTGTATCACTCTGTACAGCACAGATATTTGCAAGTCACTGAACTCTACTGCACTGGGAGAACACATAGAATGTAGATATTACCGTTCTGGGGAAAATAAAAGAAAGAACCTAAGGATCTGACCTGGCTTTGAGGCACTGAGATGAGGTACAAAATTCTAAATCTCTATCCCAAGAGAGAACAAAGCAGAGCCACATCCATAGGAAGGGTCTGAGGGAAGTTGGAGAGATAGCTCCATGGTTAAGAGCAACTGCTGCTCTTCTACAGGACCAGAGTTCAATTCCCAGCACTTACATGATAACACAGCCATCTATAATGCCAGTTCTGGGGCCTCTCATGCCCCTTTTCAGGATGCTATAGGTACCAAGTATGTAAGTACTGCACAGACATTTATGTAGGGAAAATGTTCATACACATAAATAAAATAAAAGTAAAAGAGAAGGTTCAAAGGAACTGGCAAAACCCAGGTCTCCAGACATGGTGGTTTATGTAGGCCTTTTCCTAATAGAGTCAGACATTAAAGATACGAGAAGGTAGATACAGCAATACAAACCTTCAAGGATTATGAAAAATCAAAACCAAACCAAACAAACAAATAAACAAACAAAACTCATGGTCCTAGTTTTAAAAAGCTCTATCCATCAACTCCCAAGAAATGACTACTATGACTTACCTGACAAAGAATTCAAATTGATTTGTTGAGTTTCCAATGAGCTCTGATAAGATTAAAATAGATAATTAAATAAGTAAAAGAATACATCAACAAACGGAGAAGCTAGACAAATAAACATGAGCAATGGAAAAGAATATAGCAGAAACTTCGAGACTGAAGATTACAGTGGCTGAACTGAAATAGTTAATTTGCAACTTCATTGGTACACATAAAAAAAATAGAGTGAAGATTAAATGAAACCGAAGACAGTTATTTTTGAAATAAATCATTCAGAAGAAGAACAACAACAAAAATAAAGAACAAAAAGTAACTTGGTTTTTTTTTTTCATTTTTAAAAAATCCAATAAGATTTATGACATACCATAAAACTAACCAATACAAGCATTATGAAAAATTCACAAGAAAGGGAAAACATAAAATTCAGAAAGTCTATGTACAGAAATTATAACTGAAAACACCCCAAATCTGTGGAGTGATAGAACTATCTGGGTGCATGAAAGTTGAATCATGGAGGGAATATTTTAATAGAATAATATGATAAAATAGAGTATATTAATAGAATAATGAGACAGAATCTATAAAAGTCTCTCATAAAAGAAAAGGCTGTGATTACAGGATTTCACATAACCAAAACCTAATAGCTATTCTTTTCAAACTCTTCCCAAGAAAACTGAAGAGAAGATGCTCCCAGGCTCGTTCCAGGAGCCCAGCCCTACCCTCATACTAAAGTCAGGACAGTGCAATGACATGGATGACAGCCCCAATCCCTAAAGAACATGTATGCAGAGTTATGCCACATACAGTAGCAATCTGGATGAAATAACACAGCAAAAGAATTCTGCACTGTGATTGGCTGGTATTTGTTCCTAAATGCAAGAATGGTTCACCCCAAGCAAATCAATCAATATACCATACCAAAATATAACATATACCAAAATAAACAATAATAAAGGGAAAAAAAACATACAATCATCGATGGATGCAGAAATGTCATTTGCAGGGTGTATTGAAAAAAGATGACTCAAATTATTTGAAGAGGCAGAGAAGTGAGCCCCAAACAACAGAAACAAACAAAGAAACAAGCAAACCAAAAAACCTCCAAGTAGCCATCCTGGAAGGCCTTTTCATTCACAACCATCCTACGTGCATGACACTAATACAAGAAATACTGAGAGTAGCTTTTCAATAATAATTTTTAAAAGAAAATGCATTTTATACCAGCGTTTTTAATGCACACACACACACACACACACACGAGCTCATAACCACCTATAACTTCAATCCCAGGGGCTTCAATGTCTTCTGGTCTCTGTGTGCATCAGGCACACACGTGGTGCACAAATGTACATGCCAGCAAGCCCTCTGACATACACACACATACAATAAGAAAAATTTAAAAGAAGGGTAAGTTAACGCATGGTATTTACTGCTCAGTAAGAATTACTCTACCTTGGCCCTCTTTGTCATTCATAACTGATACCCTGAAGTTTCTCAAACGCCCATTTCATTTTTCAAGCCTGAAAGTACACTATGTACAAGACCTTTCCAGGGAAGTTTATGAATTTATCAGTGCTTTTCTATATTTCCTAGAAGATAAAGTACATTTCAGATCTTTTCTATCTGAGTAGCTGTTTATATGCATAAATGTAATATTCATTTTAAATAAGGCATGAGTCAACTCTCTAATCTTATAGTATGAAGACAAAAGACTTGGATACTTTGTTTATGAGAGTCAGCAGTATATGGGAACTGTTCATTTGTTAGGAGAAAAATCAAACAAAAGTGAAAATTGCTTACGTTGAATATTTTAAAAATCGAGGGCAATCTAAAATTATAATTTTCATCAATGTGTTCAAAAATAGAAATTAGTGACTAAGAATAAAATTGACTTTTGACCAAAAGTTATCAAAAAAGGTAAGGAAGGAGACTTCATAGTCATCTATGGAAAAATCTAGCAAGATGAATGATCAATTGTGAACATCTATGCTCCAAATGCATGGGCACCTACATTCCTAAAAGAAATTTTATTAAAGCTCAAAGCACACATTGCAGCTCACACAATAATAGTGGGAGACTTCAGCACCTCACTCTCATCAATAGACAGATCATGGAAACAGAAACTAAGCAGACATAGTGAAACTAATAGAAGCTAGGAAACAAATGGACTTAACAGATATCTATAGACTATTTCATCCTAAAACAACAGAATATACCTTCCCAGAAATTAGTGACTAAATCATAACACTGTAACAAAGGGCAATAGAAAGTAACTGTTCCATACTGAAGGGTGAGTCACCCTTCTCACAGCCAATATAGAAAACTATTCAGGATGTGAAGGACTTTCCTCAATTGCAATGTCATATGTACATTTTATTACATTTTAGTGTGTGTATGTGTGTATAGGTGAACATATTTGGGATACATATATCATGCCTTTATGTGGAGATTAGAGGTCAAACCACAGTAGTAAGTTCTCTTCATCTACCAAGTTGGTCCCAAGATGGAGCATAGGCTATCAGGCTTGGTGGCAAGTGCATTATCTGCTGAGCCATCTTGCTGGATATATATATATATATATATATATATATATATATATATATATATATATATGCTAGATGTATATATATACATATATATACATATATATGTGTATGTGTATGCATATTTTTTCATCCTTTATGTGACCAATATTATAGATATGTAATTCAGAAAGTCCCAGAGTTTCAAATACATTCCATCTTTTCTTTGCAGCAATTTCTTAGTGTCTGACAGTGCACAGAACAGTTTTCTTTTCTTTTTTTTTTTTTTACGAAAGGGAAACTTTAATCAGCAATATAGTGTATGGGGAAAATCCATTCTCATTAAAAGAAAAATAGAAAAGATATACATATATATAATATGCATACATATATATATACATATATACACTTTGTTGTGTATGTGTTTTAATAATCATTATAAATTCTAATTTCATTACTAAAAATGTCTCAAGCTATGTTGAAAAAAACAAATTCACTATCCCCTTTGCCACTCTCATATGAAAATATTACTTTTTTTTTAGGTATTTTCCTCAATTACACTTCCAATGCTATCCAAAAAGTCCCCAATACACTCCCCCCCCCCAGTCCCCGCTCACCCCCCCCCTTGGCTCTGGCATTCCCATGTACTGGGGCATATAAAGTTGGCAAGTCCAATGGGCCTCTCTTTCCAGTGATAGTCGACTAGGCCATCTTTTGATACAAATGCAGCTAGAGTCAGGAGCTCTGGGGTACTGGTTAGTTCATAATAATGATCCACCTATGGGGTTGCAGTTCCCTTTAGCTCCTTGGGTACTTTCTCTAGCTCCTCCATTGGGGGCCCTGTGATCCATCCAATAGCTGACTGTGAGCATCCACTTCTGTGTTTGCTAGGCCCCAGCATTGTCTCACAAGAGACAGCTATATCTGGATCCTTTCAGCAAAATCTTGCTAGTGTATGCAATGGTTTCAGCGTTTGGAAGCTGATTATGGGATGGATCCCTGGATATGGCAGTCTTTAGATGGTCCATCCTTTCTTCACAGCTCCAGACTTTATCTCTGTAACTCTTTCCATGGGTGTTTTGTTCCCAATTCCAAGAAGGGGCACAGTGTCCACACTTTGGTCTTCGTTCTTCTTGAGTTTCATGCGTTTAGCAAATTGTATCTTATATCTTGGGTATCCTAAGTTTTGGGGCTAATATCCACTTATCAGTGAGTACATATTGTGTGAGTTCCTTTGTGAATATGTTACCCCACTCAGGATGATGCCCTCCAGATCCATCCATTTGCCTAGGAATTTCATAAATTCATTCCTTTTAATAGCTGAGTAGTACTCTATTGTGTAAATGTACCACATTTTCTGTATCCATTCCTCTCTTGAGGGGCATCTGGGTTCTTTCCAGGTTCTGGCTATTATAAATAGGGCTGCTATGAACATAGTGGAGCATGTGTCCTTCTTACCGGTTGGGACATCTTCTGGATATATGCCCAGGAGAGGTATTGCTGGATCCTCCAGTAGTACTATGTCCAATTATCTGAGGAACCGCCAGACTGATTTCCAGAGTGGTTGTACAAGCTTGCAATCCCACCAACATTGGAGGAGTGTTCCTCTTTCTCCACATCCTCGCCAGCATCTGCTGTCACCTGAATTTTTGATCTTAGCCATTCTGACTGGTATGAGGTGGAATCTCAGGGTTGTTTTGAGCTGCATTTCCCTGATGATTAAGGATGTTGAACATTTTTTCAGGTGCTTCTCTGCCATTCGGTATTCCTCAGGTGAGAATTCTTTGTTCAGTTCTGAGCCCCATTTTTTAACGGGGTTATTTGATTTTCTGGAGTCCACCTTCTTGAGTTCCTTATATATATTGGATATTAGTCCCTTATCTGATTTAGGATAGGTAAAGATCCTTTCCCAATCTGTTGGTGGTCTTTTTGTCTTATTGACGGTGTCTTTTGCCTTGCAGAAGCTTTGCAACTTTATGAGGTCCCATTTATCGATTCTCGATCTTACAGCACAAGCCTTTGCTGTTCTATTCAGGAATTTTTCCCCTGTACCCATATCTTCGAGGCTTTTCCCTACTTTCTCCTCTATAAGTTTCAGTGTCTCTGGTTTTATGTGGAGTTCCTTAATCCACTTAGATTTGACCTTGGTACAAGGAGATAGGAATGGATCAATTCGCATTCTTCTACATGATAACTGCCAGTTGTGCCAGCACCATTTGTTGAAAATGCTGTCTTTTTTTCCACTGGATGGTTTTTGCTCCCTTGTCAAAGATCAAGTGACCATAGGTATGTGGGTTGATTCTGTTCCATTGGTCTACTTGTCTGTCGTTATACCAGTACCATGCAGTTTTTATCACAATTGCTCTGTAGTACAGCTTTAGGTCAGGCATGGTGATTCCACCAGAGGTTCTTTTATCCTTGAGAAGAGTTTTTGCTATCCTAGGTTTTTTGTTGTTCCAGATGAATTTGCAGATTGCCCTTTCTAATTCGTTGAAGAATTGAGTTGGAATTTTGATGGGGATTGCATTGAATCTGTAGATTGCTTTTGGCAAGATAGCCATTTTTACAATGTTGATCCTGCCAATCCATGAGCATGGGAGGTCTTTCCATCTTCTGAGATCTTCTTTAATTTCTTTCTTCAGGGACTTGAAGTACTTGTCATACAGATCTTTCACTTCCTTAGTTAGAGTCACACCAAGGTATTTTATATTGTTTGTGACTATTGAGAAGGGTGTTGTTTCCCTAATTTCCTTCTCTGCCTGTTTATCCTTTGTGTACAGAAAGGCCATTGACTTGCTTGAGTTAATTTTATATCCAGCTACTTCACTGAAGCTATTTATCAGGCTTAGGAGTTCTCTGGTGGAATTTTTAGGGTCACTTATGTATACTATCATATCATCTGCAAAAAGCGATATTTTGACTTCTTCTTTTCCGATTTGTATCCCCTTGATCTCCTTTTGTTGTCTAATTGCTCTGGCTAGGACTTCAAGTACAATGTTGAATAGGTAGGGAGAGAGTGGGCAGCCTTGTCTAGTCCCTGATTTTAGTGGGATTGTTTCCAGCTTCTCACCATTTACTTTGATGTTGGCTACTGGTTTGCTGTATATTGCTTTTATCATGGTTAGGTATGGGCCTTGAATTCCTGATCTTTCCAAGACTTTTATCATGAATGGGTGTTGGATTTTGTCAAATGCTTTTTCAGCATCTAACGAGATGATCATGTGGTTTTTGTCTTTGAGTTTGTTTATATAATGGATTACATTGATGGATTTTCGTATATTGAACCATCCTTGCATCCCTGGGATGAAACCTACTTGGTCAAGATGGATGATTGTTTCGATGTGTTCTTGAATTCGGTTAGCGAGAACTTTATTGAGGATTTTTGCATGAATATTCATAAGGGAAATTGTTCTGAAGTTCTCTATTTTTGTTGGGTCTTTATGTGGTTTAGGTATCAGAGTAATTGTGGCTTCATAGAATGAGTTGGGTAGAGTACCTTCTGATTCTATTTTGTGGAATAGTTTGTGAAGAACTGGGAACAGTTCTTCTTTGAAGGTTTGATAGAACTCTGCACTAAACCCATCTGGTCCTGGGCTTTTCTTGGTTGGGAGACTATTAATGACTGCTTCTATTTCTTTAGGGGATATGCGACTGTTTAGATCATTAACCTGATCTTGATTTAACTTTGGTACCTGGTAGCTGTCTAGAAACTTGTCCATTTCATCCAGGTTCTCCAGTTTTGTTGAGTATAGCCTTTTGTAGAAGGATCTGATGGTGTTTTGGATTTCTTCAGGGTCTGTTGTTATGTCTCCCTTTTCATTTCTGATTTTGTTAATTAGAATACTTTCCCTATGCCCTCTAGTGAGTCTGGCTAAGGGTTTATCTATCTTGTTGATTTTCTCAAAGAACCAGCTCCTCGATTGTTTGATTCTTTGAATTGTGCTTCTTGTTTCCACTTGGTTGATTTCACCCCTGAGTTTGATTATTTCTTGCCGTCTACTCCTCTTGGGTGAATTTGCTTCCTTTCGTTCTAGAGCTTTTAGGTGTATTGTCAAGCTGCTAATGTGTGCTCTCTCTAGTTTCTTTTTGGAGGCACTCAGAGCTATGAGTTTTCCTCTTAGAAATGCTTTCAATGTGTCCCATAAGTTTGGGTATGTTGTGTCTTCATTTTCATTAAACTCCAGAAAGTCCTTAATTTCTTTCTTTATTCCTTCCTTGACCAAGGTATCATTGAGAAGAGTGTTGTTTATTTTCCACGTGTGTGTTGGCTTTCTATTATTTATTTTGTTATTGAAGATCAGTCTTAGTCCATGGTGATCTGATAGGGTGCATGGGACAATTTCAATATTTTTGTATATGTTGAGGCTTGTTTTGTGACCAATTATGTGGTCAATTTTGGAGAAGGTACCGTGAGGTGCTGAGACGGAGGTATATCCTTTCGTTTTAGGATAAAATGTTCTGTAGATATCTGTCAGATCCATTTGTTTCATAACCTCTGTTAGTTTCACTGTGTCCCTGTTTAGTTTCTGCTTCCATGATCTGTCCATTGGTGAAAGTGGTGTGTTGAAGTCTCCCACTATTATTGTGTGAGGTGCGATGTGTGCTTTGAGCTTTATTAAAGTATCTTTAATGAATGAGGCTGCCCTTGTATTTGGAGCATAGATATTCAGAATTGATTGTTCCTCTTGGAGGATTTTACCTTTGATGAGAATGAAGTGCCCTTCCTTGTCTTTTTTGATGACTTTGGGTTGAAAGTCAATCTTATCAGATATTAGAGTGGCTACTCCAGCTTGTTTCTTCCTACCATTTGCTTGGAAAATTGTTTTCCAGCCTTTCATTCTGAGGTAGTGTCTATCTTTTTCTCTGAGATGAGTTTCCTGTAAGCAGCAAAATGTTGGGTCCTGTTTCTGTAGCCAGCCTGTTAGTCTATGTCTTTTTATTGGAGAGTTGAGTCCATTGATATTAAGAGATATTAGGGAGAAGTAATTGTTGCTTCCTTTTATTTTTGTTGTTAGAGTTGGTGTTCTGTTCTTGTGGCTGTCTTCTTTTAGGTTTGTTGAGGGATTACCTTCTTGCTTTTTCTAGGACGTGGTTTCCGTCCTTGTATTGGTTTTTTTCTGTTATTATCCTTTGAAGTGCTGGATTCGTGGAAAGATAATGTGTGAATTTGGTTTTATCGTGGAATACTTTGGTTTCTCCATCTATGGTAATTGAGAGTTTGGCTGGGTATAGTAGCCTGGGCTGGAAATTGTGTTCTCTTAGTTTCTGTATAACATCTGTCCAGGCCCTTCTGGCTTTCATAGTCTCTGGTGAAAAATCCGGTGTAATTCTGATAGGCTTGCCTTTATATGTTACTTGACCTTTTTCCCTTACTGCTTTTAGTATTCTATCTTTATTTAGTGCATTTGTTGTTCTGATTATTATGTGTCGGAAGGAATTTCTTTTCTGGTCCAGTCTATTTGGAGTTCTGTAAGCTTCTTGTATGTTCATGGGCATCTCTTTCTTTAGGTTTGGGGAGTTTTCTTCTATAATTTTGTTGAAGATATTTGCTGGTCCTTTGAGTTGAAAATCTTCATTCTCATCTACTCCTATTATCCGTAGGTTTGGTCTTCTCATTTTGTCCTGGATTTCCTGGATGTTTTGAGTTAGGATCTTTTTGGATTTTGTATTTTCTTTGATTGTCGTGCAGATGTTCTCTATGGAGTCTTCTGCACCTGAGATTCTCTCTTCCATCTCTTGTATTCTGTTGCTGATGCTCGCATCTATGGTTCCAGATTTCTTTCCTAGTGTTTCTATTTCCAGTGTTGCCTCAATTTGGGTTTTCTTCATTGTCTCTACTTCCCTTTTTAGGTCTTGGATGGTTTTTTTCAATTCCATTACCTGTTTGGTCTGGTTTTCCTGCAATTCTTTAATGGATTTTTGTGCTTCCTCTTTAATGTCTTCTACCTGTTTAGCAGTGTTCTCCTGCAATTCTTTAAGGGATTTTTGTGCTTCCTCTTTAATGTCTTCTACCTGTTTAGCAGTGTTCTCCTATATTTCTTTAAGTGTGTTATTCAAGTCCTTCTTGATGTCCTCTACCATAATCAAAAGATATGCTTTTAGATCCGGGTCTAGCTTTTCTGAAGTGTTGGGGTGCCCTGGACTGGGCGAAGTGGGAGTGCTGCGTTCTGATGATGGTGAGTGGTCTTGGTTTCTGTTATTAAGATTATTACGTTTACCTTTCGCCATCTGGTAATCTCTGGGGTTAGTTGTTATCGTTGTCACTGTTTAAAGATTGGAGCAGACTCTGTGTTCCACTCACCAAAAGTCTCAAAACCCTGTGGCGGGTGTTGTGGGTAGCTGGCGAGTGTCAGCCGACCCTGCGCCCTAGCTACCCCAGTGCTGGTCTGACCGGAAGAGTCTTGTGGCCCTACTCAGGCCGGATTTCTGCCTCCCCAACCAAAGCAGTCTCAGGTCCCATGCGATTGGACTGGAGCAGAAGCTGTGTTCCACTCACCAGAAGTCTCAAGATCCTGTGGCGGGTGTCGTGGGTAGCTGGCGGGTGTCCGCCACCCTGCGATCTAGCTACCCCGGTGTTGGTCAGACCGGAAGAGGCTTGTGGCCCTACTCAGGCCGGTTTTCTGCTTCCCTAACTAATGCAGTCTCAGGTCCCGCGCGCAGCTGGATTGGTGCAGAATCTGTGTTCCACTCACCAGAAGTCTTAAGATCCTGTGGCGGGTGTTGTGGGTAGCTGGCGAGTGTCAGCCGACCCTACGCCCTAGCTACCCCGGTGCTGGTCTGACCTGAAGAGGCTTGTGGCCCTACTCAGGCCGGTTTTCTGCCTCCCCAACCAAAGCAGTTTCAGGTCCCGCGCAATTGGACTGGAGCAGAAGCTGTGTTCCACTCACCAGAAGTCTCAAAATCCTGTGGCGGGTGTCATGGGTAGCTGGCGATTGTCAGCCGACCCTGCGCTCTAGCTACCCCGGTGCTGGTCTGACCTGAAGAGGCTTGTGGCCCTACTCAGGCCGGATTTCTGCCTCCCCAACCAAAGCAGTCTCAGGTCCCACGCGATTGGACTGGAGCAGAAGCTGTGTTCCACTCACCAGAAGTCTCAAGATCCTTTGGCGGGTGTCGTGGGTAGCTGGCGGGAGTCCGCCGACCCTGCACTCTAGCTCAACAGTTTTCACAATTAGTGTGACTATCCTAGCCCAGGAGGAATTGAGCCAGGTACTCAGTTGGTTGGGGTTCATCTTCCAGGCATCTTCCTGGACAGAGTCTGGAATACAACCTAATTCATGTCACTAAATGAATAAATGCTATCAGAAAGATCCCTTCGATGGCAACTCTACTGTAAAACACAACACTATAGATACAGTACTAATATCAGGACTTGCCCAGAGTTAAGCAGAAAGGATGGGTACAGAGGAAAGCACAGAGACTTTTTCTTTAGCGGAGTAGAATGATTTTGTATATTACTAAGGTGGTGGTTACATACTTATTGCATACTATATAGACACATATTTGTCAAAACTCACACAATGAGACTCAATGAGATCAGAGACTTGGGTAGCTAATAACTGTGTATACATGGTTTATGGGTAATAACAAATGAACAACTGTTTGCATGATGTTGACGCTAGGGGAATTCCCACTCATGTGTGGACAGAATCCATCCACAAGCGCGCGCGCGCACACACACACACACACACACACACACACACACACACACACGGCCTTTACAAAACACAAGAGCCTCTAGGTTTGTCTTTATTTTTGAGTTCCCCATCAAGGATATGGAGGAGGCCTGGTGGTGTTTCTGAGCACAGGTAGTAAAGAAAGAACGCCATGTTCCTGCTGCCAGCTTTCACATAGTCTGCTGATCTGAAAGCTGGCCAGATGAAGTCAGTTTGTTGCTCTTTTCCAGGCTACCTGTTTGTGCTGTGGGTTGTGGCCAGTGAAGCATCCCTGAGATCACCCCCACCCTCCCCTGACCCTGCCACACCTACTTTCTATTTATAATTGCAGCTTTTGTTTGGATGCTATTCACACGGTTTTCTAGATAAATTCTGGTTTATTTTGGTTTGCATATTTTCTGAGACAGTGGACCAAAGGGGAAAAAAATCAAGAGGGCTCCTTAGGACTATTCTTTTTAGGCTGAGTGGGGCAGCACATGCCTTTCTCCTAATACTGGGGAGGCAGAGGCAAGTAGATCTCTTGTGAGTTCAAGGCCAGCCTGCTCTACATGGTGAATTCCGGGAGAGCCAGGTATATTTAGAGAGATAACATCTTTAAAAAAAAATATCACTTTTTCACATACACACCTCAGAAATAAGGCCTTGCACCATGTGATGGTGGTGGGTTAGCAATCCTAACAGTGCTGTGTATGTCTAACAGAATGGAAATAAATGGTGGCAAAGAATGGAAGCTGTGGACTTTTAATGTTGTGGGGTGTTCTACATATGCAAGGGGAGGAGTCTGGAATGACTCACATTGGAATAGATTAGATGTCGAGACTTCAGTACAGACTCAGGTTTACTTTGGTATGCATAGTTTAAATGTAGACATATTTATGGAAGAGGATATATATATATGTGTATATATATATCTTAATATACACACATGTATTTCCTTCCTCTATTCATGGAGATGGCCTCAAAGCAACCATATGCAAACAAGTATCCCTAGATTCTGGCTTTCTAATATGATTCTCTTTTAAACATAAGCAGGGCTTCTTGGATAAATGGCCAGTTCTTGGAACAAGGGTGAAAAACAAAAACAAAAACAAAATGAGCCTCAAGCATTTCTGAACCATTCCAGAAAGCAAGGACAAGAACCAGAGGAATTAAACACAAAACCACATAAATATAAAGAGACAATGGAGTCTAAAGAAAGAGCTCCCAGTGGCCAAAGCTGAAGCCCCTGGAAGAAAGCAAAAAAGAACATTGGCTGCAATGTTCCAAGCACATGGCTGGGTATAAAAGCCTTGACTTTCTGTCAAGTCCATGTTCCATGGCTGTGAAGAGATGCCATACCCATGGCAACACTTATGAAGAAAAACATTTAACTGAGTTTGGCTTACAGTTCAGAGGCTTATTCCATTATGACCATGGCAGGAGGCATGGTGGCACACAGGCAGACACGCTGTCGAAGAGACAGATGAGAGTTCTACGTCCAGATCAGGAAGAGAGAGGCACTAGGCCTGGCTTGAAAGTTCAAAATCTTGAAGCCCACCCAGAGAGACACACTTCTTCCAACAAAGCCAAATCTACTCCAACAAGTGCACACTTCCTAATCCCTGTTAAGCATCACCACCCTCTAATGAACAAGCATTCCAATCTACAATCCTAGGGGACCCATACTTATTCAAACCAACAGAAAGTTAAATTTTCTTGAAGAAAAAAATATACTATCTATTTAATAAAATAGAGAAAATATGGATATAATTATGGTATTACTCATAGCATTTTAAAGGGTACCTGTGGGTACCCATATTCTGAGGGAAGTACTAAGACCTTTGTCTGGGACAAACTAGGGGGCAGGATAAGGATCTATAGATGTCTCTTCCTGAAATGATAATGTCTTGTGCTGTGGCAGATTTGGGCTTTCCATCAATCTGTTCTCACTGATGTCTTTTGCTACTACTTAAGAAAACGCTCTCACATCTGTGAGAGAGTTCTTTTCCTCCTAGTTCACCTTAGTCTTTCTCTGGGCTGACATTGTCAGGTTGGAATCAACTGTCAGAAATAACTATTCTCTAATTTAAAATTTTCAAATTAGTAATCAAAGAAATCTATGTCCTTAGTAGTGAAATCTCTTCTTCCATAGAGTCAACCTTCTAAAGAGTATTTGATAAGCAATACATATGGATGTCTGATTTGCTCTCAAGCTCTCTGAATTATCTCATTAGGGGAAGAGAAGCAGTAAGGCTTAACGTGGTTTTGCTTGTTTAATCTACTTCTAAGTCTGATGTGTCTTGAAGGGAAAAAAAAGTGTGAGAGCATGATGACGTTTTATTTGTTCTCAGGAAGAGGAGAAGAAAGACAGATTAAAATTCAAAAATCTAAGGTCTAAGATTTGGGTCAGCTCTCCGGTTTAATAGATATGTCTTCTAATCTGGGTTCCCTGAAAGCAGAACTTCAATGTTTTATGTTAGATCCCGTTTAAGTTTGTGAGTGTAGAATGTAAAGAAAAAGGTGACAAGTACTTAGGAAGAAATGAATTTGGTAGGAAAGAAGAAAATGCTAATACTAAGTGTTATCAGGTTGGCTATCAGGAAAAGAAGCTAGAGTCAACTTCTACTAAAACTTTAGAGCATAGTTATTATGGAATGAGTTTCAAACTGTCCATTCAAACACAGGGAAACTAAGCACCTATTCTTAGTACCCAATACCTGTGTGTGCCAAGTACCCCATGTTTCTGGTTTATATGAGTGGGAGTGACAGGTTGATTCCTATGAGGTATCATAGAGTACATCTGAGCACACGCTTCCCTTATTGTATCCGTACATACCTGGATGAAGCCAATAAGAAAGTGGCTAAGCCAATGGGCAAAGTGGTGGAGGAGATAAGTCAGATATACTGCAGAAAAGTCACCGGGCCAGTTACCTCCTCCAGGACACAGTTTTCTCATGAACTAAGTCCAACTTAACTTAATCTTGCATCCTCTGTACCAGTAAAGAAACACCACATAGATGATGCCAAGATCTGCCAAGGCCTTAGATCATTTTTGCAGGGATCTCTGAGTGGCTACTAAGTAGGTACAGGAAACACAACTCTAGATGGCCCTGTGTATGCTGGGATCCCTAGAGCTCTCTTCTCAAAGAAAAATCTTCCTAATTAATTTTGAACCATCGCCTTTAAGTCTGTGCTAGGTAGAGTCTTGACAATGTCTGAAATGTCCTCAAGACATCTTCCTACTGCTTCAGGGCAGAGCACTTGGCTAGTCTTTGATGGATCTAATTTCTTCAGCAACTATCCTTCTTATAGGCCCACCTTCTCATTCTCTTTTTTAGAAAAGCTCCAGATTCTTTGAACCATTCTGTTCTACTCTTTGATCATGATTCATACTCTAAACTTGACTAAAAGCATACAACAGCAGCAATGCAGACAATTCCCTAAAACATCATGCAGAAGAATAATTTAGCTTATCATCTTTAAACCCAGTCATAGAGCTGGGCACATGGAGACAAATTCTTTGAGTCAATCAGTATGGATATGCTTTATTCCAGCTCCTAATGGAACCCTGTCCCTATCTGACACCTTATAAGCAATTTTCGCTGTCCACACTCTTATCTGCATTCTTGCCTTTTGAGCTCTCACATGGCTTACCACGGTGTTCTGTCAGTATTTTAAAGTTTTGTTAATTCGCTTCTCCAACTTTTTCACGTTTCTCTTGCAACTCACTTCCAAATGATTCTGAGTCACATCTCTGAGCAAAGCTATGACAACGTCCCACACGGTCCCCATTTTCTGTGTTATTATCTCACTGTTGTGACAAAATAACTAACTTTGATTAAAGGGGGAAGATTTATTTTAATTTAGTTATTTTATCACAGCAGTGAAAAATTCAAACAGTATATAGTTAAATGGAAATCTTATCTACATACACACATGAACATGTATAGAAGACAGCTCGCCAAATGCACACTTTTATGTAGGTCTAAGTTTAAGTCTTTAAAATGATACCAATGAAGGTGGCATCACTGTTTCTAAAGCTGAAGATCTATCTGGATAAAATTTTACAAAAGATCAAGAAATACAAATTGGATTTTATTTATAGATGTACAGGATCTATTCAACCATTGTTACCAAATAAATGTTAATAGGATAAACCCATTTCTATATCCTAGAAAGTTAGGGTGGTTAAAATAAGTGAAGTTAAGATTCTGTCTTAAGAGAGCTTATGGATTTTCTTAGAGCACTAATAAATATATGTTATGCAATGGAAATCATTTTGAAAAATAAGATAAATATAAAGAAAATATCCCAAGAATTGAAAAGCTGAACAGAACACTCATGTCTCAGAGACCCAAAATAGGTTTCTTAGTGTTGGAAGCAATTGTAGTTGTTTCTCCCAGGTAAGTAGATCTGTGAGATTCAACATAAGTAGCAACCAAGAGCCATACCAAGCATGGAAAAATGTAGAAACTGGGATGATAAGTCACTTTGTCTGGAGCCATAGAGTTTTAGAGTAAGCAGATCCATTTATTTGTATAATTTAAGTAGGTTCACATACTTATTGGTTAATCTGACTCACATTTATAAAGTGCATCCCATGCACCAGACTGAAAATCTACCTTGGAGTAGGTCTTCCATTCCTTCTGATGCTATATACTTTCTAAATCCCAAGGAGGGGTAAGTAGATAAAGGAGACTTTACAATAAAATATAATTCAGGGTTGATGGAAAAAGGCAGGTATTGTGAAAGCTCACAGCAAAGCTACTTGAACAAATCATGGAGCCTGGGAATGACTCCTCCAAGAAATGTCACACCGACAAAGACAAAGTTAATGTGGGTTGGATGTAAAGGCCAACCCCGGCTGAGAGATCGGAACACTGCAGAATGAGTTTATCTTTAATTGAAATCTGAAGAAAAGAATGGCATGACCCAACTTTTTCACAGGGAAGTTTTATCTTGCTGCTGCTGCTGCACACAATGGCAGCAAAGGGGGAATTAAGTCGTGGTTCGGTGGCTGAATCTCAGATTCAAGCTGAGACGTTTCATGTGGGAAGGGCTTGGTTGTTCATTGCCAGGCTTTGAGAAAGTAACTGAAACTTGGTAGATACATAATTTAGTGATATTCATGGTTGGTGTTAGAAACTAGGATCATGGGACTAGTTGGTAGGAGTAGGTCACTGGGGGTATGCCTTGTAAAGGTATGTGTGCCCTCTCCTTTCTCCTCCTCCTCCTTCTCCTCCCTCTCCTCCTCCTCTTCCTCCTTCTCTTCCTCCTCCTCCTTCTCTCTCCCTCTCCCTTCCCCGCCCCCGTCTGTCTCCATATGCTTTCTGCTATGATATGCTCTCTTATCATAGGGTACTTCAAAGTGGCCAAGGGTAGAGGTAGATAGAGTTAGGGTTTAACTGTAGATAATACTACAGTTAAAATACAAATTAAGGGGATTATGAAATGACATGAGTTATAAAGAAAAAGCAGTGAACTCCATGGAGAAGGGGATGGGTAAGAGTTAGAAGGAGAGAGAAAGTAAATATGACATACAAGGAAAGAGACAGGAGATGAGTACCAGAAAGTCATTGGAGCAGAGGTACAGAAAAAGGAATGGTTTATCATGGCTGATGAGATAGGGGGTTGAAAATAAGCCTTATCCCAAATAAATGACACTACATCACTTTGCTGCAGGCAACACACAAAACCGACAACAGACCCAATAAGACTTTGGTATTTCTTGCAAAGCCAACATCATATATAGGGACTAGTTATTAAGCCAAATGCAGTATGCTTAGTCTCAGTGTATATACCTTCCAAACACCAGATCAAATCATTTGAAAATGATCATTTGTGGTGAAGAGATTGCAGTTCTGCCTCCAATGTATATAAGATGACAACTTACTGGGATCAGTGGCACATGCATGCATTCTCAGCACTGGGTAGACTGAGGTCAAAGGATTTCTTCAAGTTCAAGGAAGAACCAGCCTGGGCTATACTCTAAGATCCTATCTGTAAATCGTAAGTAAATGAACGACTTGCTTTAACAGCAATCTAAACTAGAAAGACATTATATGTTTTAAAAGCATAATGCCTGTGGTTTTCTAAAAAGGTGCTTGTGACAGCCCAAAATGAAACCCAAGGAAAGGCACTCAAACTTGGTAACAGAAGCAGACACTAACATTTTAAGTGGTTATTCATTGCAAGCAGGTGAGAGACAATGGCGCTTTCATGGTAGAAAGCTCGCCCTTGAGTGTTTGTCTAATGAGGACAACTTGATGTGTATTAATGTCCTTCTGCCTCCCAGTTTGCCTTCTCCTTTTGCAGCAACAATACTTATCTCATTACTCTGTTAACTAGGAAGCCACTCGATCCATCTGTGTTACCGTCATGCCGTGATTATCAATAGCAATGTCTGTCACATTCAACCGTGTTCCCCAACAGGGTGTTAAGTCACAGACTCCCTCAGATGCCAGCTCTCCCCTCCTCTCAGTAGAAAAATAAGAGTTAAATGTGAGACCCCTGGATACCAGATGGACAACATTTCAAATCCAGATTCCATATTTTCTACTCAAAATTTGGGTAGAGTTTGCTCTTGGACAAGTTGTACCTTGGTTTCTTCAGATGCTAAAGGAAGAGAATTAGAGAACTTAGCAAGTTGGGTTAGTGTGGTGAAATGATGTCCACAAAGACTTAAGCACATTGTTCATAATGCACAGAAGCAGTCCAAATCTTGTGGTGCTACCACCATTGGTGATGATGCTGTGACCGGTGTCTCAGAGCCCTTCCACACATGGCCTAATGACTGTATGTTTAACACCTCTCTTGTGTTCTAAAGGCTTGAGTCCATTCCTATAGCCAGAAAGCCACTGAAGATGGCTCTTTCCCTGGTATGAGGTCCTAGTAGGGATGGATGCCCACATAGTCTTTCTTCAATGTTGGTTTATCTCAATTTTGATATTTTAGTTTTGGAACATTGATCTGGGATCTGAAATAGGAATCTTCATTCTGGTGTCTCTTCAGTGGATACTCCTCCGGGAAAGTGAACCCAGGCACTGTATCGATCGATGTGTCCAGTGCTTCTGAATTCAGAAAACATGAAGGAAAAAAAAAACCCTCATTTCTCTTTTGTGAATTCCACTATCCGCTTAAGCCACACCCTGAGCCTCAAAAATTGTACCGCATATGCCATATGCAATAGCATCACCCTGGTCTTCCTAAGGACTTTCCCACAGATGGCCAAGCTCATTACCACATTCTTTTGGGTTGATGAAAATGTGAGATCATTAGAGTATATGTATAGAGAGCGGCCGTTGCTTCAGCCAGCCTGGAGTCTTCACATCACCACGAGTTCAAGGTTTCCTTCGTTGTATGTGCTTATGGTTTTAATTTCTATGATTGCTCACCCGAATGGATGGTGGTGTTATAGGTGGATGTTCATGACTGAATACAGAGACAGTGACTTGTGCACTCGTGATACTCCCTCATTAACACTATTCAAAGCTTGGGAGGTCTGTGAGTCCTGTAACAGGCATGGATTCCATGACCTTCTCATGGAAATATATTCTGTCTCCACAATCCTTGAGCAGAAGATCTTTTGGGTTAGAGGGAGATCTTGGCAAAGAGCAACACTCTCTTTTCAAATTCTGGTTCTGGACGCATCTGCTCAAGTCATCAGCAAAGCTCACAGCTTGGACTGATGCAACTCTGTCTGAGATTTGACACCTCCAACAAAAGGTGATTTCCCCCCACAACATTCTTGGATCTTTCAGGGGTGTGGTTAAGAACTTTTTCTTTTGCCAACAAGGACATAAGCATGGATTTTAACTTTGTTGCTTACTGACTGGATAACTTCTTATGTGTGCACATGAACTTCATCCATTATACTTCAAAAGCAAAACAAAACAAACAAAAAATCCAGGATATCCCTATGTAGCCAAGGCTGGGCCCAAACTGTCCAGGTCTTCACATCTTTCATTCTGGGATTGAAGATGTGCACATTTGTCAACTTCATAGCTAAAGGAAAATATTAAGGAATCTGCCCCCAAAAGACTGCAGTGAACAGCACAGTGTGATGTTGAGAACACAAAGCTCATTAACTATTTCACTGCCCCTGTCTAGTAACATACCAGACATCTGTAGCATCCTGGGTCTTACAACAAGGATGTCATAGCCTCGGCTGCAACCTCACATCACAGAATGTTGCTTTCGCTCACAGCAGCAAGCACTGAGCTGGGGAAGATCATAGGCTAGGCTGGATTCAGGCAGCTGCTGCTTCTGCACTCACCAGTGGCCCTGTTGTAAAGATAGCGAGTAGAGAAGGAGCTGGCAACAAGTTACTGGGGTGGAAATAAAGGGACAAACAATGTATTTATGGACTCGGAGTTTCAAGACTTCTCATCACATCTAAGAGATTTTACTGGAACCATTGCCATCTGTTTGCTGGATGTCAGTGACAGAAATACGTTCCTGAATTTGGACTCCCCCCTCCCCGCAGCTGTGTAATGCAGCCAGATGTTCTCATGTTTCAGACATATCCGTATCCATCAAGTTCTTTGTAGGACTGATCATTCATGCTTGTACAGTTTTGTGTTGTTGTTGTTTTCCAACCGTGAGACAGTGGGCTTGTTTATCCACTTCTGTTTCTTGACTTTTTTTTTTCTCTCACGTTGCTTCAGTTTAAATTAAAAGCCAGCGCTGTCACTAATTAGCCAAGGGTGGCACATTTGTAAACCTGGATGAGTCTAGTTGCCAGTTGAGAAAAATCCCTCTGCACTCTGCCAAAACCGTGCCTACCAGGCGCCATTGGTGTCTTGGCAATGACAGCTGGGTTTTGTCAGAATGTAATGGGGCCATGTAAAAGGCATCCTTCGGAGATACTAGCTGCCTTGTGCCATTCCCAGACTTAAATGTGCTGTGATCCAGTTAACACAAGCATGAGAGTAAACGCGCAGGTATGTTACCTTGTGAATCACAGGCACAAATGTCTGTGCATGGGTTCTTGTCTCCTAAAAGAGAATGATGGTAGCTGTTAACCACGGAGGAAATATTGGGGAAGCATTAGCATAGGCTAACCGGGATTCTCTAGTTTTGTTTCTAATGAACTTGCCAAGTCCAGAGTCGAATCATCTTATCACAAGTGTGTGTCCTGGATATTATAAAACTGGTCAGACATGAGAGCTACAGGCAGAGATGTGCATTCATGCCTCATGTGCATTCATGCCTGAAAATAGTATTTCCTTGTCTCACCAACTGCCTTCTTTGCATTTCGAGCTCACTGGCATTTATTTGAAGCCAGGCATTTCTGACTAAAGATGGCCTTATTGTTTATGTTCACATCGATCCTTCTGGGTCTTGGAGAAAAGAAAAACAAACAAACAAACAAACAACAATGTACCTCTTTCTTCTGATCCTTGATCTGAAATGACCACAAAAATGAGAATATCAGCTGCCAACCACACCCAAGGACGGGGCTGAGAACAGAAATGAGCTTTTTCATTATTTTGCGATGCTCATTTTAACCCACTATGGTGAAAGTGAGCTTTATCAACCCCCACCCCCCAGTCAAAACCTTCACTTTATCAACACGTGTGCATTTGAGTGACACGGAATGGGCCCTGGAGGTTGTCGGTTTCCTCAAAAGTTAAGGCAGAAGAATTATAGAATTTAGCAAATTGTCTTAATATGATGAAAGGGTATCCACAAAGTGTTGAACGCACTGCCCAGACTGCAGAGAAACAGCTCAGGCTTTGTGCTGTTAGCATTGTTACTACGTCCATGAATAACTATGGATGAGACTAAGAACCTGACAGGGAGTGGGGGAAGGGAGGGGTGGAAATTTGTAAATATCCTGTACTCTTATATAATACGCTGGGCTTTCTTTTTGTAAAAGAAAAACCACTTTATTTTAGTCTAGAAAGTACAGCATACAAAGCCTCCTTTGCATATTTACTCTGGAACAATGCTGCCCAGTAGAAATTGCTGTGGTGATCAAAATTATTTCCCATGTCAACTTGACATGGGTTGAGTCTTTAGGGAAAATGCTTTCATACAATGTGGCTGTAGGCAGGTCTGTAGGGCATTTTTTTTTTTAAATAATGATTAGTGGAGAAGGGCCCAGTCTCTTGTGGGAGGTGCCATTCCTGAGCTGGCAACCCTGGGTTCTAAAAGAAGGCAGGCTGAGCAAGCCAGTAAGCAGCACCCTTCCATGGCCTCTGCATCAGCTCCTACCTGTAGGTTCCTGCCCTGCTTGAGTTCCTACCTTTCTGCTTTAGATAATGAATTGCTATATGGAACTGTGAGTGAAATTAAGCCCTTTCCTCCCTCAGTTGCTTTTGGTCGTGGTGTTCCATCCCAGGAGTTGTAATACTCCTTAACTAAGACACTTGCTGTTTACCTGTAAACCTGGATGAATCTAGTTGCCAGTTGAGAAAAATCTCTCTGCACTCTGCCAAAACTGTCCCTACCAGGCGCCATTGGTGTCTTGGCAATGACGGCTGGGTTTTGTCAGAATGTAATGGGGTCATGTAAAAGGTGTCCTTCGGAGATACAGCTGCCTTGTGCCATTCCTAGACTTAGATGTGCTGTGATCCAGTTAACGCAAGCATGGGAGTAAATGCGCAGGTATGTTACCTTGTGAATCACAGGCACAAATATCTAGGTGGTAGCATTCACATGTGGTGTCTCTCAAGCAGTGAGGGGAGCCGAGAACTTAACTGAGAGCATTCTTTACGTAGGTATCATGTGAGAAGTCACAGGAGGCCTTGGCCTGGAAGCCACAGCAGTTCTGCAGCAAAGAAGGCGTGGCATTTCACAAAGAGGGCACGGCATTTCACTACCATTTTGCAAACCTTGTGGAAGACAGCTATTCACGTACCTGTTTCTAGATTCTAACTGCTGAAATAGCTTTTTTCTGGAGTATAAAAGACAACCCAACCATACCACATCTGTTCTTAGAAATGGAGATATGCGCTCATGCATTAAAATTTAACAAAATTAATATGTTTACTGCCTTATTAGACATTCTTAAATGAAATTAGCTTTTCTAAAAAAAATTATGTTGGTGTTGGGGTTTTCAAGAGGTAGTCTATGGCTATCAGAGAGAACATTGTCTGCTCAGATGAGAACATTTCCTTTAAACTACAGAGATAGGTTGTGCCATAGGCAGAGCCTGGGGGTAGACTAGGAAGCAACATTGGATGTATGGCCCAGGCTACAGATGAAGGTTTGGGGAGGGTGTGTAGATTAGGAGTGCCTGAGAAATATACCAGGCTAGACCCTGGAGAAGGTTGTGTAAGACCTGGCTGGGTTCACAAGTTGAATGTAGCACAGATGCACACCTTTAATTTAGCAAAACAATGCACCTCTATTCCTGGAGACCTTGGATATACCAGTAATAAGCTCCCTGCTTTTGTCCCAAAGTTATATATTTCCCGGTAAACAGAAGTCCTATCTAAAATCGGTCATTTGCAAGAGTGGCTGCACTTTTGTTTATACTGTCTCATATAAAAAACAAACAAACAACTGGTCGGTCAGTTCTAATGTCAGCCTCAAGTTCAGGATCTTCAGCCGGTTTTCAGGAATAGTCACCATGGATGCTCCCCTGTAAGCAACCATTTGTCTCTTCTCTGATGTCTCTACTGTAAGTCTATGTGCTCCCTGTGTGAGATGGTATGTGTTTATTATATGTTACCTGGATGCATGGAAATACAACCTGTGGACTCTGCCCAGTCAGGCTTCTCCCATACTGGTCTGATTCTCTTCTTGTTTTATTTTTCTTAATGATCCTTCCTCACACATAGTAACCTAGGGTGCTCACTTGAGGCAAACACCATCTTTGAACGTTTTTTTCTAATTAATTTAAAGATCAAGAGACAAAACATGTAGCAGAAGGTTTAGGGTTTTGCCCTATGGTACCACAAATCAGCCTCAAGGCCTTGCCCATGGTGAGCACGTGCTGTGTCACTGAGGTTTAGCCTCAGCCTATAACTAGTCTTTGGTGTGACCAGAAAGAAAAACAGATAGACACACAGTAAGAAGAGAGAGAGAGACAGACAGACACACACACACACAGAGAAAGACAGAGAGAGAGATAGAGACAGAGAGACAGAGAAAGACAGAGACAGAGACAGAGACAGAGAGGAGAAAGACACTCACATGACATGATGCTCTGTGGGCAGATGACTACTAGGCAATTTTCAGTAAGCTGTTTGATGCTTTGGAGAGTCTTAAAGACAACACATGTAAGCCTGTGTGAGCTTTCTGGTTCTGGGTGAACTAAGCCTTGCCTGTCGTCATTGGATATGGTAAAAATCGGTTGTATATTTTAATATTTTAGGACTGTCTCAAAGCTTTAAAAACGATTCTCAAACTGCAGAGATGTCTCAGTGGGTAAAGGTGTTTGCCACAAAAAGCCTGAGGATCTGAGTTCGATCCCCAAGACCCACTCAGTGGAAGGAGAGCTGACTCTTAGGATTGTCCTCAGACCTCCACATGGGAGCCATGGAATGAATGAGTGTTCCACACACAAGCACACGTACACACAAATAAATAAGTGGAATATTTTATAAAGGATTCTTGATGCCTTAGAGCTATTTATAAAAAAAGCCAAGAGGACTTAACAGTCCTTCAACCTCTGACTTTCTCATGCTAAAACTTAGCAGAATGAGCAACGCAGACCCCATGCTGGCAAGGGCCTATCACCTCAAATTATGCAGGCACTCAGTGTACTGCCTCTTAATCATGGGGTTTATTTCTGGACTTTTGTTAATGACTGCTCAAATTCTTTAAGGCTCATGGCAAAACAGTCTCCAGGGGATTTTTAACACATTCCGAATTTAGGATACAAAAGAAACTGGAAACTGTGGCTTTCAGCTGGCAATGAAAACTAAATCAAGACTCCTCCTCTCCATCCCCTTATGCAACAGTGCTACTCACGCCTCCTTACACAAGAGTGCTACATTTTCACATAAACATATTTTCCTAGCAGCCAGTAAGTAAATAATTCTACACAATACAGACATAGCGTGATGAGCAACAGACAGGCGAAGCTCATCATCTCAAGAGAGCATGGGGTGTTGAGGCGAGAACACATCACTTTCTGAGTTCTTTATTTCAGTGAGAGGCACGGGATTAATGTCCATTTGAGGAAGCTAAAGTTCTTATGTGAAGATGTGGGTACCACAGAGCACCATCGCTGGGGGAGGGGGGAGCAAACTTGTCTTCTGATTAACTTTTGTTCTAGTTTCATTTCTCTTGCTGTGATTCCCCACCCCACCCCCCCAAACAAAGAGCAACCCATGGGAGAAAGGGGTTCGCTTTAGCTTACAATTCCAGGTCAAAGTCCATCACTGCTGGGAAGTCAAGGCAGAGACTTCAAGAGAGCTAGTCACAACCTCCATGGTCAAGACCAAAGAGAAATGAATGCAGTGCACACATGCGCACTTGTTTGCTAGGGCTTGGCTTTAGTTCCCCATCCTTAGATAGGACCTTCAGACTAGGGAATGGTACCTCCCACAGTGGGCTGGATCTCTCCACACCACTTAGAACAATTAATTCAATGCCCTATAGGCATGCCCACAGGCCAACCCAATGCAGACAAACCCTCAGGGGGATCCTCTCTCCAAGTGATTCGAAGTTGTAGCAAGTTGAAGTTGAAACCAGTCACCATACCTTTCCAAAGTTGCTTGAGTAGTCCCAAGGAGGCATTGACCACAGTAGAAACATAGTAGCATTTCTATGCATCACTGTACATAGATACAGTGTATGTACACACTGGAGACAGTGTATTGAACCCTTATTAGCCAATCTTTTGACAGGGAGAAAAGTTTCAGTCCTGAGTCTTCTTCACATCACCTTTACATTATAACTGCTGGACACTGACAGGAGGACATGTGGACACAGTGCTTCATGCTGGGACAAGTTAAAGTGCTGTGTTCTTTTCACCAGGATGTAAACAGAACATAAAAAAAATGCATGCAAGGGCACACACTTGCTCAAGGGATGACTAGACAGGAAGCAGAAATGAATCCTAGTTGTAGCTAGATGGCCAGCTAGCCCAGCTGATGTGGTGAAGTCTCAGCCAAAGAGAAGCCCTGTCTCAAACAAAAGGTGGGAGGCACCCGAGGAAGAACATCTAAAGTTATATTCTGAACCCCACATACAAACACACACAAATGTGTACATCCTCAGGGGCACTTGTTGATGTAACAATTTCCATTCTGGTGGGGAGGGGTGGTAAGATGGATTCTCTGCTACCTAAGAGATTTCACTTTTTCTTTTAAGGAACCCCCCCCCCAGATGATTCTGTCTGTGTATCTGGGTAGACCAAGTGTAACTATAAACAAGGCAAAAGAAGAGAACAGGACACTTAAGTTCCCAGTGCAAATGGTGTGTGTGAATGGGTTGTCCCCCAAATTTACTGGGCAGAGAAACCGAGTGAAATGAAGACAAGAACTTTGAACCTGACACTGATCGCAGCTCTCCCACTTGTCTCTGGGATGTCCCCAAAGACTCTTCACCATTCCCCATCCAGTCTATTGGAGGTTGTGGGGGGAGGAGACTCCACTTTACCTGATGCTGTGATGTGGAAGAGCTGCTTGTGAGACAGTAAATTAAAATAACACCGCAGCCACTTCAAACAATGTTCTTAAAAATCCAAGTTCAGAACAGGCAGCTTTTAGCTTCCTGCCTGCTTTCCTTCCCAGCTGCATCCGCGAGCGAGAGCACTCAAGGCATCCGGAAGGACAGTTCCATTTCCATAGGTTACATTGACCTTGAGGGCGGAAGCCTTTAAAGGAAAATTGAAAGAGAAACAAAAAGAAAAAAAAAAAGAAAGAAAGAAAAAAGAAAGCCTGGTGTGAGCCCCTGGTGTGAGACTAAATAAGTTCGAGATAAAAATCACAGTGGAAGTATGTGTCATTGAAATAAAGTGACTCGGTTTTTATCAAGAGGATGTTGGCGGCAAAGTCCACTCAAACTCTTATCTTTCCTGGATCCTACAGGATACAGATAATGCATGGCCGAATTAAAATTCCCTTCTCAGTCTGAGCCTCCCTATCTCTGTTAGACGAACTAGGTCCTTCACAACTTGATTGTGTTTTGAGCTTTAAAAGGACAACATGAAACTTGTGAGGTTGGGATTTCTCGATTATCTTGGGCAAAGTTGTGCGCACTGCACAACCGTTTCAGAGGGGCAGGAAGGCAAGCAGCAGCAGATGCAGTCGGCGTTGTAGACTGACTAGCAGAGGCAGTTACAGAAGTGGACCGATTCTAAGGACGATTTTAGTGACTGGGCACATGTTTGCAATCTCGGCACTTAAGTGGTGATAACCAGAAAGGTTGCAAGTTGGAGGCCAGCCTGGGTTACAGCAACTGGGAATGACATACTTGTGTGCTATGTCTAATAAATAAATAAATAGATAAATTCTTAGTCCAATTGTGATGTGAAGGGGCTCTGGAGCATAGGGAGCGTGGTGCTGATAGGCAGGTTTTGCTCTCCCCTATTCCCTCGAACTTGCTAAAGACCATTAGATTACATTCCTAAAGCTAGGCACCAAGGTCTGTTCCCTTGTTGGTCACTCAACTAACATGCCCAGGTAAAATTAAACATCTCATCTTAACATGGGGTTTCCCATTGTACCTTCACCAACTGACTTTTGCCTATGGGCTGTATCAGTTTCCTCTCTATCCAGAGGCAGACCTTTGTCTCTTTATGGGACCAACACCCCTCCTCCCTCTCCCTTGTTTCCTTCCCCTTGTCCTTCATCATCTATCTCCTGCCTTTGTGTCTTATTCCCTGTCCTCTGTCCCTCTGGGGCAAATCAATCTCCTTTTCGATGAGAACTTGGTGTTGGGGGTCCTAAGCCAATACTGATCTCTTATGTAATGCGTATGGAGAAACATGCAAAATAAAACTTTAAGTCCTTGGTCTGATGGCTTTTTACAAAGCCAGTGCATTGTTCTTCCCATCAATTACTTTAAGGAACAGAACATCAAGCAGCACACAGAGCCTCCTTGAGGTACCCAGGTACAAACCTCCAGAAGCAATCTGTCTCCTGGCCTCTGTCAGTAGAGTTCACTTTATCCAGGATTTGGAATTTATATAAATGGAATACTCAATCTGTATTTTTTTTAAATTTCTGACTTCTTTCCTTCAGTATTATTTTGGAAGAGATTCATTCATCACATAATGCGCCGCAGTGCCAGAGGCCTGTTATGTTATCTGTGTAGTTACAGTGTCTATGTCCGGGATGTATTCACATGCTCATAGATGCTGGTTCATGCACATAGTGGTATATATAACATCACGATTATCTTGTATCTCAGACGTATGGGTTTGAGTGTGGGCATCTACTGTGGGGGTTGTGAGATGACATTACATTGCGTTGTACATTAGTTGAGACTGTTAAACTGTTTCTCAAGCCAGTTTGCCTGTTTTCTTGCCATCAAAGGTGGATGCTGCTCACTGATTGCCCTGCTTCTCCTCCCCTAGTGTGTCTTTATCAGTTTTTTGTTGTTGTTGTTGCTATTGTTGTTTTGTTTTGTTTTTCTTTTTTTATTTTTCTTTTTTCTTTTTCTTTCTTTTTCCTTTTCTTTTTTTCTTTTTTGCCAGTCTAGTTGGAGTGGAGACATTTCATATTTCAGTGTTAATTAGAATCCCCTTGACATTCAACGGGAAGGCGGACACTTTTCACATGCCGGTGCTGTTTTGAGCAAGGCTTGTTAAAATCCTTACTTCTGCTTTTCTACTGGCAGGCAAGCCTTTGAATTAGAGGCATGTAGGAGTTTCCAACGTGACTCCTTTGTTACCTCCGCCTTGACAATATCTCTTCCCACTCCAGAGCTCACCTTGCCTCTCTTTTATTTGTACGCCTTAACGAACTTAAGTTTTGTTTGCTCGATTAGCCAAACTTTACCTCTTTGTTAGTGAAATTTTAAAATTCTTATCTCATCTAATATGTGCCCAGCATAATCTGTACCTTGTCAGGATCACAGGCAGGTCCTCTCTTCATTCCTAGGTGCCTTTGTATTATCTCTGTTGACTCTAGATCTCCAGCTCAATTTCTTGATCTGCTCTCCTACATTATTGGTTTATCTATCAAATCATTAAATCAACACTACATATATAAATAATGAAGCTGGAGAATAAATTTTGATACCTGATGTTATTGTTAGCCCTCCAGCTCTGATCTTCCTTCAGATAGCTTATCACTTGCACATGTATTATTTATATAATAATAATACATGGCTTACATTAAATATATATTTCTAGAATATTTGTAACTTTCACTGAACAATTGTTTTCCATATTTCCCTAGGTGGGTGATAATTCAAGGGTTACTGTATTATTTAAATAAATATATTTTCTACATATCTCTTCCCTGTCTCAACAAGGGCCATAACAAAATCTACTGGAATGTTGAGAGACATTGTTCTGATCGTACCAATCAATTTGGAAAGATTAGAAAATCCTGAAGAAACTGCATCTTTACCAATTTGGCTTGAACATTAGTTACTGTACTAGCTGGCTTTGTGTGTTTGCTTGATAGAAACTATCTGAAAGGAGGGAACTTCAGTTGAAGAAATGCCTCCATGAGATCAAGCTGTAAGGCATTTTCTCCCTCATTAGTATCAATGGGGGAGGGCCCAGCCCATTGTGGGTGGTGCCATCCTGGGCTGGTGATCCTGGGTTCTGTAAGAAGGCAGGCTGGGCAAGCCAGGGGATGCAACCCAGTAAGCAGCACCCTCCATGGCCTCTGCATCAGCTCCTGCCTCCAAGTTCCTGGCCTGTTTGAGTTCCTATCCTGATATCTTTCAATAATGAATAGTGATGTGGAAATGTAAGCTAAATAAACCCTTTCCAACTTGCTTTTTGGTCATGGTGTTCTGTCACAGGAATAGAAACCCTAAGACAGTTATGCTATAATCAGTGCCTCTACATATGCACTGGTTTTAACACAGTGTACAGTATAATACTGTACACAGCCTTGCTGTGCTTGGTTGGAGGCAATTTAGTAACCTTTGTGTCTTGATGCTAGATGTTCTTT
This sequence comes from Mus caroli, assembly GCF_978045245.1. NCBI lineage: Eukaryota > Metazoa > Chordata > Mammalia > Rodentia > Muridae > Mus > Mus caroli. Next base: position 73,340,497 of record NW_028227270.1, on the reverse strand, counting down.
CTGCACACGTATCTGATCATCCCACTTATTATAGTGGATCAACTGTAGCGATAAAGATGAGATGACCTTAATATTTAGATGTTGCTAAGATGTGAGGTAGCCCACACCGGTAAGTATGATGACCTCAACATTTTGAATAAATGATCTACTATGACCAAAGTGCAACATAATTAATAAAGTGTATCCTTTAGAACTTTTTCCCAATTCTTATAACAATTAAGTAAATTATCAAATCTTCAATCGGTGAGCATGAAATATGCTCTTATTTATCACTGTTTCCTTTAATTTGTCCAAAACAATTGCAGTTTTCATTCCACAAAGGCTTTTGACATTTTTCCCTGGGTGTGAGATAACTTGGGGGTTATTGGAATGGGAATTGTATTATTAAATACAAATATCATAATTATTTCATTCAGTCCATGCTATCACTGAAAAGTTGGTCTATTAAAAATAGCTACGTGCCAAAGTAAGAAACCAAGGACAACATGAGTTTTCAACAACCATGCATCATATTAACAACTACCTTTGTGCAGATGAAAAAAAGACAGCCATTTTACCTGAATATTGATTACATTGTCTTACAGTGGTTAGAAATGTGGTTGTACCCTGTGTGAGGGGGATGTCAGATTCACAGATGGATTACGGGCTGTGAGCGGCTGTAAGCCCCTGTTCATTGGAAATCTCTCTGCTTAAGGCAGAGAAGCAAGGGAAAACTGATACCCTGGGTTGACAGTGATTGGGATAAGATGATGCAGAAGGTGGAGAGAGATAGAAATATACACAATAAAAAGATGCCCATCTCAGGGCTATCTTGGAGCTTGGCTGTTGAACCCTATCATTAAACAACAGACATATTCCCATTATCTTCTCACTGGGAAATGTACTTGAGAAATGTGTATAACAGAGCCCAGTGGCTTAACAAGGAGATATACTCCAGGAGATTTGACTCACGCTGTGGAATTCCTTTACAAATGCCATTCTGAGATGCAGAATTCCTCTTGCCATCCCAGATGTAACTGTACCAACCTTTGATATCAGCAAATACATCAAATTTCCAGTGCCCTCTTCCATTTGCTACTTCCAAGTGTTTTGCCAAGACTGTTTCTCTTCTTCCTGCCCCACCCCCAACCACGTGAGTTGAGCAACACAGAGTGGTCTCCCCTTGATGGTGATCCTCCAATCTTGGCCTTCATAGGCACGGGCTATGGCACTCAGTGTTTTCCTAGACACTCCCTTGGGTTCCCCCTCCCCCACTTCTGGGCCCAACATTGTGCCTTTGTCTGTATTACAGACATAATGCTGCAAAGTAATGGTGGAGAATAGAATATGGCTCCTTTCTGAGAATAATTTTCCCCAAATAACAAATTCAATCAAAAGCAACTTCTGAGATATCAAAAAAGAAAAGTATGAAAAGTATCCAAATAGAGTCAGAGTGGAGAAGATGCACACACAGTAGGCAACTCTGCACTCGATCCCAAAGCACTGAAAACAGAAAGGCTAACAGCTTATTTATACCAGCCCAGAAATCTGTTTTTCTCCCTTATTGCTTTACTCTTTTAAGGGTTTTATTTATTTATTTTTCTGAAGTCAGATTAACCAATATCTGCTGCCCAGAAGCCATGGGAAGCACGTAACAAGTACCAAGAGAACAAAAGAAGAAATTACAAACATGTACACAGGGATGCATTTTTTTTTCTATTCCGTAAAAGAAGGCCCAGGGGTTAGTGAGATGGCTCAACAGACAAAGGCAGTTGCTATGCAAACCTGACGGCCAAAGTTCTGCCCCCATCACTTCCCCATATAAATAGAAGGAGAGAATGGACTTCACAAAGCTGTCCTCTGATTTCCACATGTGTTTGATGGCATGTGAAGGCATGAGCATACACACACACACACACACACACACACACACACACACACGCACACACATACACAACCAAACAACCAATGATGCCTTTAAAGAAAGGTGGTTGAATATCAAGAAGAAACTAATCTCGTGGGAGCTTCCAGGAGGACTGTCCATATTTTATAGATGTTAAGGTTGAAAAGCTTTACAGCTCATCAGACTAGTCATGGGGAACACCATAGACAGCAGTGTGATCATTTAGAAGGCTCCAACAAAGGCTGTGTGGATACGTTCTGAAAGGACAGACTAGTGGTAAGGACCGTCACCAAACTCTCTTGATGCTGCAGGGTGGAGACAGGGACCGGAGTTGTTAGAAATGGGACAGACCACGTCTGCAGCATCTTCTTTGCTAAGCTCGCCTTGGCTTTGCCTCCCTAACCCTTGCCACCGTGCAAAGGCCTCTCATCAGTGAGGTAATGCAGGCAAATGTATGTTCTCCATCAGCCAGCAGAAGGAAGTGTCTCGGGACAGGTTGAGTGACACAGAACCAGTCTTGTGGCTACTTTCACAGATGCTTCTGGGAAAACTGTCCACTTGGGTGACCTCTGGTTTCTCGTGATTATGGAGATATGACACAGTTTCCTCCCTTAGATCAACACAGAAAGCAAGCCCTCCTCTCCCGTTGCTTTGTTGGCTCTTTACTTCAAGATTCCAGCCAGCTTTGTTTTCCCCCAGGGTCTCCTCCTCTCTGCTTCCCTCTCAGAATGATATATGCTTGGATGTTTTGTTCCGTTTGAGCCAAACTTTATGTAATTTTAAAATATGAAAAGAGTATATGTTACCAAAGTCACTCTAGGTTTGCTGTCCATAACTCAGTGATAATAACTTCACTATGGAAGAGAAAAATGTAATTTCACCACAAACACTCCCATGATGATTCAGCCCCGACTCTTGCCAGAGAGGGCTACGCCATTTTTTTTTCTCTCTCTCTCCCCAGCACGCAGGCTTCAGCAAAGAAGCCTCTGCATCTTAATTCTTTTCTATATTAGGATAAAATGCTTTTTGGCTTGCTGATTTTGAAACTCTTAGGAAAGAGCAGGGGGGTGGGGGGGTGGTGGACAGTTTCTCATAAAGTCTTTCTTGCACAGCTAGTTGGTCCGTGTCCCGGGAACTCAGTGCCCAGACTCATGATCAGACCCCAAAGAGCAGTAGCTTAGAGATCATCACCTCAGAAGCGGACAAGACATGTTTCCTCTTGGGGTGCAGATGGTATCTATTTAGCTAGAATGCTTCGCTGTGGTTGTTTCTCACACCCGTCATTTTGACTGGCTTCTTATCACGTTTGGGAGAGCCAGCATACTTTCCCACAGGCTTACCAGATACATCATTTGATTTTCCTAGCTAAGGCACGGGATCAGGGAGCTCCCAGAAACAGAATGGGGTTCTGGGAAGAAACAATGATTCGGTGCTAGATCTGTCCCCAAGAACACATCTGAAGAGCATCTGATTAAAAAAATAAATAGTGGTGTGGTGTTTTCCCGCCAGCGCCCCTGAGCCTCCTCCCCCCGACCCTTTGTGGGGCTGCTTTTGATGAAGACAAGGGCATGCTGTTCCCACAAAGATTCCTGACCCAGGTCAAGGGCAGAAAGCCAGAGAAAGGCAGTGTACAAGAAAAAGCATCACCTTTTAAAGGCTGTGAGCCTATGTCATGAGCAGATGGGATGGAAAACCCGGGAAACATTTGTTAGTGTTTATTCTTTCTCTCCTCTCTCTGTCTCTGTCTCTCTTTCTGTGTGTGTCCCTCTGTCATCTCTTTCTGTCTCTCTCTCTGCCAACTCTCTGTGTCTGTCTCTGTGTCCCTGTGTCTCTGTCCCCCTCTCCCCCCCCCCCACTGCCTCTCTAATGACCACACACACTGAGTCTGTGCTCACCATTCTGAAGCAGACTGCATAGCCTCTCTGAAAGACATTCACCTCTGCAGGGCTGGGCGCCATCATTTATGTTAAAATATAAAGGTTGTTATTATTGCTGCATTGCAATGCTTTTCCAGACCCATTCCCTTTGCGGATTTCCTGTCACCCTTCCCCATGTGGCCCTGTGGAGATCATTATTAAACATGCCTGAAGCTAGCGAACCTTGCAGGTCTTACTAGTGAGCGTTATTATTCAAACACCACAGGGAATGCAGCTTTCTTTCCTACCCAGGAAGATGTGTTTCAAAGCCAGGATGAGTCATACCTCAATCAAAAGGACAATATTTTTTAAAGCAAAGGTGATCAAAAAGGAGAGTTGTGTGACGGGCATTCAGTTCTGCACAAAGCCTCGACTTTCTGCCTGGAGCTACAGCGTACCTGCTCCTGGTTTTAATACTGCAGCTTTCAAAAAGCCTCCCTTTTGATTGTGGGCAATTCACAGACCTCAGCTCTTTGCGTCTTGGTGAGGGTTGATGGGCCGGGGAACAATTTTTATTAGGTTTCAATGCATCTGTGGTGCTTAAATAAGAGACTGAAGCAGGCACTTGTTCCGTGCTATAGGGTGATAAGTTGCATTAATTTTTATTTTAGGCTGTCTCCAAACATGGCTTTTATGGACTAATAAAAAAGCAATTTTTATAAGTTCACAAAAAACAATGAACACAGCCGAGCATTAAATATCTTACAGCCAAGGCCATAGGAAAATTATGAACTAAAAAAAAAAAAAAAAATCTGCTGAAAGTGGCATAAAAAAGCACAATGTGTAGATATTGCATTCTGGAGGTAAATTAAATTCTCACCTACGTGGGGAAAAAAATCTGTAAATGTGTATTTCTACTCATGAGAAATTTTCTCCCCATCTTTGCTCTAATGCTGGGCAATCATCTCTCCAGATCTTCCCTGATTTACAATGTCATGCTGCGAGAGGAGCGTCAGACCTCAGTGGCTCTCTGAGCATCTCTGTGTCCCTGAGTCCCAGGTCTCCTCTGCATCCTGCTGCTCTTACAGGTCAATATTTTGCCTCTAGGGGATTTTACCTCTTGCAGAACCTAGATTTTTGTCCCTGTAACCCTAGAGAGAGAGAGAGGGGAAAACCCTGTCTCAAAAATAAGGTAGAGAGCAATTGAGGTATATATCAACATGGTCTTCTGACCTAAAAACACATGCACACACAGGTGCACACATGAACACATCCCATCCAAATAATCCCAGTTCCATCTAGTATAAGACCAATGCTTACTGGCCAGTGCAGATATGGATGCTTGGAGTCAACCATCAGACTGAGCTCAGGGAATCTGGAGGGGGAGCTGGCAGAAGGCCTAGAGGAGCAGAGGGGGATTGCAACCCTGTTGGAAGAACAGCATAGGCTGGCCTGACCACCCAGTTCTCCCAAAGACTAGACTACCAACCAAGGAGTGTACACCTAGAGGGATCCATGGCTCCAGATTCATATGTAGCAGAGGATGCCCTTGCCTGACAGCAACGGGAGGGTCGAGGGGAGGCCCCCTTGGTACCAGAGAGGTTTGGTGCTCCATTGTAGGAGGATGCTGGAACAGTGGGGCTGGAGAGTGTTAGGTGGGTGGGGGAGCACTCTCATACAGGCAAGGGGGAGGAGGTGGTGGATGTGGGATGAGGGGGTTGGTGGAGGGGGTAACCAGGAAGTGGGATTATCATTTGAGATGTAAATGAATGAAATGATTATTTTTTTTAAAAAAAACCAATGCTTGATTGATATTTACTAAATAGTTACTATTGCCAGGATTTTTGAGAAACAAAGGTGATATAATCTGGTCAACTTCCTAATTCTTGCCTAATTCTTGAATCTAGACGTCCTCCTGTTCTCTTCACTGGATCTTACTGGCCATGGAGGCCCAGAGCAATGGAATCCAGCCGGGATGTAACTGTCATACAAAAGATAAGTTGAACGATTACAGTATTTTAGCAAAGTAGTTCTATAGGACAGCAGAGAGCATGGACCAGGGTGGCCTGAACTTCCGTACGACTGACTGATGTCTCTTCCATATCTAAAGCCTACTCACACCGCTGTATTATTTTTGTTTTCAGTAACTACAGAAAATCGTCACTTAGTGGGCACATGCAGATTCCATATGTTTCTTTATGATATATGGCACTAAGAAACACTAAAACCATAATAGGAAGTGTTTCAGCAAAATTACTCTATTGTCCTATACCTCTAAGGACATATTGTATAAATCTATGTGCAGAATCAGACGACAGATTTAAAGCATATTTTGAATAATTCTGTTAGTAAAGGTGTTCCTGAAGAGTCCTTTTAAAAGTAGCAGCGTCACATTATCAAACAATTTATAATGCATATGTGAATTTATCTCTACTGATGTTTATAAATTAAATATTTGCCCAAAAGCTTTAGAATCAAGCATTATCTAAATCTTTTGTTTGCTTGGTGCTAAAGATCCTAATAAGACATTTGGTCCTTCGAGTGACTGGCAGCGATTTTTGCTTTCCACACCGCCAGTCTTGGGCTCACATGATTACCTTTGAAGTGTGGAGCATAAATCCTTGCTTATACATATTCTGCGAATTTCATGCTTCAGCCACACTTTCAGTCCAGCATACAATTTTTTTTCACTGCATATCATGTAAAGAGTATGAGAAGTAAGCAAACAGCAAGATGTCTAGGGAATTTAACACAGAGCCCATCACCTTAGACCCTGCATTGTGTAGTCTTGAGAACAGGTTAGTTAGATTTCGCTAAGGCAATGTACATGGTGGGTATGTTTATTGTTTAGAAAAATAACAATGCCTAGGACTGAACTATAATGCCTCTTAAAGATGGAGGGATGCTCATCCTACTGTGATAGGCCACCCAACGTCACACCTTTGTGGGGAGATGTGTGGATTACTCTCCAGACTCAGAACAATTCTCCAAGAGAGCCCAGCTAAGTGGCCTGTAACTAATTCTATTACATTCTGATGGTATCTATGGGAACAGTGTCACTACTCATAAGTTAAGAGCTCAGTGCGCTAACGTGGGCCTCTGCTTCAAGTGTCCATCACAATTCCCAAGTTGTGACTGTGTTTATGGACAACTGGCTCTAAACTCTTCCAGGACCTCTTCTTTGGGCTCAGAAAGTTCATTAAAGCAATTCCCAGAACTCAGGAAATCACTTCATATACATTTACCAGTTCCTTAATAAAGGGCATAATAAAAGGAGATCTGAATGGACAGATGAAGAACTATACAGAGTAAGGCCTGAGAGGGTCTTGAATGTAGCCTCTTCCATGCTTATATAGTGGGGTACAGCAACCACCTGGCATGTGAATGAACTTTTCATTCATGAAAGCTCTCTAAACTTGGGTCCTTCTTGGCTTTTCTGCAGGAGTCATTACCCAGGTATGATTGATGAACTCACTGTTTCTTGGTGACTTACTCAGCCTTCTCTCTCTTTTCTTTAGTTTGGAGACAGGAATAAAGATTGCAATCGTATCATATAGGCAGTTCCCTTGGGAACCTGTCTCTATCCTCAGGCACTCTATTGGCTCACTGAGGACCACTAAAGATGTTTTCTTAACCTAGAACATTCCAAGGCATGTGGTACCTCTGTGTGTGGAGCTCCTAGCATCTCAGAAGTTGCAAAGGTCTTGGGAGCTAGATGCCAGGAACCAGGGGCCAAAGATCAAAAGAACAAATGCTTTTCCTAGAACCCCTGTCTACAAGGAGTCCTGTCTACAAGGAGTTCTTTGTACCAGGAATCAGGGTTCAGAAGCCCATGTTTGTGTGTGTGTGTACCATTATAACACACACCAAAATGTGTGTTATAACAATCAAAATGTAAATACATTCAACATCTGTAAAAAAGAAATTTACCTACCATGATCAGAAGAGTCCAACCTTAGCTCTCTGAGGAAGTTTGTTCCTCATGACTGAAGATCCTATATACCAGATCACTCAACATATATGATAGATCATTGTGTGATATGTTATTCTCTGTGCACCCCATGGTGGCTACTGCATAATTTCTACAGAGGGAGGATTTGGAGTCATGGCTGCTTATCCAAAAGGTGACTTCACCTGACAAGTATGTCGTTTCAGTTAAACATGAATCTAGGTATGTACCAAGACACATTCAAAATGAGCTTGGTGGTCAAATAGCAAGCTTGGCATGGGGTTCAAATGAGCCCTCCATGCCATGAGTTGATAAGGCTGCTGAGAGAACATAGTTGACATTTCCCAGTTCCTATTTTAGAGGTGTCAGTCATGGTTCTGAGATGTCTCCAAAGGGACAGCTACCAAGAACAGGCTTCCTTGTCACACAAACCCTTTGTTGATTCAAAAGTTGTGTTGTGTAGTAGATGCTACCAAGACGATCTGTAAAAGTGGCATCCATCACGCACAGGAAGTGCATCTCAAGCCTCCATGCCTACTCTTCCTTCTGTCACCTTCACATTGATTTTCTTCACCGTTCCACGAGTTTCTTTCTTGCTTTCCTTCTTCTTTAAATTCTGCCAAGGTGGGAGTTCTTAGTTGAGACTTTTCTTCCTTTCATAAATTGAAGGCTGAAACAAGTTCTGATTAGTCTCCCAGAGCTTAAAAAGGTTGGCTTTCCCACCCCCACATAACACAAAAATGGATCCAGTAATTTAGCTGAAATGTTATGAAGTATGTGCTGTTGGGTTGCAACTAGCTGTGGAAACCCCACGAACACTTCCCACTGTGATATCTCTTCAAAGACACCTGTTCACATTCTACCAAATGGATTTCTAGCTCAACAATCAAAATGTAAATACATTCAACATCTGTAAAAACAGACATTTACCTACCAATTTAGGAGTACCTTAGCTCTCTGAGGAAGTTTGTTCCTTCCCAGTATCACAGAAGACTCATATCATGGATTGATCTTACATGATTCTACATGGAAATTAACAGTAACCACCAAGATTATTATATCATCACTATCATCTAATTTTTAAATTAATGTATTAATTCCAATCACTGTTAGAGATTAACTAAAGATTTGTTTTTAAAAAATCCCATAGAATTATTGGTTGTTTTGGAAACCCACTAGCCTGGTGAAGGCTACTGACTTCTAAGGAAATAACTAGTGGAAAGCATGTTAGATGCTGTGTCTTTCCTTGGAATTTTGCTTCCCATAGCATTTAAAGTTCTTGGAATTCCACAGATGATATTCTCACACTGTGAGCCCTCATAAATTCACTGACAGTGCACATCTGTGTTTATCCTTTCTATCATGATAATGTCCACAATCCTCCCCATATTCCTGAAGGATTAAAGCTTGTCTGCAGACTCTTCCATGGTCACACTTGGCCTCGCATGATCTTACCTGACATGATCAGAAGAGTCCAAGTCACTACCTACATCTTGGAAGCAGAGTAGTGTCAGAACTCTCATTCCTGGCATGAGGGAATTAACACAATGAAGGGTTTCTACAGAGATGAGAGCCTGGACAGGCATGGGAATCACTTTTCCTACTCTTCCTTTACAACCCAAAGAAACTCTGTTTGACCTGGGGAGGTTTTCCCCCCCAAATATATGGGATATGTTACAACCATTGCTACTTCTTTTAGACAAGAACAAATATCCATGTGAGAAATCACAAGACAGAGGAGACTCATTCATTTTTCCACGTTGTATAGAGTCTTGAATATCTTTCATAAGAGTCTGAAAGAAAGGAATATGGGCACCATAATGCTAATTTATTATAACACTGAAATATAGTGAGTCTCAAAAAACCAGAAAAGTCTTGGACCTCAGAAGCATCCAGAATACCCACCACCCTTCCTTTCCCCTTCCCTCTCCATCTCATGAACAGCATCACTCATTTAGTGTGCTAGTCTTTGCCACTGGGCTCAGAGGAGTCTCAGCTTTCAGTATATGGTTTCACATTTTTCAGAATTGTTAGAAGTGCTATGCCGAGAAGCTAAAACTATTGAAAACATCCCATGGCCCAACCAATGTATCAGAAAATTCCAAAGGTACAAAAAGCTAGAAGAAATCCACTTAGGTCTCCATGGGTTAATATTCTCCTGAGAAGATGTCACTCTCTCTGCTTGATGATATCTAACTTTTCACTTGGCCTAGTCTGAGGAAGAAGACCTAGAAGGTGCCAACAGAATGGAAAATTAAGTTTAAGAAGTCAGGTCACTTGGCAGAGCAATCCTTAGCCTTGGCTCAACTCTGCCAACACAGCCTCAAAGATATCAGGCTTTGACTTCTTCCCTTAGTTATGTCTCCTTGGTTCATTTTCTTGCAGCAAGTGGCAGATGCTGGTGGCTTTGAGATTGGCAGGGAAGAGCTCAGGTGGAAAGGGAGCTTTAGGGGAATATTTCTACTGTGGCGAATCTCCTTTCCCCTTCCCATCCTCAACGCATTTATTAATTTACCAACAATTTCCTTCACGACGACTGCTTGCAAAGCTGTGAGCAGGATTTCAGATAAGTATAATTTGTAAAAGACAAAAGTGGTTTTTGTATTTTCTACCTATCAAATATATGGAACTTTACCAGGCACTTGGAACCCTGTGGCTCCAAAATATTGAAATGACCTAGATTCCATGTTAAAGAAATAACCCATTGTCTTCCTGAGATGAGGTGACTTATGGTCCTACACAACAAAATTAAAGCCTCTGTTTATTGTACTTCTATTAATAGTAAGCTTCTTAGTGTGATTGTTTCTTGTTATATAATTATATTTTATGCATATAATGAAAATAACATTTTTATAATGTTGCATATATGTACAGGCCTAAACAGAAGCATAATCTTAGATTTATACATATATGCATACATATCTAGACACAAAGTGTATACAAGAATGCTTCTGTTAGCTGAAAACAATACTTTCACAGTGCAACATCTTTTCTCTTGGCATGGAACATTCTGGGTCTTTAACAGTCCCATTGGGCAATTAAAAGACTCATATGCTACTTTAGAAATATTATATTCCTGCTAATTTTTGATGTCCTTTCTCAAGCACCTGTAACAAGCAAATGAGTACATTTTCCTGGGTTCTGGGGGCTCTCCCTCTTCTGCTCAGGTTCTAGCTATTCATTCATCTAATTAAGAGCTATTTGAAGTGGGGTGTGTGTGTGTGTGTGTGTGTGTGTGTGTGTGTGTGTGTGTGAAGGACCATATGAGGCTAAGGGTGGCCTTGAACTCCTGATTTTCTGTCTACTTCCTGCATATTAGATGTGTGTCAGCATTCTTGTTTTTATAACAATAACTTTGAAAGTGGAACTTCTTACCACATGCAGAGCCTAGAGACATATATATATATATATATCCTGCAACTCCTCCTGCTGAGCATGGTACTTAGTACTTACATTCATTAGTTTGTTTACTCACTTTTTTAGTATGTGTGTTATATTACATGTGTGGTGTATGTGCAGTGTATGTATTTGGGTTTACAGGCATGTTCCACCATGCCCAGCATTGTATGTGGCTTCTGAAGATTCAAACTAGAGTTTTCATGCTTACATAGCAGATCTCAAGACCTGCCCCCTCCTTTTTTTCTTTGAGACAAGATCTTTCTGGTTTAGTTTCCCAAGGGCTGGGGCCATAGGCATGGGGCCACACCTAGCTTCGTTATGTGCAATTTTGTCATGTGCTCAGTACATGAAATAGGTTTCATTAAGTCCCACCCCCATCCAGCTGCCAGCACAGTTCTGCTCCTGAATGGCTATCAGAGGTGTTAAACATACGCACAGTGCCCAGGTAGTAAAAGTAACTCTCCTCAAAGGTGTTTACATTTTAGAGTAGCCAACAGAGTATGTCATCTCTCTTAACGACGAGGATATTCCATCTTTGAAAGGAGATACCTTGTTAATTTGTGATACGGAAATGCTCAAAATAAGAATCAGATCCTGACTCTGAGGAGAATTATGGGATACCAAGTTAATACCTGTCAAGTGCACGGTCAGCATGGTTGTTAATCCTTATCAGAATTCATAAGAGAGGTAGCATCCACTGAAGAAAAAGCTCCTAGACACAATGATAATATGCCTTGTTCCTAAGGGAGGCAATTGATGGAGGATGTCTATGTCACAATTGTAATCTTGGGTTGTTCCGGTCACAAGGCTCAGGAGGTTCCCCTTATGAGCTGACAGCCTTTCTAGAAAAAAAACCAGTAAAACTGAAAACCAGGCTTTTGCAGACAAAGGGCACATTAGATTCTATCCTTTGAGAATTCCTTTGACATGCATTCTGTTAAAGTTGTTGAGATCGCTAATTATTTTTATGAACTATTAAAGCATTTTACGTGTTTCTAGACATTTCCTTAATAAGGATGAACACCACTGGATAGCAAATGTGTCATTGTCATTACTGCCCTGAGACTCTTCCTGTGTTCAACTCTCTTCTTTCTGCTACTATGGCTTCATGTCTATCACCTTTCAGAGAGCTACCAGTCTGAAGTTGTATTCTGAGGGTTATTTGCATTATTACAAACTAAACTCCAAGGGGAATGTATAGATGTGGGAGATGTGTAAGAGGTATGGGAAAGCATTTGTTTAATTCTTACTGGCTGAGGAGTGAATTCCCTGGGTTAACGCAATGCTTCTGTCACTTGGGCATTTAAAGTATTTGCTACTCTGATTCTCTAGGAATGTGATTTTCTTCCCCTATTCAACTCTAACTCTTGGAGAAGGCCTTCCAGATACAGCTGTGTCTTTCCAACTGTGCTCCTCCTCCTTCCAGGGAGGGCATGCATTTAAAAGTCAAACTCCAGCATGTACATTGGAACACAAGATAGTGATCTTCTTTCCCTGACCATGACCATTTAACAATGTAGTACAGGAGAAAAAGCTCAGTCAGCAAGGTGCCTTGGAAGCTCAGTTGATATCAAGGTTTCACACACACACACACACACACACACACACACACACACACACACACACACACACACAAAGACAGGCACAGTGACGTGTACCTGTAGTCCCAGCACTGGGGAAGCAAGAGATAGGTAGACCTTGGGATATCTCTACCCCAGTCCTAGGGGCTGGGAGACAAGAGTTGTTAGAGCTTACTGCTGCCAGCCCAGCTTCAAGCTCAAGGGGAGTCTCAGTCTCAAAGGAATAATGCAGAGAATAGTAGCTCAGGGTGTCCAATATCCTTCTTCAGCCAGTGCGTGTTCAGGCATGTGCTTACACATCCACATTGCACACTTGTGCATGCAACAACCACACATTATACAACACAAAAATACAGTCCTCCCCTCACCCCCTGCCACACACATACAAGTGTTACTAGCACTTGATAATGACACCCAAGGCTATTTATCTTATGGTTTTTGCATATGCATCTGACTAACTCTCCATTCTGGTAACTGCTTTTCTATTTGGGTGACTACTCTTGCATGCAGGTGACTACCCCTCTTTCTTTCAGCTAGGAGCAGTATTGGGAATGAAGTCATTCATTCTTCCTTGTGACCCCAAACTGTTATGCAAACAGCACTAGTTTTCTCCAGACCCTACTTTCTTCTGCTGCTTCTTACAGAGCTAAAGTATATTTATAGCTGCCATTGCAGAAAGATGAAGTCATGTGTCTGAGTTCTGGCCAGAGATATGTGAGAGAAAGCAAAATGTTCCCGTTTCAGTCCTGACCCCCAGAGACCTCTTGAGATATTATTGACTTGTGCTTAGACTGCTTTCTCATTGATCAAGGAAAAGAATGTAATCGAAGAATCTGAGATTCTCACTGATGTAAAGGTCTAAGATGCAACTGGATTCTCGAATACTGTGACACAGAAGGCCCCAGCCCGCCCAACGGCTGGTAGATATGCAGGGAAATATTGCTTTGATTGTGTTATACCACCAAGATACTCAGGTTAATACAGCATGGCCCTGCCTTCATCAGTACACACTTGATACTCTGCTCAGGTTTCATGTTTCATGGCTTCTCTGAAACAAAACCATTTATAGTACTTCCATGATAGCTGTCTGTCCTCCATATAATTACATAACACTGATGTCCCAGGACAATCATACATCTATAGGGGCAATGAAAAAACTATGTCACACCACTTGATGTTCCAGGGTCACCATATACCCAAGGGAGATGATTAAACTATACCCTAAGTGTGGATGCATTACATATTTTTAAATAAAATTTTCACTCTTCAATGTTTTTAATTGACATATTTTGTATAGATTAGCCTAAATAACATAGGGAACCCAGTGCTATAATATCACAACTCATGTTAAATAAAATATTGTATGCAGTTTGTATCAGTTTGTTTTCCCTATGTGTCTCCTAATAAGTCATGCTTTTCGGAATGGCATCTTGGTAGAAGGAAAAGACTATCTCTAGAAGAAAAAGGGAAATTAGTCCTATCACTGAACAATCCGCTCTGCCCCTTTTGATTGCTTCCTTCTTTGGGATTTATAACAGGTGCTTTCCTTGTTACCAAGGAAAATGCCTGGCAAAAGCAACTTAAAGGAGGAAGAGTTCATTTTAGCTCAGAGTTTGAGAGTGCAGTCCATCATGACAGCAAAGTGTGGTGAAGGAAGCAGAAGGCTACATTGTATCCGCAGTCATGAAGCTGAGAGAGATAGATGCTGGTACTCACTTACTTTCTCCATAGAATCATGCTGACCACATTGCGGGGGAGGGGGAGTCTTCCCTATCTCCAGTTTAATTGCTCCGGCCATGTTCTCAAAGACATGCCAATGTAACTCTAAATCATCTCTAACTGACGATCAAGATAAGCCTTCACCAGCCACAGACGTCATAGAGATGTGACTGGAATGAAATGTGGACATGGATGGTTGTAGCCAGTGGGCTGGTTGGAACATGACAGTGACTGGGGAAATTAGATGATATCCTCTAAGAGGGACGGGCATTGGCCTTTCCCTGCGGTGTGCAGGGAAATCCAGAGAGAGTGCCTATCATGTTTAATACAATGCACTCACCCGACTGCTCTCACATCTACTCGGGCAGTTGACATTATTCACTGCTACTGTGGGTAAGAAAGCTGTAGTCAGAGGAGAGGGATGCAAGCAAAAGGTTTCAGGTTTTCACAAAGGACAAGTCTCACACATCATTCCATGCTCTGAAACTAGCCCCAATTGACAATGATTTAAATTTCCAATCTCTAGTCCAAGAACGCTCATCCTTTTCTATGGTTCCAAGGAAAAAGGAGTACAATCTTCATTTTATAGATGGAGTCTCTGGGGGAAAAAATCACATGGTGAAGTAATTTGACCATCATTATGCTGACCGGCATTTACTGATACTTATTTATCTGTTACTTATAACCAGAATTTCTTCCATCACATGGGTGGCATGTCTGGTAATTTAGTCAGTCTCCAGATACTCTGGTTTCCTCTGCAGTGGCAAAGACAAGCACAAAAGAAATAGGGACTTTTTTGTTTTGTTTTGTTTTTCTTTGATGTTTTTACTTAACTGAGAGAATCACAGAGTACTATCTTATTGTTCTGGGCTGTGTGCATTTGGGGACACAACCTGAAGAGGCTGTGTATCTCATTCTATCCTGCTCCAGTAAGTCTACCCTGAGTGGTTCACTCACAGGCATGCCTTTCTAGCCTCTATAGAAGAATAACTTCTCATCCATCACAATTACTTTCCTCCAAAATCACTAGAGAAATTTCCACTTAAAAGAGTCCATCATCAATAATAATTTGTCTATCATCTGAATAAAAATGTAGTTGAAGTTAGATGACCTATTTTATCTGCTTTTCAAAATTTAAGATTATTATCATAAGGCCAACATAGTATTTGAGTGTGACTGCCTCTGTTCTAGTGAAGCTATTGGCTGAAAGAATGCATGGAAATATAAATTTGTGTGTTCTGGAAGACAACTTCTGTACTATAACAACCTTTTGTTGAAGGTTGAAGTCATCTTCCTGGAAGATCATAGCTTTGAGAGGTGATTAACATTTGAATACATGATGAATCAAAGAGGTTTGTTCTAGATTTGGGAAGAAAAGTTTAAGGGAAAACATACGCACAGACACAGAAACACAGACACACACACATACACACACACACACACACACACACACACACCACGATGGGGGAGGATTTGCAAAGAACAATATAGAAATAAATAAAATAAACCACCATGATGTAAGCATTCAGCAATGACAAAGGAACCATGCACATGATGTCATGTCAAAAGTCTAAATAAAACAGAGAGTTAGAGGGTGAGGAAGGAAAACTGGACCCTCATCCCCTCATTTGTTGGCAGTTTGTTTTTTTTAACAGAAGATACATGGAAGATGAGTCTGTGTTGAAAAGAATGTTTAAATAAAGATAGGAGTTAGAGCTCAGTGGTAGGGCAATTTGGCGTCTACAAAGGTCCCAAGTTTGACCCTCAGCACTGAAAAGCAAATCAAATGGTTAAGGAATTGGGTTATTGAAGACATTAAGTAAAATATTATTCAGAAGAATTCTAGTTGTTTATGATTGTTAGTTATCTAAAAAAGCAGAATAAATAGAAGATGATGGTGATGATGATGATGAAGATGATGATGACAATCTAATATAGTGGTACATAAATCAATGGAAGAATTACCAGGAGTGAGTCTTGAAAGTTAGTGGTTCTCACATAAAAATCAACTGTGTACGTTGAGTTCACAAGATATTGATTTCTGACTTTGAAGCAAGAGTTCCTGCTTCTTAGGGTATAAAATCATGGAGTAAAGAAGCCTTCAGGATGGCAGAGAAGGCAGGACTGTGTATCCAGTACTAGATGTCAGGTACCATACTACAATAGATGTCATTTTCTGTAATCAGAGTAGATTCGATGTAAGTCAGGGGATATTGCTTTCCTGTTTATTAAATAACATTTGTCACTTGAAAACACCCCACAATAAACAATTTTCTTCTCCCAAATGTTGGCTGCTAAACCTGCTGTCCTTTTTTGAGGTCGGAACATCGACGGAATAATCATGTTACCCAGTAGTGATGTACTATGCGCTTTGTGGAATTATCCGAAATGAGAACTCCAGGGGTACATCACTCAGCTCCCCCTCCCAACACGTGCATGGCTTGCTCGGCCTCTTATTATGCTCTTTGGACCCGTAGTCATGCAAATGACACAAGTGAACAGCTGCACTCCGAGAACCAGATGGTCACATGTGGGAAGAGATGGTATGGGGACAGTAGAACTAATAGCCTATAAAGTAGGCTGATGCTACCAAATTTCTCCATTTTGTTATTAATACCAAGCGAAAGGTTAATCGCTTCCATCCGTGTTCATTTAACAGTCAGAATTAACCTCCGAGGCACAGCAATAATTTTTTTTTAACAAAATTCTAGGAGTGCTTATTCTAAGCAGAGAAAGGAAGCCACTGAGTGCATTCTGAAGAGGATGTGATGCAGACAAAGAAGAGACTTGCAGAGCTTACTTTAAATACCTGGACACATCTTCTTTCTCCACATCAAGGGAAAATATCAGCCTTAAGATTTTAGATGCTATTCAGTTATGAAGCCCAAGACCTTTTATTTGTTACAAATAGTTTTCTCTGTGCACAAAAATGTTACTTAACATGCATCATATTCAAAGCCACTGTGGAAGTGGGAGTGTCGCTGAGTGGTAGAGTACTTACCTAGAACGTTCAAAGCACTGGGTTCCATCCCCTCCACTAACAGAATCTGTGGTACCATATTTTCTACACATAGGAATACTAACAATCTTTCTAGGTTTCATGCTTATGACTACTCCTCTCTTTTTGACTTTCTCTGACCAGCCATATGTGGGATAAGCTCTTCGTTCGTCAAAGCACATTTAATTCTATTTTAATATCTATGGAGAGAGAGAAAAATAGGCTCTCATCAGTCTACTCAACATGTCTACTTACTTCCTGGAGTCGCATAAAGTTTATGAATGGTAGTGAAAATTCTGCACGATGATATTTCACCTATGTCTTTCTCAATATAAACTATATGGTTTGCATGTGTTACATGGTTCTGAGCTCAACACCAACATCTAGGGCTGTTGTGTAGGAATGTTGTACTTGATAAAAGCTCCCACTCTGAAGGACAATGCCTTAAGCAGGATGCTCAGTGGAAGCAAATTAACATTCCATTCTGCAGGGAAGTTCATTAAGCTCCAGAGGACAACAACTCAAAGGCTTCAGGGAGTTCCTGAAACTGAGCAAATTCACTATGCTCCCCCCTCCATAAGGGAAGATAACCAATAAAAGTTACTGGAAGACATCTTCAGACCAGCCTTGTTCCCAGGAAGAGGTTGAGCAGTCAAGGTGCCTAAAAGAAGCAGAAGCCAGCAGAGTTGCTCAGAAAAGATATTCTAGCCTGTCCTGCAGTCTACAGACTGTGCAGTGCACTTTAGGTCCCCAGCTCTGTGTGCTGTCACCCATGCTGGGGCCAGCTTTGGTGATGCAACTGTCTTTGAGTCATTTCTGCTTCTGTAAGTAACCCTTCCCAAGTAAAACTTGGTTTGCCAAGTTGGACGTTGGGTGTTTCCTTACTTTGGTCTGTCATTGGTGCTTTATCTGGGGTTAGAATACTTTTATTCATGATTTTCCAGAAATTATGAAATAAATGAAAGCCTGTGTCTTTTTGAAGATAGTGACATAAAACAGAAAGAATTCTGTATACTGTTTTATGGTAGCACTTTATTAAAAACTATGGGACCCAGAGCATGGGGGAAGCTACCTTTGAATTCTGTAACAAAATAAACATATGGACTGACTACTGGAAATACAAGGGCTTTTTATTCAATAATATTTACTAGATATTAAAAAAACTATGATTTTTAAATGGTAAAAATAATAAGAACCAAGTCCTTATCCTTGATAATATCCCATAAGAATTTAGCTTATACATTTGTATTATTATAACAGTAAAGCATGTTTATTTGAAAGTAATTTGGAGAAGATCCAAGAGTATAAGGAATTAAATGGAAATCATGCTTTATTCTAGAGATAATTAGGGTAAACATTTGTACTACTTGCTCAGGCTCAGTTCCTTATACACTGTACACACACATACACATATATAATGCATTTATATGTATATTGGCTATACTAAAGATATCATGTGTTAGAAACAGCTAATGTTTCTCTTAAAATGTAATAATACATCTTATTCTCTCCCTATACTACTTAGAGTCTTTTAGTCATCAAGTATGATGGTAGTTAGGCCACGACTATGTTTTTCGTTATTTCCCAATTGAAACTCATATAGAAAGGATGACATTGTGGGTCCATAGAGCACATTTATTATGCACTAGGTCCTTGGTTCACCAACAAAATAAAATAACAAGCCTGAGAGTCATATATAAAACCACATTGTTCTGTTACTGATAATGATGAGATAAACTGCTTCCTATTATATGTGCCATATAATTCTTTTAGCACAAGAGTGAGAAGGACACGAGGTTAGTAAGCAGTTGATAAAAGCCAAAGCTCAGTAGACAAACTTACACTTGTGCATGGTGTTCGGGAGAGCTTAGATCTCAGAATTTAATTTGTTAAGACAAAAACCAAACCAAACCAAACAAAAAACAACATAACTTCCTCTTCCTCCTCCTCTTCCTCCTCCTCTTCCTCCTCCTCCTCCCTCTCTCACTCTCTTTTTCTCTCTCTCTCCCTTCCTCCCTCCCTCTCTCCTCCCTTCTCTCCACACTACGCACAGCAAGTTGTATAACATTCTCTTTGCACTTGCTTGGCTCAGAGTGCCTTTCAGACATCTAGAGAAGGGTTTCAGAAGTAGCTTAGAAAGTGAGTCCAGACTAGAGACACTGCTTTGAGACTCACTGGTACACAGCCAGGAGTTCACCCCCATGCTCAAGAATATACTTGCTCAGGGGGAAATATTGGCTGAGAATTGTTAAGAATGCAAGAGTCATACCTATGAAATATCAACACTTTATAAAGAGATATCTGCAAAACAGGGGCAGGGGGCATCTTAGTGCCAATTTTGAGAGTTTAATCAAAGGGGCGGATAGAGAAAAGGAGCTCGTTGCTAGGGACATGAATATGCACCTTCTCTTGGCTACATACTCATTTAGTATCCTCTCTACATTGTTCCAATTGAATTTTACCCACTCTCTTTGAGTTTGGGACAGTGTGTCCTTGTGCCACATTCACAAGGTCAGGCATGGGCAGCATCGCTCTAAGGTCTCCACTCACTCAAACACCCCCAGAACATAAATAACTCCAACATAACCCAGCACAGTGACCTCTTTTTCCTCCTCTCCATTATCCTTTACCACTGCACAGGTCAATACTCTCTGGTGAACCCGAAAGAAAATTCTAACCCAGTCAGTCACCTGGGAATGCTTTCAGGGAAAAATCCTGTGTCCTTGCACTTAGGGGAACAAATTAGACTGTTAGACAACATGAAAACATGGTGCAGTCTCTGCATATGACATTTCTTTTAACAAGTAAGAGATGAATTCTAGTAATCTCCTTAATGGAAAGACACATCAGGAGTCACAGCCACAGTTTCACAGTAGAAGATATAAATTAATTCCCATCAAAAATATTCAACCCTCCTGTGATATTCATTTTAAGAGGTCACTCCATGACCTTATTGGCACTTACGTGATGAATCCTCAGAGTTTACAAATCTCATCTACAGAAGAGCTGGGCTCTATGGAAGACCAAGTATTTTGGTGAGATGATTCTTGCCTTGTTTTGATCCCCCCACCCTGCCAAATATGCAAAGATATGATTTTGTGTGCAGGTGTTTCCCTTAATGGTGGTGTGAGTCAAAACCAGGAAGAAACAAGGGAGCTGAACTGAGAAAGAGGGCATCTACTGAAGCACGTGTTGTGCCGGTTAACTCAGTGAGTGATGAGAACTTGCTGGAGAACCCACAGAATTCAGCTTAGAGCATTTGCCCCGACTAAGCTGCCCTGACTTCTCTTTACCTCTCAGAGTAGAGATGGGACATTTATATCTACTGCTATGAACCCTCAGCTGCTAGTGCTCTGCAAGAGGAAGCACACACACACAACACTAGAAGGTTGGCATCAGTTACAGAGGAAGATTTGCACTACTCTGTTTATTATAATGCCCTTCCATCTTTGATGCTCTGAGATACTTAGCCTTTTCTCTCCAAGGTATGTGATTCTGTAGACATATAAGTGCTACCAATTTTTTTTGAAAGTTTCCTTTAATAACTGTTATTTGGAGTTCTAGATTAGTAGGACTAATCCAAGGTTTCTATTGATGTTAATTATGAGACCAGTCGCGCCTCCCCCCCAATTCAAATAAACCTGTTCCAGATGGCAGATGGCATGGTTTTGTCACAAAGTGTAGCTCAATTGAAAGATGTGGTTCCACGATGTGCAGATGGAAGAATCAGATCTACACACAAGAGTATTGTTCTTATTCTGCCGGGTTTCCTCCCTACTCTTACCTGTGACCTTATCAGCACGAGCTAGCTTTATTCCAGGAGAAAAAAAAATTACCTTCTGAACCCAAAAGGGCCGTTTTCTAGTCACAAAGCATGTCTGTTGTGGTACCCAAACTTTTTCTCCTTTACAGAGTCATTCAACGATGCAGGCTGCAGAAGGGTCAGGCATCTTATCACTGTACCCTTGGGAGCAGCAACTGTTCTTGCTAATGAAGTAAAAGAAGACCTCATGAAGGACCACACAGGGGTCTTCACTCAGAAGTGGCAAGTATTGTGACCAGAACTGCTCTCACTGCCAATTCTGTACTGCCAGGGGCTGTGGAGTGTGACAAAGCAAGAAGAACACATAATAATCACCATTAGTGTTTTCTCTGCCTTTTGCCAAACAGAAGTGGCAGGGAATCCTCCCTCTGTCCTCCACTAACTTCATTGCTCTCGGTGTCTATTCCCAAAGGTGAAGCTATTACACCCTCCCTTATAGGAACCAGAGTTCCCCCTCATATTGGCATACCTTAGAAGATTGGGGGGGGAGGGAACTAAAGAGATGACGCTGCAGTTCAGAGCATTTACTGTTCTTGTAGGAGACCCAGGATCTGTTCTCAGCACCCACATGTTGGCTCACAACCATCTGTACCTCCAGTTCCAGGGGATGTGACCCCTCTTCTGACCTCCAAGGACTCTGCTCATACACCCTCTTGGGCTCACACATGGACACACAAAAGAAATATTTTTAAAAGCATTTTGTTTGACAAAAGGATTCTGCTGAGAACGTAGGAGAGTAGAATCTATAAATGAGGTCTAGAGTTTTCATTGTATAGGCAAGAAGAGTGGAGCCCCAGGGGCATGGCTTTTAAGGTCACGGGGCTGATTAATAAACTCCCTTTCTCAAGAACTGTGCTGGGGCACTATCCACTCTGACATTATAATTCTACAAATTCCTTCTTATTGGGAAAATTCGTTATCTAAGATGTTTATCAAGAGTATTTGGAAACACTTAAGTCAGAAGTTATGTGTAAAAAAAAAATAAAAGAATTTTAAAAACCAGAAGAGAAAGATTGACTGACCAGGGTGTGGGGCTTGCTTTGGCAGAGTGGTAGAGAGAGACTCAGCCTTATAGGAGGTGTAAAGAGGTCAGCCCACAGGACAGAGCCACTGGGTCTAGACTCCAGATGTGATTGCACGGCCTCCTTGAGTTCAGTACTGGACTTGGCAAATGTTGCCCCCAGATGTTATGGATGAGCTACAAATCCTTGCATGGGGGAAAGAGCTGGCTGTGGTTCTGTTTGGCAGTTTCCTTGTTAGTGTCTGGTCACCACAGGCTGCTCTGAGGCTACACCACCCACGTCTAATCCTGAAGTCAGCTTTTTGGCTGATGCTGAAAACTTAAGACACTGAACTGAAGCCCTTTGGGGAGTATAGAGCAGATCTGAAGAGTCCAGAGGAGCTGGTATGGACAACTTCCCAAACAGATCAGCTTGACTTCCCAAAGCACAGTGCTGGGGAGGTGCAGAGTGAATGAGGTAGAAACAGGCAGGCGCCCCTTGCTGGCAGCAGAATCCTGGTAATCAGCCTTATCTTTCTTGGACTCTGCTTGGGATTGGATTAAACGGTCTCCAAGTTCCATTGGAACACTGACACTCTGTAATCCCACAACATGGCACCACTGAGAATGGATAAACAAGAAAGCCACATCCCTTCCAGGCTCATAGGATAGGACATAAAACACAACATGTTCTGCTTTGTTAAATAAACATGGTGAATACTTGGATTTGCACTCTGCAAGAATGGCCTCTTGAACCTGGCAATGAGTTGGACCCAAGGGACCTCAGATGGGATAATCTTAAAGAACAGAAGATCTAGGGAAAGGAAACTATTAGAGGACCAGTTCTCAGCAAAATAAATAAATACTCTCAGCAGAAGACAACTTTGAAACATACGTTGTTATAGTCACCCTGCTGTGTAATAAATCACTAAAGTCATTTGTATTATTCAGATGAAACTCTGTGACCTTTGACCAAAGATACCTCTTTTCTTGTCCACCCTTGTATACCAGTCTTTCGTAGCAATCACTCTATATTCTGATTTTTAAATTCCAGGTATGAGTGAGGTCATACAGTGTGTGTCTTTCTGTGACTAACATTTTACACTTGGCATAATGACTTCTGGACTTAAACAACATTGTTTTACATGGCAGGATCTTCTCCATTAGTGATGGGTAGAATTTTAGTGTGCATATAACACACTTTGGGTATTCATCTCCGTGATAATGGACACCAGGTTGTGTTCATATTTTAGCTATGTATGTAATGAAAAAATGAAGGCAGAGTAGACATCACTACAGTATATAGTGTTTACTCCCTTTTGGATACATGCTCGTTAGCAGCATTAGAGGAATTACTGGATCAGACTGTGACTTAATTCCATGTTTAGTTTTCTAAAAGACCTGAACATTGTCATTTATATTGACTACATTGTTTATACTTCCAAATATGTGTGTTTCTTTTCATTATGCCTGCTCATGCCTATGCTGGTGGGAAAGAGAACGCCTCAATCTTTACTCTCACAAGACTTACCGTCCAATAATGGGTGCAGCAATAAACAAATCTGTGATAAAGATGGCCATGGGAAACAAGACATGGCGATGAGGAGATGCAAAGGGCATCCAGAGCAGCTCTAAGGACCAAAGAGTGTGGAGGAAATTTCACAGCATCCCACCAGGAGTCGAAGACATACAGGAAACTATCGATTGCTGGGAGAAGGAGATTTAGCCTCTCCCAGGGATTAGCCCCATTATGGGTTGTCCAAGGCAGAGTGGTCAGCCTTGAAACAATGTACACATAAATAACAAAAATAGACTCAGCAAATTATATATATATACATATATACATATGTATATATATATATATATACATGTACATAACAAATACATATATGTAACAGATATAATCATGGAAAAAGAGGCTATCAACTTGAAAGTTCAGAACATGGAAGGAATTTGAGAGAGGGTAGCTGGGAGGAGTTATAGGAAGGAAATGATGTAATTCTATTTCAATTAAAAAAAAACTTGTTTAGAAAAAGAAATATTGCATTGTTGGAGAAGTTGTTGACAGAAGACTGGGACTGGATTGTTTGACAGAGCTGGACAAACCACAGCAATCACCACAGATGTCCAAGGTAGATCTCCAGACATGCATTCTTTTCTGAAAAGATAGGGCAGGAGAAAGGGTTAATGGGAGCCATCAGAAATATCTACAGAAGTGTTCCAAGATTTTCCCACAATTGCTTCCTATCTAATGAATCAAATTAGCTATTGCATGAGCATATCAAATACATCTTCTAGTTAATTTTTCATTTCTAATTACTATCAGATGAAACAATTAGTGCTGATGAAAACATTGTTTCTGACCAAATCTTTGCTCATGCACAGAAAAAACGTAATGTTCAAAGAGGAAAGAGGGAGGGAACTGGGTATATATCTCAGTGGTAGAGCACCCTCTAACATGCAAGAAGCTAGGGTACTCATTCCTCGGCAGCTGGATAAATTACATAGGAAATACAACTGACTTTGTTTAAAACTAGAAACATAATGAAGTATTCAAAGACTCCAATTGGGCAGGAAATGAAGGTGAGAGAAGTCTCTCTGTCCATGGACAGGAAGGGACACCTGGAGGTCTGGCAGTTGTTCCCAACATATTTTCAGCTGGGGATCTTCATTTTGTGAGGCTGATCTGTCCCAGCTCTTACCATCACTTTCCTCCAGCCTCTTAGAAAACCCGGTCAGGTCTCTCTTCTCTTGATCAAATCCACATCCCATCAGGCCATATTTTCCATTGTTTCCTATGATCTTGGGATTTCTGGGAATCCAGCTTCCAGCTTCTAACCTGCCCTCATGTAACCTTGAGTTCTCTGTCACAGATTCTAGGTAGGCAACAGCAGGAGAAAGCTCAGGCATTCCATTTCTGTATCCCAAGACTGGCTACAGCCATGCCTTTCCTGCCATGATTGGCTGTCCCCTCAAACCCTGGGCAAACTAAACCTTTCTCTTCTTTTCTTACATTAGTTTTTTTCAGTTAATTCTGCTCTTTCCTCAATATCTCATTTTCCCCAAAGCAAACTAGCCTCAGCCCATGAACATAGAAAATGCTTTTTAGCATTCTACTAGGGATTCCTTCTAGTAGAATCCAGAAGTTCTTCCCAGCATCATTGTTAGATAACAGAAAATAGATACTACGTAAATATAAAATAAATACTGTTATCAGAAAGGGTGAAGATTCCATTTATTTTTATAGTGTGTATGTGTCTGAGAGAGAGAGAGAGAGAGAGAGAGAGAGAGAGAGAGAGAGAGAGAGAGAGAGAGATTTTTTGTGCACAACACCCTTTAAAATTATGTGAATAACACCCTTTAAAATTATGAGACTATAACAAAAAATACAATTTCTAATTGTATCAAACATAATCTGTTTATTCTCAAAAAGCTAGATATTTTAGCATCAAGAGTATTTTTGCTTTCTATATGTTACATTCCAAGATCACACAGGCACTAAAAAACTAGTTTCAAATGCTAACACTTCTTATAGCAGAAATTATACACACTGCCTGATAAATGTGTGGGGTGAACTATACGTGAAGGTATTCACTAGTTACAATTGATGCAAAGCGTAAACAGTTGTCCTGAAAGGGCGTGAAGATACAGACAAAACTCTGGCACAAAGCTGGCCTCAATATTCATAGATAGGACCATGGTCCATTTGCTCCAGGCTTTAGTATGAAGACTGCCTGTTGAACTGCCAGGGAAGAGATGCACAGTAAATCTTAGGTTGAAATGTACATAGGGATGACTTCCCCCGCGCTGCACAGCAAGGCCATCCCTGGGTTTTAGCAGACTCTACCATTTCAAATTTTTCTGAGAACTAATGGCAGATACATATTTTAAATTCATGAGGGCCAAATCCCACATGAATTCTCCACCCTTGCAGATAAAGCCCCTGCCCACATATTATTTCTTCTCTTTCCACATTTATTTTTATTATATTGTATTGTTTCAAATTATTTCACAATGTTTTTAATGCAATATTCTAGAAAAAAATAGTCCTGAATTCATAAGCAATCCCTACGGCATGCCCTTGGCATTAATTGTAAAACTCCAAAGTACCTAATTTGTTTGATTGATTGATTTTTCAGCATTTTAAAGGATACCAAGCCCAACAGCATATAATTTTTCTCTTATCAAATGGAATATGAATGAAGAAATGCTAATTGCTTGGTGTGCATGTGTTTAGCTTACTGTCGTTATGCGGTTTCTTTTCCTTTCACACATCTCAGAGGTAGAGGAGAAAGCATCTCTTTTTCTTTTTACAGCTATCATGGCTCATTGTGTTCCTTGCTTAACAAAGGTGTCGTGCAGAGCTGGCTGAGGGCCTTGCTCTTATAAAACATCTATGGGTATGTACGCTGACCGTTGCACAGATAAACCAAGGTGTCGATCCGCACAGCACAGACACAGAAGTGATTATTTAGTAGAGGAAAGAGTTCACCTCTGAGGCCTTCGGAGGATGTATTTCCATTCTCCTAAAGCTTTCAGACTGAAAGCACAATGCAGATGTTAGGATTTGGTTTTCCAAAGAAGCAGTTGGATAGAACCTGTGCATTGTAGATGGGCCTTGAAGAAGAAACCTTCCTCTTATCTCTCCCATCAGCCTTCAACTTGGTTATCAGTGTGGGGCTCACAAAAAAAAAAAAAGTCTGTGTTCCCTTATCTTGCTGACTACAGCAAACACTCTTTGTAATCCTATCAGTCAGGTTGTCCTTAAGGAGCTGGAAGGCTGGGGGACAGGAGAGTTTCTACAGAACATTGTCCTTTACATAGGCTTCATGAATTTGTCACCTAGACAATGTTGGGATTTGTTTTTAGGGAACTTTCTGGAGGTGATAAATGATTTCCAACACTGAATCTGAGAAAATGTCTTACCCAGTGATTACAGTCTGTTTGAAGGAGATGGGTGTTGGTACAAACAAATTACTTCTCCCTAATCCATTCTGGGTTGCAGAACGGATGTGTCCTCTAGCATTCTGCTTTGTCACACATGTGAAACAACACGAGATGTACACTCTGTATTACAAGAATAACGAGTTCCTTTGCGTTTCAATACTAGTAGTAAACCGGGCTGAGATTAAGGGAAATGATTCTCTAATTTGCTTGGCATGTCTTCTGAAGGAAAATCATTCAGTTATCAAGTGTGGACTGATCTCACGTGCCCGACTCGCCAGCAAGAACGATGCTGCAACAGGATCCTTCTGCACACGTTTATTGGGAAAGCTTGATTGTAGAGGCCAAGAGACCCCAAGCCCAGAACTGGTGCTGCTTATATAGGCCTAGGAGAGGCGTGTCTCACACCCGGATTGGTTGTGCATTCTACCTCATTTGTATGTTCCTCATCTGATTGGTTATTCTCTCTCAGTACCTCACAAAACCTCATTAACAAACCTCATTTGCATGTCTCACATCTGATAGGTTATTCTCTCAGTACCTCATTATCATACCTCATTTGCATGTCTCACATCTGATTGGTTAACTCTCTTAGTACTTTACAGAGCCTCATTATCATGCCCGGGCCAGGCAGTGTTTTGGCGAAAAAACTTTACTGCATAAGTATGCATTGGTTGTTTGCCCAAACTTATGCGTGGTGGCCAGCAGTAGCCTGCGCCACCCTGCAACGGCACATGTGGCTTCCCACAGACTGAATGTCAGAACTGTGTGTTAACAGGACTCTGTGTGGTTCTGAAGGGTCTCATATTCTCCTCAAGATTAATTTTCAGGATCGAATACCTCTGCTGGCTTTTCAGGCAGATAAGCAGTGACCTCTAGATTTGGGACAGGGGGGGAAAACACAAAATTCTGTCCCTTTCCAAGTCTATTGCAGCTCAGCTTCGAGGAGTTGCAACTGCAGAGTTTGGCTGCATTGAACTTGACCCAGTGGACAAAGCCAGAAGCATTTTCTCTGTGGTTATGTGCAGGCAATGAAAACAGATTCTGTGTGTGTGTGTGTGTGTGTGTGTGTGTGTGTGTGTGTGTGTGTGTGTGAGAGAGAGAGAGAGAGAGAGAGAGAGAGAGAGAGAGAGAGAGAGAAAGAGAGAGGGGGGAGAGGGGGAGAGGGGGAGAGGGGGAGAGGGGGAGAGGGGGAGAGAGAGTATCGACGCAAGGAGGCATGCTCCTGCTCCTCAGAATGTTTCCCCAATAACCGTGAAAAATCATTTCTCCATGACTTCATGATGCAACTTCAGCACCAGAGTGAACGAACAGACTTGTTAGGACTTTAGAGTTATAAAGAATGCCTACTAACTTGAACACACCATTTGCTTGTGAAGCAAGAGTGTGGCTCCCTCTATTCTGACTCTTGTGTTTAAAGAGAAGGCACCCTCAAACTACAAAGCGGGGGACCCAGTTCCCAGCTGCTCTCGTAAAGTGTGGATCTGTTTATGAAACAGAGATTTTTTTTTTTTAATTACAGAAAACCATTAGAAGAGGCTTTGTCATCATCTTCACAGTCCAGGAGAGAAAGCTGAGAGAAGAAATTTTGAAGCAAAATGTGTCCTACTGTGTGCCTTGATGTTTCATTCTCTCAACAGAATCTTTCACAATCAATAGTTTGTAACTTTAGGGAGTGGGAGTTGGTTCAGTGGGTAAAATATTTGCCATCTAAGTCCAAGGACTTGAATTCAAATCTCCAGAACCATGGAAAGTGCAGGCACGGTAGAACACACATGTAATTACAATGCTCCCATTGTAAGCTTGCGGGCAGAGATAAGAAAATCCCCAGCAACTCCCAGGCCAGTTAGCTCGGCAGAGACAACAGTAGTAAGAGAGATTCTGTCTCCAAGGTGGAAACCAAAGACTGGGAAACCCAAAGTTGTCCTCTGGCTTCCATATGTGGACCATAACACATGTGTACTCACACACATACACAAATCCCATGCACACACATCACAGTCCTTCACACACAAACACACATCTGTACACTCATCATACACATATGCATACAAGAATGATATTTTCAATGTAAGTTTAATGGTTATTCTTTTTTATTGATTATGGGTTTGCCATGCATTTTAAAACTCATAATTAGACACAATGAGAAGACCAAACCTACGGATAATAGGAGTAGATGAGAATGAAGATTTTCAACTCAAAGGACCAGCAAACATCTTCAACAAAATTATAGAAGAAAACTTCCCAAATCTAAAGAAAGAGATGCCCATGAACATACAAGAAGCCTACAGAACTCCAAATAGACTGGACCAGAAAAGAAATACCTCCCGACACATAATAATCAGAACAACAAATGCTCTAAATAAAGACAGAATACTAAAAGCAGTAAGAGAAAAAGGCCAAGTAACATATAAAGGCAAGCCTATCAGAATTACACCAGATTTCTCACCAGAGACTATGAAAGCCAGATGATCCTGGACGGATGTTATACAGACACTAAAAGAACACAAACTCCAGCCCAGGCTACTATACCCAGCCAAACTCTCAATTAACATAGATGGAGAAACCAAAGTATTCCATGACAAAACCAAATTCACACATTATCTCTCCACGAATCCAGCCCTTCAAAGGATAATAACAGAAAAAAACCAATACAAGAACAGGAACCACGCCCTAGAAACAACAAGAAGGTAATCCCTCAACAAACCTAAAAGAAGACAGCCACAAGAACAGAATGCCAACTTTAACAACAAAAATAACAGGAAACAACAATTACTTTTCCTTAATATCTCTTAATATCAATGGACTCAACTCCCCAATAAAAAGACATAGACTAACAAACTGGCTACACAAACAAGACCCAACATTTTGCTGCTTACAGGAAACTCATCTCAGAGAAAAAGATAGACACTACCTCAGAATGAAAGGCTGGAAAACAATTTTCCAAGCAAATGGTATGAAGAAACAAGCTGGAGTAGCCATTCTAATATCTGATAAGATTGACTTCCAACCCAAAGTCATTAAAAAAGACAGGGAGGGACACTTCATACTCATCAAAGGTAAAATCCTCCAAGAGGAACTATCAATCCTGAATATCTATGCTCCAAATACAAAGGCAGCCACATTCATTAAAGAAACTTTAGTAAATCTCAAAGCACACATTGCATCTCATACAATAATAGTGGGAGACTTCAACACACCACTTTCACCAATGGACAGATCGTGGAAACAGAAACTAAACAGGGACACAGTGAAACTAACAGAAATTATGAATCAAATGGATCTTGCAGATATCTACAGAACATTCTATCCTAAAACAAAAGGATATACCTCCGTCTCAGCACCTCACGGTACCTTCTCCAAAATTGACCACATAATTGGTCACAAAACAGGCCTCAACAGATACAAAAATATTGAAATTGTCCCATGCATCCTATCAGATCACCATGGACTAAGGCTGATCTTCAATAACAAAATAAATAATAGAAAGCCAACCTTCACGTGGAAACTGAACAACACTCTTCTCAATGACACCTTGGTCAAGGAAGGAATAAAGAAAGAAATTAAGGACTTTTTAGAGTTCAATGAAAATGAAGCCACAACATACCCAAACTTATGGGACGCAATGAAAGCATTTCTAAGAGGAAAACTCATAGCTCTGAGTGCCTCCAAAAGAAAACTAGAGAGAGCACACATTAGCAGCTTGACAACATACCTAAAAGCACTAGAACAAAAGGAAGCAAATTCACCCAAGAGGAGTAGACGGCAGGAAATAATCAAACTCAGGGGCGAAATCAACCAAGTGGAAACAAGAAGAACTATTCAAAGAATCAACCAATCAAGGAGCTGGTTCTTTGAGAAAATCAACAAGATAGATAAACCCTTAGCCAGACTCACTAGAGGGCACAGGGAAAGCATCCTAATTAACAAAATCAGAAATGAAAAAGGAGACATAACAACAGATCCTGAAGACATCCAAAACACCATCAGATCCTTCTACCAAAGGCTATACTCAACAAAACTGGAGAACCTGGATGAAATGGAGAAGTTCCTAGACAGATACCAGGTACCAAAGTTGAATCAAGATCAGGTTAATGATCTAAACAGCCCTATATCCCCCAAAGAAATAGAAGCAGTCATTAATAGTCTCCCAACTAAAAAAAGCCCAGGACCAGATGGGTTTAGTGCAGAGTTCTATCAGACCTTCAAAGAAGATCTAATCCCAGTTCTTCACAAACTATTCCACAAAATAGAAACAGAAGGTACTCTACCCAACTCATTCTATGAAGCCACAATTACTCTGATACCTAAACCACAAAAAGACCCAACAAAGATAGAAAACTTCAGACCAATATCCCTTATGAATATTGATGCAAAAATCCTCAATAAAGTTCTTGCTAACCGAATCCAAGAACACATCAAAACAATCATCCATCCTGACCAAGTAGGTTTCATCCCAGGGATGCAGGGATGGTTCAATATACGGAAATCCATCAACGTAATCCAGTATATAAACAAACTCAAAGACAAAAACCACATGGTCATCTGGTTAGATGCAGAAAAAGCATTTGACAAGATCCAACACCCATTCATGATAAAAGTCTTGGAAAGATCAGGAATTCAAGGCCCATACCTAAACATGATAAAAGCAATCTACAGCAAACCAGTAGCCAACATCAAAGTAAACGGTGAGAAGCTTGAAGCAATCCCTCTAAAATCAGGGACTAGACAAGGCTGTCCACTTTCTCCATACCTATTCAACATAGTACTTGAAGTCCTAGCCAGAGCAATTCGACAACAAAAGGAGATCAAAGGGATACAAATTGGAAAAGATGAAGTCAAAATATCACTCTTTGCAGATGATATGATAGTATATATAAGTGACCCTAAAAATTCCACCAGAGAACTCCTAAGCCTGATAAACAGCTTCGGTGAAGTAGCTGGATATAAAATTAACTCAAACAAATCAATGGCCTTTCTCTACACAAAGAATAAACAGGCTGAGAAAGAAATTAGGGAAACAACACCCTTCTCAATAGTCACAAATAATATTAAATATCTTGGCGTGACTCTAACTAAGGAAGTGAAAGATCTGTATAATAAAAACTTCAAGTCTCTGAAGAAAGAAATTATAGAAGATCTCAGAAGATGGAAAGATCTCCCATGCTCATGGATTGGCAGGATCAACATTGTAAAAATGGCTATCTTGCCAAAAGCAATCTACAGATTCAATGCAATCCCCATCAAAATTCCAAATCAATTCTTCAACGAATTAGAAAGTGCAATCTGCAAATTCACCTGGAATAACAAAAAACCTAGGATAGCAAAAACTCTTCTCAAGGATAAAAGAACCTCTGGTGGAATCACCATGCCGGACCTAAAGCTCTACTACAGAGCAATTGTGATAAAAACTGCATGGTACTGGTATAGTGACAGACAAATAGACCAATGGAATAGAATTGAAGACCCAGAAATGAACCCACACACCTACGGTCACTTGATCTTCGGCAAGGGAGCTAAAAACATCCAGTGGAAGAAAGACAGCATTTTCAACAAATGGTGCTGGCACAACTGGTTGTTAACATGTAGAAGAATGCAAATCGATCCATTCCTATCTCCTTGTACTAAGGTCAAGTCTAAGTGGATCAAGGAACTTCACATAAAACCAGAGACACTGAAACTTATAGAGGAGAAAGTGGGGAAAAGCCTTGAAGATATGGGCACAGGGGAAAAATTCTTGAATAGAACAGTAATGGCTTGTGCTGTAAGATCGAGAATTGACAAGTGGGACCTCATGAAACTGCAAAGCTTCTGCAAGGCTAAAGACACCATCAATAAGACAAAAAACCCACCAACAGATTGGGAAAGAATCTTCACCTATCCTAAATCAGATAAGGGGCTAATATCCAATATATATAAAGAACTCAAGAAGGTGGACACCAGAAAGTCAAATAACCCCATTAAAAAATGGGGCTCAGAACTGAACAAAGAATTCTCACCTGAGGAATACCGAATGGCAGAGAAGCACCTGAAAAAATGTTCAACATCCTTAATCATCAGGGAAATGCAAATCAAAACAGCCCTGAGATTCCACCTCACACCAGTCAGAATGGCTAAGATCAAAAATTCAGGTGACAGCAGATGCTGGCGAGAATGTGGAGAAAGAGGAACACTCCTCCATTGTTGGTGGGATTGCAAGCTTGTACAACCACTCTGGAAATCAGTCTGGCGGTTCCTCAGAAAATTGGACATAGTACTACTGGAGGATCCAGCAATACCTCTCCTGGGCATATATCCAGAATATGTCCCAACCGGTAAGAAGGACACATGCTCCACTATGTTCATAGCAGCCCTATTTATAATAGCCAGAAGCTGGAAAGAACCCAGATGTCCCTCAACAGAGGAATGGATACAGAAATTATGGTACATTTACACAATGGAGTACTACTCAGCTATTAAAAAGAATGAATTTGTGAAATTCCTAGCCAAATGGATGGACCTGGAGGGCATCATCTTGAGTGAGGTAACACAATCACAAAAGAACTCACACAATATGTATTCACTGATAAGTGGATATTAGCCCAAAACTTAGGATACCCAAGATATAAGACACAATTTACTAAACGCATGAAACTCAAGAAGAATGAAGACCAAAGTGTGGACACTGTGCACCTTCTTAGAATTGGGAACAAAACACCCAGGGAAGGAGTTACAGAGACAAAGTTCGTAGCTGTGATGAAAGGATGGACCATTTAGAGACTGCCGTATCCAGGGATCCTTCCCATAAGCAGCTTCTAAACGCTGACACCATTGCATACACTAGCAAGATTTTGCTGAAAGGACCCAAATATAGCTGTCTCTTGTGAGATGATGCCGGGGCCTAGCAAACACAGGAGTGGATGTTCACAGTCAGCTATTGGATGTATCACAGGGCTCCCAATGGAGAAGCTAGAGAAAGTACCCAAGGAGCTAAAGGGATCTGCAACCCTATTGTCGGAACAACATGATGTACTAACCAGAACCCTGGAGCTCTTGTCTCTAGCTGCATATGTATCGAAAGATGGCCTAGTCGGCCATCATTGGAAAGAGAGGCCCATTGGACTTGCAAACTTTATATGCCCCAATATAGGGGAATGCCAGGGCCAAAAGAATGGGAATGGGTGGGTAGGGAAGTGGGGGGCGCTATGGGGGACTTTTGGGATAGCATTGGAAATGTAACTGAGGGAAATATGTAATAAAAATATTAAAAATTTAAAAAAAGTGAAAAAAAAACTCATAATTATGTCTAAAGCCATCTACCTTCTCTCCCATGTCACATCCGGGAAATGTCTTTGCTTTGCAATTGTTTCTACAGAGATCTAAGTCATTCCGAGTCATTTTTCTTGATCATATTGCCTTTGTAACTTTATTAAAGTTCAGTCAAATGGTTGTGCGAATTTGTGATGGCAACGTCTTGTGTACAAGTTTAGCTCATGTTTAGTGCAATAGCCTTTCCCAGCAAATGACAGCAGGGTGACAATACCATGAAAGGTCTGTGAAAAGGATGATTCTCAGCTTCTTGTTTGTAAGGATGGGAGTACTGACTACCGAGCTCTTAGAAGAAGCTGACCTTGGAATTAAAAAATCTAAACTTTGGAATTAAAACAATTATTAATTCTTTAAGAATTACATGTAGTGATGTCAGAGAAGGCCATCTTCTGCTACATATGTATCTGGAGCCATGGCTCCATCCATGTATACTCTTTGGATGGTGGTTTAGTCCCTGGAGGCTCTGTGTGGTCCATTTAGTTGATATTGAAGGGGTTGCAATCCCCTTCAGCTCCTTCAGTCCCTCCCCTAGCTCTTCCTGGGAGGTCCCCAGGGTCAGTCCAATGGTTGGTTGTCAGTATCTGCATTTGTATTGGTCAGGTGCTGGCAGAGCCTCTCAGGGAACAGCCACAACAGGCTCCTGTCAGCAAGTGCTTCTTGGCATCAGCAATAGTGTAGGGGTTTTTTAGCACAGATGGGATGGATCCCTATGTGGGGTGGTCTCTGGATGGCCTTTCCTTCTGTCTCTGCTCCATTTTTGTCTCTGTCTTTCCTTTGGACAGGAACATTTCTGAGTTAAAAATTTTGAGATGTGTGGGTGGCCACATCCCTCAGCTGGGGGCCGTGCCTGTCTACTGGAAGTGGTCTCTACAGGTTCTGTCTCCCCTTTGTTGAATATTTCAGCTAAAGTCATCACCGTTGGGTCATGAGAGCCTCTTGCTTCCCTGGAGTCTGGGACTTTCTAGTGGCTACCCCAAGTTCCCCATCCCCCACTGCTACAAGTTTCTGTTTAATTTCCCAAATCCTTGGTCCAGTGGAGGCCTTATGCCCCAGTGTAGGGGGATGCTAGAGAAGTGAAGCAGGAGTGGTGAGTGGGTGGAGGAGCACCCTCATAGAGACAGAGGGGAGGGAGGAGGATGGGATGGGGGTTATAGAGGGATAACTCGGAAGGGGGTTATCATTTGAAATGTAAACGAATAAAATGATTAATTAAATAGAAAAAGAGAATTCCATACAATGTATTTTGATCCTATTTATACACACCATGCTCTTCCCTCTAAGTCTCTCCAGATCCACTCCCAGCTTTACACCTGTCCTCAAATGGGTCCTCAAACTCATGGATACACCCCCAGGTTGGGGACCATCACAGAAAAGACTGTAAGAGTCACAAGTAAGAAAGATCAGAATGAAACAGTGTGTTCTAGACAGGGCAGGGCCACTGTATTCATGAACCCACAGCAGCTATGACTGACTGCACAAGACCTATCAGAGAGCAAGCCAGTAACATTCCAGTGTGAAATAGGAAGGGACCCACGAGCCCTGCCCCTAACCAAGGAATAGTTAGGTTGATTATTGGTGGCTTATGGGAGAGGAAGTCAGCTTCCTTTAAGGGTGTAGCTCCTGGTAGGTTGGCCATGATCCAGTAGATACCATACCAAGAAGGAGATGAGCAGCAAAATTGGACTTGATAGGCCATTAAACTTTGGGATTTTTAATAAGACAGTACCTATAATCTTACACTACAGTATACTTCTCTGTACTCTTGGTTAAGGTCCTAAAACTAAATACATTTAATTTTGATTTGGATATTTAATCTTGTAAACTGAATAAGGAATCACTGGCATCGTGATACTTATTCCTGCATTCCCTATGACTCACTGTTTAGTGATTCTCATATTTCTTAGTTTTCCTATATAAAATCCCCCATATGCTATTCATTTGAATTGATTACATGACACATTCAAATGTTATACCCCAGATCCTAGCTTTTGGATCTCCAAGTTGATAGAACTTGAGAATGGTGAGCTCAGTTCCCTCACTGAAGTTCTGAGACCCTCTACTTA
The DNA here is from genome assembly GCF_978045245.1 of Mus caroli. Taxonomy (NCBI): domain Eukaryota; kingdom Metazoa; phylum Chordata; class Mammalia; order Rodentia; family Muridae; genus Mus; species Mus caroli. The sequence goes on along the minus strand of NW_028227270.1, from coordinate 73,303,976 downwards.
AGATTTTAAGGTTACTTTATTTTTAAGATTTCTAGGAAAATTTTCATAACCGGAGATGGGTCTCTTTTGTATTTGGAGGGTAACTCACCCTTCATGTTTCACTTGCTGTTTTTTTCTGGGGATTTCTCTTTCAGTCTCACAGAGGGTGGGAACCTGAACAGATGTGTGAGAGAATAAGGCTGCACCCAGATTTGGAAGCTTTTTGTCATCAATTTTTCTGGTGATTTTTCCCCCAGTCTCTAATTAATTTTTATTCGTCTATTTGTTCATTTAACAAAATGAGCCAGTGTTTGATCATGTTTCTGCCTCTGGACTATGTGCTCAGAGTACGTAAGTCCTTTCAGGTATTGTCCCATCAGCCAGAAAACACAGTATCATGGCAAAGATGGGGAAATAAAGAAATAATTACATTATCCAAACTACCATTCAACAGTACGGCAAACTGACCGACCATTGAGTCTTAATCACACCTCTCTAAATGTCCACTTATTGCTCATTGAGATTGGGACAAGAATGTCACCCATCTGCCATCTCCACAGAGCACTGTGGGGAGCAGAGGAGGTCAGTTGTTTAAGCCTGGTGTGGAGCAGCTGCATAAATGGTTTAACGTGAGTTCTGTTGTGAATGGCTTAATCTGATGAAGAGAGTAAGGAGGAATTGAAGAAGAGCATGTTCGAATCTGAGAGAAGGCCTGTGCAAAAGAAGAAATAATGAATGCAACAGTGAGCTGTTTAAGCAAAAATCAAACCCAGGGAGACATGGGAGCAAACAATAGCAGGTACATTACGGGTGCACCTGGGACAGTTGGGCGTACTGTAGTACTTACAAACAGTCTTGTGTGCTGGAGGAAAAGATAACAAGTTATAGACATGTCTACCAAACCCATCAAAACTGGCGTTCTGTTTACTGGTGATGGTGAATGGAGGAAATATGTGTCTGGTGCCCTGGAAGGACGGGGGTGCTTCTGGCCATCGAGGCAACCTATTAAGCATGAATCCATTGCTTCAGACTTACCGATGCAAACCTCTAATCAACTGAGAATGCCTATCAAGTGGATAGCTCTATCTATGGCCTTTCTTGAGAGCAGCCTTTCCTCAAAATGATGTCATCTCTTTGTCTATTTTGTTTTATTAGATGTCAAAGATGTGCCACAAAGGGATTCAAGAATGACCTTAAATTGCCAAGACACTGTATGATCATGTCCCCTAAAAAAAAAAAAAAAAAAAAAAAAAAACTACTGGTAAATAAAAATTAAATTTTATGGTATAGCCTCCTGATGAAAATGCACTATTTAGAGAGAAAGATCAATAGAAAGCCTAGTATGAGGAAAGAGCCCTGTGGCCTTTCTATTTGTTGCTTAACCAGGGGCTAAGTCCTCCAGAAAAGCTAACCTTAAAAGCAACAGTGATAGATTCATCTTCCTGCCAATTCCTTGTGGGAAATATCTACATCAAAGACATTTAAATATAGCAAACTCCAATTTTCCTGGGAAGTTCATGCTTTTTAAGACAATGAGAATACTGGTTTACAAGTCAGTTCGAACACCAAATAAGTTATTCTTTGAATTTCCTGCTATACCAGAGCTGAGCATATGATAGATGGATTGCAGAGCATGTATGAGACAGTTGATTTAATGCTCAGCAAGGCCAGGAGATAGAAACATTTAAAAGGGTTGGGATTGGTAGCTGCCATTCACACTTCTGAGATAACAGTATTTGTGATGCAAAGGCGAGAGAATTATGAGTCTAGCTTACTTAGAAATTCACTGTCTTAAAATTAAAAAAAATACACCTAGGATAATTTTTTAATGAATACATTTATCTACCCATCAACAGTTTATAGAAATCTTGTATAGAGAAAATATTGTATACAGTGATTCTACAGTCACTGGCAGAAATAGTAAAACAAATACATTATCTGTTTTGCCTTGCAATGTCTGCTGTAAAATATGTAGAAAAGGGTGACATATTATAGTGCAATCTAAGTTGAGCACACACCCAGATAAAAATGACCTCCTTTGAGTATCTGTGAGTAGTTGTGCTCCAGGTCATTATAAAATGCGATTTAAATAAGGGCATTTTGCCCCACCCTAGAACACCTGACCTACTATGCTACCAGAATGACCCAGTCTACATCACAGGACATTTCTCTAATAGAAACAATTGAGACAGGGAGGAAGCCAGTGTAGTCTACAAGAAAGCACTTCAGAGCTGCCTCCCATCTCAAGGCTTTTGATAAGACCACTGTCAACATTTCTTAATCTATCTAATCAGTGATTCCACAGACCCATCTGAATCATTCGCTTTGCCTCGAGCCAAGGAGGTGAACTGTAAAGTTCGACGACAAACGCCTGCAGAAGGGAAATCTGAGCTTTAAACACATGGTAACATTTATATTATTGGTGGGTGTTCAACTATTAACTGACCTTCTGCTCATCTTTATACCTCTACCTATAAAGACAGTTGTTATTATCTCTCCTTTACCACAGGCAAAACCGGGACCCAGGTATCCATTTACATATATTTCTAGGGACATATATGCTCTGGTAATTTCTTACCCCAATAAGTCCATATAAAAACACATAATCAGTTATTATATTCATAAGCTATATGCCTAGATTGGGCAGACCTATCACTATACTAATTTATTCCCTAGCTGTGAGACCCCTTGCTACTTGCTGCTTCTCCCATGTGGTTCTGCTTCATCTTCTTTCCACTCCTCCTCCTCTTCCTCCCTCCTCCTCCTCTTTGCCTCCTCCACTTCTTCCTCTCTCTCTCTCTCTCTCTCTCTCTCTCTCTCTCTCTCTCTCTCTCTCTCTCTCTCTCTCTCTCTCTCTCTCTCTCCCCACCTCCCCTCTCTAGTCCCACCTTTCCCTTCCACTGTCTGATCATCAGCTCTAGCCTTAACTGGGGAGAAGGCTCAGTGAGATCACCTGAGTACATGATCTACTTCTCATCATGGGCAGCCCCTCTTGAGGAAGCAGAATTGATATCAAAATACAAACAGCACCAGGACAACCCACAACACATATATGCTTATTTCTATTATATGCACATACTGTGTGTCTCTACCCTGGACCCTTTTTCACTCTAGTATGAAAAATATTATAAACTCCAGACACAATTCAGATCATGACAGATGGTCTGCTACTGTGGATTTAACAGGAAAATAGGTACTGTCATTACTATGCTCATTACCTAAAACATTTTATGGCTCCCCCATAGAATTAGAATGGACTGAAATTGAAACAAAGTTGGACTCCCTACCCTAGAAGAACCATATAGCCAAGACTCTGGAGATGTGACTGGGCAAGCCGGATGCCACTAAGGCCACAGAACATAGCAGGGAGGCAGCCCAAGGATCTCCACAGCTCGTCGAGTTGCATAAAAGGAAGACTGGCAGCGTGCTGGAGAGCTACACTTCTGAGATTCATCTGTATGATTATGAGAGCAAAATAAAGTTTACCAAATAAGCATTTATTAGGGCCAGGGAAAGGAACACAGCTTTCTTTAGTCGAATCTGGGACAGCTGCAGTCCCTCACAAGGATATCCCCTGTGAGTTGCAAGGCTTCTGTAACATGTGCCCTTGGACTATTTATACAGAGGAGAGTATTCCTCTAAGAGGCAAGATATGAGGCGTAAAACACAATCGATGTTTTACAGACTTTAGAAGGAGCATAATGAACCTCTGAAGTCAGAAAATATACTAAGCCTGACCTTTAGAGCGCTGCAGCAGAATCTGGCAACAGATAAGACAGAAGTTGGTCCAAAATTAACCCAAGTCTTCCTTAAACATAGTATTCACTAACTCTGTCATTTTGCCTTTGGACTGTATTTATTTATTTATTTATTTTGCTTCTTATTGGCTGTCCACTCCTACCATTTCTCTGCACTGTGCCGTGCAACGTTCTTCTCTTTGTTGACACGATGCCCCTTTGAGTCTGGCATTTGGCTGCTAGAGGTAAGACAAGGCAAGGAGAGGATAGTAGCTGGAAGAGGGTATCTGGGGTTCTGATTCCATGTCTTCTGTTATCAAGCATTGCACCACAATAACTCAAGACTGAGAGGTCACTACCTGCCACCTTAAGCTCCCCTTTTCAGTGGCCCTTTAAAAACAGTTAAATGTCAGAAGACTCGAGTTGGATGGCAATGTCCCATCTTAAAAAGCAGCAGGTGGCGGCTCACAGCTATAATCCCAGATTTGGAAGGTAGAGGCAGGATCAAGGGTTCAAGACATGCCTTGGTTACATAGTAAAGCCCAGCTTAGCCTGGGTTCTATTGAGACCCCATCACACATTTTTTAATCAGTAGGTAATACTCAGGATTACCCCGTGTTTGATACAGAGAAGAACCGCACAATAAGTCTGCAAGTTATCTGCCTTTTAAGAGGTTGGAACACAGCTGGCAATGAGCCGAGCTGAATAGCGCATGCTCAAACAGACACTATGAGCACTGGCTCCCCAGTTCCGTGATGCAGGTGGCTAATAATACTGGCACCTCTTTCCTGATAAGGAGACACATGCCGAGGCAGAAAAGTTCCGTATGGTGGAACCCGATGGGTAGCCAGCAGGATTCCCAGAATCTGAGTCTTAGATACCTCATTGCCCTGGAATGATTCAGCTTGGTTTTCCATTACAAATAAACTCATACCAGATTTGCTTAACTGTTGAGAATCCTACAGCTATGTCTCATTTGAACCCGGAGAGGGAGAGACCTGAGAATTTTCTCATCTTCTGAGAGGACTGCAAAAGTGTGAAACCAAAACCCCAGCCCAAGGAGGACATTATCAGTGGTCCCAAAACTGTACTTAGCCATTTGTCACAGGTACTTTTTCCTGCCAAGGAGATGTCTCAAGAACTCGGCATCTCTTGCATCTGAAGTGTGACAGGTTCTTATTACTCATGCTGTCGGTTGTTCTGAGTCCTCATTTGGGGAACGGATTCAGCTGCTTGTTCCATTCTCATAGTTTTCAAACAGTGACATTAAATGCTCTTTGGAAAGTCAGTTATATGAGATGGTGTTTTGCTGGGGCGAATACATGAGGGAGTGTTTTCCTGACGCGGACACAGCTGAAAGGCTTAGGCAGACTCATGAAGGAATGTTTGGCTGAAGCAGACACAGATGAAAGGATGTTTTGCTAAAGCAAGTACATGAAAGGATATGTGATGAAGGATTCTTTGCTAATGACAGGCATGTATTGGTCTGTCTTACACTGTGTAGTTGAGCTGCATTTGTTGAGACTCCATAGAGAGAAATGTACCAAAATGTTTCTGGTGGTGTGCTGTAGTTTCTTGTCACTTCCAAGGACTTGGGTTGATTGGCAGAGTGATGTCAGTTGAGACAGATGTATGTGGTGAGGCAAGATATGTGGTAAGGCAAGACTCACCCATAGAGGACATGTGATGTTTGAAGGGAGTATAAACAGAACTCAGCAGATGGTGACTAAGGCTGAGCTAGGCTTGCTTATAGATCTAGCTGTGTGCTGCTATGCATTACCCATACTTCTAAGGACATTTCCACACAAGCTGGTTAGGGACTTAGACCATAACCCTCCACCTTCGCCCTCCTCCTCTTTCACTTCCTTCCCTACTGTTAGTTCCTCCATTCCATAGATTTTTTGCTTCTGTTTTCATGTTATATATATATATAACATGAAATATATATATGTTATATATATATATATATCATGTTATATATATATATATAAATATATATATATATATATTTAATTTTATGTATCTCTATGAGATCTAAAAGCCACAGATGAGAGAAAGCATAAGATATTTATCTTTTTATTCTTGGTTAATTCACATAATGTGATAATCTCCAACTGCATCCTATTTCCCACAAGCAGCATAATTTTTTCTTTGTGGCTAAATAAGTCCCATTGTATATGAATGCCACATTTTTCTATCCACTCCTCTGTTAATGGCTTAACTCTATAACTTACTATTACACGTGCTGAACTAAATATCTATGTGCAAGGATCTCTGGGGTACGTTAGTTCAGAGTCTTTTGGGTAAATAACCAGAAGGAAATATTGCTATAAAAATTAAAAATACAAAACTGAATAGTATTGGCCAAAACTCCCCAGCAATGTAGGAAGCTGAGGCAGAAAGATCACACGTTCGAGACCTGCCTGGGCTACAGACTGCATTTAAAACCACTCTGGGCTCTTTTCTATATCACCTGTACTATCTATGACATCACTACCTATATCCAAGAATTATCTTTTTTCTCTCTCTACATAGGAAAGAACTCTTTTCATTACTGTTTAGATAATAGCCCTTCAAATTGGATGTGATGACAAATGCTCAAATGCCAGTATCACTTGGGATGTAGAGCCAGCAAGCTTGTGAGTTTAAAGCCAATGTGAACCATATAGAAAGAGCCTGACTCAAAGGGAAATGCATAAGCCATAATTACACAGCCACCTTAAGAGGTATGAGGTGATATCATCTATTTTTCATATTATTATCATTATCAAGATAATGCTTTGGGTTATATTTGGAAAACTAGATTTAGAATGTTTTTGTCACCATTTATAATACATTGATTGGCCTATAATTCTGTCTGTGAGTAGAGATAGCTAGGTCCCATTACCAATGCTCTTCCCAGTGTACTTTGAAGGTTTCTTCTAGCAATGCTTCTCCAAGGCAGTTTAAACTGTGATTTGCTTATTTTAATTTTATGTGTCTGTGTGTTTTGCTTGCAGTCAGGTACAGGTCCTATATGTGCGTGTGGTGCCCTTGGAAGCCAGGAGAGGGTACCAGGTGCCCTGGAACTGGAGTTAAGGAAGGTTTTCAGTCACCATGCGAGTGCTGGAAAATGATCCTGGGTTCTCCACAAGCATGGCACATGTTCTTAACATGTGATTCATCTGAGAAGCCCCTGCAGTGATAAGTTTTATCTGGTGCCTTCATGAAATAATCTTGCTGAGACCCTCTGTGTTTTATGATGTTTTATGTAAATCATGTCTTCCTTCAAAAATTGACTCCATTTGAGTTTTTCCAGCTCTTGTCTTATGAATCTTTAATTTCTTCTGCTTCACATGACTGGTTTCAGCTGTGTTGTTCAAGTGAGGCTTCCTGGGATATTTCACATTGCACACTTTCTTTCTCTTCTTAAGCTAGCTAATGGCCTGCTCTCTTCAAACCATTGGCTTTTCTCTTTACCTGTTGTTTCTTTTACAGAAAGAAATGAGTGCTGAATCGTGTGTTTCATTATGATATATATATATATATATATCATATATATATGTGTGTGTGTGTATGTATATATGCATATATATATATATATATATATATATATATAAATTTCTCATCTTTATAGCTCCCAGTTTTCTTCCTATCTTTCTAACATACTCTTTACATCTTATTAGTCCCCTTTCATGTGCCACACCATAATCTCCATTTCATGTTAGATTGGTAGATGATAGGTGATTATAGCTAGATGATAGATAGATAATGGATGATAGATAGATAGATGATTGACAGATGGTAAATAATAAGAGATAGATATATGACAGAAAGATAGATAGAAAGATATATGTTTAGATAGATAGATGATAGATAGATAGATTGATAGATAGATAGATAGATAGATAGATAGATAGATAGATGATAAACAGATGGATGACTAGTAGAAGATAGAGAATAAAAGGTGAGAGAATAATATAACAGAAAGATAGATGGATAGTTGATAAACTGATGGGTGATTAATAAAATATAGGTAATAGGTAGATATATGACTGATAAGAAGATAATGATAGATCACAGATACATGATAAATAGATATACGGATAGGTGAATGACAGATGACAGACAGACACTTTGAATGAAAATGATGGCCATAGATTCATATAATTGAATGTTTGTCTACTAAGTAGTAACCAAAAGGAAAGGATTAGTAGGTGTGTCCTTATTGGAGGAGGTGTATCACTGGGGGTGGGCTTTGGAGTTTCAGAAGCCCTCAGAAAGCCTAGTCTTACTCTCAGCTTCCTGCTTGTAGAACGGATGGATGTAAGCTCTTGGCTACTTCTCCAGTGTCCTGTCTGCCTGCTGCCTTGCTTACCACCATGATGGTCATGGACTCTGAAGCTGTATCAATGCTTTCAGCTGTTGCTTTGGTCATTGTGCGTCTTCACAGCACTGAACAAGCATCCTGTGTAGATACATGAGAGACAGAAGGATAGATAAGTGCTAGACATAATGTTTAATCTAGAGTCCGCACAGAAGAGTCTTCTCTTTGTTTATCCAGCATCCTTCTCTCGCATATCCCCTTCTACTTTCGTGTCATAAGTACACAATAAGTTTGTGTCATAAGTTATTTGCTGAACTACTAGAGTCCTTTCCAGAAAGTTCTTGCCTGTGCCTAGAACTTCAAGTGTTTACCCACATTTTCCTCTAAAGGTTTCAAGTTTTTACCCCAAGTCTTTGAAAGTCTATTTTGAATTTATTTCCATCTATGGTGGGAATGGGGACCTCATTTGGTTTTTCTAACTGTGAATATCCAGTTTTCTCATTGATATTTCCTGAAGAAACCAGCGTCCCAGTGTACACTTTTGACATCTTCATGAAAAAATTAGTAAGCCTATCATATTTCTACTTCTCCTAAATTAGAAAATGTGAGCCCTAATATCTCTGTCAGGATCCCTTCTGTCACCGTGACACATTATGACAGCCAGAGATGGCATGCAGATGAATCAGTGTGGCTAATCAAACAGATTTCCATTATTGAATTTCATATAATTTTCATGTCATGAATTTTAAATCATTAAAAATATAAAAATTGCCTATATTGATAGAATATACAATAAGTTTAATCTATATTCAGTGATGATTTGCTGGTCTCTACCTCATCTGCTATCCTCAGATATGTGTTTCTTTATAATATATATTATTTCTTAAATATAAACAATAAGAGAAAATTTGTCTCTTATCTCCCTTCCTTCAAGATCTTTCCTCCTCCTCCTCCTCTTCCTCCCTCCCCTCCTTCTCCTCCTCTTCCTCCTCCTCCCCTTCCTCCTCTTCTTCCTCCTCACCAATGGTTCCTTTATAGCTTTCTGGATTCTACAGGTTCTCCAAACTAAACACACACATGGCTGCTGTGAAGATGCACATAGGAGTAAGAACATTTTACAGTTGTGTTCTGATGCCTTCCCTTTCCCTGCCCTGTGCTCTTAACAGCATTGGTTCCCTTGTTTTGCTTCATGCTGGTTAAGTAAGAGCCTGGTTCTGTTGTTCACCTTCCTTGACTAGCTTTGCCTCTGACCAATCATAGATAAGACAAACTACAGGTGCACCACCTTTGCTCACCAATCAAAATCCTTTCAGCACCCACGACTCATATGAGTATCCAATACTTTTTTCTATATTCTAGCCATGCTTGTTTTAGCAAAAGATAAAGACCCAAACTGAGAAGGCAGTAAACACTAGGCTTTGAGGATATAAATCTTGGAAATCCCTAGTAATAACTCTGAAATTTAAAGTTATAAACATAAACCACAAGGCTCTCAGTAAAGTGGAAGCCAAACATCAAAGGGACAGTGACCGCAAGGGCTGTGCAAAACAATGGAGAACCCAAAGATTTATTGGGGGACTGGGCATTTCCAGCTCCCGTTTTCTCACTGTAAACAGGTCTAAGAGCTTTGGGAAATTCTTTGTCACTTACATTCTGTCTCACGGGGTGTTTTCAGTCTGAGAGCATCGCAAACCATAGAGAGGATGGGGGGAGATAGAGCCATCTTCAGAGAAGAAGGTTTTAGAATGAAAATCAGCAACAAATATAACACAGATACATCTGCACGTACACATCACATACATATTCTACATTCACATATGTAGTCTATCACCTATCTATCATCAATCTATCTATTTTCTATCTATCACCTATCTGTCTATCTGTCTGTCTGACATTTATCTTTCTAGTTTCTTTGGTCTCCAGAGTCCATGCCAACATCCAGAAACAAGCCAGGCTCCCAGAAGTATTCTCAATCAAGGGTTCTTGGCACACACCAGGTTTACAAAAGAAAAAGGTCCTTTTGAGCCATATCTTTCATATTGAAACCTAGCCAGGAGAGATTTGAGAGCAACGGGACAAGGGACTTCAGAACAGTTTGTGTCACGTGTTTACAGCCTCTTTGCTTTATAACCTTATAAAAACGAATCTCCCCCCCCCCGCCACCTCCCGAATGCTTGTCTCTATTAGTCATCTCAGAGGGGATCTCACCAAGGCTTAGCAGGCTGGCTTTTCGGTCCTCCCAGCGGCCTGCAACCCAGTGCTTTCTTTGCAGCGCTATTTACTTATAAGCTTGGTTTTGGCAGCCAGTAAGTTTATTTTACATTTTACTGAAGTGTGAAGGGAAATAACTGATAGAAAAACTAAACAAATTCTCTCATGAAATGGTATCTCCAGACAAGCAAAGCACCTGAAGAAGTCAAACATCCGGGTGCCCGGGGCTCAGCCCAGGTTTTTCCCCTATAAGGCATCCTCCTCCTCCTCCAGGTCTTCTCTGGCTAGGCCTGGTGATAAGATCCCTGGGAAGTAATCACTTGGACAGGAGGGCTCATGCACTTGTGGAGCCTCATTGCAAGCCTGTGGCCTGCCTCCCAGGGTTCCCTCTGTCTAAGGTTCAGAGAACCAGGTGTAGAAACCCCCTCGTTGCTGCTTTAAACACAGAGAACTGATACCCCAAACAGTCAATCTCTCACTGCATGTAAAATAACATGGAAATTTCCCGTCATACATGATCTTTTTTTATTTCACCATAACATCACACACACACACACACACACACACACACACACACGTGCGCGCGCATGCATTCACATGCTCATGCACATATTCTCATTCTCCAGCACTCTGTATCCCTGGCTACCGTGGAACTCGCTACATAAACCACACTGGCCTTGACCTCAAAGAGACCTGCCAGCCTTTGCCCACCGAGTGCTGAGATTTTGATGGCTTTCTAAGCCAATCTCAAAATACAGCATTTAAGTGTGAACAAAATCGTCTATAAAAGTTAGTTTCAGGGATCTAGAAAAGATCATAGAATTATGTCTCAAAAATATAAGAACTTGGACATATTTTTTAACATAAAAATACAGACAGGCAAGAAGGCTTTGCATAAAAGAACACCCAGTACTCGTTCATAGAGTACACAAAGTAGAGTCCAGATCTTCCTCCAGCTCTGCTCTTTTCTCTTCTCTTCTCTTCTCTTCTCTTCTCTTCTCTTCTCTTCTCTTCTCTTCTCTTCTCTTCTCTTCTCTTCTCTTCTCTTCTCTTCTCTTCTCTTCTGTTTTTCATCCCTGGGTGGTACTCAAGATTTATGTGAATTTTAGTGTCTTTTCCACTATAAAAATATTATGAGCTGTTAATGAGACACCCTGTGGTCCCCCTACCTTGGCCTTCCAAACTAAAGACTAGCCTGGACAACTGAAGTGTGGATACCACGTTAGAGTCTGGTTGCTCCTAGGATGACGACAGCAGCAGAAAGGTAGGTGACAGTGTGCTACGAAATGCAGCTACAACACTAGTACCCCACACAGCAAAACCCCTTTGTCACTCATGCTCTGTGCCCACTGTGAGAGCCACTGGGATCTACTTCCTGTCTCTTCAGTGAAGATCCCAGGCTGAGAAGCCTGCCACCATCCGTAGAATAGTTAATTCCCTTGGTGGAAGGAAATAGAGGTCACGTAGAATCACAAACTCTCCACTGATACTCAGATTCTATTTTCCAAGTAAATTAAGGCTCAGCCTCACAAAGTGGAAGCCACACTTTTCCCATGAAGCTGACATGAGAACTAGATTCAAATTAAAGCCCTAAGGCCTACCAGAAAGAACATTACATTCACATTATATTTCTGTCCTTTCTTGCTGATAAAAATTGAAAAATGGACAGAACTGCTCATTAAACTTTGCTATTTAATTTGTCCTCCCAAAGAAGGGCAAGGTTTTGGATGTATTTCGTTTAAAAAAATGGCAGTAAGAGAAGTTTTACCAAGACCTTGTCCTGGAAGGCTTTGTCTGCAGACAGAAGTTGAGGAGAGTAACCAGCTCCAACGCTCTGGCACGTGTGGGACCAAAGGGAACGCAACCTCTGCAAAAAGCCAGGCTTGTGATCAAATGAGCAGAGGGGAGCCACAAGCAGGAGATGGAGGTAGCTGACTGTGCCCCAAGACTGAGATGGTCAAACCTGGAGTATCACAAGCATCCTTGCCAGGCTAAGATGCCTTGGTGGATCCTGAGAGAGGCGGGGTGTGCTGAGCGACAGCCTTTTCCAAAGAACTGTATGAACAAAAGCTGAGGGTTGAGCAGATACTGAAGAAAAGAAAAACAGAACAAGAAATGGCAATAACAACAGCAAATGATGATGATGATGATGATAACAAGCCCCACCCTAAACAAAAAGCAGGCAAGTGTGTGGTTCATTGAGAGCAGAGTAAACGTTGCAGGAGGCTTTACACCTGGCCTATCTCCTACCTCTATCCACAGAGTAAAATTCTAGAAGGAATAAAATATTCATCTCTAGATTCCAACGCCACCCAGATAGCCCTTATTTTAATGCAGAGGATGTCTAGACGTCAATAAAAATCAGAGAAGAAGAGAGAGGACATGCAAAAGCAGAACATCTCCCGGAACCTGAAACACAGTACTCCTTCACAGCAGACTCAGCTGCCACCCAGATGTTGGGAGCATCTGGCACGGAATTCTAAATGACAATGGCTGATATGCTATGTGCTCTAAATGCAAAGATATGTTAGGGGCTAGAAGGATGGGCTGACTGGTTAAGAAAGCTTGCTGCTCTACCAGAGAACCAAAGTTCAGTTCCTATCACGAACGCTGACTTGTACAACTTATAACTTCAGCTCCAGAAGATCTGATGATCTTGTCTGGTCTTCATAGGCATGTACACACACGACAAGTGCACACACACACGCGCATGCGCGTACACACACACACACAGACATACACACACACACACACAAATTAAAATAAAGTAATTTTTTAGAAAGATAAATAGGAGGATTGACCGGAGGCAGGCTAGCATGAGCTAAAACGCTCTGGGCTAGTCTGTGTAAAAAGAAAAATCAAATCATCTCAAAAAATTCAACAAAGAAAAAAAAATTACGTAAAATCTTTTGAGCAGAGGGCAATCACAATAGTAAGGAAAAAAGTTGGATTTATATAGAACAAAGAAATATACCTTACATTTTATCACCCTTTCGAGACAGTTGTCTGAGCCCTAGATAGAAATATACAATAAACTTTTAGCATATATTAAAAAGTGCAGCCTGCAACACAGTAACAAACAGGAAGAAAACCGAATTAGCTGTGCATCGTGAAGAGCTCTTATAGATGAAGAGGTAGCATATTTAAATGTAAATATTCGCTAATGAGATACACATGCAGGAAAATCCAGGAATGCCATCAAACATTCTTTAAAGTACATGGATAACATGTCAATAGAGAAAGTAAAAAGAAGCCATAAAAAAACCTTTATAATAAAGGACAAAAAAGAAGAAAAACATAATAAATTAATAGAAAATTGTTAGAAAGCTAGATTTGAATTCAATAATGCCAGTAAGCATCACCTTTAAGGTAATGGGGAATAAATTAGTGATGAATTCAAAACTGTAGTGGCAGCGAAGTCTAAGACTGCCAATATGGTAACTACAAGAAGTCAGTTTCATTCATAGATACAAGTATTTACATGTATCTATTTTACATGTATCTGGGTGTGTTTGCATCTCTTTGATACTTCTTTGCTTGGTTCTATTTAAGTTGTTGCATTTGCAGTCATCCTGTTACTCTGTGATTCACTACCTCCCCACTGCCAATGTCTGTAGAGTCTGTAATGATGCCTTACTTTTCATTGTTAATATGAAGAATTTGTCTTTTTCTGTTGTGTTGCTGGTACATTTTCACCAGAGCTATATAAATTTTTATTAATTTTTATGTTCTTTGTTGTTCTGTTTAAAGTTTAATGGATATACACTTATCTTTTATTATTTTTCTTTTTGACTTATTTGAAGTAAAGTTTTTAATCTCTAGACTCCTAAGATCAAAGCTTAAATGACTAACCCCAGCCTTCTCTTTTTAACATAAACACTTGAAGTTATAATTTTCTACAATATACTTAATTAATAGCATCTTGCTTATAAGATTGATATGTTGTGTTTTCAACTTTGTTTTATCCTTTGCCAGTTTATAATATTTTAAAATTTCCCTTGAGACTTCTTTGACCTATGGCTATTATCATTTATTTTAGCTTGGTGAGTCATTGGTTTATTGAGGTTACTACAGGAGAGTGGGTGACTTTGGGGCAACCGCATCACTAAAAACCTGCCCCAAGATAGATGTTAAAATCTTCATGACTAGAATTTTCTGCAATTTGCTATAGGTTCATCAGAGAGAGAGAGAGAACCCTTTTTCTTTGCCGGTGTTTACTGGGAGGGGACTCATGAGTCTTACAACTTCCATGTTGGTTTTACAAGCCTCTATTCTTATCTCCAGAGGGAAAAGTTTCAGTAAGTAGGAAGATCAATTATTATTTTTAATTGTTTTTAAATTTTAAAGAACACTACAAGCAGCCTGTCTACAATTGGATCAGACTTCAGACCAATTTATGTTCCTGGGCATTAGTAAAAGCAGTGGCTCAATTAGAAGAAGTTGAAAGCTAACTGTGGTACATATCTGGGCAGAACAGATCGAGACTATTAGGGAGAATAGAGCAATGTACAGTCAATGAAAACCAGTAGCTAAAACCTGTCACCCTTGGTACTCAGGGATGGTTGGGATGGCAGTGCACCCATCTTAAGCTGAGTTCTCTAAAGAGATCTCAGAGGATACGTACTGTGCCCAGAACAGAGCCAGCCAGTCATCTGTCCAGATCAATAGAAAAACTACAAAGCCTCCTTTGAGGGAAATAAAGGCAATATCTAGAGTTGCAATAATTATTTAGATTTCCACACTTCAACAAAACGTGTATAAACCTAGGGAACTTTCATTCATCTTTGCTGAAATGGGTGTGGCAGGCAGTAGAAACCCTGAGAAACCCAACCACCAAGCCCTCCAAATAGCTAAGAGGGTTATGTTCAGAGAACAAACAGAAGCCACGCTTTTAGAGTAAAAGAGGCTATAATGGCTAACGCTTGCAAAACAGAGACTGTTGGTAAAGAGACAAAAAACACAATAAGCCAACTAGAGACTGCATTTGAACACTACAGTAACTAAAATAAAAACCCATGGAACCCAATTGGGGGATCTCATCAAACATACAGAGTTGATTAAGGGTATATGAAATATTACTATGTGATTTTTCATATTATTTTATTACTAATTTTTGTATTTATGTCTCTAGACTGCTAATGGAATTGTCCATTTTACTAAGTTTCACAAAGAGCCAGCCCTTATATAGATTTAATAGGCTCACTCTTATTTTTAACTTTCAATATTCCCCTTATATTTTTAGAACTTCTGTTAGTATATAATTTCTACCATTGAGTATTTTATTTGCATATTTTCATCCTTTATAAAATAACAATAACACTCAGGGACTTGAATTGTTGTGTTAATAGATCTTTGGCCACTTATAATGGTATTTTGTTTCTTAATGGTTTAAAATTGAATACATTATTTTGTTGTTTTTGTTGGTTCAGTAATATAAATATGTAACTAAAGAAAAAGTAAACTCTCTTCTCAGCATTTCTTTTAATACATTTACAGCATTCCCAGAGCTAATAGTCAATTATCTCAAATATTTTTATTCATATAAATATGCATTGAGTTTTTGAAGGCTGAAAATGTCCTTTCTTATGCTCACATCCTTGCCTGCATGTGCAAATATTTCCCTACGAGAGATTCTAGGGAGTGGGTTTCCTGGGTCAAGGGGTATGTACATGTTTAAATTTGATAAGTACTCTCAAATTGCACTGCACAAAAGGCTGTATCAGTTCATACTACAGCAGTGTGTATCCACACACATTTTCCTACATCCTGGCTGACCTTGATAAATCACCAACATTTTAATTTATAATTTGATCCCTGCAGTATTTAAGCAGATAAGCATTCATTTCTAATGGGCTTATTTTTTTTCCTTTTGCTATTATGGGTTGTTTGGCATTGTATTGTTGTTTCAATTTTATTTGCAACAATTCCACTCAAGATGCTATGTGTAAATATTTTACTTTTCAAAATGTTTTGAGATGTTTTATAAAGCTTGTATGGATGAACTATGCCTTGGCAAAGTACCTTAAAAAGTATTTTCTTAGTAAAATACAAAAGTTAATATTAGCATATTATGTATAACATAGTATTATTATGTTATAGTGGTTTTCTATATATTGTGTCCAGTTGTTTACTCAAAACTGAAGTATGTTTAAAATATTCATTATGATGTTCCTTTCCTATACTGTCTAGAACGGTTTTCATTTAGGTAAAAACCTCCACATCACTCTAAAATTAAATTGTGGCATCCTAGATGTTGCCATTCATAGTGTCTAACACATAGTACTAATTTATGAACAAATAATAATTTGACACTGTAGTGAGGATTTATATTGGAAACAGTGTCATTTTTCTTGATTGATGCAGCATAGGTGCAAAGAAGAGAAGATCAGAACTCTGGGAGCATTTTCCTTTAAGCTGAGAACATTATAGAAAAGGGGAATAAAGCCTGATGCCTCTTAAGGGCAGAAAATTGGGTTATTAAGCATCATATCCTAAACCTCAGAGTTGGGGATCAAATCCAGGGCCTTGAGCATCTGAAGCAGGTGATGCATCAAACTTCATCCACAGCCTGCCACTGGATACTGTAGCAGCGGCACAAGCCTAAGAAGGTAACAGTGTCTTGTTCTGAGTCTTCTGAAAGAGTTACATTTTAAACCAGGCACAATTAGGAGGCTGAGGCAGGAGGATCAATGTGAGTTCAAGGTCAACCTGGCAATCTAGCAAGTCCCAGGGCAGCTCAAGGTCCATAGGAAGTAAGACCCTGCAGCAGAAAAGGGAAGGGAAGGGAACTCGGTGTTAACAAACACATAAAGAGGTGCATGTACATCTGTATTTGCATGTAACGCAAGAGAGGATTAAAGATCGCTCCCGTTGCACTGGAGCTGAAATAGATGCACAATATGAAGTGTTTAGAAATAATGGTCTAGTAAAAATAAATAAATAAATAAATAAATAAATAAATAAATAAATAAATAAATAAATAAATGTGAAGGAAGAAAATAAAATGTGGAAGAAAAAGAGGGGAAGATCCAAGCTTACATAGTTCTAGCGACTCTGGAGTCTGAAGCAGGAAGGTTGGAAGTTCAAGGACAGGCTGGGCAACTCAGCAAAACACTATTAAAAAGTAAAAAAGCAAATGAGAAAACTGTGGGTATAGTTAGGTTATGACAGGGCACTACCTTAGTGTATACCTGACCAGTATTGATGACCTAGTACAAAATCAAATTATAAGAGAACAAACTGAGGTCTACAAAATCCTAACAAATAGGGCCTGAAGGCACTAATAACGGAGAAGGCTATCCTAAGCAGAGGTCTGATTCATCCTGGACGTTACATCGATACTGTAGTGTCACCGCTACTAATAAGTAAGTACCATGCGAATACAAATATAATCTACATGTAATTTTAAGCAAGTAAAGAAGGGCTGGTAGGATGGTTCAGTGGTTAAGAGTGCTTGCTGCTCTCACAGAGGACCTAAGTTCAGTTCCTAGCTCCAACTTTGGGTGGTTCATGGTCTTCTGTAACTCCTGCAGCAGCAGAACTAACACCCCAGTTCTCAGCCTGCATGGGTAACCACACATCACACACATACACATGTAGAATTTTAAAAAATGTATATATATAGTTTTAAGGCAAATAGAGAACATTTTCCATCTGTATACACAATAATGCTGAAGTGATTATTTAATTGGGGCTTTCTAATTAGAAATATGTTTCTGCCATTCCCTTAACCAATAGCAGTTTGTCCCTCTGAAACGTGAGTGTTATACAACATCTGCCATGATACAGTTTCTTCTCAGATTCAGATATGCCTTCCCACAGTCCCAAAGAGAAGAGTTTCTGGCTCTGGTAGTGTCAGGGAACATCTCTGTCACCCCCTGACGGTTCGGGAAACATCCCTGGAGAGGGGACAGAAAGAATGTAAGAGCCAAAGGACTAGAAGATATGAACCAAAAAGGCGTCTTTCAAAACACCATGAATTCACTGCAGCTGTGTTTCTGAGATCTGTAAGAGCCGTGCAAGACTGGGGCCCCTCAACCTATCAGCACAGATGCAGGAGGGGTCCACCAGATGCCACCATTCTGGGAGGAATTATGGGCAATTAACCCTTTGTCGAAGGAGTGTGAGTTGTTTTCATTGGTGGTATAGTGACTGATAGGTTGCCATGTTACAGTAAGTAACCTCTCTCCCATGCTTGGGCAAGAAACTCTCATTAAACTGATGGTTCAAAAGGAAGCTGTAAATGTAGGATGGGAGCTTGCAGAGAAAGTGGACCCTAAGTGGGAGAGGGAGGAGGTAAGGGAGGGGGTGGGGTGTAAAAATGACTTAACACTCATACATGTATGAAGCCCCCCAATAATTTTTAACTGAAGAAAATTTGCAGTTTCTGAAGGATATTTAATATTTTCTTTTGTAGTATAGATGTAAGAAGCCTTTTGCTGCAGATCCCCCACCCAAGTCTCTATTTAAATTGCCAGCACATAGAAGAACCCACCTGCCTCACTACTCAAATATGTGCCTCAGATAAACGTGTGCACGTGTTCATGTCTGTTTACAAGCAGTTTGCCTGTAATATGAGGCATCTAAACCACTTCAGAAGTAGAAGACCCACATGCTCCCACCCACAAGCATTATAAAAAAACAAAAACAAAAACCCGTAGGCATCACAAAAGCATCCTCATTCTTAAAGCAGAAGTCCCATGGCAATGCGCTTTCAAAACGTACTAGTCAGTGTATATGCTTTTCTTCATAAATTTGAAATCTGCATATACCACTCTCTTAAAGAACCAAATCATAACCATTTCAGAAAGTTTGCATCTCTTCCTCTTTAATTTCTCCGAGCATGATTGGCATGTTCAATAGGCAAGTCATGGAAGGGGCTCCAATTCAACAGGGACCTCATAGTGCCCCATGCAGCCTCGGGTTGAATTAAGTGTAACTTCACTGTATAGCTTTCAGACATAGGTTTACTGTTTAATTAATCAAGTTTTCATCCACATTGCCTATTTTTTCTACTGAGTCCTGCCAAAAACACTCTTTGGCAGATGGTAAAATAATGAAATCATTGGCTCTAAAATCAAAAATCTTGGAGATAATTAGAAGACTTGATACAGGTAACATTTATTAGTCATGAAGATTTTGACAGCCCGGAGGATTCTTCAACCCACACAATTTCTAAAGGAAGAAAAAAAAATCTTTTTTTGAACACTGATCAAATTATGCTTCTTTGACGAGAAAGAAACACGCTTCACGTGGTCTAACCAGTGAGGGTTTTTTTTTTTCATTTAATAAAGTTTAAGCATAAAGAAAGAAAGATGTGCTTTATTAAACCCACCTCATTACTGAGCCGCAAGTAAGCACGAACACTGTGGCTAGAGGGGGCGTAGCCCAATCAGTAGTCTCCTGGTACTGGCTAAAGAAGATATCATTATGGGACCATGGGGACCTAAGGACCTGACTTCTATCCCAGAACACACCTAGAAAATATGAAGGTTGGGAGATGGAGACTCGTGGATCCCTGGGGCTCACTGGCCAGCCAGGCCAGCCCACTTCACAACTCTCAGGTCAATAAGAGACCTGTCTTTTAAAAAAGGGAGTGGGGAGAAGCATCAGGAAGGGTGATCTGGAGACTCGTCTAAACACAAGGAACAGTCAAGCAGAAAACCCACAGAAAGAATGCAACCCCTCTGTTCAAGAAAGTAAGCCGAGAGGCTGAGGTCAGAGGCGTGGGGGAGAGTCAACAGCAAATGTCAGGAGTCAGTCGGGGCCTTGTCATGCTCATGAGCTCTGACTTCTTCCCAAAATCTATGGGAGTTATGAGCAGAGAAGTGGCATGATTTGATTTATATCATTAAAATGGCACCTGGATCATTTGGTCAAAAAGTAAAACACAGAGAGACTAGCCTTTAGAGTATGCCAGATGGTAGCTTGTTATGGGGTGGTAGCAGCAGATATAGTAAAAAAAAATTTCTTGAAAGGACAGTTAAAGATATGCTGTTGAAGTTAGGACAAACACGCATATATGCGAGAGGGAAGCAAGGGTGATCTGTGGACTGGGTGAGGGGTAATGTCAGTTGATGATGTAGGGCACCCAGGGGAAGATGTCTCAATTCTGTTTGGAGTCTTTGCCTGATATGCCTACTGTATACCTAGATGGAAACGGCTTAAAAAGAGTGTTAGCAAACCTCACAGCACAGGCAAGGCAAACTCAAGTCTTAAATTTAAAGGAACCATTTAAGTATCAGTCCCATGAATATAAAAGAAGAGGGGAGATATGAAAGCTGTGCCCTGGAAAAGTCCAGTCTGAGTGGAAGAAGAAGAATACAGGAAGAGAGAATGAGGGGAAACAGCTTGGTAGGTAGAACTCAGATGTGTAGCATCCTGAAACTCAAGGAAAGAAAATGCAAATTATTGGTGTACTTAATAGGTAGTTGGTAGATAGATAGATAGATAGATAGATAGATAGATAGATAGATAGATAGATAGATAGATTATAAAGGGATAATAGGTAGATGACAAATATAGATAGATGATTAATAGATAAATGATAGGTGGATAGATAATAGAAGATAGATCACTAGATGATAGATAACAAACAGGTAACAGATGTCAAATATAGATAGATAGATGATAGATAGATAGATAGATAGATAGATAGATAGATAGATAGATAATAGATACATAGAGAGATCAATAGATATAGAGAGATAGAGAAATAGATTATGAGTTCAAGCTCGTCAACAATGTAAGACAAAGAAACAGAAAACCTGAAACCACCCAAGTGTTTGTAGCTATAAAAACCAGCATTTCAGATCATTGACACAGTTGACAGGAGAGTTCTAGACACAAGTACAGATTTTTTTTTCCTGCATCCCCAGATCCTAGCACAAAGAGCCCCTCACATACTTCCATCACCACAAACTCTACTATGAGCTTCTTCTATTGATCCCATTCATATGTTTGAAATTGGGTAAGGCCAACTGTTCCCAAAAACCTTAGAATCTTCCTGATAGCTTGATAAACCTTCAACTTGAAGGTGAGTCATGGGGTCTTTCCATTGTAATAATCTCCTAATGGTACTGAGCTTCGAGTTTGCATATTGTGGAAAACTGTACAACCTACACAGCAGATCTCTTCATCAGGAAACTGAGGCTCAGAGACATCATCAGGATTAGGATTAAATCCTACTTCATCTGCCTCCAACCATGCCACTTTCATCCACATCTCCTGGCCTTGGCCTTGCTTAGATAGACAGTTGGAAGGGTGTCCTTAGAGCATTCTTCTAGGCTTTAGCAAATTGAAACTTTGTAACATCGCAATTTCCATACATGAGAAGCAGTGGAGGACACAGTCTTTAAGGACTTGGCTAACGCTTAAACAATATTTACAAAGGCCACCATTTGTCCCACTGCACCCAAGTGCCATTTGAATCTTGGCTGTAAAGAAGGGGTACTTTCCCTTCTTATCTGCTTGGCTAGCCTCTCCCCAATTCTTAGCAAGCATTGTCTCTCTTTGGTGGTACAGACTTCCTCTCACTAGTTTCCTAACCATTTTCTAACTTACTAATTTACTAACTTATCATCATCCTCACGTACGTCATTTGTCTTGCCTACAAACTACTTTCTCCGACTTATCTCTGAAATCCTTTATTTCTAACGAATTAAAATTACTTTCCCTCTATGCAGGATAATTCAAAAGTTATATTTAAGAAAATAATCTTCAAAGAGGGAGACTTCCCGTTTAATAGTATCTGCAGGAAAGTAGAGGGGAGTGTAAAATAAAAGTGAAAAGGGGGGGAAATGAACAAAATAGTAAGAAATGGAAGTTGCCTTGGAATTCCCAGACCTTATCAATATTCTTGTTCCAAATTCTTTAATGTAGCGATGGTGGTGGTCACTACTGATTAAGGGTATGTTAGACACCATGTTAGTCAGTTTTCAAGATGCTATAATCAAACCTTTGACAGGAAACAACGTAAAGGAGAAATAGACTGCACCCCATCATGGGGGAAGGTACTGTAGTGGGTCCCCTCACTTTCCGCATCTCTGCAAAAGAGATGCAGAGAGACCAGGCTGGGAGCGAGGCCAAGCCATAACAATGAGGCCTGCCTCCCAGCCATCCTTTCTCCAGCTAAGCCCCACCTCCTAAAAGTTCTGCAAGCTTCCAAAACAATGTCAGCCGCTGGGGACCACGTGCTTAAACTCATTACTGGGGAGTGGGAGGGGCAGTTTTAGACAAGTCATAGTGGAATCATATATAGGAACGCCGCAGATGGTGCCAGATTGGCTTCTGTGGGTTGGTTTCATCGCTGTAACGGAGAGGAAGGGTATGTTTTGGCTCATGGAGTCAGAGATGTCGGTAGGTGATGCTTGGTCCTGTTTCCTAAGGGACTGTGATGAGAAAATGCATTGTGGCAGTGGCACGTGGAAAGGAAGATGCTCACCTCATAGTAACCAAGAAACAAATAGAGGAAGGCACCAGTGTCTGCATATCTTCAATAGCGCGCTCTTACCGCAGATTCAGCTCCTCTCCACGGGGTCCCACCCCTGGACGTTGGCTCCCAGCGGTGCCACAGGTCAGATCTTTAGCAAATGGGCCCCTGGGGCTTACTTATCCCAACCTTAACTCTCATGGATCTAACCTGGGGTCATCAGGCTCTAAGAGTTGAGGCTCCCCTCCCTCTGTGATCTTCTCTGCAAAAAGCAGACAGTACTTCGTTCACAAACAGAATCCATGCCGGATTGCTTTTTATTCTTTGGGGCTTATTTCAGAGTAGAACTCTTGAAAGTATGGGCCTGGCCAACTCTGCACACTAAACGCTCCTTCATTTACAGATAGATTACATGTAAAAGGATTAGCCTGTGTAACAGGGGAAAACAGGATTCGGAAGTCGGTCATACCGTCTCCGTTTAGAGCCCAATTCTATCTCCGTGTCTATAAAACACCAAGCAGCATCCCAAACACCCATGCCTTGGCTTCTGCATTGGGATGGTGGGATGATAACTGTCCAAACTCAACAGATGCTGGGGATCCAACACGGGAGCCACATGTAGTTCTGAGGACAATGCCTGAAATACTAAACATTCCACACCCGTGCCTATCTCATTGTTATCGATGTTCGTGAATATTTGACTATCTTATGACTAGCACCCTTCAGATGTGCTTTCTATCCATTCTGCACTGTCTTTCCATCTACCATTCCTATGTGAAATGATATCAGTGGTGGCCTTGGGCAAGGAGGCTGATGGGACCTTTCTCTGAAAAGTATTTCTCTGAGAATTTACATTCTGGCTGTCCCCAGGGCCATGGTTGTAAAAGAACAATTCTGATTAGCCACAGCAACCAAATTGAATCCACAATTTCATACAAAGCGTCTTCACATGAGAAAGAAAACAACATTTCACTAAAATACGTGCACAGGCTATTACAATATTTGTGGTTGCAAAATGAAAGTGATTCCTTTTGCTACACCCTGTATTGTTTGCTCAGGTGCCATTCTGTTTCCACATGAGCTGGCTCAGAAAACGCACCAGTGAGGTATAGACAAGGTGTCTCTAAGAATGTCTCAAACAAAATCGTATTCCCCGAAAGCTGTTTCACAAAATCCCTCCTACGGTTCTCTCTCTGCATATTGTGCCTTATTGGGATTCTGCCTCTAAGCATGAACACATTCTTAGTCAAGCAATAAAGTCTGTGAAGTCTAAAGTTCATCAGAGCTGGGGCTGCAGAAAGCTGTTTCACCCCCCTGTTGAAGGGGTTTGGCTGGACAGTTTATTCTAGTTTCCCCAAGTCTTCCTCTGTGTGCCTGACTGCATCTCCCAAGGGGCAGAGAAGAGCAAACTTCAAGGAAATGATGTTGACTTACTGACACGGAGGCTCTTAATTCCAGATGGATAGCTCCCCCCCACCCCCCTTAATGAAAGAAGTGTTTCCAAGTCCACACACCAGAGACATCTTTATTCAAGAGCCACACGAGACACAAAACAGGGAGACAAAGTTCAGCTAATTCCACAAGTAGACTTCAGATTTGAAGAATATAAGAAGAGGGAAAATCGTCTCATGGAACACAGAGCACTTGCTGTCTCTGCTTAGGGCCATGCCCATCTGACTGGGAAATGCCAGAGCATGGATCTCAGGTACAACGTCATCAGAACCTGAAGCAACTCACTGGGGAAATCTGTGTCCATTTACTTCGGTGGTTTTCAACCTTCCAAACGTTGTGACCCTTTTATACAGTTCCTCAGGTTATGGTGACCCCAACCATAAAATCATTTCATTGCTACTTCATAATGGCAAATATTTTTGCTGTTATGAATTATAATGCAACTATCTGATAGACAACCCTGGGGGTCGCAACCCACAGGTTGAGAGCCACTGCCGTACTTTATTTCTTTGTTGATTAAGCTACATGTGCTCCTTCAAGTTGCAGCTGGAAATACTCCACCAACATTTTACAAACCTGTTGGTGGTAATAACACAAAGATGGATACGATAACTAAAATTAGCCTTCCGCTTGCCCAAAATATGTTACTAAAAGCCAACTTTTGAGTGCATATTATTTTATTTTAAAACTATGAGATTGACTCACTCTCTCTACACGCTTGCAATTCTATGTGTGCTTCCATCCACATCTATGATGTTTATCTATACTGTGACTTTAAAAAATATAACATTTAGGTAGCATTTATAGTCCAAGGGGCCAACGAGGATAGCATCCCAAACATAGTCATGAGCCGTCTAGAACTGATGCAAAGTTACTTGCAGGGGGTGGGCAAAGGGTGAGCCTTGGGAGGCTAATTAAAAGGAGAAGACGAGTTAGGAAAGTCTAGATCAAAGATTCTTAAACTGTGAACTGAGACCCCTACATTGGTCGAATAACTGAATGTGGGAGTTGTGGAACACTTGGCAATGGTATAAGGTTTCTGAACACAGAATAACATAGATAGATGATAGATAGATAGATAGATAGATAGATAGATAGATAGATAGATAGATAGATAGATAGAGAGAGAGAGAGAGAGAAGAGGGAAGAGGTGGGGGAAAGGACTCAGAATCAGAGGCATGATTACTCCCAGTGTCTCTGACAGTACTCATGTAGCAACCATGATGTCACTGCAGCCCTGGCTCTAACACATATCATGCACATTTTGCAACATGCATGTCATCATGCCACACAACACCAGTGAGCACTGCCTGTAACAGTGTAGGTTGGAAGCAACTGTATGTCGTGGCTTGGGGTGGTTTTTACCAGACATGTAAAGTGGTCTGTTCTCGGGGAATGGTTGTAACCACCTGACTCCCCAAATGAATGGCATGGTGTCCTCTCTCCTGTATTCCTCAGGTCCTATCAAGTGAACATCTCCTTGTGTCGGATTGTGTTAGTTAGACAAGCACATTCATCTCACTAGTACATAAATGTGCTCTCATCCTTTTACAAATAGCAAAAATATATGAATGTGAACTGTTTAAAAATAAATAAGGATTTATCCGTAGATTTCTGACTTGTGTACTATTTTATACACCTAGCCTCCCCCATCCTATAACAATTTCAAAGTTGAAAAGGAGTCGTGAGCGAATGAAACCTCAAGTGGTTGTAATCTTTGTGCTGTGCACCAGTGGCCACCCCGTTTCTTTTATGATTGATCATCTTAGTTCAAAGGCTTATATTATTATGGTTCTTACATGAAAGTAGATGAAATTACCTGCTGATCTAAAGCCTTATATGTGTATCCAAGACAAAGTAAATTAAAGAAATCCTCGCTAACAACTCCTGTCCAAGTATTGTCTCTGCTACTAGGGTACACTTGCCAACCTGATTGTCCTAAGTCACTTAACCTTCAGGACCAGAGCTCTGATAAGCTCTCCTTCATGCAGTCCTGTCTGTCTGACCTCCTACGTTCCTTGACAGCCATCTTTCCACAAATTGGACAGGATGTCAGGACACAGGAGTATCTTTTATTGTCTTTACCAGTACATGATTTTATTCTTTAAAAATATGCCATAGTCATAAATCACTCCCAGGGAGTTCAAGAGATGGCTCGGTATGTAAGAGCACTTGATTGACAGGCACGAGGACCTGAATCTGAGTAGCCAGGACCCAGGGAGATCTAGGGCCGTCAATACCCCACTGAAGAGTGAGATGAGGGACTGCCCAGAGCTTCTACTAGCTAGCCTAGCTGAAAGAGCACACTTCAGATCCTGCCTCAGGGCAATAAGGGAGAAAGGGACAGAACAGACACTAAGGTCCCATTCCGACCTTCATATGTATGTGCACAGGCAAGGTCCATGCCCATGTTCCATGCACACACACCTTCATATCACATATACACCTGCACACCACACACGCACACACACTAAATACCTGCTTACCACATACACACTTTCACACCACACACACACACACACACACACACACACACACACACACTCCATTCCAGGATTATCTTCATCATCCCCTTCCCAACCTCTTCCCTCACCTCTCTTTCAAAAGCCACCCAGCTACATCTCGGAGATAACTTCTCCTTTGCTTTGCTTTAAGACAGAGCTCGATATTATCATTACCTTTTGCCAGGGACCTGCTTAATAAAGGAGAGCTTCATACAAATTTAAAATGAAGATTTTTTTCCCAGTAACAAACTTTTAAATAAAACGACTGGAGACGCTTGTGTTTTTACAGCTGGAAGGGATCTTCGCGATTCTTTAGCCCCACACCTTTATTTAATAAAAGAAGCATATGTACCCACAAAAGTCCGTGTCTTATCTCTGCGGCACCACAGCTTAGAGCCAAGTCCCTGGGCTCCCACCCAGGTTCTTCCCACCGCTCTGTTCACCTTGTGTTGTGTCTGAATAAAAGTGTTCCCTAGAGGTTTATGGGTCTTAACACTCAGTCGCCAGGTGGTGGCGCTGTTTTGAAACGTTGTGGAATCTTTAGGGAGTGAAGCCTTTCTGGAAGAAGTGGGTCACTGAGGGGCGAACCTTGAAGGGTAACTCTGCCCTGTTTCCTGTCCATTCCCTGATCAAAACTGTGGATATAATGTGACCAGCAGCCTCCTACGCTTGCCACCATGTCTTCCTCACTGTGATGGACACTATGCCCTCAAACTGAAGCCCAAATAACCCCCTTTATCCCTTCAATTATTTCATGCCTGGTATTTGGTGCTAACAACAAAAAAAGGAACTAAGATGCACGCACGGGGCGAGCATTTTGGTGTTGAGTCACACTGGGGAATAGAATTCTGAAGCGGCCTGTGCTACCTGTTTTAAATCACTAAATAGCAGCAACTTTGGATAAGCCACTAAAAACTCTACCTCGATGTTTCCATTCCTTTATATGCATAATTTATATGTAGAGAAATATAAGTGCACATACATGTGTGCGTACACCATCATGCACAATACGATGTCGAGGCCCCTTCAAAGCGAGTAGCACCTTTGGAGTTCTTTAGAATTGGAGGAGTTTTTCTCAACAGCAACATCATGATCAAGAAAGGAAATAAATTGCCTTCAATCTTGAAAGCATCAAGAAGACTCTATCTCTTAACCTCCAAGAGCCTCATTTAATTACCTACAGTGATACCAACTCAATGGACCACCTATCCCAATTAAGCAGCAGTGCATGCTAATTATCATTAGACTTAATTGGTTTCCCAATTCAGCAACTTCCCTGATCAAGTCTGCCCCAGTTAAGTGGCGTTTATTGAACTACCTGAATCTTGCTTAACTGAAACAAAGGGCGATTTCCCATCTCAAGTTCAGCAAATATAACCTCCTTTCGCCAAGTCACAGTAGCCAGTTTCTAATTAATTCTGCAAAGCACACATCGAGGGTTGGCAGCAGGAATCGTAGTGTCTTCCAATTAGACTGAATATTTTATTAAAATCAAGTAATAAGTAAAACAGTTCAAGCAACAATGAGCAAATGTGTGAAAATGAACACATATTTGCTAACATACTTGCTTTTTCTCCTCCTATGTAGTTTTTGACCAAGACGCCATGACTATTTCTTCCTTTCGTACTTTCTGTTCTGGAGAGTGGGAGCTCCTGTCTTTGGCAATAATACATATTCTGAAGAATAGAAATGCCCGTAGAAAGGGGGGAAAGGTGTTCTTAGGCTCAGCATTCCCAGAGAAATGTATGTGCACGATAGTTCACTATCTTGTGCAGCTGGGTATGAAGGCATGAGCCTAGAATTCCAGGATTCAGTGTCTGAGGCTGAGGCAGGAGGATCATGACTTGGAAGGTAGCCTGGGCTAAGTAATAAAACCCTGCCTCAAAAAGCAACAGTAAGCATCTTAGCTGAGGTTGCAACAGTAAAACTGAGTCCTTGAGGAAGACTCAAGAAGAAACCTTGGTTAATTGGGCTCTCTAGTGTACGCAGGTCTTCAAAGATCAGGACAGAATGTCACCTGAAAGGTTAGCTCTCCTTTTGGAATGTTCTGTTCATTTGTGGTAGCAAATGGTAAGGGCACCACACTCTGCTGTTGAAGGTTGGGTTTATGGAGTAACTAACCCGTACAGGTCTGCGTGGGGTGTCACCTATCTGAGTGTGTTCAGAGGACTGGGGTGAACATTGCTGAGCTGTTCCTTGAACGGTACTGAAATTCTCAGCTCTGACTCCTTTGGCCAGTCATGAGGATGAGGGAGGCATGGAAGAGGGACCTCGTCCTGGTGTTCACACTTTTGCTCAGCTCAACCACCCCCCAATAATGAGATTAAAAAGCAAATGTGGCAAGACTTGGAAGCATCGGGGTGCATTCTGCAGTTCCGTTTTCAGATTGCTTTCCAGGAAAAGTAAGACCTGTTCCTCCGTATCTATGAAAGAGCCTCGTGGTCACAGTAGCCTTGGTGAAGGAGGCAAGGACCACGAGAGTGGAGACTCACATTATAACAGAGTCGGCTCCAGCGGTGGCATCTCCTGGCTATACTGGGAGGTATGCTACCCACTGGTTCAAGCGGGACCCACTTTTGCTAAGTACACACACAGATCATCGGGAATTTAAAAACTGTCCTGAGAATGGAGATTTGGGGATGAAGGACAAAGAGAAGAAGACTGAGCAGGTAGGACCACAGGATGGTGTGCACAAAGGTTTGGAAAAGGAGCTATCTGAGACAGAACACACCAGCATTCTCATTGACAAGGGTTGTCTCAACCTGACATGACTGAAGTGCCATGCATCAGGAACCCCAAAGCTGGAATCTAGAGAGGTTGCTCAGGGGTCAAGAGGCTTTGCTGCTCTTCCTGAGGACCCAGTTTTGCTTTCAGGACCCCTCCAATGGCTTACAACTAAAGAATCATCTTAGGCTTAAAAGTCATCTTATTGTAAAAAACAAAGTAGGTTCATTCCTGTTGGTGATTAGATCTCTGTGTCTCAAGGAACTGGACTCTGCCCCACCTGTAACCTCAACTATGAATGGTTCTGTACTGCCTGTTCCAGGAATGGCAACTATGTCTTTGTCTCAAAAAGTTGTTTATAGGCATCTCAAAACCCTACCTTTCTTTCAAAGTGTTGTATGACCACCTATGACTCCCTTGTGGTGCCCACCCTACAGCCATATCTTTCTTTCAAGAGAAACTAATTCATTAAGCTTATGTTCTGTTTCTATAAGCCTGCCTGTTTTGCCGACCAAATGCCCCATTGGGAAATCCTCTACTCCTGAACTATAAAAACCCTTGTCTTCCTCATATTCTGTGCTGACCTCTTGAAACCCACCTTAGGGAGAGACATTATATGTCCAGGAATAACAATAATAATAATAATAATAATAATAATAATAATAATAATAAATAACGCTTGCTTTAATTAATTAGGCCATGATGATTTGGGTTGGTGGGCTTTCAAGTCCCATCTTTGGGATTAGCACAACCTTCTGTAACTTCAGCTCTGGGGGATCTGACACCCACTCCTGGCCTCCTTGGGACAACTACACTCGGGTGCATGGAGACACACAAATAAAGATAAATATTAATCAAAAGAAACCCAAAGCTAATCAACAAGAAGATTCCCCATCTCGCAGAGCTGGCAACTGTCAGGAAGGTACAGACTCAGGTGCATAAATAAATAAATAAATAAATAAATAAATAAATAAATAAATGCAGGTGTTCCTCTGAGCTGTCTTTATTTGTCTAGCCTATTCTATGATGCTGTATTAAGGAAGCATTCTTATTTCACAAATGGAGAATAATAACAACAATATTAAATTATGATATAAACATAATTGTTCTCCATTTTATTTATATGGGCTGTATATTCTTCAGATTCTTCAAATTCTCGCGATTGTTAAAAGGAACCAGTTTAATATAAAGGGCTCTCCAAATAATGAGTTCATAGCGTCTGGGCTGATGAAACTATTACTTTGGTAAAAGTGTTGCAGGCACCCCAAGACACAGGAAGTAACTTAAGTCTCTAAAAGGCTATTTAGCTAATTAAAATCAATGTTCCCTGTAATGTATGAAATCACCTCAAATACAATTTCTATATGTCTCCTTATAATTGAATTAAACTGCTCCTGCCTAAAGCAAATCTAAGAGTAGAAACGTTGAAGGTAGAGCCTGAAGGAGTCTTTATATCACAAGTTCCCAGCCACTAATTTTATCTTTAATTATTTTTAATGATTTATTTATTTTTGTACTTGAGCATTCATGAGTGTGTGTGTGTGTGTGTGTGTGTGAGAGAGAGAGAGAGAGAGAGAGAGAGAGAAAGAGAGAGAGAGAATGTGTGCGTGTGCATGTGCATGCCTATGCTAGGTCCGTGCAGGTGCCCAGAGAAGTAAGAAGAAGGCTTCAGATGCCCTGGAGGTGGAGTTACAGTTGTGAACCTCTCATATGGGTTCCTTTCTAGACATAGTTAGGGAGCAGGGAAGACCATAGGAATCACAGGCTAGTGCACATCTCGGGCAGTCCTCTGGTGCTTCTCATGAAGACTATATGAGAACCTTTGTTTAGGATTCAACTGTTTGAGAGGCTGGAGGAAAGAGAAAGAGCCTGCGAATATTGCTGCTCATTCATAAACTGATGAACAATAAGAGATTAAAAACTATTATAAAGATCTGTCAAAACTAGTACTAATTACAGTTATGTGTGTGAACTACTAAACTATCGGCCTGAACTACCACGGAACAGCACATATCATTAGAGATGTGTCAGATTAATGTTGTTGCAAATTGTGTTTCATTCATCTTCACCTGCAATTATCAAACACCTGCTCTACACACTATTGCTTGCTTTTCTCTCTCTATGCACTGATTTCCAACACCAGTTCTCTACCTTCCATCTTATCCCCACTGATAGGAGGCTTCCCTTACAACCAGCTCTCTTGGTTACTGACCATCTTTGCTTGAACAAGTCACCCAAATTTTGTCGAAATGACCTCATCTTCCTTCCTCTTTCCTCTTTTTTCTTCCTTCCTTCTTTCCTTTTTCCTTCCTTCCTTCCTCCCTCTCTCTATCTCTTTCCCCTCCTCTTCCTCCTCCTCTTCCTTCTCCTCTTCCTCCTCCTCCTCTTCTTCCTTCCCCTCTTCCCCCTCCTCCTTCTCCTCCTTCTCCTTCTTCTCCTCCTTCTTCCCTCTCAGCAATCAATGCTTGGAAAAAAGAGAGTCCTAGCCCCAGTGGGTTTTGATTTCCCTAAACAAGTTGGGGTTCATCTCACTTTCTTATCAGAGATCTATTTCAGAAAGACAATAGGACTTATTAATCCTTCTAATCCTTTCTAATGAGGAGGATGAGGGTAAGGCTGTGGCAGTCGCTTTAGACAAATATCTCTGTGCTATTGATACAGTACCCAAAGGAAAATAAGTTTTATGGGTGTTGTTGTTTTTTTAATCATATTTTTCCTTTAAGTTAAAATGTGAAAATACAATTCCTACAGCCATTCACAGTAAGCCTTTGGTTGCTCTGCACTGCCTATTATCTAAGAACAGGATAAAAACAAGCGCAAACCTTGAAACTCATCCAGAATGTTTTTAAACTACTACACTGCCTAACAATATAGGCTCCAACATAGGATCATCTGTTATGTAAGATAATAAACATTTCTTACTATTTGTATGGGGTTTTATTTGGTTAAGTTTCCATCACCTGTGTGTCCCATGCATTCAATAATGTTGTAACACACTGATTAAGTAAAAAAGAGTTGAACCGAGCGGATTTTGACAGATTGCTCTATGAAGCTCCTGGGTTTATATTTTTAAAATAGAAAGCCCATAATTTATATTTATAAAATAGAAAATCCATAATATATACATATAATATATCCCTAATGCAACTCCTTTGTCCTAGAGGAAATTTGTTCATGGTTACATCAAGGTCCTGAGTGATAGCAAAATTGAACAGATATTGGAGTAAATGTAAGGAGCAATGTCACAAAAGATAGGCCATGCCACATGTGTCTAGATTTATATTCATAAAGGACAGAGTTCATCTTCTCTGACCACAGGACTAGAACTGAAAAGCATCTTAAAGTTCAGAGTCTGGATGGTCCTAAACCAAAAGTACAGAATAATATAAATTGAAAGAATGTTTTCTAGGGCATCTTTTAGCACAGAGATATGTCCTCCGGGTTATGCAGAAGTGAAGGATGCATCAAAGAACTGAGGGCTGAGGACACAAAAGCTAGCTCAGCACTTTCATTGTTACATTAGCTGTTTGTCTCGGCCATGACAAAAAAAAAAAAAAAAAAAGCCCAAGCAAATCAAAGGAGAAAATAAGGGCAAAATGTTTATTTTGATGTAAGGTTTCAAGGACTCCATTCTTGGGTTCCCCTGGTTACTGTAGCGTCTCTCTGCTTTTCCTGAGCTGTGCTGAGTCCGAATAGTTTGGCAGAAGTGTGTGGGAAAGCAGAGGTGTTCCGTTCATGGTAGCTAGGAGACAGAACCTGGGGGTGGGGTAGTGGAAAAGGGTAGGAGAGGAGAGTCATCAAGAGAACATACCCTCAGTGACTTAAATCATCCAATCAGACGTTACTTCCTAGAACCTCCCATCTCTGAATAATGCCAGCCAAGTATGACTCCATACCTCCCTTGATCCATCAATGTATCCATTGAGTTCGAGCCCCTCCTGATTCGATCACTTCTCTAAAACTTCACCTCTGAATACTCTCAGAGGGGGCCAAGTCTTTAACACATGTTTTCTGGGGCCATTAAATCTCCAAACTACAGCATAAATCCACAGAAATCATGCTTTATTAACCCTGCAGTAAGCTACATTTCAAAGATGATACACAAGGATTCATGGTTGTGTTGGAGGTAAATCTGCATCTCGGTAACAGTGGAGGGAGAAGAAACCCAAGAGTAAATTTGTTCTGAGAGAGAAGTTCATGGATCGTACAGCTCATCCAAGAAGCGAAAGAGCAATGCAGTAGTTCTAGTGATCTATCAACAAAACGTTGAAAAGCCACCATGTGCCTGGCAGTCTGATAGGTGTTGGGAACATGCAGGCTCTCTCAGAGTTTCCACTCCTTTTACCCTGTTCAACCACCCCTCCGTACCACACACGTAGCTGGCTGATATTAAATTCCGAGGTAAAAATATTAAAAATGAAAATAATGCTTTGGCCTCAAATATTTGTGTTGGCTGCCTCCCAAGTTTTAGAGTCCAATGCAGTGTTTTTGGTTTTTTTTTTGTTTTTTTTTTTTTTTTTTTTTTTAAGGAAAAAAAAATGTATTGTTTTGGAGGCGATCACTATGGCAGTTGCTGATGGAGAACCGTGGTTCTGTTGGGTGAGACCAAAGAGTTGTGTGTCTGAGTGGCACTCCTCTGATTTACAAAGTGACAATCAGGTGTCTTCCCCACACCTGGAGAGACTCAGCAAACAGAACCTGCAGGTATCAGTCAAGTCTGGCTGCTGGCTGGCTCCGGAGAGTCTAGCCAGGACTTTGCTTAGCTATTCTCAGCCCAGGAGGGGCTTGCCTACCTCCCTGGAGCTTGGGCACGACTGTGGGTGGGTGGCTGAGGGTATGGCGATTGCCTCTCCATCTATTTTATCCTCTAAATAGTAGTCAGACACTTAAAATAACACTAAGACATGTTCCAGCTTGCCTTGCCAGTCAAAAGGGAAGGGGAGGGGGGAGGAATTCGTTTTTGAAACCCAGCATTTCAGAACCCCAAGGGCTTTCTGATCTGTTAGCCTTAGCGGTTTAGAGGATTAAAAAGGCAAGAATATTAGGAAGCAGAAAGAAAAGCAAGCAGGCAGCACAGCCAATGGACCAGATCTAATGGAGCACGGGGCCAGAGAAGAAAGGATTCTGCCACCTGAGCGATCGTATTTATTATTCTTGTTTCACAATTAAACTTTTAAGAAGCGAATAATAATTTTCCAGACGTTTTCCCTTTCTTTGCTATGCCAGTCACATCGCCCCGTCCTTTATCAACACTGCTCTGCATATGAATGGGCTGTAATTGAACTGTCGCTTTCCTGAAGGTCAGTAACCTTTCATTAGGAAGAATGTGTCTTTCCTGATAAATTATAAAGTCTCTGAGGATTCGAAAGCATATTTAAAAAAATTCTCCTTACCATATCTTGAAAAACCAAAAACACAGATATTTATTTTTCTGTTCTCTCTTGGTGGGATAGGGTAGTGGACAGTGAAGGCTTCTGTGTCCCTTATTTCCTTTGGTGGGGGATTAGTTATTTGGGGGCAATTTCAATTTCTCATTTATTTTTGTGGGGGTCCATGTGACACAGGTCAGAGGACAACCTTCTGTTTTGTTTTTCTTCTTTCCTTTTTTCATTCTTTCTTTCGGTCTGTCTGTCCATCTGCCTTTTTTCTTTCTTTCTTTTTGGGAGACACTCTTTCCCAGGCTGGCTGCCCAGGAAGCCCCAAGGGTCTTCCTGTGTCCGTTTTCGCAGATTCAAAGTGCACACCAGAACACCCACCTTCTTTTAGATGGATTCTAGGCATCGGGGATCCTCAAGCTTGCAAGAAAGGCTCTGCACCCCCTGAGCATCACACGAGGGCATAAATTCCATCTTCTCAAATGCTATTTGGTACAGTTTTTAAAAGTGAAATAACCAATATTGTTTTCCCCCTTTCTAGTACCTTTCATTGTTCATTACAGAAAGGACCAAAGTTATTACATGCACATAAAACCCTACCTGAGTTCTATCTCTTCTACCAATACCACCCCATGACTTAAACCGTAATGAGCAGAAGCAATGTTCACTATTACATGAATGATTCTGGCTCTGCCAGTGATGTCTGCTAAAGGTTCTCTGAAATTTGAAAATCTACCGGGAGTGTGTGTGTGTGACAGTGCTGATGTGAGGCAAGGGACCAGCCTAGTCTTGGCCTTCCACATTGTCTGAGGCAGGAGACTCTTGTTTTGCATCTGGGTAATTCAGACTAGCTGACCCATGACCTTCTGAGTCTCCATCTGGAATCTCACTGTAGAAACAAGTGCTGCCGTTTCAGATGCGGGTTATTTGCCAGGTTTTACTTGGATTCTGAGAGTTTGAACTCAGGCTCTCCTGCTTATGCAGAAGTATTTTTATTCCCTGAGCCATCTACCCAGGCAGGCCTCCTCCAGGTACTGTTTAACAAAGCTCTCCAATGCATCCAGTTATGACTAGCTCTCCACAAGCTCCCCATGGGCTTGATTTACCTTTGGTTAAGAAGTAAAAGTAGGGACTAGAGAAATGGTTCAGAGAGTTAAGATCACTCACTGCTCTTCTTACAGATGCCAGTGGTTCAGTTCCCACAACCCACATGGTGGCTCACAACTGCCTAACTCCAATTCCACAGGAGATGGCACCCTCTTCTAGCCTCTGCAGCACTAGATGTGCACATGTTTTTTACCCTGAGCTACATCAACTTAAAAAAAAAAAAAAGAGTACTTTTGGCTCTTGGTTTCAGGGGCTTCAGTCATCATTGGCTGGTTTCATTTACATATATATATATATATATATATATATATGTGTGTGTGTGTGTGTGTGTATATAAATGTTTTGTATAAAAATATATAATAATATATAATAAAATAAATAATATATAATAATGTATATTATATATCATATGATATATAAGCCCGGTGAGGACTAGCTCAGCACTCAAAGCAGGGGTAGTTCATAAAGACACAGAAGCACTTTGGAGAGAAAAGGGGTAAGTGTATATATGCTGTTGCCTGATTTGTTGTCTGTCAGAATGCATGCTCTAGGGCAAATGCTGCTATAGGTCAGGGCCTTAAAGAAGAAAGAACATTAGCTATTGAACTTGTCCTACTGGTCAACCAAACAGTCCCTGAGTAATTTCGCAGGAAGTAAAAGAAAAACAGTTCTCCTAAAGATGTTTTGTCAGTAAAATGGCCACCACTAGTTTCCATTGCCTTCCCAGAAAGCTAGCAAAGAGCACATCTCATGTGTGACCCACAAACACTCACTCAGTCACCCTATCCTGATTGTGCCTAATGACTCTTCTTGGTTTAATGGTTTTCATTGTAACTACCAATTCTGTCCCTAATGACTCCATGCTGAGAATTATGACTGCTCTTACAAAACAGAATTTCAAATAAAGAGGGGCACTGTAGAAAGGAAGAAAGAAAGAAAGAAAGAAAGAAAGAAAGAAAGAAAGAAAGAAAGAAAGAAAGAAAGAAAGAAACAAGGAAAGAAAGAAAGGGAGGAAGGAAGGAAGGAAGAAAGAAAGAAAGAAAGAAAGAAAGAAAGAAAGAAAGAAAGAAAGAAAGAAAGAAAGAAAGAAAAGAAAAGAAAAAATGAAAGAACAAAAGAAAGAAGAAAGAGTGAGAGAGCCAAAGAGTGTCAGGACATAAATGTTAATTTGTTTACTTTTTTAACTTCTTTGAGATATTTTTTCCCACAAAACCCCAAACCACATGGCATAAGGAAGGAATTGTCTATCTCAAGTTGCCTTTAGACCACACACACACACACACACACACACACACATACACACACACCACAAATAAATGAATACCGACATAATAATATTAAAAGTACATAAATCTAAAGCATATTTCCTCTATTGGTAAAGGACATGTACAACATTCCACTTGAGTTTCTTATATGTAGTTTTCCCTCCAGAAATTCTCTGTCAGGTAATGCAGTGGTCTGCTTTGTGTTGCCATCCACTTGCAAACCATGTTTCTGGGTTACTTTCCATGAGCAATGAAGAAGCATTTCCATGACACTGTGAAAGTGAACCACCATCTGGCAAATGACCTTGGGCATAAGCTCAGCATGTCTTGGCCTTTGAAGAGGAGAGTCCCCAGCTTTCTGTAGCCATGGGTTAGTTGAATTAATTGGTGCTATCCTATATCTAATGGTTGTTTTCAAACTAGAATCTTCCATGACTGGAGAAAGGACCAAGTGATGGCCGAAGGGTCAAAGAGAAAAGAAGGTCTGGCTTGAGTAGGCTAAAGGAATTCTCCATGCCTCTGATCCTGCCTCAGTCCTTATAGCCTTACTAACTGAGATATGACATCACAGTTGACCTCCTAAACCAAGCCACCTTATGTTATAAGAATCTTCCACACTGCACCATAAGGAGATCATTGAAGTTGCCAGTAAGTCCTTAGGCCCAACTCATCTCTGTTCCTTATACCACATGGTTCAGGCTTTGATCCTGAATCAAACTGTGGGTACCACTCCTCTAAGACCTTGATGACCACATAGACCAAATGGAATGAAGCTAATTCCACCTTAAATGAGAAATTCTTTCAACCCACAGGTGTGAACAAGGAAGAACTATAGCCGGATGGATGATGGTATCTTGGGATTAGACAATACTACCATTGCAGGTGTACTAAGATGGAACCAATGCCCTGACAACCACACTGCCCTTATCCACTCTTCCCCTTTTACTGTTGAAGCTGGAGCCATGTAGTGCTAAGAAGACAAGGGGAAGGGGCTCTGGAGGTCCTTAGCCTGTGGTTCAGGTAGCCCTGAAACTCACCTTACACTTCTCATCGAAGCTAGCAATGTCTCTGTCCAGTAGGCCTGTTTGAACAGGAGTTTCATCTCCTGCAGCGGGAACTGTTCAGTCAGGGTGTTCTCCTTCTAAGAGACTGAGCACCACTCTCCAGTTCCGTTAGCTGCTTGTAATGGTGGATGTTCCTCATATTTCCTATTCCAATGAGAAATGTCAACATCTAAAATGAGAGAGAGAGAGATTGTCATGTTACATAAAACCCAGTGGCCCTCCTGTCTCAGCTTCTTAAATGCTGGGGTTACAGGTATTGACCGCCACATCCAGCTTTCAAAATGGAAGGTAGTATATTCTGTGTTCGGATTTCTGAGTTCAAGGCCAGCCTGGTCTACAAAGCGAGTTCCAGGACAGCCAGGGCTATACAGAGAAACCCTGTCTCGAAAAACCAAAAAAAAAAAAAAAAAAAAGTTCTTTTACTTTAAAGGGTGTTCTTGCCCATTGAAAACAGGGCAGCATAAAATGATCTCTAAAACAAACCCAGGGAGTTGAACAAAAGATCTTCCTGGTGTTATTTCCTGCTTTTGTTCTCAGTGTTCCTTTCCTCCTAATAAATGACAGAGTAAGTGAGAATATTCAAATTTATATAGAGAATATTTAGAACTGATCAATTGAGAAATATTAGAATTTCATTATAACTTTCCAAATGAACCCACATTAGAATTTCAGATGTTATAAATGAATACTGAATTTTATTTTTTCTTTTTGAAAAAAGGTATGTTTCTTAGGGCTACTTGAATCACAGAATTTATTCGACCATGTACTTCACACACAAACGAACCCGGGTGGTATCAGCACTCATAATGTAAAAAGGCCTGGCTGAAGACAGGTATTGGGGAGCCCACTCCTAATGCTGGTGTGAACACCATCCGACATTCAAAGAGCTGTTCACGAGTCTCCACTGGGTCCTGGCAGCCAGCCCTTCCCACCCCCTTCCCATTCTGCACTGCCTCATGTTTACACAGAGAGAGCGAAACTGTTGCCAGCGTTTAATACAGCATAATTTATAAGCTGAGAAGAGAACTCAGCATGCCTTCCCTTTAACAGGGAAACAGACAGACTTTCAGAAGCAACTGAAGGGTGGAGACATTTCTTGGAAACCAAGGTAACTGCTGAGTGGCCACATCCTTTCTGCCCCACAGGGTTTGCTTCTCAGAGGTTGGCAGGACCCTCCTGGGAAAGATGCCTCTGACAACCCTTCTCCCTGAATAATAGAAGGAAGAGTCAAGCTGCTGAGGCTGTTATTTCTAAAGCTCTTAATGCATTCATTGCTTCCTTAGCCTGGGAACGGCACCCAGGGGCTCTGAAATCAGAGGGTTCCCTTAAAGGGAAGGTCCACTGCACAGAATCTGTTAGGTCTGAGCCCAGAGATTCTGCAGTGTCAGAGGCTAGGGAGACAGCACTATATACTGATTATTGCTATCCCCACCCCCGGCCTAATACAGCCACCGGGAAATACTCAGCTGAACATAGTCTTCTCAATGCAAGTCCCATCCATATCCCCAGGAATCCCAACCACGAGACATCTCGAAGCATTTGTTAAAAGTGTTAAATGTGCCTTGACCTTACAGGTACCATCAATGAAGGCGATCGTAGTCAGGCCTCTCCAAAATTTAAGATCCTAATTATGCCTTTTGGGGTTCCACACCCATTTAATCAATTCTCCCAATTACTGCACCAATGGTACTTCCTTTAGAGTCCATTTCCTCGAATCTTCCCCCAAGGC
This sequence comes from Mus caroli, assembly GCF_978045245.1. Lineage (NCBI taxonomy): Eukaryota > Metazoa > Chordata > Mammalia > Rodentia > Muridae > Mus > Mus caroli. Next base: position 73,264,093 of record NW_028227270.1, on the reverse strand, counting down.
CTGATTACTAGCTTGTTTGGATGCTGTGCTTGAATTGGACTTCAAACAAAGACATCAGCCTTTCTGCTGTATTTGGATGTCTTAGACATGCATTGGAGCCTACATCCCTGCTCACCTATCCCTGGAATCCTTTTGCTGCCATCTTAGAGCCCTGCCTGAGGTTTTGCCTAGCTTCCTCCTAACCATTTCAATGACCAATAAACACAGGCTCTTATAGACTATAGAGCCCTAGATTCCCCCTAGAGACAATGCTCAGGATGGGGACCGGGTCAATTATGCTGATTATCCAGCTAATCCCTACCATTAGGATAAAGCACTCTGGTATCCCAGCATGTAAGGGTAAGATACTCTAGAGTAAACCTGGAAGGTTGCTGATGCCTGGGATGGGTATGATAATGACTCTCCTGTCACATTCCGGTCCACAGACTCCAAAGTCCACAGCAGCACTCGGTCTCACGAACTTGACCTTGATTTTTGAGTTTATCCAAATAGATACCAGAAAGGCCCACCTTGGGACCCTCACAGTAGCTGGCTTAGCAACACTCCGGGACTTCTCTATACACCCCCCCCCCTTGTTCAACCACACCGAAGCCGTCCTCGTCAGATGCTGTCTCTCTCAGAGGCCTACGACAATTTAACGTTCACAATGACAGAAACTATCAATCCATTTTCAGGCCACCAGTGCTTCCTGATAGATATTTATTGCTATTATTTTGCAGTGGAAGAGCTGAATGAAGAAATCAATTTTTCTCTTTGGGCTTTCTGTTGGTGGGGAAATAAGATAGGTCCTCATAAGACTGAAGGGCTAGGGATGTACCTATGGGATTCTCTCAGTGTAGCACTGCCATGAGATAAAGTGATCTAAAACTTGTCAAGATGAGCATGAAAGCTCAAGCTTGGGGTGGCACTTTCCTTTCATTCCATTGTCTGGATTTAATACTTGCTAAATAGTCATCCCTTTTACCAGGAAGCCTGTTAATTAAACCAAGATAAGCATGAAGTCATCTTACTACACCCTTCTGACATTGACCTCAGATGTCTCTAAAATGTAGAGTCAAAATAGTGTGTGTATGGTATGTGAGTGTGTTTGTGTGTATGCATCTCTCTCTCTCTCTTTCTCTCTCTCTCTCTCTCTTTCTCTCTGTGTGTGTGTGTGTGTGAGTGTGTATGTGTGTGTATCTGTATGTGTGGGGGGGGAATGTATGTTTGTATGTACGTGTCTGTGTCTGTCCGACTGTGTGTGTTCGTGTGTCTGTGCCCATGTGTGAGTGTGTGTGTGTGTGTCTGTCTGTCTATCTGTCTGTGTCTCTGTTTCTGTCTCTCTGACTCTTTCTCTGTGAGTATGTGTATGGGGTGTGTGAGTATGTGTATTTATGTGTATATGTCTCTGCTTGTCTTTGTCAGTTCGTCTGTCTCTCTCTCTCTCTCTCTCTCTCTCTCTCTCTCTCTCTCTCTCTCTCTCTCTGTGTGTGTGTGTGTGTGCGCGTGCATGCTATGTCTCAGGCTACATCAAGTGGAATTATGACAACCACTCTCTTTCCTCCATGCTCCCTTAGAAGAAATGGAAGGAAGAATGAGGCAAATGCAAACAATGACAAAAGCAAACTACTTTGGGCCATCTGAGGTTGAGCCAAGCAGATCTTATTAAACATGGAACAAGACAAGCACATGAGCATGGACCAGCCATGTGCTCTTGATGATTCGGTGTCTCCTCTCTTGATCCCAAGCCCTGCTCTCACTATTCTGAATTTGCCCTTCCGTGGACAAGGACGCGTTACTAACTCAGGGGGAGGAACATTTCCATAACTTGCTCGCGGTCACTTAGGTTTGCCTTGCTGGTCCTATTCTGCTCTTGGCGACCGCAGTGTCTTACAAAGTCACCATATTTGGTGTGTTTTTAAAGCTTCCAGGTGGTGAGTCCACAGGCTTTCATCTAAAATACTGACAACCACAGGCAAAAAAACCTGTAAGGTAGCACTTCAGGCAGAAGAAATTTAACAATATTGGAACTTAAGAAAAACAAAATGTTCCAGGAGACTTGGCCCAGCACATTCTCCCCTCTGGAGAGGTGAACGGAATTTGAACAAAAGAACTTCTTTTTTCCTGGTTCTCAAAAAGGATAAAACTTCAAAATGTCAGGCTTTATGTAAAAGTCTTCTAAGTCTACTTAACATTATTAACTAAGTCATGAGGGTGAAGGATTCAGGTAGCATGGGTGCAGGCAAGATAATGCTCTAGTTCCATACACTTTTCCTTTCAAGAGCCAAATTGAAATTTTCTACTCTCCTATCGTGTAATTTTAAGAACAGTCTTTAGTTGACCTTTGTTCAGGGCCAAGTGGCTCTTTTAACAAAACGATGATCCTGGCTTTTAAAATATATAAATGAACAGAACACAGAGCAATTGTAGGGCAGTGGAAATACTCTGTAGGGTATGATAATGTGTCCATATGCATTCGTCAGAACCTGCGTGATGCACAATGTCAATGAAATGAGCTTTAAACTTGTATGATGAGAAGATGCCAAAATGAATTCATCAGTCATAATGAGAGTACTCTTGAGGCGGGGCCTGGAGAAATGGCTCGGCAGTTAAGAGCATTGGTACCCACATAGTAGCTCATAGCTATTTATGACTCCAGTTCTGGGATCTGACATATTCTTCTAGCCTCCATAAGCACCAGGCATGAGCATGGTACACAAACACAGCTACATACAGGCAAAACACTTAAAAGAAGATAAGTTAAAAACAAACAAACAAGTAAACAAACAAACAAAAACCAAGAGTACCCTTTGGGTGGATACTGTTGACAATAATAGAATCTACATGTATGGAAGAAGATAGTATAGAATCTCTCCATTTTCCTTTCCAAAGGCCTGTTAAAATTTGGATAAGCTATTATATACAAATCTAGTGCTCCTTCCATGGTAACAGAATCCTACTGATGCAGGTACCTCTGTAGCCTTGAGCTGTTCTCACTGTGTGTGAAGATGGGAACACTGGCTGAATGATGACACTTGCTGTGCATTCTTGGGTTGCTTATATGGTTCTAGAAAATGAAGACAACAGAGACTCTTCACTGTCTGGGTCAGAGACCCGAGGCACCCACCATTCATGTTCTTCATGTATAAACTTGGTGTTTTACACAGTTTCACTGAGGGATGTTCAAATTGCACTTAGATTTCTATGAAAATGAGTTAATCCTCCTTTCTTTGAGAAATAATTCAAAAGCAGAAGTAGAATGTTTCTCCATCATGTGACTGAGTTATGGAAATAATATGTGACCCTCCTCACTCTCTCCAAATATCTCAAGAAATATTTAGGCACAGAAATGTCAAACATTTCAGGCATTCTAAATTTCCCAACTCTTTATCCCTACTAATGACAATGTCAATATGTTTGAAGCCATGGTGACAATAAGAACTAAAGGAGTCAAATTCTTTCTACACATCCGCAATTGCAAGAGCTTTTCCACATCATTCCCAGATGTGGAACCTCAGAGAGGCTCACCAGAAATTACAACCACATGCTAAGCTTAATCCCTGATCAGATCACTAATAGGAAATCATATTTAAACATATATGTATCCATGTATATATTTGTATACAAACATATATGCATGCTTATTTTGGGATTGTGGGGAAGACTGAATATAAATTGCTAATTAAGATAGTTACATGGTATAAAATTTCAAAGTCTTGGGCATGATAAATGCACCGTGGCTATGAAGGGAAATGCCCTTGTTCCTGAGGAGATACGAAAGCATCAACAAAGGAAGGACTGATTGGTGTGTGAACAGCTTGCAAATGGTTCAAAACATGAGACAGGAGATAGACAGATGACAAACAAAAGATAGCTAGCTGGTGCTCCTTGTGAGCTATGAAAGACAAAGGCAAGGTGACAAGATGCTAGTAATGGGTGATTTTAGGTGACAGTATAATGTTGGGTTTTTCTCATCTTTACTGGAAAGGTTTATACTCTGTGTGTGTGTGTGTGTGTGTGTGTGTGTGTGTGTGTGTGTGTGTGAAAATGGGAAACTCAGACAATCCATTAATGGGAGGTAGTATGTTGAAAATCTTATATATAGTATAATATGTAATATTAAGACCTGTGACTTCTTCTGTTAAAGTTAAACAAAAATATACTCCAGACATAAGATGCATGGGACATCTTCTTACTCTTTCTCTGTGCTCTGTTGGGATCCAGGCCTCCTCCTACTTCCAGAGAGTCAAAAAACCTGGCACAGATAGACACAGCCTCAAGCTCCTGACCCGACCGTGCAATCTAGAGAGACGAGGCTTGTGCTGACAACTTGTGTTAGCCATCCTGGTAACCCTGTTTTTTCTCCCATTATTAACCTCTGCAATGAATCTAGTATTGATAGGCCAGTGGTGAGGACAAGACCAGGTAAAGAAAGCAAAGCGTGCTCTCCAAAACCATCCCGAGACTCATGGGTGAGTCTTCAGACCAAAGGCAGATTGACATAAGCACATACTAAGCGTATGTCCTATCCACTGTACTTGGCATGGGAGTCTTCAGAAATGAAGTCCCAAAGAAACAGATGAACAGGAGTATTTCCTGCTGGGTTCAAGTGGAGAAGTAGAAAGTTATGGGGAAGTGTGTTAGGACAAAGAGGAATGCTGCCATGATGTAAGGCCAGATTCTTGTTGGGTACTTTAGAGGGAAGGCGTTTGCTCGTGTGAATGGAAGGTAGCTTTGCAATGTGAGTCGTAGGCTCTGCTTCAGTGGAAGAAGGGCCAGGGGAAGCTGAGCGTGGTCTTCTCATTGTTGTTTTCTCAGGTGTCAAGATGCTGGGACACATCCTGAGCTCCACTTAGGGGTATGTGAAGGCAGTGCTCAGTCTTCTACAGACACAGTGTGAAAGGAATAAGCACTTGTGTTTGGAACACACGCAATGGGATATTGGCATTCTTAAAGGAAAGCGACATTCTGGACAGATACCTCTGTGGGTAAAATGCTTGCCAAGCAAGCGTGTAGACTTGTCTTTGTATGTCCAGCACTCATACAAAAGACATGTGTGGATACAGTATGCTTGGAACGCCCATTGCTCAGGGGGCAGAGACAAGCAAATTACTGGTACATGTGGGTCAGCCAGTCAGGCCAGTGTGGCCTAGTTTCAGTGAGAGACCTTGTTTCAATGTATAGACAGGAGAAAACACCCAGCATTTACCTCTCGCCTGTATCTGTTTAGCTACAAGTGCTCCACAAGAAGACAGCACATACCATGATATTCCTCCCTCTCCTCACACAAAGAAAAACAAAAGAAAGGGATTCTGACCTGATGCACCTTGAAGGTGTTTTGCTGCCTCAGTCATAAGTCAACCATAAATGACTTTTTACACGTGTGAGTTCATGAGGGGCAGGGGGGAAGCAGAATGAACAGTTAGTATTGAGCAGACTCTGGGTGTCGGTGTGAGGTGATGGGTGGTTCTGAAAACTGAGGTTGCCGATGTGGTGGGCAAGAGGGATGTGCTCCAGACCTCGCTACACCATGGAATGACCAAAATAGAACATTGTGTTTGACTCACTTTACCAAAAATGGGGTAGAAGACCAACAAGGAGGGAAAAAAGGAAAAGTAAGGAAACAAGGGAGGGAGAGAAGAGGGAAGGGAGGGGGAAGGAAAGAAAGAAGGGAGAGAGGGGAAGGGAGGGGAAAGGGGAAGAGAGAAGGAAGGGAGAAGAGAAAGGAAAGCCAAGAGAAAAGGGAGGAAGGGAGGGTGGGGGAGGATGAAGGGAGGGAGGGAGGATGAAGAGGGAGGCAGGCAGGGAGGGAAAGGGGTGTGGTAGGCAGAGAAAGTATGCATACTTTTGTTATTGAAGGACTGAAGCACCTTTGCATGGTTGATGTCTGCAATACAGAGAGGCCTTCCCAGTTGGTGTCTGCAATACAGGCAGGGCTTTCCCAGAGCTGTGTAAACCGCCACTCCTTGGAGGATTTCTCACAACCCAGGGTGGTGTGAGTGAGACCTAAGAAGGACCATTTGAGGTTTTGGGAACCCTGCCTTGTCACCCCCAAGCCATTCTAGCTAACCACCAGTTCCTGCGTTGCCTGAGAATAAGAGAAGACCTCCCCCTTCCCAGTCCCCACCCCACCCCCGCCCCGACTGGTTTCCTGGTAGCTTGTGCTTCTTTCTGGTAATACCTTGTTCGAGCTTGTGATCAACGTAGTTGGGGGTGAAAGAATTCTGACTTCAGATCGGAAAACGTCGGGCTTTAAATGAAATCAGCGCTCTGCTGGGAGCCGTTTACTCTCTTTCTCCCCTCTCAGCCGGGGGAACGATTCAGAGATGTCTAGGCCTGGTTAGCAGCAGGAGTGACCTTCAGTCTCCCCCACTTAAAATCAATTCAAGATGATCACACTGGCTTAAATAAAAGTCTCCATCCAGTCTCCCGTGTTTCTCCCCATTCCAGTGACTCTGTCCGGCTCCCTCTTTTTACGACAGTCCTTTGCACGCAGGCAGGCATCCTTTCTCAGTTCGTTCTTTCTCAGATATGCTCCGAGGAGATCCTGTGTGCGCCTCTAGGCGCCTGGCCTCTCTATGAGTGAATTTGTTCAAACCTGCCTCTGCTAACAACCCAGCGTTCCCACATCCTAGCTCTCCCCTCTCCCCTCAACCTAACAGCCAGCCAGATGGCCACTCCCCAGTCTCCCAGCATGACTTTGACTGACAGGAGCCTTTGATAAACCTCGGAATGACGAAGTCATCTCCAGGTCACCCTGGCTGCCTGGCCTTTAACACCCCACGCAGACCACCATTATCTGTGGAATAGGAAACAAAGGAAATTAGCCCTGCTTCTCCATCATCCCCAAAGATCTCACTTAAACCACAAGGCAAGGAGATGCCCTTCATTTTCCTCCAAGAGGTACAAATGTCAGCTGTTAAAAAATGCAAGCAGGAGGTTTCTCTGTGTCAATGGCTGGCGGTCTTTGTTGTAGAGAGAGTGCATTTTATTCCTCTGCAGACCAGGAAAGACCTAACAGGCTCCTAAAATAAATTCCTTACCTCCATGTCCCTGGGAGCCACTGATGAGAGTTGCTAAGCCTTCAGGGCAGGAGTAGGCTGGCTTCCTTTCCAATCTTTAACAGCCCTTAGTCAAAGCATCAGCAGAGAAAATTTACTAGAGGCCTACCTTCCTGACAATTTAACCCTAAAGCTGAGAAAGAAGGCAAGAAAATCATGCACCCCGTTTATCTCCCCCAATATTTTTTTTCTTCCAGAAACTAAGTCTTTAAATGAACATTGCTGCCTTTGGCTACCTGTGATGGAACACTAGAAGAAACTGTTGCACGAGCTAGACATGTTCACATATGTGTGCGTTCATCCACGGGTGCTTCTGTGGTTTGTGTTTGGAATGAATTTGTTCAAACAATGCCCCCGCTGTTTGAACGTTGGGAAGCAAAGTACATTCTCTGTGGACATCACTCTAAACTTCCAAGGAAGTCTGTGTGTGTCTGTGTGTCTGTGTGTCTGTGTCTCTCTCCCCCTCCCCCCCTCCCCCTCCCCCTCCCCCTCCTTATGACAGTTCAGTCCATGAAGGACTCAGTCAACACAGGTGTCAGGCTCTGACACCACACAGAGATTTTTCAGGGGATTCTATCTAAGAGACACATGCCCTTTGGTGGCACCCAGTCCAGAAAAGGAAACAGGATCAGAATTAGCCCTCACTATGTACAACCTATGCATGGGGGAAAGGTACAAGAAAGCCCTCCCTACAAAAAGAAAAGAAAAGAAAAGAAAAGAAAAGAAAAGAAAAGAAAAGAAAAGAAAAGAAAAGAAAAGAAAAACCAAAACCAAAACCAAAACCAAAACCAAAACCAAAACCAAAACCAAAACCAAAACCAAAACCAAAACCAAAACCAAAACCAAAACCAAAACCAAAACCAAAACCAAAACCAAAACTAAAACCAAACAAAATAAACAAGCAAAAACTCAATGCTGAGCCTCCTGGCAATGGGGAATCCTGTGGGGATGAGGTCAAAGGAAGGTATAAATCAAATTGTTTAGTGCAGAATTCACATTTTCCCTGTATTAGATGTGGTGGTTGTATTGAGAATACCCCCACAGGCTCATATATTTAAATACTTGGTACCCATTTGATGGGACTGTTTGGGAACAGTTAAGAGGTGTGACCTTGATGGAGGTGTGTCACCAGGGTCAGGCTTTCAGTTTTCCAAAGCTCAGGTCATTCCCAATTAGCGTTTCTCTCTCTCTCTCTCTCTCTCTCTCTCTCTCTCTCTCGTTTGTGGATCATGAAGTAAGTTCTCAATTGCTCTGCCAATGCCACGCCTGCCTGCCTGCCTGCCTGCCTGCCTGCCTGTCTCCATGCCCAGATGATGATGGTCATGGCTTACCCTCTTAAACTGTAAGTCCCCACTAAATTGTTTCTTCTAGAAGTTGCTTTGGTCATGTATCTTAGTACAGCAATATAAAAGTTACTGAGACATTAAACTACTCTGGTTTCACACATACCCTACAAACTGGGTGGCTTAGGTAGTAGAAGGGCTATACTTACAATGCCCTTGGTCCAGGGTGAGCAGGTTTGGTTTCTCTTGAGGCCTCCTTAGTTTACAGAGTGATACTATCTCTCCATCCATCCATCCATCCTCACATGGCTTCTTCTCTAGCCATGAATATCTATGGTGTCTATATTATAAGGACAGCAGTCCTACTGGACAGGCCTCCAACTTCATGACCTCTCTACCCTTGACCATATTGTTAGAGTAGCATTGCAGTCATAGTAAAGGAAGCACATTTCCATGGGACAAAAGAGTGGAATTAAGCCCTGAGTGGAAACAGGTCATTGCCTTTTCCTTAAGAGATAATCCACTGGGATGGGTCATTATCCTGGCTATAGGAAAGCAGACTCACCTTGAGCCATGCTTAAGAGATGGGAGGAATAGTTATCCTTTAATGAGATAATGTGCTTTTCCCTTCAGGATCTCTGCTGCTTGCAGAGGGATGGATTTCACCATTGTAAGTCTGTCCCCTTTCCTGAGTTACTCAGGAAAACAACTCCCCTTTTCTTCATTTTCATTCTTTCTAATCGTTCTTTCCCTAAAGCATCTCTGTTTTCCATGTTTCTGACCTCCTTACCAACTCAACCCAAAGGACATGGCTTTTTCCTCCTTCTTGGTTCCCAAAGGCTCATATATTTAAATGTTTGGTTCCCAATTGGTGGAATTGCTTGGGAAGGATTCAGAAGTGTGACCTTAGGAGAGAATGCATGTCACTGGGGATGGGCTTCAAAATTTCAAAACCCCACTCCATTGCCAGTTTGCATTCTCTCTCTCTCTCTCTCTCTCTCTCTCTCTCTCTCTCTCTCTCTCACTCTCTCCCCCCCCCTCTGTGTGTGTGTGTCTGTCTGTCTGTCTCTATGTCTCTCTGTTTCTCTATCTCTGTCTGTCTCTGTCTCTCTTGTCATTCTTGTGAATCAAGACATAAGCTCTCAGCTGCTGCTTCAGCACCATGCTTGCCTGCCTGCTGCCATGGTAATCCTGGATTCTGGAACTACAGCCCTCAAATTCAATGCCTCCTTTTCTAAGTCACCTTGGTCATGGTGTTCTGTCACAATGATATAAAAGTAACTAAGATACCTGGAAAGCAATGGGTAAAAGGGAATGGGCTTGGGTTGGTCTTGGCTATAAGAAGCACAGGATGCAGATGGATGATAGGAACATCAGGAGGACCTGATACCTGATCGGCTATGCTGAGCAAGAGATGAAAATGAGATGTTTGAAACAGGGCTCAAAGCAAAGTAGAAAAATTGAGATTTCTTGGACAACCAGCGGTTAGCTGATGCCATGGGCTGAATTCTATCCCTCTAAAGTTCCAGTTCCCAGTCCCTGAAAATGTGACTATATTTGGAGAGAGCATCTCCAAAGAAGCAATTAAGTGAAAATGAGATCATTATACTGGGCCTTAATCCAATGGGGCTGATACTCTCACAATGAGAGATTAGGAAACAAATACACACAGAGAAACCACAGAAGATGAAGGGAGAAAGCTGCTGAGGACAGAGGCTGTCTAAACATAATCCTGCTCGTATTTTGATCTTGGGTTTCTACTTGCAAAACTATAGGAAAATAAATTTCTGCTGGAGAAGTCATGAAATTGGGAGGGTTTTGCTGTGGGAAGATCCTTCATACTGTACAGTAAAGATTTTTAACACAATGATGTATTGGTTGGTTGATTGATTGATTGTATATGTATGTGTCTTAGTGAGCTTATGTGTACTGTATGCATATAAAAGCCTATGGAAACCAGGAGGGGGTATCAGATTCTCTTGATTTGGAATTACAGATGTTGATGAGCTTCTTAATATGGGTACTGGTAACCTCTCAGGTTCTCTGGAAGAGCAGTAAGTGTTCTTAATTACTGAGCCATCTTTCCAACCCCTATGATCTTAGGAAGAAAGTTTGGGGAGAGTTTTTATCAACTCTTCAAATATATATATATATTACTTCCTGACTACAGCCTCCTCTTAGGCTGTCTCAGAATACTTGTTGTGCATAGTCCCTGGGACTTTTGAGTTATTTGATTAATAATGCCACAGAAACAAAGAGTCTGCTTTTGCCATGACCGGTTTATGGAATACCAGAACTCCAGAACACAGCACTGTTCTAGAGCACCCTGTTTAAATGTGTTATTGGCTCTATTGGGTAGTTTAAGCACTTTTATAGCAATCCCATAGTCAAATGGAAAGCTCTCCACTAGTTCACCCAGACTGACCTCCAATTCAAGGAGGGGAAAGGGGGGAAGGGGAAGGAGAGGGGAGGAGTAGGAGCAAGGGGAAGGGCAGAGACAGAGACCCTGATTTTAGTTTTCTTTGTGGTTAGTCCCTAATCCTTCTGCTGCCTTTCTCATGCTCTGGCTTCTTAAGCCCATAGCCCTTCTTGGGAGTAGTAATCAAGAGAAATAACATTAAAATAATATGCAAATACAAAACTTGGTGCAGGAATGAGTAGAGTTTGACCTCCTCCTCACAGTTCTTAAAATGACAAAAAGTCATCAGTATAGTCCAAGTGGGGGATATCTGGAGAGTGAGCTAGAACGTGACATCATGGAAGTCCGTGCACAGCCATAAACAGAACATTCCAATAAAGCCATCACATGCCTTCCCACCCCTCTCATTTTCAGACCACGTGTCTCCATTTCTCCATGCTTTCTTACACATGAGAACTTCAGGCCCCTCAGTACCCTGAGGGAGGTACTTTGGTCATTTGGCAGTTTGCCAACTCTCTCTCTCTCACACACACACAATTCAGAGTTAGAATTGAATGCCATGCTCAAACCATGGCTGATTAGGAGAATGGATTACTTGCTTTGGTGCCCACTGATACCACTGAGCAGACTCTAACTGAATCTCTTCTTCTGCTCACTCTTTCTATTGCAGAGTACTTTGTGGAGTACTTGGTAACGATTGGTGTTGAAGGACTGGAGATTAAGTGTCCTGTTTTGAGGAGTGTCCTGTTAAATATAATCCTGTTAACTTTGCAGGGTGAAGCTTCACATGTTCCCATCTTAAATAACATCTTGTTGGCATCAATTCTCTCTGTTAGTTAAATAATGTTGTTTTAGGGAATCTCTGCCCTTCAGTAAAGTTTATAAGTATGTCATCTACGTATAGCATTAGTAACCTTTGACTATTGCTCTGAGTGTCTCACACAACAGTCCCTCTCCCAATAACTGCCTATATTTTCAACTTATTTAATGTTCATAGTAACGTCACAGGGTGAATGCTGTCCTCATTATACAATGAGGAAGTTCACATACCAAAAGATCAAATCCATTTTGGTCATAGAGATAATAGTAGCAGAGTCAGGGTTTGAAGTAAAACTATTTGATTCTCATGTCTGTGGTTGTGGCCATGTTGCTGTTCTTATCAAGCTCACTTAATTTTAAGACTTGGCCCAAGTGGCATTGAGGTTAGACAGAAGCCATGACACCCCACCACACATACACACACACACACACACACACACACACACACACACACATGTACACACACATGCATGTACACACACACGCAGAGGCGCAGAGAGAGAGAGAGAGAGAGAGAGAGAGAGAGAGAGAGAGAGAAATGCTCAATAAATATGCTCTTCCCCTTCAGTAACTACTAAGACTGAGTGCAGGACAGGAAAGGAAGCTCCAGGATGTGTGCCTTGCTAGATCACTTGACATAGCTGTGCACAGATTACCATCCTGTTAATCCAAACCTAAATTCTCTTGGAGGCCAGCATCAAAGTGCAAATGGATGGAACTTGAGAATATCATCCTTAGTGAGGTAACCCAGACTCAAAAGGGCATCCATGGTACATACTCATAAGTGGATATTAGCCGTGAAATACAGGATAGCTGTGCTATATTCCACAGATCCAAAGAAGCTAAACAAGAAGGAAGGCCCAAGTGAGGATGCTTGAATATTACTTAGAAAGACAATAAAATAGTCAGGTAGATGGAGGGAGGGAACTGGGTAGGAGAGGGGACAGGAAGGGGATGGGGGTGGGTTTTGGGATCAAATGTGGGAAGAGACAGAAGAAAGGGCCAAAGGGCCTAGAGAATGAATGGAAAACCTCAGTGTAGGGGTTGGGGGCATCAGGAAGAAAAGCCAGAGACCTGGGATGTGTGTGGGGGGGATGGGGGGGGGGCTCCCAGGAATCAAAGAGGGACTGTGTGAGGGAAAAGTGGTTGGAGTATAAAGTGATTTTTAAAGTATATTTTTAAAATGCAACTTTGGTCTCGTGGAGTCTCTTTCTCTCTCTCTCTTCCTCTCTCTGTCCCTTCCCCCTCCCTCTGTCTCTCCCTTCCCCTCCCTCTGTCTCTCCCTCCCGCTCTCTCTGTCTCTCCTTTTCCTCTCTCCTCCTTTACTTTTTTCTCTTTTCTCATGTTTTCACTTTCTCTCAAAGTCTCTCTACTTCTTAAATAAGGATCATAAATAACACTTCTCTCCATATCTAAACTTCCAGTTTTCTTGAGTAGATATTTGAATTTATAGATACAAGCCTATAATGTATTCACCTAGAAAATTATAATGCGTGGCAAAATCTTCAAACTTTTACATTTAGGGCACAAAGGCTTGCCAGACAAACCATGACTTCAACTGACTTGGATTGTTTTTCTTCACCTTATAAGACAAATTTACATTTTCATCCTGGCCCAGACAAGGATATGCTATTAACCACCATGCCTGGTACCCAGAGAACTAACAACAGTTGCAAGGCCAATAGTTCCAAAAGAAGCGAGGATGTTTTTTGAAGAACTCCAACTTTAAGTCTTAGTGGTGATAAACGTGGTGAGGGGAAGATCTGGGGAGTGTTCAGTGTCACAATCGTACTACATAAAAGTCCTTTTGTGGGGGAAGACACATGAAGCTGTATATAGAGGGGTAGCCATGGAAATCAGCTTGATTAAACATACAGGATCGAAAATTAATTCCAGCCATCATGAACTAAAATCCAGATATAGGTAAACATGAAGAACAAACAAACAGTAGCAACTACTAGTACTACTATTACCACTAATACTATTACTATTACTATTACTATTACTAATACTATTACTATTACTATTACTATTACTATTACTATTACTATTACTATTACTATTACTAATACTATTACTATTACTATTACTATTACTATTACTATTACTATTACTATTACTATTACTATTACTACTCTGAACTTGGCTGGCTCTTGGGTGCCCATCAGTCTGGTTCTGAGAAGAGCAGAGCCAGTGGAAAATACATCTACTGAGAAGAGTTTTTCTCACCTCTGTGAAAGACCGACTAGAAGGAATTTAATTTGCCAGCCTGGCTCTTATGCAGTAGCAGGTGACCTTAGAATAGAGAGGGCTTTGAAGGAGAAAACCAGACTTTCCAATTGCATGACTGCAGTCATAGCCTCGTGTGCTGTAAGATGCCTGAGGACATAGTCACCAAACAGGCATGTCCCTGAGTGCTCGTTGCTCTCCTCCCCCATTTCCAAGGTTCCATCTCCCACAGAGAAGGATGGGAGCTAGAACGGCTCCAACTGCTCCCTCTGTGAGAGCTTACAGTGAAATTCCATCAGACAGAAGCCAGTTCTCTGCTGAGTGAATTGAGCTTTTTATCACTCAGATTTGTATACATGGTAAGAAGAGCCAAAGAAGGGAGTTACTGTGCACCTCATATATTTTTAATTCTCTGGCATTACTTGGCATTAGACCCAAAGTGTGGGGAACAGAAGGAAAAAATAATAATCTACTTCAGACCTCTGTGTAGAATGGTAGCTTTTGAGGTACCCAGGGTCTGTGAGATTCCTTTATGTACTGTTCAACAGCATCTATTTCATATTTTAGAGGCAAGCTCCATTTTATTTGTTTCTCTTATGAGTTACACGAAAGAGCTATGCTAATCATGTCTTAGTATGGAAGAGAGAGTACATGCCTGTAATGCCAGCTCTCAATGACATGAGTTTGTCTTTGAGACCATCACAAGTAGCACAGTAGGGCCAGTTCAATGCACAGAATTGGCTGGCAAACCTTTGTAGCCCTCTCACTTTCTTCACTTAATTTAGTTATGCAGAAGGATTCCCTGGGGCAAAACACAAATCCAAAAGAACAAGAATGTAAAATGTGTGTGTGTGTGTGTGCATGTGTGTGTGTGTGGGCACGCGTGTGTGCACCATACGCACAGTATGGCCATCACTAGATTTACAAGGAAAGAACTTGGCATTAGTCACTTGTCCCTTACAGTTTTATGAATAGTAGCATTCCATTTACTCTTGTTGACTGTCATAATTTTTTGTTGTTGTTATTTTTACTACTTTTTTCCATCTTCCTTTCTATCGCTAAATGTTTTAATCATCAAAATATTTATTGGGAATCTATTATGATGTGTGTGGTACAGGGTAAGTGACAATGAACAAGACAGGCATCAGCTCTAATTTGCAAATCTAGAGGATTTCCCATTGAAAAGATTACTCAAAGATTATTACCATGAAATCTTGACAAGTTATGTTCTAGACACTATGGGAATAAATGCAGGGATGTCGCCTGAATGAAGATGGGAGTAGCTGTAAGGAGATGAGGATTGATAAAAGAAAAAAGTGTGCTCAATAAGGTATTTGTGGATGGGATCTCTATGTGCCTCTCAAAGTCTAGAGGCATAGAGGAGAGTCTTTGTTATTTCTTTCTATAACAATTGAGTCTGATTCCAAAGTCAAGTTGGTCTACATTTCATCCTAAATGCTCCCTCTCTGTCTCTCTGTGTCTCCCTCTGTCTCTCTTTGTCTCTGTCTCTGTCTCTCTCTCTCTCTCTGTATGTATGTGTGTATGGGGGGTTAATTTCTAATTTGTGCAGATGCTGTTTTCTAATTTGTGTGGATGCTGATGAATTCAGTCTTCATCCAGCTCTGCATCTCTGGGGTACATGTTGAGTGTGTCTTATCGAACATTCATCTTTGTAAAGTGAGGCATCTCTCTGGATGTGTAAGCTGTTGACATACTATAGGATCTATCACTCACACAGATTCCAGCTTTGGCTTAAATCTATGTGGATGCTGACTTGGAACTCATAATATTGTTTTGGACAAAAAACTCTACTAAGCCTTATAAATTGTTTATTCAATCTTGTCCCTGGAATTCATGGTCAAGAGATGAAAAGGATTGGACATAAGAGGACTCCATTTAGGGACTAATCTTGAGCACATACTACATACTCAGGTTTAATATATTGTCTAGTTTTGGAGATTATGGTAATGGAGAAAGTACTATTTTTAATATTTATTCAAGAAAATTTTACTGAGGGTCTTAGGGTTTCCATTGCTGTAAACAGACACCATGACCAATGCAAGTCTTATAAAGGACAACATTTAATTGGGATTGGCTTGCAGGATCAGAGGTTCAGTCCATTATCATCAAGGTGGGAGCATGGCAGCATCCAGGCATGCATGGTGAAGAAGCTGACGGTTCTACATCTTCATCTGAAGGCTGATAGCAGAATACTGGCTTCCAGGAAGCTAGGATAAGGGTTTTAAAGCTCACACCCACAGTGACATACTTCCTTCAACAAGTCCACACCTCTTAAGAGTAAATTTCCTGGCCAAGCCTAATGAGACCACCACACTGAGCAACGGTTCTTAAAGATAGAACAAACAACTCTTAAAGATTTCACTCATTAACACATCGATCTCTTTGGCAGCTATTGTTCTAAAGAGTGACTGGGAGAGCTTCCTGAATGTTAAACTATGTCTGTGCATTCTTATAAAGAAAGCATATTGAATAGGAAGCCTGGACTTAGAAGGTGTGGGTTCAAATGCAGGGTTTTAATCGTCTTATACAATATAGTCTGAACTAGTTAATTATTTGCAGGCCTTCCCCCCTCCTTTTCCCCCCTCCTATCTACAAAACAGGGGCAAGCATGTATGTCCTTGTATGGTTAACAGTATTAAATTTAATAGCATGGGTTAAAGTGCCTGTTTGGGTCTGTAACTGCATGCTAAGCACTGAATAAATCATTATGATGGTTTGGCATAATTATCAGCTTTAGAGATGAAAATAGAATTTTTCCACACAAATCCACTGAGAATAAAGTATTATTAATTATTAGAGCTTAAAAGGTCAGGTTTCTGGGAAAAAATACCATTGGGGTCATTCTTAAGTCTTGTTTTGTTTTGTTTTTTAATCTTCTTCATGCTAGTCAAAAATACTTCCAGCACAAAGAATAACCTCATTAAATTATAGTTTTACCCACATGCATGCAGGGACAGGAACCCTCAAACACATTTGATCTCAACTCCCATGAATCTTATTTCTGGAGAACATATATGGGCCATCCGTAATGGTCACTTGGAGCTTTTTTTTTTTTTTTTTTTTTTTTTTTTTTGGTTTTTCGAGACAGGGTTTCTCTGTGTAGCCCTGGCTGTCCTGGAACTCACTTTGTAGACCAGGCTGGCCTCGAACTCAGAAATCCGCCTGCCTCTGCCTCCCAAGTGCTGGGATTAAAGGCGTGCGCCACCACGCCCGGCATCACTTGGAGCTTTTTAATTAGATTAAATTACTGACTATCTCTAGCTCATCCATCCCAGAAATTACTATTCTTTCTCTTTCTAGGATTCAACTAGACAAGAATTTGGAACTTTATCTCAACTCTATGTCAGTCTACACAGATCTTCATTGTGCATTGGGAAATTATTCTTGTTTGACTTTGCCCTTTTAGTTAACACAGACACTAGCTTTGTATTTTCTCAACATGAAGAGTGGACTTCTCATCAGTTAGATGGCATTGGATAAGTCTAAGTGGATGTACTATTGCTGTGTTCATGGCCATTTCTATCTTCCTCCTGTTTCCAAAAAGTGGAATTTACCACTGTTTTGGTGGCAAACAGAAAACAAGGCCCCTGTCAGTTATTACACATGGTGCCGGATTCATAGAAGACACTAATGATAGTCTCTCAGAAAGGCAGCTGATCATTATGTTCATTGCTGAAAGAATTCTAGCTGAGCAAGGTGGTACACACCCATAATTCTAGCAGTTGAAGAGTAGAGGCAAGAGGATTAGAAACCCAAGGCTAGCCTATTAAGAGTGAGTTTGGTCCAGCTCAAGCTACATAAGACCTGATATCAATCAATCAATCAATCAATCAATTGAAATAGAATTTAAGAATAGCAGCTTGTATTCAATGCTGCTAGGAGTACATGTGGTCTGAACTGTAAACACCATTCTGACTGCTCAAGAGCAAGCCTCATACATCTAAAATGGTTTTTAGAGTTGGTTGAAAACTATATAAAAGATTTTCTGAGAAGGTCAATTGAGTATTAGCTACTTAGTTAAACACTAAATATATAGCCTGCAAGTAACCAAGCGTGTGAGCCCCACCTCCAGAAAGTGAAACTGAAGTTCAGAGAACTCGAGAACTGTTGATAAAGGTTGAGACCTGGAAAAATCTAGGATTAAAATCCAACCATCCCAGATATCAAAGGTGAGCCTCTTATCTAGATGTTAACTCCACTGACCTCCCAGCCCTGCGTCTCCTCCACTTTCATTATCATTAGAGCTGAAGGTGTAGTTGAGGAGTTTGTCTGAAAGCTTACAATAGGAGGGAAGACGGGCACAGAAACTGGTTGTCCCATTGCTGAATGTGACACAGCCTGGAGCCACGGGGGAAGACAAATCTCGGTTTAGGAACTGCCTAGGTCAGATTGATGCGTGGAAAGGTCTGTAGGGAATTGCCTTGATTATTAATTTGTACAGAAGGGATCAGCCCACTGGGGGCGGCACCATCCTTACGCAGGCAGTCCCAGACTATGTAAGAAAACTAGCCAAGCAGCAGCCAATGAGCAAGCAAGGCAGAACGAGTCAGTAAGCCCTGCTCCTCTATGGTTTCTAGTTCAGGCTTCTACTTTGAGGCCCCCCATCATGGACTCTGACTGGAAAAAGAATATGAAATAACCATTTTCTTCCCCAAGCTGCTTTTTATAGGACTGTTTTATCATAGCAGCAGAAAAGGAAGGTAGAGCACTGGTCAGTACTATATTATGACAGATACATGCACACATATGCATATTAATACAAATCACACTTCCTACCAAGTCTCTTCTTGCAAATGAGAATGATTTTTTGGTTTGATGGTGCATGCATATACATCAGGAATATGAAGCCGAGACAGGAAAGTCATAATTTCCAGGCCAACCTGGGCTACCTTGTGAGGCTCGATATCAAAAAAAAAAAAAAAAAAAAAAACAAAAACAAAAAAAAAAAAAAAAGGAAAGGGGAAGAAAGGAAGAAAAGAAGAACAAATGAGAGTCATGAGCAGGCACAGGGCAAAAATCTGAGGCAGGAATGAAACAGGGGGATGCGGAGTTCAAGGTGAGCTGAGCGACATAGCAAGATCTCATCAGAAGAAAAGAAATAAGAATCTGTGCTATTGTTGGTTAGATAAATAATAACTTCAGGATTCAGAAATCACTTTAAAGTGTAGCACGGCCGTGCTGTTTAGTTAGTAATCTGGGAGTAAACGCCGGGAGTTACCATACGTAGTTCTGGATTTTTGAAGTTGCAGTTTCCCCACCATGAAGAGCAGTGTGTACCTGGGTGATGAGCACTCCTATGCTTAGTCTCATACTGTGCAAATGTTGCACATATGAAATTCATACCGTGTGTGTTGATATTGGCCAAGCTAACCACCACTGCTCCACACACATAAAGATGTTTCCCAACCTGCTGATGTGGAGTTTGCACACACAAAAGGCAGAAACATTTTAACAAGTCTTATTGCATCTGCTGAGAGAAAATGAGAGGGAGCTGAGGGGATTATTCACTTAAAAAAGCCATGGAATGCTCTCCCTCGGGGGGGGGGGGGCAGAGGAATGCCTGGGCTTCACTGGCCCCCAGGCTAGCAGAAGGGGCGACTTAGAGGTTCAGTGATAAACTCTGTCTCCGAAAACAGGATGGAGAGCAACTGAGGACAGCACAAGTTGAACTCTTGTCTCCAAGATAAATTATGCATGTGCACACACACATACTATTCCCCCAACATACCTATACATACACATATATCATACACAAGCACACTTCCCAAACCCCCACATCATAAGCATACATATACAGACGACAGACACATACACCACACACACCACATACACACACATACACAAAGAGATGCATGCATACACACCACATACACAATTACCACACACACAAACACATATACACACCACAAACACACACATATACACAGACACACACTTCATACCCCACAAACATACACACCATACACACAAACACATACACACATACATACACACACCACAAACACACACATATACACACACAAACACACATACATACACACAAAAACATACATACACACACATATATACACACACCACAAATACACACACACATACACACACACAAACACACACATATACACAGACACACACCATACACACACCACAAACACACACATATACACAGACACACCACACACACACACACACACTCCACAAACACCCACCATACATCATACACCACACACACACACACACACACACACACACACATGACTGTGCTTTCCTAATTTGATTTTTTTTCCTGACTCTTGGTTTTCTCTGCAATTTTGCACCCAGGCTGAAATGCACAAGATCCCTGTGATTTCACATTTCACGTGGTCCATCCTGCTACTATGGCTTCTTGCCAGAAAATAAGAACAGGTTAACCCAGAAATTACAGAACACACGTAGGTTCTGTATCTCGCCACCAGAAAACCCCAGACAAGCGTTCAAAGCTCTGCTCACATAATCACAAATAGTGCCAAGCTGGGGCAAAAGAAAGGACCATGTCTTGTGATTATTTTAAAACACCAGACTTTTAAACATCAGACACTTCCCAGCATACACACACATAAACAAACACACACACACACACACACACACACACACACACACACACACACATATATATATATATATATATATGTGTGTGTGTGTGTTGTTATTCTGGACTTAACAGACAGACTATTTCACTTAGGCTCTAGTTCAAATGTGACCCCTCAGAGAAGAGCCCCTCAACATACTACGTAAAGGGTCTCCCAATCTACTTGCTTCTTTCTCATTTTCTCCTGCTTTGTTTCCCTGAATAGCCACAATTACCCCCACGACCAATTTAAATCTGTCTTCTGTTTATTGGTTCCATTTTTATATCCATCTAGTGTGTATGGACCAAGACAGTAGATCTAGCTAATTGACCACTGGACCCCGCCTCCTCCAGCAGTCCTCCACGCCTGAAAGGGGACTCAATAATATTTGTTGAATTAAATACCTGTGAAAACAAGACGGACATATGGAGCTGGCAGCAGTACACAGACAAGTTATTTTCTGATGTCATTTCTCACCTAATCCTGCCTGAAGGGAACCTTTTCAGGGAGGTGATACTTAGTCCAAGTTCCCTCCATTTCGTCTGCACCCTGTGTAATAGTCACAAAGGGGATTTGAGTTCCATTTGCTGAGATGTTATAGATAGAAATGATAATGTCCCCTTCACTTAAAAGGGCCAAGCCTGTTTTGAAAATGTTTTATGAGCTGGAAACCTTTCTATGAGCTATCCCTACTGCAGCCCTGTAAAACCTTACGCCCTGCTGGAATTTCATCCTGTGAAATTTGGCAGCCTTCCTCTCCTCATGTAATGAGTTCAGCCCATGTTTTCATTACAGTTCAAGCCCAGATACAAATCAGTGTCACCGTCATAGGCAATCACACAGAATTCCCAGGCACTCCTGGCTGAGGGCGGGTTTAGAAGAATGGGAGCCAAATCCCCCCTTTCACAAGGGGGCTCTGGGGTACTTAGTGTCTTATGCCCTCCTCGGTGCCAGGTCCCAGAGAGCTGCTGGCTCAGTAGGTTCCCTGCTTCTCTCTGGCTCAAGCTCATCTTCCGTGGATTTCCTGTGGTAATCCCTCTCTGTGTCCCTCTGAGAAACAAACAGTAATTGCTAATTTTTTTTTTCCCACAAGAGGAGAGAGTCTGGGAGTGCAAGTGGTTTTAGCTAGAGAGTCAATAAACACTTTGGCAGAGACGAGGGAAGCTGTAGCGCAAATGCCCAGTGGTTCTTCCTGGTCTAGTTAAGTGGGTGTCTTGCTTGAAGAAAACAGTGCATTGTTGGTAGCTATATCTGCCCTCTTCTAATCAGGTTTATGAAAATCTAATTCCATTTTTAATATCTCTGTTTTGTTCTCTCTCTCTCTCTCTCTCTCTCTCTCTCTCTCTCTCTCTCTCTCTCTCTCTCTCTGTGTGTGCGTGTGTGTGTGTGTGTCCTAAGAGTTCATAGGTTCTATGTAAATGTTCTACCAGTGAGCTACATCAGTACCCTTCACCGACTACTTTTTTATTCCAATTGGTTTTCTTGTTTATATTTGTTTGTTTGCTTGCTTGCTTGCTTGTTGAGACAGGGCAATGCTATATAACCCAGGTTAGCCTAACACCCCCAAACCTCCAGTGTCAGCTTCTGGACATCCAGATTTGCTGGCTATTATTTTTTAAAGCTGTTAAACACAAATGAACAATATTGTGACAGTGAGGCCAAATCATCCATTGAATGGGGGCCCTCCTGTCTCCAAGCCCCTGAAAACAGTTCTAACCTGATTTTCATTGGCTCGGTGGCTTCCTTCAAGCAGAGACCTGGGGACTCCTTAGGGCAGGTCCCTGTGAGTCTCAGGACAATGCCCTTGGGTTAGGACTCCATAAAGAATCCTGCAGCCTTACTTCACCTCACTTTGCCGTATCAGAGAGATCGTACAAGTGTGGTGGGAAAAAAATAGAGGCAGGTGAGTGGCACACATCTCTGAAATATAATGAAGAAGGTAGTGAGATGAAATTATAAAGAATAAGAAAGGATCAGAAGGTTAAAGAGGCACACATCTTCTTCACATCCAAGGGAACCAGCACATTTCCACTCACACACTCATACACTCACTCATACCCATACACACCCAACACACACTGCTGAAGCCTTTGTCTAACTACAGAGATGTACAGCTCCAGCCTCTTTAAACCAGAGGGTTGAAACCTCGAATCCCAGAACTGTTAGGGCCACTGCTACTCTTGACCCCAGGAACGAGAGTCACCAGAGCCTGCCAGAATGATTGACACACCCCTCTGAAAGATCAGTGTGTGGACTCCTTCAGGAGGAAGAGTCTATGATGTACCATGAGCGGTCCTTTCTTTGTGTACAAATCCACACCACACTTAGATACAGAGTGATGACTTACAAGACTTGCTTACTACAAAGAATTATATTTCTCTTCTTTTTTAGGGAACTGTTTTACATCCTTATTTGACCCCACTACCCAGGGATTAGTATATCACAGTTCGGCAAACAATTGTGCATTTTCCAAATCATCACACAACAGGCTAAAATATATGTGTGTGAAGTCCTTTAATGTGATAGTTTGAAAGCAAATGCAATTCATTATTTTAATTCTTGTATTTATTTATATTTATTAAACATCTTTAGATTTCCAGCTTTGGGTTGACATTGAAAATATAAGCCAGGCATGGTGTGTATATTTGTAATCTGGGCTCTAGGAGGCCCGAGGCAGAAAGACTGTGGTAAACTTGGGACCAGCCTGGTATATGTAGCAAGTTTCATGGCAGCAGGGCTACACAGTGAGATCCTGTCTCAGACAAAGAGATGAAGGAAAGACCTTGGGGCTGATATGAGAAATAATTCATCATTAATACAAAGGCGATATCATGCCAGAGAAATTGTATGTAAAAGCTATTTTAGGCCCCAACCTATTGGACTTCAAGCAGATCCTATTTTGCTTATGTGCATACTTCTTGACATTTTGAATGGCTATATTTTAAGCTGTCATATCTCAGCCAGCATCCAGGAAGTGACCTTGCATTTAGAAATGATGTTTGATATATCATGACATCCAGGTACCTGTCACAAGAATCTGTTTGAAGTCCAAGAATGGGAGTTATTGTTTCCATTATATATACCTACAGAGGAACTGGGTGTCATCTCATAGCAAGGTGCAAGTTTGCAACCTAGGGCTTCAATTCAGTAATGGGTTCAGACAGCTGCCAAAATGAAACAATAGTCAGCCCCTAAAGAACTCTATGGAAACCACAGACCTCTTTGTGCAACCAACAGGAACTGGGACCCGCCAGCTTGTTAGGATGCGCAGTCCATGATTTCAAAGACAAGAAGGCAGAGAGAAGGCAATGACAGACCTCAACAGGAGCGGTGGGGGAGGACCACGGGGGGGGGGGGTGGGGGGGAGGAGAGAAGTGGCCAGGGATGCTACCTGCTGATGTGTCAGCAAAAGGAGGGCAAGGCTTCCACGGAGCTGGGAGAGGTCAATAAATCACCACTCTTATCTTACAAACAGAGCCTGTGACTTCAAAAATTAGCTCATTTATTCTGCACAATTAAATTTATTGAAGTGTGACAGGAAAAGTTTAGTAGGCAGTGGAGCAGAAAGCCAGCAACAGCCGAGCCCAGCATCTGAGTGAATGACACAATTAGTTGATTTTCATTTTATTTATCAATATAATTATTGAATTGTATTTATCCCTCTTTCACAGATTTCTACAACTATTATGCCAGGGGCCTCTAGGGAAAGAATTAGTTTGAATTTTCCATCCAAGTTAATGTGATTATGGAGGGGCTAATAAAAGGAAAGTTCTTTAAGGTGCCACACAATCTTGTGTTCCGTGTCACTCTCATCCTGGGGCTTAGAAAGCCAGGCTCTTCTCATCCAGAAGGTGGCAAATTGAATTTACATTTGCGAAGGTCTCAGATTCCACAGGCAGAGACTGAACTGGGGATGGACAGTGACTGGAGCCCCCTCTGTGGATATTTGGAGAAACTGTACTATGTACTTTAAAAAGGGAGGCTTTAAATTGTCGTTTTGTTTTGTTGATAATGAAAGTGACCCTTCCAGTCCCTGCTGGTCTTCATGAAGTTTGAAACACAAAAGACAAGTAGAGCTGATGAGGCCCCTTGATTTTCCCTTTGTTCAGGACCTGGATCTCCACGGTGTATATGTAAAAGGACATCCAAAAGAGAATATAGATGGAGGCTGGGTAGCTGTGTCAGTGTTCCGAGAGGATGCAGAGAACAGGCTGCCTTATACTTGCTCATTCATCTGGCCGTGTGTACCCATGCCATCCTCTGGGCCTACGACATCCTCTCCCCTTCACGCCCATGAGGAATTTCCAGCTCCTCTTTGCCCTTGTCCGGGGCTTAAAGTTAAATCTTCGATTCCTTGGGCATATGAGAAAGATTCAAATTGTCAGTTACGGTGAAGTGAAGGAAACTCAAATTTACCTTTTAAAATTTGATTTAATATATTTTGACCAGTTTCTTTACTTAGGGAATGAATATCACACCCATAGGATATGTTATAACATATTCCCAGATTGTGGCCCTCACTCTCCCAACCATGCCTCTTCATGTTCTTCACATTCAACTTTTAATATGTTTAACAAATATATTAGTTCCAGAGTAGGTGTTTTCTTCCTCCCTCCTTCCCTCCCTTCCTCCCCCCCTCTCTCCCATCTCTCCTCCTTCCCTCCTCCCCTCCTTCCCTCCCTTCTTTCTTCCTTTCTTCCCTTCTTCCTTCTCCATCCTCTCTCTAGTGTGTGTCTGTGTGTATCTATATGTGTGTCTCTGTATGTGTCTCTCTGTGTGTCGTGTGTGTGTGTGTGTGTGTGTGTGTGTGTGTGTATGTGTGTGTGTGTTTGTGTTTGCAGGTTGGAATGCAGTATGGATGTGCACATCTATGTGTATATGAAATCCAGAATTCCATATTGGGTGTCTTTCTCAATCAGTGTCTACATTTTTTGTTTGAGGAAGGGTCATTCACCGAACCTGAGGCCCAGAAGTCCTTCTGCCTCTGTTTCCAGATACATGCCACTGGGATTGACTTTCTTTTTTTTTTAAATGTAGATTTTAAGGGATCTAACTCAGGTATATACTGGTGTAGCAAACATTTTATGGGTTGAGCCGAACTCACATCATTAATCTCAAGGTGAGAATCTCTAAAGAACATGGGGGCCATGTTTAAATGATGCTGTTCAGATTCTATCCCCAGTCAAAGACACTGGCTTGCATTTTCAAAATGAACTCTCAACTGTTCATGGCCTTGGAGCTGAGTTGAAGAATTACCAAAAGTGCTACAGCAACCATACCTTTCCACAATGGCCACTCTTCTGGTTTTAAGTAGTACTGCTGTCCATAAAACTTGGAGAACTGGATTCAGAGGTGAAGATGTTCCTATGGCACTAAGTTCTGACCCCAATAGGAGTATCAACCATGCACAGTAAAGCAGGGATTACCACTGCCACGTGTTCCTGTGTGATAACGTACCCCTTCATCTGTTTCATTGTACTGAGACTAGCTGTCCATCACGACCTAAAATAAATCCTTATCTCACTGCTCCGCCCTTTCAACTCTTCTATTTATCACCAAGGCCCATTGGTTCTGCATCTAACATGTATCTCAAATCCATCTTTTTAAATATAATCACATAATCATTATTGTCCACCCCAGAAGTGGACTGGCTGGAGCATAGTGGAGAGGAATAATAGCATGTTCATTCCCACATAGAGTTGGCCTTTGACTTTGGATTCTATCCCAGGGTATCCATCAGATCCATCAGGTTCTTATTCATCTTTCTAGAAAGTTCTTTTGGACACCTAAACAGGTTGTATGCTGCCAAAAGTACAGATGGTCCTCTGTCTGTGAAGGAGTAGCCCACCCAGAGTGGAGCTACATAGTCAGACATGCATTCTACACACCTAACCTACCATACATTGTAGTCCACCCACACAGCTGCCCCTTCATAACTGAGTGTCACAGCAGGGCCAGCAGCTGACTGCAATTCCCAAGCACCACCAGAGAGTGTCCCATCACCAATGGAATCCAGGAAAAGATAAAATTTCAAAGTCAATGTATGGTTTCTGCTGAATGCCTATCATTCTTCGCCATTGTAAGATGGCAAGATTCTAGGTTGGACATTACAAATTGTGAGTACTCTGTGCATGGAGAAGTCCAAAAAGGAGACCAAGTCCTAAAGCCATGGGGCCAGAGTGCAGAAAAAGTTCTCACTCATTATATGCTAAATAAACAGATCACTAATGGATCAGGGAAGGTGTGCTCTTTTGATCCTTTTGTTACATAAGTTACCTTAGGCAAAATTGCACCTAATCTTCATGCCGCTATAACAAAATCGTTGTTATATGCTTTTACTCACATTTCAAACAGTCATGGTGATTTCCTGATTCTTCCCTTGCACTTCTGGACAACGTAGACATGAATTGCATAGCTAGCTAAGACACTGAAAACATGACCCAAGGAAGGATGTTGGGTTCTCTCCAGCAAGGACGCAAAAATTCTCCATACAAAACTTCCCCTGCCCTGAAACACCATGAGAGAATTTCTTGTTAGTGCCAGGCCATATGTTTTCAAAGCTCCCCACCAAGATAGGGAGAAATTTAGAATGCCTGAGAGTCCTTGAAGAAAGACATGACTTGTCTCTGAGATTACTGACTGAACCTCATCATAAAAACATGGGGGTTAGAAAAATTATATACTGCTCCAGTTGGCATACCTCACTTGAACTGAAATGAAGAAGACCAAATATTTTATGTTAAAGGGGTGAGTTTACAAATAAGATGTGGAGTTTAAGATTCATTCTCTAGCATTCCAGTTACTAACATTACCCAAGGCTACATATCTACACAGCTATGTGTGTGCTCACATTTCCAATGTAGCTTCCAGCTGTACGGAACAAGCTAAATGAATCTATAGAGCTCTTTCTCAATGGGGCCTTTCTCTGACATTTTCACTTCTGTACCTGACACTGAACCCCACAATCGTTTTTGGTTAAGTTGGCACTAAAACTCTCTTCATCATTCCCCACACCCAATGAGCACAGGAAAACCTTGAAGAAATTAAACTAAAATTTGAACCAGGCTTTTCAGAAATCCATCATAGATCTTCCAGCATGTGCTGTGAATGAGCCAACTTCTGTATTTATCTAGGATAACTGATTTCATTATACATTCTAAGCTGGAGAATGAAAATCACCTCTATAATATAGGTTATAGCCATATACATGTTGGGATGCAAATCTTTTTAACTTTCCAGATTAGATCTCCCCCCATCTCATTAGCAATGTCTCTGTCTGTCATGACAGATCACTTCCCCCACCCCCAACACAATACACTTCTGGATTTTAATAAGACACAATATGTAAAATATAGGTTCAGACTCCAGAGAAATGGTTGACAGAGCAGATGATGGGGGTGAGGGGTGAGCTCCTGGCTGAGCGAAGTAAGAGATGGAGAGAGATGGACAAATTTCCCACCCCTTCTCTGTCTGCAGGTTATTCTGCCGGTAAGTTTTCTTCTTTTAAACTTAATGCAATATTCCCATGTACGGCATGAACAATCTCACTAAGTTACCTTTTGGGGTGTTTGATAGAGACAGCCAGGATGGTAACACAACACATTCTGTCCTCTTCACCTTTCCCTATCTGTGATTCTTATCTTCAGTGTTATGGGCTTGAATATTCAGGGAAAGTATCATTACCAATCCCTTGCCTCCCATTGGATGGGTTTCTCAAGGACTCAGGCTAAGAGCTACTGAGTTTCAAATGGGAGAGAGTTGCTCGACTTTTTTCTAAGAAGGTGTGGAGAAATGTCTATATACCCCAGATAGGACGCCAGCAATAGACCATGATTGCATCGAAATCCAGCTTGGAGAGATAAGGAGCTTAGTGAGGTTAGTTGCGTACAGGAGCTTGGGGGAGGAGTCATGTACAATGTGTGGGTGAGGGATAGCTTACAGGAGCAGGAGGTGGCAAGTTGGTAGGCACTCGAAAGCAACAGTGTCACCAAAACTCCCACCCAAGCACGGGTGATGACCTCCCCCAGGCTTCATTGGCAGAGTGTCATTTCCAGGTAAGCGCCACTTTCTATGTACTCTAGGGCCATGGGACTGAAGATCATTGTCCTAAGACCATGAGAAACCAGATACGGGCTGGAGGTAGGTAATGGGTAGAACCCTACTTGGGTCTGATGCCCCTCCCTGCTTTCCTCTATTAGGGAGTGTTAACAGCTCAGTTAATCTTTGTTAATTTCATTGTCGGGACAACTGGGATAATATAACATGTCTGTTTCTTTATGGTCCATGACCATGCTGTAGTGAGGAAATCACTGATGACAATAAGAAGCACCTACAGATATTTAAGTACCCTCCACTTGCTCCTGTTGCATCTGTAGGTTGTCTACTGTCTAAGGAACTAGTGGATCTTGATTACTGAAAAATAAGAGAATGTGAAACGGAGACGCATGAGATGAGATAGTTACTTCTTCACTACAACAGACTGGCTGGGAAGTCTAATTTAGAAGATTGGGTATAAAAGCAAACATGTCCAATAAAATGACATAAACACTTATTAGAGAAATTCCTTGTGTCAAAGCTGGACTAGAACTTACAGAAATCCAGAAGAGCTCATTCAAGGTCACAGCTATAGTCATCAAGGCTACAGCTTGTGGTCCTGGTACTTAATTGCTGAAACTATCTAGTCTTGGACTCAAAGTTTCCAAAGCTGTGAGCTAAGTGACCCTCCTTACTTTATCAAATACCCAGCCTCAAGCCTATTGTGATACTAACAGAAACTGGTCAGATGGCTTAGCCACCCTCCTTGATTGAGCCACTGACAAACCCTTAGACTTAATTTGTCTTGTGATGTACAGACCTTTCTTCTGACAGGGAGAAACAGGAGGTGATAAATGGCAAACCTTTATTTTTGTTCTGTGTGTCCCACTGCCCAAGAAACCAAAAGGATGATAGTGGAGTCATTTCTATGTGTCTAGGTTGATGCTGGGGAGGTACAGAACAAATAGTGGAACTTTGATAATATGATTTTCACTAAAACCAAAATACATCATTGTCTTGTCACATAGATGGGAAAACAGGGCTGTCAGGATAATTGACAAGCATCCGCTCAGCCCCTGCCATTAAGGAGTCAAAGGCAACCTGATTCTGGTCATGCCTCAGGGGTCATATATTAACCAGGTCCACATACCCCACATGTTACCCTTCATCATAAATCAGCCCCACACCCCATATGTTATCCTTCATCACAACAAGCCCCCCACATTCCATCCCAATCCCACTCCCCCCCAATCTTAGGTCATAATGCTAACCAGGTCTATCATTCTTTAAAAAACCTTTCTCCAGCTATACTACAAATTGTGCTTTGGGTTTCCTGGATACCCGTGCTTCATTTCAAATCACAGGCCCATAATGTCTTTTGACCTGACTTGGTAATACAAAGGAATCTTCCTGGGGTTATGCCTCCCTGCTCCCTCCCTCCTCCTATATGAGGGTATTAAAAAGAAGCTATAGGACAGGTGTTACTCAGCACAAGAGCACATGTCTACAGTGCACAGGATCCCAGGTTCAATCCCTAGTGCTGCCCTTCAAAACTGAGAAGTAATGGTGAGAACCTAAGAGGCAGCTTGACTGAAAACAGTGAATGAATGGATATCTTACTTACAGCTGGATGGTGTAACCGCTACCCTACAGTGAGTGCTGTGGCTATTCTTAAAAAGCATTGCATGTGTCTTTAATCTCCCCCATGAATACAGCACCATTGCCTCAATTTTACAGACTACGAGGGATCACGGCTTGAATAGCTATGTGATTAATAAGTTAAAAGTGGGATTCACCATTTGGATTCAACTCTAAAAAGCCTGTTTACTGTCAAGTACGGTGGGGGTTATTAGGAATGATAGATACATTTTGACAACTTCAGCTACATATCAAATTATATCTTCAAGGATAGTCTTTAATTTAGAAGTCTGGAGAGAGCCTCTTTTCAGACTAGCAATGCATGGAAGTTTCATGTCTGTTTTTTCAGGGAAAAATATGTCAGGACATATTTAATCTTCAAGTCATTTTCAGCCTCTTTCCCTGTACCTCTTTGATGGCACACCACACACAAATGGTTACTCTTCTGGTCTTCTGATTTGGATTGTACAGCATACATTTTGAATAGAAATCATCATTTTTTTTTTGTTCATGTATTTTTTTTTCTGCTTAACAAAAACCTTGACAAACATCATCTGCTCTCTCCATGGAATCTATGAGTTAAACTGATTTGCCCATATTAGGTAAAAAGAAAACCAACAGGGCTACAAAGGAACTAGAGATGACAAAGCCAGTGTCCTCCAGAACCAAGTTCAACCCCTCTCATCCACACCACTATCTGAGCAGCATCCTTCATGAACAGCTAGCACCCTCCAGAAATTAAAACTGGATATAGATGCTGATCCTACCTTCCAGAATTGTCTAGTCTAAACCAAGATGCCTAAATCTTTTATTTCATTTGTCTCTTCTGCACCTGCCTTCATTTTTCAGATGGGTAATATCTGAATTTGGGGAGTTCACTGCCTTTCCAGCAAGTTAGCTTATGAAAGGGGTTGGTACACACATGCTACAGTAACTGGATTTATGCCAGGCACTCATCAGCCAATAATGGGTTAAGATGCTGACGTCCTAGACAGCATTATTGCATGGCTTTCTCGTTCCATCTCACATACTATCACTTCGCATTTTAATCTTGTGTGTTTTAGAGTCACTGACACCCACATAGCGTCAGCTTGTACTTAGATGCACTCTGCCTTCCTGTGTTCTTCTTCCTTTGGGCAGCTTTGAGTTCTTATCTCATATAGCCATTTAAGAAATTGAACATTTCTTAGAATTTTTTATGTAAATCTAATTCTATAATTTGTGATATATAAAATATCTTTCTGAGGCTGGAAAGATGGTGTCGTGGTTACGAGCACTTGCTGCTCTTACAGAGGACCCAAGTTTGGTTCTCAGACCAATGTCAGGCAGCTCACAGTATGTGTAACTCCAGCTCTAGGAGATTAGGCTACTTCTTCTCTCCTTGGGCATCTGTACACACACTGGGATACACACAGAGAGAAACAAAAACACATGTAAACATTTAAAATGTCTTCCTATTCAGTATCTGATAGTATATGAGTTAATTAGAGGTTAATGTGGTTAGTAACCACAGAGTCAAACATGGTAACTCTAATTCAACTGATGCAGCCCTTAGAAAAAGTAAAGCGCATCTTTACTCAAAGGTCAGCGCACGTTAATACACGGAGTTAACACTATTCACAACAGGAAAATGTACAAACAATCCAGATCTCCAACAAATCTTGACTGCATGAACCACGTGTTAATCAGCCTCACATTTCCCTGAAAAACAGACTTGGATAGTAGTCAGTACTCAAAAGGAATGGGGTTCTCTCACATTTAACACAATGAAATAATCTCCGGGACACTATTAAGCAAAAATAGGTAAGTACAAAAGACTACATTTGTAGCCATCCATTCATATGAAGCTTCCAAGAAAAGCACCACTCAAAATTGGGCTTAGATGTTGGAGTTGATGGTGCTACATACATGCCCAGAGAACATGAGAAGATATATTACATAATGAGGTAAAGCTTCCATACTATACTCAAAAGAGATCAGATAGTAAGAAAGAACATTGGTTTGGGGTTCTTCTTTAAAATCACGGTTAGGTAGTGAGATGGGCTGAGTGAGGATTACCATTTATGGAAATGGTTTGAAATGTTGGTGGGAACCAAGGAGCTACTGAGTGGTGTCTGTAAGACGCCTTGGTATGTGGCAACAATGCAGGGTAAGAAATAGGCCAGTGACAAGGGAAAACACTTCTACCAAAACAGGACAAGTGGGACAGACAGAGAAGAGAGTCACATGACAAGCTTTGGAAGTCATCCCTCAAAAGCAACACCTCTTCCCGGTCCTTGATAAAAATAACAAAGCTAGTAGGTGACAAGGACCATTTTTTTTTTAAGTAGAGTACTCAAGTGAGTACCTACACCCTTCTGTCCTCCACATCCTTGGTTCCACACCTTAACAAGCACCACCCAACCTATAGCGGCCATCTTAATTATTTAATTCTAAAAGAGCAGCAACATGTTCAGACATTTCAGAGCCCAAGAGTCCTGGGTCTGTTTGAAGTCTGTACCACATCGCTCTTTCTTGATGAGGATTACATGTGTTTATAGACTTATCTCTGGATATAGAATTAGTTACGGTGCAAAAGGATCCTGTGGGGTGAGCTTTAGCTGAAACAGAGCTACCTAGATTAGCATACTGAGGTAGGCGCACAGAGCTTACCCTTCATAAACCTTTCCATGTAGATGAATTTTTTTAAGCTAGGAAATTCTTCTTAGGATTAAATTGTTTCTTGCAAGAATCAAATCTCATGTTTCTACTCTGTGTTCTCTGAAGATGGATGGTGTGTAGGGATTACAGGAAGAGATGTTTTGGGAGGAACCAGTGTGTGAGTGTGTGTGTGTCTGTCTGTCTGTCTGTCTGTATTTATGTGTATAAGTATCAAGAGAAGATTAAGTGTGCTGATCAGGAAAGGACTCTCTCTTGAACTTTAAGTCACCTCTCACAGTGCCTGCTTCCTTTTATGAGAAATTACTAAGTTGGATTTGATCTCCATTTGTTCCTGGCTTTAAAACCAATAAGGCTATAAATATAGGCACAATTTGTACTGTCGCCAGTGTTCATGTTACTCCCTTCTACAAAAGAATTTCAGGATACAGTATCTTCCAGATTTGATGATTCCATTATAGAACCATTCATCTTGGTGAAGACAAATTACCAACATGATTTATACGCATGCAGGAATCATGTGTCAATAAAACACAATCAAAGGCTAAAGGAGAGTTTCCAAGTTTTTTTGTCAACATTTCAGGATATTAACCTACCCATACCCTGACTATCCCCCAATAATATCACTTCACAGAGATGCTACTCCGAGGACCACCAGAGTTCAGGCATGGCACCATAGTACCTTGAGGTCATCACAAAGAACAGCAAACCTCTTCAGCTCTCAGCTCTGCGATCTCTCTTTTGGAATCAATGTGACCTTTATGTATGTCTCATGTCTTAATCCTCTATGTCATTATTTCCTTATCTTAAAAATCCACCAAAAATCTACATCCATTTCTTTCTACACTGACTTTCTATATTCAGAATTAGTAAGTGACAGGAACAGACTTGGGGATTGGGAGTTCTGAAAGGGCTTTTGGAACTCACCAAGGCTAATGGCAATACAAGATGAAAGTGTGTGTTAGTAATTTACATGTATATGATTATACTTACATACATGAGTATCATTTAAGTGAAAGCTACTTTGTTATTTTAGTTTCACAACAGCAGTAAAGAACTAAAAACCCAGGATTTCAAGCGCTTCCTTGCTGAGCTGGTGACTTAATTTATTTCTTTAATATTTGTTATAATAGACCAAAAAAAATCACATTCATTGGAGAGACCTCAGTAACATGAGTTCTACGTATATTATTTTCTGTAAGATATCAATGAAGGAGCCAAAGCAATTTCTAATGGAATCCCTTGATTCCCTCACTCCATCCCAACTACAAAGTTGGATGCCATCTCAGCATTATGAATCTACTAAGTGTTCTTGGCATGCCTCATGGGGAGATGGAGAGATGTCTAAAAATATGCAGGTACCTTCTTTCCCCACCCAACATTGTTTCAGCTTGAAGACAATGACAGACTCTCTTGTCTTCCATATAACATAGACATCCCCATTTGGTGTAAAACCCTCAATATTCCAAGAGTGTGTCAAAGTCTGCAGTGTATCCAGAATATTATAATACATGGTTTTGAATATTTCTACTGTCTAATTTGTGTCCTATTTACCTACAGAATTTACAAAGCTCCAGTGTATAAGAAAGCACTATTATTTGATCTTTGCAGCATTCTGTTTGGTTTACTCCAGCACTGGGGGTATGAAGACATACCTTTGAACTAACAGCTGAAAGGAAAGGGAAAGATATTTCTTTAAAGGAAAGGCACAACAAAACCACAAAAACCGGTATAAGTTTTATGGGTTATGTTTCAAAGGAATCTAACCACTATTGATAATAAACTCTAGCAGGCCACAGGTGCTTCAGGGAGCCCCTGAGTTGTAATGAGTGGCTGGATTCCCACGTATCCAATGGCATTGCTGCTCTATAAAGTGAGAGATGGTCAGGTGACAGTAGCCAATGGTGCTCTGACAAAAGTGGCACTATTCAAAACATCAGCCACAACAGGAGAAGTGGGCTTCTATAAGCTGTCTGTGCCTCTCCTTCACTTCCAAATGACTCCAGTGGAAGAGTACTCACAATTTAAATTGTCCCTAAAAATATTCTTGGAGGAAAAATGTTTGATGTATGATATTTGGTGGGAAAACTTGCAAAGAATTCTGGGAACCCAAACATGAGTGAAAACAGAGAGGAGAGAGCTTGAGCAATTAGACCATGGCATTAACAATGTATGATAAGATTGATGCTGTACTATTATTTTCTATATTTCTAAAAAACAAAATAGACATTTAAACATGTGTTAAAGATATACAGGCCTTTAAGGGGCTGAAGTGGGTTTGTTCCTGGGCAGTGACTCCGATGCCCATATTTGTACCATCCTACCACAAATTATTCCCAATTCCCTCATCCGAACATTTCCCCCTTGGCGCTGAGATGCTGGAAAATAGAAGCACCAGGGACTCAAATGGTCTTTTAATTACCATCTCATCCTAACACAGTCAATGCCAGATGAAATAGCTTGAATATTTGTGATGGGCAAGGTATCGAGCCTGGAAATCGGTTTTTGGAAGAATGGGCACTGAATAGGGTGCTAGGAAGACTCAAGGTGAATGAGAGCATGAGGTGGTAAAAATGTCTGACAGAAACAAGACTGCAGAGGGGCCTGGTGGCATTATGATGCACATCTATAATCTCAGCATGTGGGAGACAGACACAGGAGGGTTCTGGGTTCAAGCCCAGCCAGAGATACACAATAATATCCTGCTCCAAAGCTGAGATGTTTGAACACTATCTTTCTACTACTCTGGTCTCTCTGTCTCTCTGTCTCTCTGTCTCTCTGTCTCTCTCTCTGTCTCTCTCTCTCTCTCTCTCTCTGGTGTGTGTGTGTGTGTGTGTGTGTGTGTGTGTGTGTGTGTGTGTGTGTGCACTCATCAGGAACAAGTATTAATTGTTTATTTTATTTAATTGCTGTATAACATGAGCCACACATGTTCAGGAGACCTGTATCTTATACATATTAGTATTTCTAACTCTCAGAAAATAGCCTGTTTGCCTGTTTTTATGATAAAGCAATTATGAATGAGAGGTTAAGCCAATCTTCCAGCGATACACACCTAAAAAATGAGTAGCATAGGCCTAACACACAGGCCAATCCCAAGTCTAAGCTTTTTCCTAATATTCTCTAGTCTAATAGAGAGTATCAAGGAAAATAAAATGGTTTGTTTTGTTTTGTTTTGAAATCTGGTTGAGCTAATGTGAAACTAGTATTAGTTTGAAGGATAAAACTTTAATTTGAGGGCTGGAGAGTTGGCTCAGCTGTTAAGAGCACTGGCTGCTCTTCCAGAGGTCCTGAGTTCGATTCCCAGCAGCCACATGGTGGCTCACAACCTTTTGTAATGGGATCCAATGCTCTCTTCTGGTGTGCCTGAAGACAGCAACAGCATACTCACATATATAAAATAAATAAATCTTAAAACAAAACAACTTTATTTTGGTTGGAAAACCACTTCAATTTGTTTGTTTTGTTAGGACATTTGAATTGTGATAAAATTATTGTAACCCAATGGTTTGTTGCTTATTTTCATGATAAGCTACTGGCAAGCATTGATATGGTGACCTGATATTGTCATCTACAAAATTCATACTTGAGAACTACACAATAGAGTTACTACAAAAATATCACACACACACACACACACACACACACACACACACACACACACACACACACCTCATAATGTTTTTGCCTTAGGTGTGTTCGTATCTACATGGAGGCTGCAGATTGGAAATGGCCAGTCCATAGCATGGCTATTCACCAAGTCAGAGGTTATCTGCCATCTTTAGGACATAGCTTCCAAAACAATGTAGTCATCCTGTCCCTGGAATAGGAAGATGTGGCTCACTAAACTTCTGAGCATCTATGGGCCAAGCATGAAAGAGGCACCTGTCCATCACACTCACATTCAGCAGTTTGGAGCTCAGTGACTGTCTTATCATCAGAAGGTAGACGAGTTGAAGATTCATCATGCAAGCAGAGATTCAGAAGGCAGAAACAATGGGAACTAGAGCCACCGCCCTAAGACAAAGCCAGAATCCATCTGGGAGATAAATGGGCAATCTGCACTTACCTGGAAATGGGGTATCCACTGTGTTATTAAAATAGCCATTAGAGTAACTCTAGAAAGCTGATGCCTTTCAAGTGATAGGTGATATAGATAACTATGCTAGACAGAAGACAGAGCTAAATCCAAGGGTCTTCATCCAGACCTTGTTACCAGTTAATTATTTTATTTAGGACTAGTGTTAGTTACTAGTCCCATTACCATTAACTTCATCTTGCTATAAAATTAAATAGGAACACTATGCAGGGATGTTCACCAGCAAAATAATATAAGGTTGTTAAGTGTGTAGACAGAAGAAGGTGTGTCTGTTTTTCTGACCTGGAAGAGGTATTGGATACTGTTGTTCCACTCTTGTTTGGAAAGACATTAAATGTGGTTGTGGGTAAGGGGGCTCAGAAAGATCTGAAAAATACCAGGAGCTATTAATGGGATATTCTGATTAAAAAATTAGCAGTCATACATTTTTGGTGAGTTACAAAAGAATTTTCCCCAAAAATTTGATAGTTGATCAGTTTCCTCTATAGTGTTTGAGGGTTTTTTGTTGTTGTTGTTGTTGTTGTCTTTTTTCCTTATTGAAAAGGCAGAGACATTTAGACTTCAGTTTACAAGAGGGTAAGCTGAGCACTTTTTAGATTTAAAATCAAATCAGATACTAGTTTTGCTTGTGTATGGCAAGCACACACAGAGAGAGAAGGAGAGAGAGAGAGAGAGAGGGAGAAAGAGAGAGCAAGAGAGAGAGAGAAACACACATGCCATTAAGCAATGCTTTTTAATAGCTACCATAACTGCTTTTTACTTCAGACCTGAGTGTGATTTGTCTTATGTTCTGCAGAGTTAATTAAGTACCAGAGAAATTCGCTTACTGTCTCAAGTCCTGCGTGTTTGTGAGGATTTTGTCATTGACTTTGGTCCAAACAGGTCACCTTCAGAACCTTGGCAACACTTTGCTGCTCTTGGGAAAAACAAAATGAGTCATTACAGTGTTGATATTGTTATTTTCTGCCTTAATATCCCTGCCTTGTCCAATCATCATATGTAGCCCCAAATCCCCAGTGGCAGGGTATTAATTTGTAGAATTATTTTTTAAATTGGAATTTCCAGCAAAGGGTACAAAGAACATCTTTGTACATTTCTTTGCAACTTCTTGTGAATGAGTAATTGCTTTAAAAACAGATACCTTTCCCTACATATTCTCATATACACTGAATAGCATGAGCAATTCCACTTAAATGTCTGGTTTAATCATCTCCAGCACCTTCCAAATACAGTACTAGACAGTCCCTGCTAGACTTAGGGTAAAAGATAACCTTGCATCAGATACTGCTCAGGTTCCAGGGAAAAAGGATCTCTAAAACTGAAGGTTCCTTAGTAGAAGGCATCCTTTGATTTAGAAGCCACCAGGAGGGAGAAAAAAAAATCCTGCAGGTATAAGAGCATGGCTGTCATCTGGAAAAGAACACCTTTTGAGAAAGAACCATCTATTGGAAGGGACACCCCAAAATACTATTAGCCAACCAAAGTGGCCTTAGTTGGCATGGGTTTTAAAACTTCTAAAAATATTTACTGAACTTTTTTTTTAATACAAGAGTTACTTTGTTAGCCTTTATAGAAAGGCAAAGGCATCCTTTGTCTATATCAAACTCCTCCCCTCAAAGTTCAGGGTAGAAAGACTGTAAGAGCCAGATGGGATGGATGGAAACAGCATCTTCCAGCCTCAACAGGGCTGATACATATGTGAACTCACAGAGACTGTGACAGCAACACACAAGACGTTCATGGGTTCAAACCAGATGGAATCACAGCATCGAGGAGAGGAAGTAGATACGAAGTCCCACCCCTAGTCAAAAAGCTATTTGCAATTGATACCTTCTGGGAAAGGAATAACCAATTTTCTCCAATGGTGTGTCACTGGGTATATCAACCACACTTAGGGCAAGCCCTATAATCAGGAGCAGTTAGTTAATGCAAAGTGGAATCCATGGGGTTTTGTTTTGTTTTGTTTTGTTTTGTTTTGTTTTGTGGGGCCTCTTTAATTCATTTTTGTTTTGGTATGTTTTATCTTATTGGGTTTTTTGTTTGCTTTTTGTTCTTTTAGTGTGTGTGTGTGTGTGTGTGTGAGAGAGAGAGAGGGAGAGAGAGAGAGGGAGAGAGAGAGAGAGAGAGAACATAAAGTTGGAAGTGGAAGTTGTGTTGGTAGAGAGGTGGGAAGTATCTGGAAGGAATACAGGAAGAAAAAAGAAATTTTTCAATATGAAAAAAAATATGAATAAAAAGGTATTGAAGGAGTCCCTCACGGCCATCTTCTGAAGTCATCATTTATTCCCAGTCTTCTCTTCATTCCATGGGTCCAAACAACTCTCAAATGACATCGATTCTCCTTCTCAACACTCTCTTCTTCATAACCTGTTCCCATTATTATGGTCTAAAGTCATACAGGGCAATCTTCCCCAAGTATGGTTTATCTTGGGTTTGTCTATGCTTTTTTTTTTTTTTTTTTAGATATTTTCTTTACTTACATTTCAAATGCTATCCTGAAAGTTCCCTATACCCTCCCCCCACCCTGCTTTCCTACCCACCCACTCCCACTTCTTGGCCCTGGCATTCCCCTGTACTGGGGCATATAGTTTGCAAGACCTAGGAGCCACTCTTCACAATGATGGCTGACTAGGCCATCTTCTGTTACATATGCAGCTAGAGTCAAGAGCTCCGGGGTACTGGTTAGTTCATAATGTTTTTGCACCTACAGGGTTGCAGATCTCCCTAGCTCCTTGGATACTTTCTCTAGCTCCTCCATTGGGGGCCCTGTGATGCATCCTATAGTTGACTGTGAGCATCCACTTCTGTATTTGCCAGGCACTGGCATAGCCTCATACAAGACAGCTATATCAGGGTCCCTTCAGCATATGCTTTCTTTTTTAAAATGTTACTATCTGCATCCTCCTACCTGAGGATGACTCTGAACCTCTGATCCCCCTGCCTCCACCTCTGCAGTGCTGAGATCACAGGTTAATCACAACATGTGCAGTTTATTCTGGGCTCAGAATCAAGTCCAGGACCTCCTGCATTCTGAACAAACACTCTCAGCAGACTTAACTCCCAGGCCTTAACATAACTTTTAATATGAATTAAAATAGCTTTGCCCCCTAAACCAGTTCCTGACTCACTATTATCAATACCTATTTCAATTCCTATGGAGATTTGGGTTATTTTTTGTAAGCAAGGGAATCTAAATGTGCTAAGCAGTTGAAACCAAACATTGTAGTTTCATGACAACTGGCTTGATGAAATCTAAACTAGTTTATTTTGAGAACAGTCTATTAGAACAATGAGATATTAAGACTGTTGCAACAATTTAAAATCAAATCTGTTTGAAATTTTAGCTTCAGACTAACCTCAACATTCAACTCTATTTGAGTTCAGTTCAAGATTTAGAGTATCCATGAAATATGGACTAAATCTCAGAGTCATTTTGATTCATATTTTCCTGATGAGGAACATTTCTTTAAGTGCCTCTTGGCCATTTGAGATTCCTCTGTTGAGCATTCTCTGTTTAGCTTTGTACCCTACTTTTTAAAGTTGGGTTATTTGGTTTGTTAATATCTAATTTCTTGAGTTCTTTATTTATTTTGTATATTAGTCATCAATCAGATGTAGGGTTGGTGAAGATCCTTTCTCAGTCTGTAGACTGCCATTTTGTCCTATTGATGGGGTCCTTAGCCTAGCAAAAGCTTTTCACGAGGTCCTATTCATTGTTGATCTTGGTGCCTGAGCTCCAGGGTGCTCTGTTCAGGAATTTGTCTCCTGTGCCAATGAGTTCAAGGCTATTCACCACTTTCTCTTTTATTATGTTCAGTGTGCCCTGTTTTATGTTGAGGGCCTTGATCCATTTGGACTTGGGTTTTGTGCAGACTGATATATATGGATCTATTTGCATTCTTCTACATGCTGATATCCAGTTAGACCACCACCATTCTTGAAGATGCCTTCTGTTTTTCCATTGTATGGTTTTGCTTCTTTGTCTAAAAACATGTGTCAAAACCCCATAGGTGTGTGGGTTTCTTTCTGGGTCTTCAATTTCATTGATCAACTTGTCTGTTTTTAGGCCAATACCATGTAGTTTTTATTACTATTGCTCTGTAGTAGAGCTTAAAGTTAGGGATGGTGATAGCTCCAAAAGTTCTTTTATTGCACAGGATAGTTTTAGCTCTCCTGTTTATTTCCCCCCCATATGAAGTTGAGAATTGCTCTTTCCAGGTCTGTAGAGAATTGTGTTGGAATTTTGGTGAGAATCGCATCGAATCTGTAGATTGTTCTTGTAAGACTCATTTTTTGTTAGTCCTACCAATCCATGAGCAGTTGAGATCCTTGGGAAGTCTTGTGCAAGAGTTGGGGATAGAAGTGAGTGAGCCGAGGGGGTCAAGGACACCACAGGAAGACCTACAGAGTCTGCTAACCTAGGCCCATGGGGTCTCACAGAGACTGAACCACCAACCAAAGAGCATGCAAGGGCTGGACCTAGGTCTCACATTTGTAGCAGATGTGCAGCATGTCCTTTATGTGGGTGCTCTAACAATTGGAGCAGGGCTGTCTCTGACTGTTGCCTGCCAATGGTTCCCCTTCCCCTACCTGAACCGCCTAGTTGTGCCTCAGTGGGAGAGGAGGAGCTTAGTCCTGCTAGAACTAGATGTCCAGGGTGAGGTGGAACCCAAGTGGGACTTCCCCTTTACTTCAGAGAAGGGGAGGGGCTAATGGGGGAGGGATTTGCAAGGGCAAAAATGAGAGGAAAGGAGGGAGGGGACTGTGATTGGGATATAATGTAAATAAAATAATAAATTATGGGGAAAATGAAACAAATCTGACTTACATTGATATATACTTGAAATTTGAAACAGGTTTTTTAGTAGCTGTTTTGCAAACTCATGATTTTTTTTTAATTAAATAGAAACTGCAGGAGCTTTCCTCCAAGGTCCTGTAAAATGGTGTGAACTCAGCAACATGAAGTCAATCATGTTGGCCATTTCTCATTCATTTGCATATGGTTTTCTTCTGTATCTGGAAGAGGACCTTCTTCAACTATAATTGTGAAAAATAGGTTGTAATATGTATAGCAATATAAATGTAAATTAGAAAAATCCTACATCTGAACTAAGACTAAGAATTTTAGCATATGGGTGTGGACTGCAATAACCCTTTACACAGGCGGCTTCTCCAGCTTTGTCTTCTCATCTTTAACTCCCAGTCTAGCACCAAACAACATTCTTAACTCTTAGAAAACACTATAATCGGGGTTAGGTATGGAGTTCAGTTGGTAACTTGCTTGCTTGGTATGCAGGGAGTACTTCATCATGAAGCCTGAGACAGGAGGATTAAAAGTTCAAGGTCATGCTCAGCTCTATGGTAAGTTCAAGGCCAGCCTGGGCTATTTGAAACCCTGTCTCAAAAATCATGCCCCAATTGTTGACTCCTTGTTTTCCTGCTTCTCAGCTGTCCCTCTAGTTACAGTACTCTTGGTATTCTAGTTTCTCCTTTGGAAAATACCCAGTTCTTTCCAAAGCTCCTTCCATGTGCATGTATCCTCTTTTCTTGAGAAAGCAACCTGAGACAAAAAGAATTGACATTTTTCATCCCCGACCCCTCTCTCTTCATAAAAAGAAAGTTAAAGGAACTCCAGAGGGTGGAACTGTGAAGAACCTGAGGAGGGGGAGTGGAGAGAGGCATTCTTTTATCAGATTGTTTAGAGACTGATATGTCTTTTCAGCACACTCCTACACGGAGGTAAAAAGAGTCAGACCTTTGTCTGAGGTGGAAGGGATTCAGAATGAACTGATATAACCCTAACCTGACTGGTCCCAGGGTGTAGTGCACAGCATTGGTGGTCTAGTGGTGGTGGGTAGCTATCTGGTGGCCCAGGGAGTGGAATCTGTTTTGCTGGCAATGTTTGCTGGATTCGATCAGACCTGTTAATATGGCTCCTTGGTACTCACCACAAGTAAATTGATGGAGAAGTAAAATAGGTGATGATCTTAAAGGTGGTTCTTTGTTCTACCACTTGACTTGGAGAAGGGTCATTCTCCGAATATTCCACTTGGCCATTTTTAGAATAGCTTCAACCTGCAGCTGAGAGAGCCCGGGTGAAGGTTCTCCAAATTACCTCTCTTGTACAGTCCAGTCACACACACAGCGACTAGAAAAATGATTGATAGCTGGGTCCATGAATGGCATAGACCCTAGGGATAAAAGTTGATATCCAGCCTCACATACATAGCTTTAGAAGGAAGCCTAGGAAACTTCATATCCCAGAGAATCAGCAAGAACTTGGCTCTGAATGTGTGTATTTTCATCTTTTGTCAGCATAAGCTTAGCCCTGTAACTAGGTGTTCCTTTAAAGGGAGCCTGTTGGGATGTTCTGCACATAGACTTTGCAGAGTCACAGTGTTATTCTTCCTAGGAACCTAGTCTCGGTCTGTCAATGGCTTCAACATTGAAAACTCAGCTAGATTCTGGAAAGCCGTCAAGTGATTTGTTAAGGACAGGGCTTTCCCCAGGCTCCTGATAACCTGCCAATTATTTCTTTCTACAGACTAAACAGGACACTTGTTGAATGTCACTTACCTTGTCCCAAGGATGCTGTGTTCTGTAACTAAAATCTATAGCATTCTGAGGTTTACACTTCTGGATGCCACCCAAACTTGCAGTCCCTTGAGATGACTGAAGCCACATTTTCTGGAGATGGCTAAGTACTACATTTTGGCATTGCCTCTGACCCATTCTTCCCAGGGAGTCCTGATTTGGAGCAATGTCCCTTCTTATCCACCCTGATCTGCAGACACCAGTTACAGATTCAATGTCCCTTTCACAAACACAGTCCCCATCTCGTTGGCGAACAGTGTCCCCTATGAGCCCTTCTGCCGAGCACAGTTGGCTAATGGATTTGCTGGCCGTGTGTAACCACTTGCTTTTGCATGCCTGCTGTTTTGAATCTTTGAATTTCTTATTTTGCCATCTGCCACTGTATCTCTGGAATTTCACTTCATTAAATGTGAGGGCATTGCCATTTCTAAGCTCAACCAACCATCCCAGTGACAAGTTAGCACCATTTATTGGAAGTGTCCCACGGTGTTAAGGCCTGTGTCACAGTAGAGTGTTTCCATGTTAATGACCTCTCCTTCCTTAATGCTGTGTTCTAGCCCTGTTATGTAGCACCCATGGGTTACGGTTCCATTGGATTCAGATAGTGGTATTCTACCAAGAGCTATGTTTTATGCACATCTTTTTAGACTATCGTTCTTTCCTTCCTTACCAAGCACAGAACTTGCCAGTGTATTATCAAATAAACCAATCCTAATCTCTTGCCTGACAACCAGGAGAAGATTAGATTACACATCATAATACGGCTGACATTAATCTGAATGGATGAGATGTCTTCATTGGCTGTGAAAGAGACAAAGGCACTTTTCTTCAATAGGAAAAATGGACACCTCATCTGGCCACAAGTTTCCATGAGTATCTGAAATATTTAATATTACTGAGTGGTGTGAGATAGACATACTAGGATCTACTTTCCTAATACAGGTTGTGTTAGAATTGAAAGGGTTGAAGGTTTACCCCTGGAGACTTGTGACCCTTACAGTTAAGTCTCAGGGTCTTTGACTTGCTC
This sequence comes from Mus caroli, assembly GCF_978045245.1. Classification (NCBI taxonomy): domain Eukaryota; kingdom Metazoa; phylum Chordata; class Mammalia; order Rodentia; family Muridae; genus Mus; species Mus caroli. The sequence continues at coordinate 73,219,627 of NW_028227270.1, read as the reverse complement.
CTCCCTCTGGCTATAGGAGATAAGAGTTGATGTGATGGAGAAACATGCTGATTTTTACTCCATCTGTAATGGGTAATTAATCACTTGTGAAACTCGCCCATTGCCTTTCTTCAATGCAAAACTAGTGCCCTACAGAGCCATGGGATTCCATTGTTCTCAGAGTACCATCAGCCCACCTTCAAAAGCCTGAGATATTGCACCTACCAGTGTGTTCCTTCTTACCAATGCTCTATCTTGTCATACTACTTTCATACAGGACCTGTGGTCACCTGTGATGTAGTCATAGCTACTGCTTGGCCCATAAATGACCTAGTTTCAGAATCCCATTTTAAAACCTTGCTCTTGAGAACATATTACCTATCTTGAGTTAAATTTATCGAAAGGGGGACTCTAGAATGGACATCTTCATTGAAGAAAGATATCAAGGAACACATAAACGTATCCACAAGGCAACCTCATGCATAGACTGGGTGAGAGCATTCAGCTACCATAACTTCAGGCTTTTTTGTAGCTTTCACACTGTCATCGGTCCTCCTGGGGTTCCCTAGGATTCTCTGGGTCAGTAACTAACCAGAGCTAAAACAGAAACACTTCTGCCTGGCTGAGGACTCATCTCAAGCCAGCCTTTGTCTTCTGCAAGCCTTTGTCCTGGTCCCACTTATCATTCTGGCCAAGAGGTTCTCAACTGAACATTTAAGTGAGACATTTGCTAACCAAACCAGTCTGTCTCCTTTAAGCTCTTGCCTCCTCCTCCTTTATCAGGAATTCACTCAGCTATACCAGTGTCTCCCTAGGCCACTGTAAGGGACACGGAGGATAAAGAATGACCCTTCCGGGGAAGAAGGAAAGCTGTAGCACTGGAGGTTAAGGGAGTATCTGGGCTCATGAGAAGCTCTGGACCTGATATGGTCCTTAAGAATGATCCCCAGAAAATGAAGCAAGAGGGACAATCCTTTCTAACTCTGCCTCTATGACTCACTGAGTAAACACTGCCACCAGGCAACTATACTAGGTGGGTGAGTCAGCTCCTGTGAACTGAAGGCAATGCCCAGGGAGAGACCCAGCTGTGAGCCATTAGCAGCAAACATTCCCAGCAGCAGAGAGAATAAAGGCCCAGGTTCTCACTGGGGACTTCAGCAACCTACAGTTTCTACTTCAAGTAGAAGCTGAAAACTAGTGTTCTGATGAAAGGAATACAGATGGAAACTTCTTCCCCCTTAGACTGAAGATGGCACCTTTAACAATGCTCTGTTGAGTTCTTAGAGCACATTTTCTTGGGGCAGAAAAGATATTATCAATTGTTCTGCTATACTGAAGTCCTGAGCAATGCCAAATGAAAGGAATCCTATATTTTCAGGGCACATGGTGTGCTCTCTTAGCAAGCACAAACAATAGTAACTATAGCCACAGCTTATTGACTACTAACAGATATGTTTCTTGTATGATACATCTACATCCAGTTCCCAGAGAACCTGAATACTGGGTATCTTCTCTATTTGAATGGTGGGACCAACTGCTAGTTGGAAGGTGGATGGTTTTTCTAACAGTACCCAGCCAAGAAACAACATACCTGGAATGAAACCCAGCTCTTCTTGGCCGCAAGAACAGTTTTCTTTACCATATCCCCCTGCTTCCAAACCCACATAGAAACCAGGGTCCTCATTACAAATGCTTTCAGGAGCCATTGCACATTTCATTCTAAAGGAAAGGCAAAAGTTGAAGCGTCAGAGCCCTTCCCTGTAATGATCAAACGCATTGATAACTATGATCATGTGATAATGGCACAGGTGTTAGGAGCACGGGGTGGCAGATTTCATCTGAAGCCCGGGAAGATATTCTGTAAAATGTGTGCTCTCTGCCAGTGTGCATTCACTAAGCTGTTTTGTCCCCACAGTATCTAGTCTCCCAGCTGGTTACATTCTCCTCGCTTGGCAGTCAGCATATGAACTGCTGTGGCAACACACACACACACACGCACACACACACACACACACACACACACACTCCTCCCAGCCTTCAATTATCAGGATGCAGCAGGCTTTTGAGGTCTTTTATTCTTTTTCCATCCTGAACCTTTTGATGGGTTGCTTATACATTCTTTACCTCATGAGCTAACAAGGCTGTCTATGAGGAGAGGATTCCTAGGCAGCCAATTAGAGGCTGTGAGAGTGATCAAAACAGAGCAGCCTGCTGGGGGTATATCCTTTACAAAATTAAATGCAATGCACCCATTGCTAAGAGTTTAGTTTGGACAGGAGTTGGAACCTCACATCTACATCTTTGGTCAGCTAAATAAACCTGGTGGGCTATTTTTGAGTTTTGTAGCCTCTCTGTACCCATTTCATTCTCTGTCTCTGTCTCTCTGTCTCTGTCTCTCTCTTTCTGTTTTATACATAATCATTGCTCACATTTTAAAATACCTAATGATAATGGTTAGCATTTTGCAATAAAAGATGGACAAAGGTAGCCCGCTCGTAAGAGCCAATGCTTTGAATAGAATCTGTGGGTGCAAATACCTGACGATTGCAGATAGAATTGCAGCATGCAATTGGAGAAGACAGAAGGAGACTGTTACACCATCTGTGTGTGAAAGCCAGAGGTGATGTTACCTGACAGTTGCAAAGGCAGATCATTCCTAACCAGAACATGGAAAATCACTCACCAGAGTCTCTAACAAGCACACTGTGTCCGACTCTCAATCTAGTCCAATCTAGCTGACCCTCCTCTTCCTCCCAACTAGTTCTTTGTCTACAGTCCTCTCACATGTTTGTTTAACTAGGGTTGCTTTTCAGAGCATGGATAGGGGTTATTTCCCAGATCATGGAAAACCGAGCAGTGGCTGCATCAGTGATGCAAATGCTTCTCCTTGCCCAGATACCGTTGACTGCCTATAGAGGCCCCCAGGAAGGGGCAGGGCCTCGGGACTCTCTCCTCTCCTTACATGCTCCAAAGCTGACCTAATTCTTCAATAGAACAAACATGGGATGGGCCTTAAATAAGCAGAGGGGGGACATGAGAAAGAACAACTCTGTCAGTATACCTCTCAATGTCCCAGGAAACAGTTGCTCCACCCAGCAGATCACTCCCCAGTCACCCCAGGCCGAGTCCCTGCATGACCTGGCTAACTGATTCCGTACTGTGTCTCTCCATTATTAAGGAGCATACAGACAGGCTTTGACACATTCAAGTGTTGTGGATTTTTTTTTGACCATGTTGAGGCATAAACAGAAGAGTTATGTGTTTAATCAACACAAGCAGATGTCAAGGAGTGCAAAAATATGCCTCTTTTAAAGTCAGTATGTCTGCGTGTCTGTGCCGGCATATGCCCGGAACATGTGTATTTTGAGTGGTAAGCAAGGACAAATGACTAAAAGAACAACAAAGCTCATCCCTAAAAATATTCTTTTAAAAAAAATGTCTGTTGTATTGTAACATTTCATATCCATTCAGGGGGGCTGCTGAGCAGGCTGCTGTGATCTGAGACAGCCTGCGATGTGAGCTGAGCCAAGGACCCTATCACTCGCAGTCCCTTTTGTATGGAAATACAGTGCAAGATCTCCGTCATGTCAAAATGACTTGATATCTAGAGATACATCCCAGGGAGGAGCATAAACATAGATTGGGGTTAAAGTAAAAAAAAAAATGACCTTTTTGGCTTGTTTTTATTTTTTAAACTAGGTCTCACTGTTTTAGCCGTGGCTGTCCCAGAACTTGCCCATAGATGAGCAAACTCTGATGCTTATGTCTCCCAAGTGCTGAGAATAAAGGCATGTGCCACCATGCCTGGATATATTGGTAAAATAATGTTTAAATAGGGATAGAATTGAGCTGGGAACTCCCGAGGGAAACAAATATGAGAGAGACCACTCTAGTTATCACTTTGATAAGAGATAAAAATGCTGAACTTTCCCATAGTGGGGGGAGAGGGGGAAAGGGAGTGGAATGCAGATTTGACAATAGTTTCAGGCAGTCTGAGGCAAAGAGAACTAATACTTGAATGGGTAGGTGACCCATGTCAGGCACTGCACTAGGCTCTCTAACATTGACATTGTTTTATCCTTATAACAACTGCATGAGATAACGACGCTGTTTCATATTTACCAAGGGGAAAAGGCTCAGGTAACAGGTTAAGTGTTCTTCTGAGACTCACATCACAAGATTGGTATCAAGCCACGCTATATGATTTCTGGCAAGTGGATCCCAGGTGAGCATCAGCAGCAGAAAACACACCTGAGCCAGGTTAGTGGCAGGCAACCTGCAGGGGTCTTCAGAGGGTTGATGATAAAATGTCTTAATTATTACAACAGAAGAGGAAACAAGCTCTTAAAATGAATGGGAATTCTCTAGGACATTCAGTGGTGTCAGATTGAATGTGACATGATCTGAGGAGTTAGGGCTTCATCCAATGATGACAGGATAGGGAGGTGGGAGAAGGTTCTAGAATTCCACACAGTTTTTAACAACTGTGGTGATCTGCCACTCAGAGTTCCCTTCTGGGAGGCAAAAAAAAAAAAGTTGGCTGATGACATCTAGGGTCACACTCTCAAGATCAGCTACAGTATACATGAAGGCCATTATTGAGAGCCAAGCTGTTCTGCCAGCACAGAGCGTCTCTGATAATCACTGTGAAGGACACCCTAGCAGCAGAGCCAGTCCTTCTTATAGCTGTACTGAATTCTTCTTCTTTGATCATTCCCCATTCTCCTGCACCCATAAAATGTGTCTTCTGACACCCCACATCATGGTTTAAGGCCCTTTCCATCCAATCAGGTAGAAATTGAAGATGCTATTGTTCAATACCCTGAAAATTCCTGTACTTCTAGTATAACCTAACACAACTGTGTCACCGAGGGTCTAAAATAATAGATTGGCATTATGAATGGTTCGGAAAAGCAGTAATAAAATCAGGATAACACGTCTCTGTGGGTCAGGACTGTGGTACAAGTGGTCACAGATCCTGTCTCAGTAGTATCAAGATCATAGGTCCTAGCTCATAACAAGATCACGGATCCTGGTTCAGTAATAGCAAAAAGAAAGACAAGAGTTCCCATCCCCCCAAAGAGCAGCCAGGGACAGTCCCTCATTACCAGAACCAGAGGCTGTAATTACCATAATAATCAACCAAATCAGAAGAACAGCACATTTAAATGATAGAAATGGTTAATAGAACAAAGTACCACCAAGAGGGAAATAGACAAGAAACCAGGGGTGCTATTTATGATCTGTAATCACAAGTACCAAGAAGCAGGGATCTCAGGGAAACATCATGAGCCCGTAACATTGATTTAGCAAATACATTGTTTTCAGGAAAGAAGAAATGTCATGCATCTATGCAAAAAACGACAATGATAGTCTTGTACAATTTTATACCCAGCTCTAAGTTCACTTTCCTACATACTATTAGAATCCAGTCTGAAGGCATGTAGGTTATCAGGATATCTATCAGACTATCATCTGGATCCAGTGCACCAACCAAGTCAAGCTTTTAGGGCAGTCTCAGCCACTGTTGGCTAGTACACCAGCTGCATTGGGAGGATTCATACACTTCACTATCTAAAATAAGCCCTAAAAAGATTAAAGGATTTGTTTCAACAAAGTATTTAGGAGTCTACTAGTCATGGTATATTTGGATACACATCCAAACATTTGAGCAGAATTCCCATTAGGATCTTAAAGAGATCCTCATGTAAGATGCCATGTTTCCTCCACTGTTTGGTGTCTTTGTCAAATATCAGATGACTGTAATCACTCATGCTTGGATGTTTTTTGTTCCATGTCATTCAGGTCTGTTTTTTTGTGCCAGGACAGTGCTGTGTTTATTACTATTGCTCTGTAATATAGCTTGGAATCTGTCTATCCCTTTCCCATCGTTCTTACTCAGAATTGATGTAGCTTTGGGGGAGTCTTTTGTGCTTCTGTGCAAATTTTAGGTTGTTTTTTTTTTTTAATATCTGTGAAGAATATCATGGAAATTTTTATTGGAATTGCAACGGATCAGTACATTGTTTTTTGGTAGGATGGTCATTTTCACAATTGTAATTCTACTAATCCGTGAACATAAGAAGGTCTTCTAGTATGTTTCTCAGTTTCTTTCTTCACTCATTTAGGGTTTTATTGTAGAGTTCTTTCACCTCCTTGGTAAGGCTTATTCCTAATAGTCTTTGGGTTATTTGGAACAGTAATGTTTCCATGATCTGTTTCTCAGGATGCTTCTATGTGATATGTAGGAAAAACTATTTAATTTTCTGACTTGATTATGTATCTTGCCACTTTGCTGTAAGTGTTGATCACTTCTAAAAAAAATTAATGGAATTTTGGGATTTCTTCTGTATTATATTATGCACATTATATTGTGTATAATATCTGCAAATGGAGACAATTAGACTTGCTGTTTTCTACCTCATTCCCCTGTATTTTCCTTCTCTTGTCATTGCCCCAGTGAGGACTATAAGCACTATATTGAAAAGAAGTGAGGATAGTGGATGACCCTGTCTCAGTCCCTATTTTAGTGGGATCACTTCAAATTTTCTCCATTTAGGATGATGTTGGAGGTGTGTTTGTCACATATAACCTTTATTATATTAAAGCATCTTCTCTTTACCCCAAGTCTCTTTAAGACTTTTGATGGACAGGCATGCCACATTTTTGTCAAAGGTCATGTCTGTATTTATTGAAATGATCATGTGATTTTTTTCAACAAGGATATTGGTGTACAGCTTTCTTTTTCTGTTGTACCCTTACATGGTCTTGGTAAGATGATAGTCAATTAATAGAGACCGTTTGGAAGTGTGCCTTGTTTTATTAAAAAGATAATTCAGGAATTAGTGGTTCTTACCATTATCTTTGAAAGTCTGGTAGAAATCTGCTGTGGATCCATTTAGACTTCTTATTGTTACTAGAAGTCATTTTATCATTGTTTCAATCCCCATATTTTTTGAGAGTTGGCTTAAGTTATTGATCTCTTCTTCATTTTAGTTTCATAGTTGGAATAAATCCAGAAATTCATCTATTTCTTCCATTTTTTCAGTTAATGGAATATAGGTTTTTAAACTATTTCCTAATATTATTCTGAATTCATAGATGTCTGTACCAGGGAGCCTTGTTCATTTGATTCTTAATCTCGGTCTCTTTTCACTTACTTTTGGTTGATTGGGTTATAGGTCTATTTGTCTTCTTTATATTTTTAAATGATCAGCTCTTAGATTTATTGATCTTGTATTGTTGTCTTCATTTCTATTTAACCAAGTGAAATTTCTATTTTGCCTCTTGCAGGTGTTTCAAGCAGATTCCAGCCAATGCTTAGGCATGATGGTAGGACTGAATGGAACCAGGGCAGAGCACTTCTAGCTCAGAGGCCTATGTGTTTTGCTTCAGGGAATCTCCTCAGCCTGCTTGAGTTTTGATTTTTGTTTTTTGGTTTTTTTGTTTCTTTGTTTGTTTGTTTGTTTTGTCGTTGGTGTTTTGTTTGTTTTTAAATCAAATTATTGATTAAGAATTCATCCACGCATACAAAGTGGCTTGATCCTGCTTACCTCCATTCTCTCCTCTCAATTCCTCCCCATCCCCTACTCCTCATCCCCACTTTTCCTTCCCAACTTCATGTGCTCTTAAATTCACTGAGCTTACTTGGTGCTGGCTGTGTGGGAATGGGGTCACCTGAATCATGGTAGCTTCTCTGTAACTGTTTGGGCTTTTCTATGTCCGCCACAGCTCCCCAATGATGACACTTATGTATTATTTTCAATGCTTATGGCCATAAGCTAGGCTTACTCCCAACTAGCTCTTCACGTGTATTAACCAGTTTATGCTCGTCTATGTCTGCCACACGGCTACTATTCTTTCCTCAGTTTTATTCCTCTGACTTTCTCAAAGTACGGGTAGCAAACATCCCGCCCCAGACTCTTTCCCAGGGTTCTTTTCTCTCTCTCTCCCTCTTTCCTGAACTCCCACCTTCAACCTTCTTCCTTTGCTATTGGCCATTCAGTTCTTCATTGATATGTGATGCTTTGACACAGTGCCTAAGAGATTATCCCTACACTTCTCAGTAATCACACACCTTAGAACATGATCCCCCTTTTCCAGCAGCCACCAAAAGGCAGTAATTCTTCAAAACTAAATGATTAAGGTTTTCTGTTTTTTTTTTTAAACAAATCAGCAGCTTGAGCCATTCTACCCAATTCCCCTTAAAGTTTTCCCCTTTACAGAGAGGACAAACCTCCAAAACAATCTGAACCCCACTGTCACATTCATAGTTATTTTCATCAATGCATCTTTAAGGCATTTTGTTTGTTTGTTTTTATTTATGTATGCATAGCACCTGTGTGCAGTGAACTCAGAAACCAGAAGACACCGCCAAATCTTCCTAAAATTGAAGTTAGAGGCAGCAGTCAGCCACCCAGTGTGAGCACTGGAAACCAAACTTGGGTTCTAAGAGCAGTAAGTGCTCCTAGCCACTGAGCCATCTCTCCAGTCTTCAGCAATACTTCTTCTCAACTTCTAATCCTGTCTTCATGTTCTTTTCCCAGAGACCTTAAGAACCATGAAAGGGAAATCAGAAAAAGATATACTCGGAGCTGTGGCTCGATTACTGAAAACAGACTGCTTTACCATGTCTGTTTTGAGCGTTCTGGACCCTTGCAAATACCTCTGGGCTTTGTTTGTTTGTTTTAGTACTGTTTGATTTTGTTGTGTTTATGATAGAAAACAGAAAGTCCTAAAAATAGAAAGGAGTTGCTGGTTTCAAAGAGAACAGGGAAACCAGAAACTTGTGTTGGCTCCGCCCCCTCAGCGCTCCCCCCCCCCCATATTGGGCAGAAAAGAATCCAGCTGGGGAAAGCTGCTGGTGACAGAAAAACAATGAAGTTGCTTCACTACAGGTGACAAGGAAAGACATTCAGTCAGTCGGCTAACAAGAAGTGTGATCCAGATTGCACACCTTCCCACAGAGACATATTTAAAACATCTGTGTCCAAAATGGTCTAGTCCCTAGGAAAAAAGGGTCTTGTTACAAACCCTTGGGTTGGTGTTTGTGATGTTTATGAACACAACCTAAGCCGCTTTAGTAGGGCTCCAAAGAAAGGCAATTTCTACCCACAGAGAAGGCATGCCAACAACATCTTTGTTTATACATGTCCGAGGAGAGGATAAAGGCATGAGATTTGTTCCTGAGTGGCAATTCAAGTCCAGAAGAATGTTTTGAGATATCGAAGAAACTGTTTGTCTCTAAGATTGTTCGGAGGAGCTAGAGGGGGAAATACCATTGACTAAGCCGACAGAGGGAAGAAGAGAGAGGAGGGACTATTGAAAAAACTCGGGACGGGATATAAAAGTATGTCTACTCACCCAAGATGTATGATATTCTCCCTCTAGTTGGGGACTTCTAAACAATTCCCATGGGCCACACAGCATCAGTATTAAGGCTGTGTGTTCTGTTCTGGTTCACACACTAGAGCCCCAACAGGAATATACATGGACAAAATATAGTAGTACATACATGATACAAGAAAAGAAAAATCTAATTGTTGCTTTTGCTGCATTGGCAGTTGACATTACTATTAGGGTTTTCACAATTTAAATTTTTCTATTAGGGTTTTTATAAATCGAATATTCTAATGGGACGATTTCTGTCTCATTGTAGCTTATTATCATTATCCTTGTGATTAATGCCCTACTTTGTTGTTCTTGTGATAAAACTTCCAGATAAAACCAACGTAAGAAAGGAGACTTATTCTGGCTCACAGTGCCAGGTTATAGTTCACCATGGCAGTGAAGTCAAAGCGGCAGGAGCTGGAGGGAGCTGGCCCCACTGTTAAGAAACAGAAAATAGGGAATGCTCTGGGTGCCTAGTCACTTTCACCACATACATCAGCCCCCACCACCACCACCCCTACCCCGGGATCACAGGGATGGAATGTCACCACCCACAGCAGGCAACTTCTTACCTCAGTTAATTTATTCAAGATAGCCTCCCCGCTCAGATATCCCTAGACTTCTAGGTTCTTTTAAGTTGACAGGCAGCACTAGCCATCATCACTGAGACCAGTCGGACATCTAGAATCTAGTACACCAAGAGTGGGAGGCTTTGCTTCGTGATATAACCCTGCAAGTCACTTAATATGCTGCATCTCAATTCGATCATCTATGCATACTTCCTGGAGTATGTGCTGATGATGAAGAAAGTGGGAAACATTCAGTGTTATTGTCAGGTTCCTTGCATACAGTAGATGCTCAATAGATGACTAGTAGTAGTTGTTGAAGCAAAGCGCACTGCAGTTGTAATGGTTACTGCAGTAGTGAACGCTCCAGAAACAGGAATGGAAATATAGGGTATTCAGGAATTCTTAGAAGAAACTTGGGAAATACGTAAAATTAAGTCATTTGTCACACAAATGACTTTATAGTTTTTTTTAAAAGCAAAATTGATCCTATTTGAAACCAAAAATCAAAAACCACAAGCCCCCTCCAGTCTTGTGAGAAACATTCAATGGTTTTCAGCCTTTCCATTTTGATGTGTATTGCTGCAGTCATATACAGCAAGATCGCAACATTCCCTGTGAATCATATTTTTATTAAACACTGTGTATTTTACGTATTTTACCTCTACCTTTTATTATTTTTTTGATCGAAAGCAACTAGGATCCCCGGCATTCAGAGGCAAAGGCCCAAAGACTGTGAGATCAAGACCAACCAAAGCTACATACATAGTCTCTTCTCCAAACAAAACCAAACCAAGCACAGCGCACACCATCAGCAGCACCTCTTTCCTCTCCTTATATCCGTTCTTAGAATCACTTATATGCTGGTGTGCATTTATGTGTTGGCATACAATTAAATATTGATGTAAACTTATTGGGCTCATACTGTATGTATCTTCCTCTGTCTTGTCTTTCTCGTTTTATGGCAACACTTCTAAGTAAATAAATATAGGCATAGCTCATACTTTGTAATAGCTATATAATGCTTCACAATAATGGTTTTCTTCTGTTTGTTTACCCTTTCCCTTGTTGACAAGAATTGAGATTTTTAGCAGTATTTTCTCACTTTAAACAATTAAATAATGCTATAAGAAGCATTGTTTCACTATTGTTCTAATCCCAGTTCTAATTTATAATAATCTTATATAATAATATTCTATTTCTATAAAGTGACAAGGACTATGAAGGAATAGCTAGGTTAAAAGAAAACATGTGTTCATTTTAAGCTGATATTTCTAGAATAGTCTCTCTGGTAGCTTTATAGATTATACTCTTCCCCCCATAATGCAGCAGGCCACCACCCCCCAGCATCCTTCCTTCCACAGCTCAGCCAGCTACCACTCCTTCCGTCTCTATGTCTATCATCAAGTTCTCTTTAATTTACCATTAACATCTGTGGCCTTGAGCCTGGTTCCCATGAGCATGCTTCTGTCTTGCTCCTGGCATCCGGGGGCTTTCCTGGCTCCAACAACTGTTGAAATGCGGCCCAACCTGTGTGTGTTTCTCTCTGGCTGCTGCCTCCCCATGTGATACCCACAGTTCCAATTCATTGTTACAAGCTCATCCATCCTTTCCCTGGAGAGAGAAGTCCTTTCAGTTCATTGTTCTGTGCTCAGCTTGAGCTCCCAATATAAAAGAGACATAAGAGAATCTGTTTCCTCCTCCTCCTCCTCCCCCTCCTCCTCCTCCTTCTTCTTCTCCTTCTCCTTCTTCTCCTCCTCCTCCTCCTGCTTCTCCTTCTTCTTCCTCTTCCTCTTCTCCTCCTCCTCCTCCTTCTCCTTCTCCTCTTCTTCCATTCCTCCCTTCTTCCTTCCCCTCCTTTCTTTTCTCTCTGTGTATATACATGCATGCATTCTGTGAGTGTGTATGGGCACATGTGTGTGTGTGATGCTGGGAACTGGAATCAGAACTTCTTTCATGCTAGGAATCTAGGCAAGTGCTCTGCCACTGAGTTATAGCTCCTCTCTCTCTCTCTCTCTCTCTCTCTCTCTCTCTCTCTCTCTCTCTCTCTCTCTCTCTCTCTCTCTCTCTCTGCTAAACTATCAGCCAAAGCAAGATCTAAGAACAATCTAGACTTAGCATGATTGCTCATTTCACTAACAGCATATGGACTGTGTTCTTGGAAGAACTCCCCTGGGTAATTTCTTTCCTTGAGGCTCCATGATTTTAGTCCATGGAAGTCTGGGAGAGTCTAGATCAGCACTGTACACCTTTGGCTACCAAAGGTCATTTGCATATATTTATGGTCAAGGGTATCGGCTTCTACTCATGGTCTTTAGTGGGAATTTTCTGACATTGATTATTTATGGTCTTGTTACTATTATAATCTTTATTATAACTAAGAGTCACTATGTAGTGTAAGGCTATCTCCAAACTTGTAATCCTCCTGCCTCAGCCCCTCCAGAGCTGGTATCAGAGGAATCCACCAATGTCAATTATACTTGCATCATTTGACCATGTCAGTCCAGTCTGTACTTGGTCAGTACTACAGAAGACAGAGAAATCCAGAGATGGCTAAAACAACAAAGAGGGAAAACAGGATTCATTGAGTGGCTCTCATTTCTTCTTGAAAAGGGTCTGTCTCTTATTTACTTTTCCAGAAAAGAAGGTGGATAGAATTAAAACATAGAATTTCAGAGCAGGGTTCCAGCTACTTCCTGTTTCCTAGCTTCTCTGACATCGGGAGCAAAGAGTGAAAATGTGAAGCCCAAAATAGACCTTCTTGCTTTGCAATCTGTCTTTGACCTTGAATTATTTATGATTCTTAGAACAAGAGGGATCAAAATGATTGACATGATAAGAACCAAAAGATTTTACTTTCCACAGAAAGGTATTTTTAAAAAAAATGCCGTGGATGAACGGATGCAGCAGGAACATGGGACATAGGTATGGTTTCTGTTCTCTCCATATCGTGTTTTTGACCAGGCATACAGTGAATGGCTGTCAATGGCTCAGACCAGTGGCACAGCAAACAGGACAGTGATCTGTCTCAGACAAAATGGCATTGATATACTATATCACCTTGCAGAGATGTAAGCACCAGAGACACACAGTTGGAATTTTGATGGATAATAATTATTAAATCTGAGCAATTAAGCTTATCTATTCTTAGAGATTATCTGACCCAATAATTATTACCCAGAAAAGTTAAGTATGTGTTTGAGATCCATATTCTCACCAATGATAAGCCTGTCAATTTCATCCCATTAGCTAGGTTCTGTTACTGCCTAATGCTAATATGGATGAAATCACCATGAATCCTAGTTGTCAACCAAATGCACTTAGAGGTTCTGTGGATTAGAAAGGATCAAGGTAACTTACTACTTGTACGCAGAACATCTATCCAGCTGATTTTTAAACCACAGAAAACCAACTCAGTAGTGATAGCAACTTCTCTAACAGAAATCAAAATGATAGAAGCGGTGATCCACACACTGACTGTACACAGACAAGCTGAGTGATTCACCTTCATAATTCTGCTTAATCCATTATTCATCATGGCTATGAGGGGCTGCAGGTGGAAGAGGCAAGTCCCCTGCCTGTTTCTCAGAGCTGTTAAGGATAGAAGTTGGATTTTAAACCCAGATTTGCCAGAATCTTCTCTCTCTCTCTCTTTTTTATTCTCTGAACATGAGATGTATATTACAGTAAGAGAGCTCACCAAAGGTCCAGGGACTACGACACTAATATCAGTAACAATATTGATAAAGCAGCTGACTGACAATCTCAAGCTGTGCGTAAAGTAGAACTCTAAAGTCCCACAGGCTTTTAAAATAAATCAGTATTTTAACGATATTTCTTGCATGATGCATAATCAAAATTGCGTGCCTTTAATTTCTTGGGGACAGACTGTTTTTTTGTTTGGTTTATTGATTTTCTTACTGTCCCAAGGCAACTTTCAAAGAAGGTTCAGAAGAGCTCTGAGGTGAGGTGGAGACAGAGAGGTGTCTGAACAGAAGCAGATGCCCTGGAATAACCTGAAGCTAGAGAGGTGACATCACATACAGCTGTGGCAGCATCTGCCTTACCAAATTCATCCTCTTGAGCCATCTAACCAGGTGGCCTGAAGAACAATGAGAACATGAAGATATTTTTAGGATGTTGCTAAATGCATCCCTCAAGAAAACATGATTCAGGCCTGTGATATCACCAGGCTATGCACTAGGCCAGGGAACACCCATGGCTTTGGGTGACATGTTGGACACAAATGACTAAGCCTAAACTTAAGAACTGGGCTGGCTGGGTGGAAAACATTCCCATAAACCTATTCAAGCATGTCCTGTGCTGTCTGACATTGTGTCCTTCATGAGGAATCAACCGGCAAGGAAGAACTTGTTGATGTAGCCACAAAAATCCTTCACAGATTGCACTGAAATAAAAGCAGAACACATCAACAGTGAGACTTGGATTTAGGATGACCGGGTAGAAATATTTTGAGAAAATGGAGGATAAAGATCTTAATGCCATCTTCAATATGGGCTTACGGGTTGCAGTCACTGTTCCCCCCGCCCCAAACACCAGCCAATCTAGTGACACTAGTAAATATTATTTTTAAATGAAATAGAGGGGCTGGAGAGATGGCTCAGGTGTTATGAGCATGTACAGTTGTAGAATACCTGAGTTCTATTCTCAGCCCCATCTCCAGGGGCATCTGCCTCTTGCCTCTGAGGACACCTGCAACCATATGGGCACACACACACACACACACACACACACACACACACACACACACCTCTGGATCCTTAAAAATTAAATAGAATAGAATTTAGTATCCATAGTAAAAGTTAGCACTTTGGTTAGTTCTTTGCCCTGAGAGTATGTGGGTGCTGCATCACAATGTGTCATATCTCCTATGCCTTATCATATCTCCTATGCCTATGTCATATCTCCTATTCACAAAAAAAGTGTAAAAGAAGTGAAAATGTTATTGCTTTAGATCAGGGATTCTTAAGCATCCTATTCAAATCCCCTTTCTGTCCATTTTTTTTTCTGGGATCCTGGGCATACTGGTATATAAAATAAGCAAACAAGTTAAACATTTGCTGATAATGAATCACAACGTAATTTATTTTAAAACAATTCTTTACTGTACATAAAATTTTACCATCTATTAAAGATCAAAGCAAATTTGCATACTAATGAGAAACATGTGCTTGTTTGCTTAATATAATCCAACCCAAAGATATACTAATTTGATACTTACATGCTGAAGAATGATGATAGGAAAATATTAAAAGTATTTGTTTTCTCTGTAATTAGACAATTATGTTTCTAGAACAGCAGAAAATTTGCATGTATGGTAGAAACACTTCAGTTTGTTACATACCAATGATCTCAAGGCTTAGCCAAGGTGTATCAAGTAGAACCCATTGACATGTGTGTTGCAGAGCATACTTCATGCAAAGTGCACATGTGTGTGCAGAACCAGGCTTGCAGGGAAACTGTTCTTGGCCCTTGTGCATTCAGAAACCATGTACTATTGATGTACATGATCAATAATTCCCAAGACCCACCCCCACGTTCACTTACCTGAACCCATATAGGATCACAACCCTCAGTTTAAGAAGCTTTGATGTATATGATATTTCTAAAACACTTTAACTTTGTGGTTGTTCAAGTCATTCTATGCCTTGGTGGCATCCTGAGTAACTTTTAGCAGTGCCCAAGTTTCCTATGAGTTACTTAGAGGTGGCTGTAAGTGGCCTCTCCTTGGCTGGTCTATCAGATTGGGGACACACCAAACCCAGAAAAGTCATGCTTTACCTCTCGTGTCCCCGAAGCAGAATGTAATGCAAAGCCTGTCATCAGGGGTTGTCCCCAATGGCAGAGTCCATAGTCTCCCATGCAGGATGAAAAGGATGGTGGGTGACCTATGGCCACCATGGCATAATAGTGAGTGAGTTCCAAGGCAGACGCTTCAGTGACTTCACTTTCACAGACTCTCAAGTTAACTCGCTCCCCTCCCTTCTCACTCTGTAGTTGGATATGGTCAGACACAGCCAAATAAATACATGGCTTGCTCAAGGGCACACACTTGAACAGGGCCAGCCTGATATTAAAGTGCTTCCTAAAGTGATGCAGTGCGTTCCAAGCATGCGTGCTCCTCTACCACACAAGAGACACAAATATTTCACATGCTTTTGGGAAAAGCTATTTGTCACTTCTCTGAGATTACTGAAGGTTTTGGAAGTTTGAGCTTGGATGTTCTGCTTGGAATAAAACTAAGTAACTCTCTCTCTCTCTCTCTCTCTCTCTCTCTCTCTCTCTCTCTCTCTCTCTCTCTGAGTGAGGAAGAATAGAGAGGGTTTAGAAGTCACTGAGCCCCTCAAGACCAGGCAGGTCTTCTGGAGTTAACTATTGGAAACAAAGGGAACACTGGAGATGCTGGCAGAGCTCACAGACTCTCAGACAGCTGGAGTGTTTCTGCATGATTTAGCCTCATGTAACGAATCTGGCATTTCCAAGTTTGGGGAGGAGAGATGAGATGAAGTTCACATTCGCTTGGGGTTATCTCTGTAATCATTGCCCTTTGATGCCAGTAATATTCAACTCAAAAACCTAGATAATCTTCTCATTATACAGAGTGTAGAATCATCCCAGAATTCTGATCGGTAACATTTCCACACGGGGAACGCTTCTCTGTGCAGCATGTCCTTTTCCTATGAAGTCACTTCTTGGCTGGCTCTCTCTCCGTTGCCCTTGACTCTCCACCAACCCCCAGTGGCATGTCAATGAGAGCAACTGTGCATAGAGACCTTTCTCAGACACTGAGTTTCTAGTTCATTCAAATTTCTGTTTGGGGTGCTCTGAAAATACAGAAGGGACACGGGACAGATGTGCCATCCAACTGGGAACATCTGGAGAGTTTCACTGAGTGGGTAAAGTGACCTCTTCTCATTTGTGGAGACAGAAAGTCTATTTCAGGGATGGGTAGGGTCTGCAGCAAACCGGTGGTGGGGTCACATTTCTAGGCATGGCATGAATGGTGCAGTTAGCACCAGTGCCATGTTTTAGAGACCTGGTTTGGACAGTAAATTGGCTTGAAATAAAATAAGCGAAATCTGGCTGTGATTCCACTGCCCTGGTGAGATGGTTCCAGAGCCCAGGGGAAAAGGACAAAAGGGGTCTGATTCTCTCCAATCAAGTAACGAAATAGCAGCTGTTCCCATGGGCAAGAAGTACAAATGGCTTTGCTGCTGAAATAGGCTTACAACGAATCCAGGCTAATCTTTGTGAAGCTGTGCTTTGAATGACTGCTGTTAACAAGCATTTGCTAAGATAGTTGCTGGGTTTTTGTTTTGTTTTGTTGTTGAGATTTCAGAGTGCAGCAAACCTCTCCTGCCTTCTCTTGTCTCTTCATTTCTATTAAGGGAGAAGAAGAGCTACTCCAAAAATCTGCAAAGAAAACCAACTCTTCAGTCTTGTCGGTGGCACTGGCTATAGATTCTGCCAAGCTACATAGTCCAACTTTGGGGATAGCACTGGTACAAAGGAATTATATAGAACAAGTATATTCAGACCTAAGCATACCTCAGGTATTAAATAGCATTTGTATATGATCTACACATGTCCTCATACATACTTGGAATCACTTCTAAATTACTTATAATACTGAGGAAGATATGGATACCATGTAAGAAAGTATTATGCTGCATTCTTCAGAGTGACAAGAAAAGGTTTACACATATTCAGTACAGATAGAATTTTTTTTTGAATACTTTCAATCCACATTGGTTAGGACCGTAAGTTCAGAGACCATGACCAGGAAGGGTCAGCTGTACTTAAACCTGCTCTCTCTTAATATTCAGATGATGAGAAAGAACTTCAGGAAGCACTTCTCCACACAGACTCCCAACTATCTATTTTATTTGGAGTTTTTGTTTTCTTGAGATGGCATCTTACTAATTAATATGTACCCCTGGCTGGCCTTGAACTCATCATATAGTCCAAGATAACATGGAACTTGATGCAGTTCTTTTACCTCAGCTTCCCAAGTGTTGGGACTATGGCTTTGTACCACCATGCCTGAATTTTTAAAATAAACATTTTTATTAATTATTTGAGAATTCCATACAATGTATTTTTATCATATTCATCCCCAACTCTTCCCTTAACTCCTCCCAGAACCACTCCAAGATTCCCTGCCAAATTCCATTTCTTTAAAAAAAAATAGTAATCCATTGGCTCAAATTTGTGCTTTTCCTGGTGTGGGTTCATCGAACAGCTCAAGAGCCACACCATTAAAGAAAATGGACTCCATCTCTCCTATCTTTCCCCAGATTCCACCATTAGTCCATGGATCCTCAGTTAGGCGTTAGGGCTTATGGATCCTTTCCCACTCTAAGCTGTAATGTTGACTAGCTTGACCTTGCACAGATACGTACAGCTGATACGAGCTCATGAGACCAGTGGCCCTGATGTTTGCAGAAGATACTGTTGCACTTTGGTCCTCCCTCACCTCCAGTTCTTATAGCCTTCCTTCCATGATGGTCTCCAGGCCTTGGGGAGAGAGTGTGATGCAGATACCCTCTTTGTGATTGAGATCTCTTGTATTCTCTGCTCTTTGACCAGTTGTGAATCTGTTGTCAACTACCATCTACTGCACAATGAAACTTCTCTTTTAGGAACTGAGGACTGTACTAATCTGAAAGCAGAGACATGTGAACTTAGGGGAGAGTTTGATACTAGATCCATTTAACGAACTAATAGTAGGTTTACCTCTGGGGCCTCTGAGCTCACCAACTAGTGTTCTTGGCTAGATTTTCAGTATCAGGCCTGTGTTTCCTATGGTAGAACAAGACTTAAACTCAATGAGGAAGGATTGGTTACCTCTACAAATTTGTGCCACTATTGCACCCATGGACATATTTTGCTTCCTTGGTCATTATTGCAGATTTCAGGATCCACAGTTCGGTAAGACAGTTGAAGACATTGCCCTAATTTTCCAGTAGCTGACATAGAACTTTCCTTTTACTATTAGAGCTAGCCAGCAGGGAGGGACTTCCTAGTCAGCACTGACTTGATTTCTCCATGTTCAACATGTATGGCATCTGCAATAGAGTATTACCAATCAGTTCTGTACTCAACTAAAAATAATGGCAATAGCTATATTATTTGGGGACACCCCTGACCAACTATCTGAGGAGAGGTATCTCACAGTTGGTAATGGGCTTTTTTGGGCTAATATATTGTTTCTGGAATAAAAATAATCCCCTGTAATTCTTTTGTGGGAATACACACATATATACATACATATTATTTTTTAAAGATTAATAATTTATTAGTTCCAATTTGTGCTTTCCATATATTTCTGGGTGTGAGGCCACCCAGTGACTCATGGTTGACCTACCAAGAATTACACTATTAAAGGCAACCAACCCTCCCTCCCCCAAAAGCCATCCTCAGCCCACAGCTCCTCAGTTAAAGGTCAGAGCTCAAGAATCTTTTCCACTTTCTGCTAGAAGGGAGAATGTATGGATATTCATACAGACCCCTCTCTCCTTTAGCCTGTATGTCACTCCTTACCAAGGATCGCTCTCCCTTTTCATACCAATTTTCCCTCTCTAGTTTCATAGACTCTATAGGTACTCCAAATTCATCAAGCAAATTTAAAGATTCGATGCTAAGATCCACACTTGCATAAGAATGTGTGACATTTGTCTCTCTGGGTATAAGATAGTTCACTTAGTACAACATTTTCCAGATCCATCCATTTACTTTAAAATTATATAATGTTGTTTCTCTTATGGCAAAATAAAATGCCACTGTATATAGGTGCCATGTTTTTATTATCCATTCCTTTGTTGACGGACATTTAGGCTGTCTTCACGTCCTAGTGTTGAGATTGGAACAGCTATGCACGTGGATGAGCTTGTGTCTCTGCAAGAAGAAGCAGGCCTGTGAGTGAATGCCCAGGAGGGCATGGTGGAGTCAGGCCCTGTGGTAGATCTAGTTCTGGTTTTTAAATGAACCACTCCACTAATGTCCACAGGAGCTACACCAGTTTGCACTCCTACTAACAGCCATGAAGGTTTCCCATTTGCCATATCTTGACCAGCCATGGTTGTCTTTTATTTTCATAATTGTAACTATTCTCATTGGGGCAAGCTGAAAGTAGTTTTAATTTTTGTTTCATTTCATTTCATTTATTTTTCCTAATGGCTACGTTTAGTAAACACATTATAAGAGATATTTCTAACCATTTGTATTCCCTCCGCTGTGAGCTGAGGTTGGCCTTTGTTGAAGCATGGATGTTGAAGCATGTGCTTCTATGGCTCTCTCAACTCTAGGTCTCAGAACAAGTGTCTGGTTTTCAGCCCTCACCACACTCTTCTTACCACTGTGGCTTTGGAGCATTAGTTGAACACAGGAAAAGTGACAGCTCCAACCATGTTTTCATTGTTCAGGATGATTTTGGCTATTTGGGATCTCTTTTGCTTCTTCACGAATTTTAAGATTGTCTTATCAATTTCGGTGAAGAATTACATCGGCATTTTGGTGGAGACTGCATTGAATCTGTAGTTTGCTTTAGAGAGGATGGCCATTTTCACGTTATTAATCATATCCATCAATGAGCACGGGAGGCCTTTCCATCTTCTGATATCTTCTTCAGCATCCTTGGGTTTTCATTGTAGGAATCTTTCACTTCTTTGCTTAGTTTAACTCTGAGGCATTCCTCTAAGGCTACTATGAGCGGCTTGTCCCGCTGATTTCTTTCTCAGTATGTTTGTTGTTTATATTTGGAAGGCTAGCGATTTCTATTCATTGTGTGTCCTTTAGGAGATGTCTGGTGGACTCACGTATGTACCGAATCAAATAAGGATGCTTTGACTTCTCCTTTCCTATTTGTATCTCCTTGTCTCCTCTTACGTCATTGCCCTCTCCTGGCCTCCAGGGGCTCCTGCACACATGTAGTGCACACTCAAGGTGGCCTCAAGCACATGCAAATATATAAATCCTTAAAAATATTTTCCTACAACAAGCAGGAAAATGTACGTACATACACTCACAACAGAAAACAACTTGTCTGTGAAGTTATAATCAAAAAGTTTCTTGTTCAGCCTGGATCCTCTAGAGACGTCCTTCATTGCCTTCTCACTAACATTAGGGTAAAGGTTTTGAAGAAGTATGAAAACTCAGCCTCATCGTAACTACTCCAACCACCAGCTACGACTTTTCCTTTCAGAATTTATTTTATTTCCTTGTATTGAAAATAGATCCTTGCTCATACAATATATCCTCATGACCGTTTTCCCTCACTCCTCCCAGTTAAGTATCCCCTAGCTTCCCTCCCACTTGGATCCATTTCCTTTCTGTCTCTCGTTAGAAAAGAACAAGCTTCTGAGTGTTAACAAGCAACCAGGACAAAATAAAATCTGATAAAACCAAAACCCATCACATACATCAGGGTTGGACAAGGGAACCCAAGGGAACCCAACAGAAGGAAAAAAACGAAGAGCGGGCACAGGAATGAGAGACCTACTCATTCCAACACCACACATTTTCACAGAGGGAAACAGAAATATGGGACTATATATTCCTTCCTTCCTTCCTTCCTTCCTTCCTTCCTTCCTTCCTTCCTTCCTTCCTTCCTTTCTTTCTCTCTCTCTTTCTCTCTCTCTTTCTCTCTCTCTCTTTCTTTCTTTCTTTCTTTCTTTCTTTCTTTCTTCCTTCCTTCCTTCCTTCCTTCCTTCCTTCCTTCCTTCCTTTCTTTCTTTCTTTCTTTCTTCCTTCCTTCATTCCTTTCTTTCTTTCTCTCTTTCCTAAAATCTTTTCACTGTTTTTTCAGGGTGTCCGGAACCCAATATGGATCTCAGGCTGGCTACCAACTTATCAAATTGCCCCTGCCTCCACCCCCTGAGTGAGCATGGAATCATAACACCTGGCTTTAAAATGATTTCTTACCTTCAATAAACCAATAGTAGACAACTGGGGTAAAAAGTATGGATGAAAAAAAAAAAAAGCAAGAAATAATTATGTGCAGTGTTTCCATTCCTAAACCAAGAATTAAACATGAGCACATAAATAAGCTACTGAATATGTTGTTTTGCTGACTCCACAAGAAAAATTAAATACTCCTAGATTTCCATTAAAAAATAGCATTAGACAGTTTTGAAGGCGACAAGTTTGAGTAAAGTTTTTCTTCACGTAAAATAATCTTTCACACCAACAAAAACACTTCAATGTGTTAAGAGAGATGTTCTATGGTACAAAGACACGGGCTTCAAAGCAGAACAATTTAGTGGGATTCTTTCCAACTTTTTAAACAGGAAATCCAAATTTTGATTTTGATCCAGACTTGTAAAATTTGAGGCCTATCTTGCCCATATCTCCAGTATCACTGTTTCCTTTTCCTAGCTGATTTAGATAGTAGTTCTCACCCTTCCTAACTTTGTGATTCTTTAATACAGTTCCCAATGCTGCCGTGACCCCTAACCATAAAATTAAATTTGTGGCTACTTCACAACTGTAATTTGGCTATTGTTATGAATCATAATGTAAATTTCTGTGCTTTCTAATGGTCTTTTGGGGGGTCATGACCCATAAGTTGAGAATCTCTAATCTAGGGGCTCTGTCTTGATACTACCAATCTAAGAGCCAGAACGGACTTCTGTGTTCAGTTCTTGATTTAACCATAGCACCAGTACCACCTGAACTGTATTCAGCTGCTTTGAATCTTCAGAGCTTGAATTTGCATCTTATTGGGCCCCCAAGATGATCTGAAAGGACCTTAGCTCTTGAAAGACTGCATCTCCAAAACTAGAACGCATTTAAAATAAAAGAACAAACTGAGAAGCTCATACTACAATCCTTACTGTTGAGAGGCTGAGGCACGAGGATTTCTGTGAGTTCAAGGCCAGTATATGCTATATAGTTCCAGACTAGCATGCACTACAACATAAGGCCCTTTCTCAAAGTAAAACAAAAGCAAACAAGCAAAAAAGGAGAGTAAAAGAGAGAAGAGAGGAAGAAAAGAAACCAGAAAGAATTGTTACCAAAATCCCTCATTCTATTTTTTAATAATAATTTAAAAAAATAGACACTTAGTTCCATTGTCTTCTTTGCTGGCTTTTCTTCTTTTTGAAAAGGCATTCTGTTGTTACTATGCTGAAGAGCTACATGAGACAGAGAGCTTGGCAGCCTTCCCACAATCCTCAGCATGTGGGAATAGCAAGCAATAAAGTGTTAGCCCCTGCCAACTGGTGGCTCCGTGTAAATGTCTCTGTTAACAACGAACACTGCTGCTAGCAGGCATCGGAGCAAAGCGGCAAATCTGTTCCTCTCTCCGGTGTGGCAAACACCACTGAAAAAGTCACCTAATTACTTGATTAAGATGTATCAATCCCGGAAACTGTTGATCTAGAACACCGAGTCTCTGACATTGACTTTGTTCTTGATTAAACAGAATAGTTCCAAACGGGTTCTTCTATATTGTCTCCAAGTGCTGTCTCCCAGGCACTGGGAAAAGTTTTATAGATGAGATTATGACAATCATTGTGCAGTTGAGTCCCGGGATGATGGGAAGCTCTGGAAAGGCTTTTTACAATTCTCAGATAATAACTAGAGAGAACATCACTTTTATAAGCATCCTGGTTATTTTGAAAAAAAAAAAAAAAACCACAGAGGATTTTTCTGTCTCATCCTCATCCTGATGAAATATGTTCCTGAGGAGGATATCTGCCTGGCAGCCCTTCAGCCAGATCTGCCTCCATTTCTCCCTCCCTACAAGATATGCAGTTTACCTAGTTTGGTCATTCCTCACCTGAGGAGGGAGTAGATGTGGTTTAGTGACAAGCTTGGTTGTGATGGCAGCTACATTGCCCTTGTGAGATGAGATGGTACCCTTCAGGGACCACTACACTAAGATATCAGCAAATGAGAGAAAGTTCATCCAAGGTCTGCTTTGGAAGCTAAACTGAGAGGGAAAAAGAACACGATGTTTGTATCCCAGAAGAGGTATCATGTATCAGTTTTTGTTAGGAAGCATTTTCTGGGGCTGGAGAGAAGTCTCTGCAGGAGTGTTTGCTGCTGTGCCAGAGTACCTTAGTGTGTCACCCAGCACTCACATCAGGAGGCTCACAGTGCCCTCTGCTGGAATTCCTGAGCAACTGCACACACATGGCGCAGAACCTCACACAGAGATATGCATACTAATGACAAATAGAACTTTAGAAGCACTTCCTACTGTTACTAAAATGTATGAACTCTATTGTCCTCTTTCAAAAGCTTCTTTTCTTGAAGTAATAAAGATATCTGCATTTATTATAAGATTTTTATCTACCAGTTCTGTGGTTTCTTTTTCCCATCACAGCCAAGATCATAGTCATACATGTACAATTGTCAAACCGATTATTTAGACTTATCCTGATCTCCCTTTAGTTTTTTAAACACCAGGAGTTGTGTAAGAATAATTTCAACTGTGTTTGTACATTCTCTGGAAAAGCCCACCCCACCACCACCCTGAGCCCAATGCCAGTCACAGCCTAACCATTCAGGTGATCTTGCTCTTAAGGAAACAAGGTTGTTTACTTGTTGTAATGAGAGTTTAATAAATAGCCTCAGTCACAAAAAGGAAACTTACAAGTTTCACTTTTAGCACCACATATACACAGATTTGTCCCCAGATATTACACTGAGAGGGTCACAGGTAGAGTAATTCTCACCTTTGCCGAATCAACGGGTCAAATTATCAAAGGCAGGAAACAGCTCTGCTGTTCCACAGTAGAGTGATATTGCAGAATAATTTGCTATTCAGAAAAAAAATCAACACACTCTCCATTTTAGTTATTGTATCCAATTATCATAATGATTACTACAGTGATTATTATAATCACTGGACTATCCATGAAAATGCCCTAAGTAGCCACGGTACACCTCACACCTCTCTCTGTCCCTGCCAGCCTCCCACTCTGAGTACATGTGTGTTTGTGCAAGTTCCTTAAAGAAGAACAGGACTGAATTTATTTTTACTGTCCTTACTGTTCAACGGGAGCAGAGCAGAGTTGGATTGCTCCCTATCCTTAACCATTCCAATGGCAGGGACACTGAGAAATTCTAAGTCTGAATCCACTCTAAAGAGGACACATGGAGGCATAGATGCATAAGAGATAAAAGCCCTGTCCCCATTCACACTCAGCTCCGCAGTGAACTCTGGCTAGGGAGCTGGAAGAAGAGATGGCTCGGCACTTTGTGTTTATCTGTGAGAATTATTTGGACAGTTGTACTCTTTTGACCTTGAGCTGCAAGCTTCCAAGACATCCTCCTACACATGATTTCCTGATGAGGTCAACCACGCTCCAGCGCTCACTACAGCCGGTATCAGAGCAGAAACGAGTCAGAACTGGTACCTTTTCAGACCTACAGTTCAGTCAAAATGACTTGGCACAGACTTCACACCGTGTCAGCACAGGTGAGGGTAGAAAGAGCGGTCACTCCAGCCTTTCATTCTGAAAAATCCACTGTGTCCCCAATATTTTATTCTAATGCTCTGAGTAGGTAGGTAGTGATAGGCTAAAATAGTAGATCATTATATGTGTACATTGTGCTTTATGTATTCCACCAAAAAAACAAACTAATTAAACATGGTCATAAATGTCACAAAATTACTAATTAAAATTTTCAGAATGCTATACTAATTGAATATCTTATAACAGATAACAAAAGATCATAGATGTAATTCTGAATTTTACTTCACACTTGGAACCTCACAAAACTCTCTACCATGGCAAATGCCTTGCATTTGCACCAGTGACACAGGCTTATAGCTCTCTAATAAGTGTTTGATAAAGATCACTTATTTGCTCTGAAATTGGCCTGAGAATGCATATAGTGCTCAGAAAATCTGAGCTCAGGCTTTTGGTCTGACTGAGCGAATCGAGTACAGAAGATACTGTGGTTTGGAGGTGAAATGCTTCTCTTCTGTTCCCTTGGTCTAAGAGTTGGTGATGCTGTTTTGGAAGGTTGTGGGCTCTTTAAGAGGTAGAGCCTTGCTAGAGAAAATAAGTCAATGGGGCGTGACCTACTGAAATTGTAACCCAGCCCTGTTTCCTGTCTGTTTTCCGTTTCCTGAATGTAGATGTCATGTGAGCAACCCTTCCTAGTCCTACTTCCTGTGAGCTTTCTGCTTCCTGACTGTGCTGCTACCATACCTTCCTCGCCATGATAAACAGTATCCCATCTTAAACCATGAACCCTCCAAACCACCTTCCTCTTTAAAGTTGCTTTGTTTGCCGTCCTAATGAGAAGAGTCATTAATACAAGTTGACATTTTAATTTAGGGTCTAGAACCCAAGAAGCGTATGGCTAGCCTGTGGCTCACTGTCAAACTGTGGTCTCCCGCAGCTGGAAAGGAAAGACATCTCCCAGTGCCATCAGAGGAGGCTTGTCAGAATTCCAGAGTTTTAGTCTCTACCAAAGAAGATAGCATCCCCTGAACTGTGAGCTGGATAAATGGATAACTGTAAACAGACCATATGACTTACTATACCACTCTTGAGTGCATGAGTGTGTGTGTGTGTGTGTGTGTGTGTGTGTGTGTGTGTGTCTAAGTCAGCAAACCACAGAGATACTCTCAGTTGTTTACCAATGTTCTATTTACCACAGCCAAGGTATAGAAACCGCCTAGAGCTCCACCAACAGATGAATGGACAAAGAGAATGTAGTATTCTATACACAATAGAATTTTATTCAGCTGTTAAAAAAAAAAAGAATGAAGCTGTGACACTTACAGAAAATGATGGAATTAGGGATTATTATTATTAAGTGAAGGAAGCCATGTTTTCTCTCATAAAGTGTGTGCATGCATATGGTTGGTATCTCTTACCCCGATTCCCACATTCAAGAGGAATGGAATGGCAGTCATGGTGGGACTGGCCTCAAGAAAAAAAAATGAGTTTGGTGTTGCAGATAGACAAGAAAGACATTTCCTCACCTAAGATGCCTGGAACACCCTGCCAACTGGTTCTGAGTGCAGAGGCCCATATTTCAGTCTTCTGCATAAAGAATAGGGGATGTTGGGCTTGAAGTCCACTGGGCTCTGTGGACTCCATGACTTCAACAGAGGAACCTGCTAACCTCATTTGTGAACTTGACTTTGAGAGGGACCCGAAGCTGTTCTCTCTACTAGACAAGCTGACTTCCCACTTAGATCTTACCTTAAGCATTTTCAGCTAGATTAGCTTCCTACTAATGAAGACTAGTTGGGTGTTTATTATTTTTGCTATATATCATTATTGTTAACGAAGGGAGAAACTCACTTTCGTTTACTGGGGAAGCATTCAGTGGGCTTCTACTTGGTCAGGTCCTGTTATGCATGTCAGGGATTCTACAGCAGCCACAACAACCATGTCATAGCTATGTGGGGGGTTTGGTCAAAGAAGAAAGAACATCTCAATATAAATCAAGACAACATTCAGTAATTATACCATGCGGTATGGTCAAAGAGGACGTTGCAATAGAGTGACTTTAATACAAGTTAAATGATGAGATTATCAAGCATTGGAAATGAATTTTTTAAATCCCAAATGCATTCATGAGAGTTAATTATAACACGGCTTCTTTGTCTTGCCACTAAATGCTCAATCCAATTTGTCTTTAATAAATATATAACAGGGAGATGGCGACTCCTTGAACTATCCCGTGGAATACAGCTGTCTGTCAAAATGATTTAGAAAATCTGAAGTTGTTTCTTTTGTTCTCCCACGATCACTGGTTATTAATTGTATATTCATGGGGTTTGAAGAAAGCAGTGCTATTAATTGGGCTTTGTGGGGGACTTTATAAGATTGTGCAACAGTGAGGGGGGCTGATGAAAGGAGAGATTAATCCCCATGTAGTGCCAGAAGGGTGACGAATGTGAAGACTTCCTGATGAGGCTGGAGCTCACAAAGTGTTGATTCTAATTTTAGCAAAACAAAGCAGATATAAATCTCGTGTACTTTTTACTCAAGGATGTTTCCAAATTTGTTTTACTGGAATTAGCAACTTTCTTCCAGCAAGGAGACCCTTTCTTATCTGGAATTAGATCACAGTCATCTTTCCATAAACAAATTACCCTTCATATATGTAGACAAGGGAGCCAAAATTATTATGACACAGTACTTTTAGTGTAAAAATGAGAAGCAACTGAATATCAAAGACATAGGAATTCTATTCATTAGTGCCATTTCCCCATGTTGGTAACACTAGAATCATGAGTATTTTAAGTCATATTAATTTGACTTAAATACATCCACAATATGGCATTTGTTTCATTATAAACACAAATGTTCATCTATACCTTCTTAATGGTGTTAATGTATTCTTCAACATGCTGTATAGCCCTATAACTCACGTTGCCTCTCTTTCTGACATAGCAAGCATCCAGATGTATCTCCTCCACTGAAGGAAGTGTTTGGGTTTGAATCGAAGACACTCTTTTATGTAAATATATCTGTCACCTGTCAATATATATCTCTGCAGCAGGATTCTACAAACAAAATGAAGAAAAACTAAAGCATGGCTTCACCCTGTAAACACCTCTTCCCCCAAGAGAGCACATAAAAGACTCTCTCAAGTTTATCACCATCACAGCCCTGCAGGTTGATTGAGCAGAGCTTCTGGTTCTTTCTCCAGAGGAGGGGAACTCTGGGTTCTCAAGTAGTAGCAGTCCACGGTGGCTGAACCACATGAACAAAATGATGCCTGCCCACGGTTGGAAGACCAGATTGGCTGTTGGTCCCAAGCAGGTAGACGTCTATAGTGTATGTGGGTTTTTCAAATCATAGCAATTGTACTTAAAATACAATCTTCTGAGAAATGGATGCTGAATCAGATTAGTTCTGGCTGGTGCCTGACAAATCACCCCAAACAAGAGCTGTGTCATATCCCAGCTTCACATAAACTCATCTCTGTTAAAATATGATTCATATATCATATAATGCACTCATCCAAGGTGTGTGATTCGATGTTGTTGGCTCTTTTTGTCACAGACTTGCTTTCAGCTTAGACAGCAGGGGTAGTTGCCCATCTGTCATCCTCCGAAAGAGCCTTGTACCTTTAAGCTGTCACTCACCCTGAGCCCTAAGCTCCTATTCCACTTTCATCTCTAGGTTTTTCTTGGCATGCCAAATGGATGGAATCAATAAACGCATGTTCTTTTGTGACTTAGAATAATATTTTTCAAGGCCCATCTCTGCTATGTCATGCATTATTTTTGTTATTGAAGAGTAACATTGCTTTCACGTATGCATCACAGCTTACCATCTATTTGCCAACTAATGATCCTTCAGGTAGCTTCTCACTTGAAGATGTTGTGAATAAGGCGTCTGCATGTCCCCACAAGAAACATAAGATGTGCAATCCATTTAGATTTACCTCAGGTTGCAGCTTCTGGGTCCAATGGTGGGTCTATGCTAAATAGTTTGAGGATCTGCTCATCTGTTTTCCAAAAGAAGCTATGCTTTACCATGAGCAGTGCAAGTAAAGTCTCATTCCTATTCGGTTTTCAGCCCACGATATTTTCTGTGTCTTTTCTATTATAGTATATCTTTATGTATATTAATCATAGTACATCTTTATGATTTGGGTCATTGTTTTAATAATAACTGGCATTAGGTATTTTTGATGTGTCTATAGGTTGTTTATGTGCCTTCTTGAGTGGAATGTGTGGCTTATTTTTTTTTCTTCCTCTCAATGAATTGTTTATATATTTGTTATTGAATGCTGGTATCTTCCTATATTTTATAAACACATGCCTTGATCAATATAGATATGATTTGTAGATAGTCTCACTTATGTGGCTGACTTACTTCTCACTTGCTCAGTCCTGTCTTTAGAGTTAAGAAGTTTCTAATTTTCATAAATTACACAAATCTCTTTTGGTTTTATTAGCTAATAAACAGATGCCGTGTCACCTTCATAAATATTCACCCTTACGTTTACCAGGCTTTTATATCTCTAACGTATCTCAATCTAAAAGTCCGTTGTGAGTTAAGTTGTGTGTGTGTGGTATGAGGAAGGGGATCCAACTTCATTCTGTGGCTGTCAGTTGTCCTTGCACCATGTGTTGGAAAGAATTTTTTAAGAGAATCATCCGATTAAGTCTTACCTAACCTGACCAATCTTCCTTTGGTTCATGTAAAGATAACTTCCTTTGAATCCTTTTTACACCTGGAAATTCTTTTGGTATAGGAAGAAATAGGATCACTGGAGTGCTGTCCATCAAATCCCCAAGTCCTCCTTGAAGGCAAGAGTGAGATACAGAGCAGGGCATGCTCCCGGAGGGGCTCTGGAGAATCCTTAGAAACCCGCCAGCCAGGTGGAGGGAGATATCAGTGTCTTCAGGCCTGAGCCCGAAACTGGCACAGCCTCTTCTTTCTGGTAAAGCATTCACAGAGATAACCAAAGTCCAATGGAAGAGCCAAGGATTCCACTTTTAGTAAAAGGTATGCCTAGGAGTCTATACCACTCTAACTCTTCACACCCTAAGCCACCGAAAAAGCAGCTTTAGGTAAATTATATCGTAGTGATCTTAAATGTCTAACATATCTCTGAAAACTACAAAGATAACTTCTAATAAAGAACAATGGGGAAGAGAACTTGACAATTTTGCTAGATTACAGATTAAGGAGGAACTGAAATATCATTTCCTATGGGAAATGGGCTGATGCTCTCTGAGTTGTATGCTCATGTCATTAGATGCATTGGTGATATATATACATATGTGTGTGTGTGTGTGTGTGTGTCTGTGTGTGTGTGCGCGTGTGTGTAAGAGATGGTCCATGACAATCCTTAGACAGATAACACAGAAGTAATTTCCCCAGTATCAAGAACATTTCTTGGAATGGCTACTAGAACTAAGAAAGGTCTCATTTTGACTGTTGAGAAAACATTTATAAATCCACTTTTATTCTCATAGATCAAGGACCCAGGCTAATGCTACCAACAACTCCACCCCTCACAACATCACAACATCAGTCTTCCTTCCCTCAGCTAACTGGACTCTCACAAAATGGACTAAATTATTTATGCTATTATTGAAGATTCAGCCTTAGTCCGTGGTGATCAGATAGGATGCATGGGATAATTTCAATATTTTTGTATCTGTTGAGGCCTATTTTGTGACTGATTATATGTTCAATTTTGGAGGAGGTACCATGTGGTGCTGAGAAGGTAAATCCTTTTGTTTAGGATAAAATGTTCTGTAGATATCTATTAAATCCATTTGTTTCATAATTTCTGTTAGTGTCCATGTGTCTCTGTTTAGTTTCTGTTTCCAGGATCTGTCCATTGGTGAGAGTGGGGTGTTGAAGTCTCCCACTATTAGTGTGTGAGGTGCAATGTGTGTGCTGAGCTTTGCTAGAGTTTCTTTAATGAATGTGGCTGCTCTTGCATTTGGAGCATAGATATTCAGAATTGAGAGTTCATCTTGGTAGATTTTACCTTTGATGAGTATGAAGTGCTCCTCCTTGTCTTTTTTGATAACTTTGGGTTGGAAGTCAATTTTATTTGATATTAGAATGGCTACTCCAGCTTGTTTCTTCAGACCATTTGCTTGGAAAATTGTTTTCCAGCCTTTCACTCTGAGGTAGTATCTGTCTTTTCCCCCGAGGTGGGTTTCCTGTAAGCAGCAAAATGTTGGGTCCGGTTTTTGTAGCCAGTCTATTAGTCTACGTCTTTTTATTGGGGAATTGAGTCCATTGATGTTAAGAGAAATTAAAAAAAAGTCATTGTTGCTTCCTGTTATTTTTGTTGTTAAAGTTGGAATTCTTTTCTTAAGGCTGTCTTCTTTTAGTTTTGTTGAAGGATTATTTTCTTGCTTTTTCTAGGGTATAGTTTCCATCCAGGTGTTTTCCTGTTATTATCCTTTGAAGGGCTGGATTCATGGAAAGACATTGTGTGAATTTGGTTTTGTCGTGGAAAACTTTGGTTTCTCCA
The DNA here is from genome assembly GCF_978045245.1 of Mus caroli. NCBI lineage: Eukaryota > Metazoa > Chordata > Mammalia > Rodentia > Muridae > Mus > Mus caroli. Next base: position 73,187,738 of record NW_028227270.1, on the reverse strand, counting down.
TTTATGGTAATTGAGAGTTTTGCTGGGTATAGCAGCCTGGGCTGCCATTTGTGTTCTCTTAGGGTCTGTATAACATCTGTCCAGGATCTTCTGGCTTTCATAGTCTCTGGTGAGAAGTCTGGTGTAATTCTAATAGACCTGCCTTTATATGTTACTTGACCTTTTTCCCTTACTGCTTTTAATATTCTATCTTTATTTAGTGCATTTGTTGTTCTGATTATTACGTGTTGGGAGGAATTTTGTTTCTGGTCCAGTCTATTTGGAGTTCTGTAGGTTTCTTGTATGCTCATGGGCATCTCTTTCTTTAGGTTTGGGAAGTTTTCTTCTATAATTTTGTTGAAGATATTTGCTGGCCCTTTAAGTTGAAAATCTTCATTCTCATCTACCCCTATTATCTGTAGGTTTGGTCTTCTCATTGTGTCCTGGATTTCCTGGATGTTTTGAGTTAGGATCTTCTTGCATTTTGCATTTTTTTTGATTGTTGTGCCGATGTTCTCTATGGAATCTTCTGCACCTGAGATTCTCTCTTCCATCTCTTGTATTCTGTTGCTGATGCTTGCATCTATGGTTCCTGATTTCTTTCCTAGGGTTTCTATCTCCAGAGTTGTCTCACTTTGGGTTTTCTTCATTGTTTCTACTTTCCTTTTTAGGTCTTGGATGGTTTTGTTCAATTCCATCACCTGTTTGGTTGTGTTTTCCTGTAATTCTTTAAGAACTTCTACCTGTTTAGCAGTGTTCTCCTGTATTTCTTTAAGTGAGTTATTAATGCCCTTCGTAAGGTCCTCTACCAGTATCATGAGATATGATTTTTGAATCTGAATCTTGCTTTTCAGGTGTGTTGGGGTATCCAGGACTGGCTGAGGTGGAGTGCTGGGTTCTGATGCTAGTCTTGGTTTCTGTTGGTAAGATTCTTACATTTGCCTTTTGCCATCTGGTAATCTCTGGTGTTAGTTGTTATAGTTGTCTCTGGTTGGAGCTTGTTCCTCCTGTGATTCTGTTAGCCTCTGTCAGCTGTCCTGGGAGTCCAGCTCTCTTCTGAGTCTCAGTGGTCACAGTACTCTCTTCAGGCAAGCTCTCCTCTTGCAGGGAAGGTGCACAGAGGTCTGGCGTTCAGACCTGCCTCCTGACTGTAGATGAAGGACCAAAACAGGGCCCGTGCCAGAAGATGGGTTGCCTCTGCACACTGTGTGCTCACCTGCACAGACTGTTCTCCGAGGGACCCAAGACACAAGATGGTTCCCTCACCTGCTCTGGAAGTCAGAGCTCTTCCAGGTGGTCAATTCTCCTCTGGCAGGGAAGGTGCCTGGATGTCTGGAGCCCGAAACGGGGGGGGGGGGGGTGTTTTGTCCCAGAAGCTGTATCGCTTCTGCCCATCCCAGAAGCTGTGTCACTTTTTTTAAAAATATTTTTTATTACGTATTTTCCTCAATTACATTTCCAATGCTATCCCAAAAGTCCCCCATACCCCCCCACTCCCCTACCCACCCATTCCCACTTTTTGGCCCTGGCGTTCCCCTGTACTGGGGCATATAAAGTTTGCATGTCCAATGGGCCTCTCTTTCCAGTGATGGCCGACTAGGCCATCTTTTGATACATATGCAGCTAGGGTCAAGAGCTCCGGGGTACTGGTTAGTTCATAATGTTGTTGCACCTACAGGGTTGCAGATCTCTTTAGCTCCTTGGATACTTTCTCTAGCTCCTCCATTGGGGGCCCTGTGATCCATCCAATAGCTGACTGTGAGCATCCACTTATGTGTTTGCTAGGCCCCGGCCTAGTCTCACTTCTGCAGTCCCCTTGCTCACCCTCTGCAGTCCGAGAGCTGATCTGCGCAGACTGGTCCAGAGGGGACCTGGGAGACGAGATGGCTCCCTCACCTGCTCTGGGGGTCAGAACCCTCCCGGGGGCCACCTCTCCTCTGGCGGGGAAGGTGCCCAGATGTCTACAGCCCAAAACAGGGCCTGTCCCAGAAGCTGTGTCACTTCTGCAGTCTGCACTCTTCACCTGCGCAGACTGGTCTCAGAGGGGATCCGGGAGACAAGATGGCTCCCTCACCTGCTCTGGGGGTCAGACCCCCCCCCCCGAGGTGGCCACCTCTCCTTTGGCGGGAAAGGTGCCCAGATGTCTATAGCCCGCAACGGGGTTCTGTCCAGGAAGCTATGTTGCTTCTACAGTCCCCTCCACAGTCCGTGACTGAGACCGCAGACTGGTCTCAGAGAGACCTGGGAGACAAGATCGAGGGCAAAGTTCCTTAAGGATCTCCTCTTCTGTTACATACTGGCATGTTGCTGAACTTGGACACCAACGCATAAATTTTGTGTTAACATTTAGCCCATAACACAGACTCTATCTGGTGGAGAGTCCTTAGGGAAGCCCAATGGGGGTTCTAAAACTTAACACACGAGAGGGCTGAAGTCTCTCCATCACCTATAGTCACACAGGTATTAAAAAAAAAAAATAAAAAATTAAACCACTTCCTGGCCACATCTCCAAAAATTTCTCTCTAAATATCTAACTACCTCAGGTCCTAGTATCCCATAGGCACTGTCTAGTTCTAACAGAAAGTTAGGATGCACACTAGCAAGAAAGGAGAGAAAATAACAGTGGCTGTATGGAGAGAAAGAAGGAAAGAAACATGAAGCAGACTTTAGAATTGGCAGGTACAAAGCCGGGCGTGGTGGCGCACGCCTTTAATCCCAGCACTCTGGAGGCAGAGGCAGGCGGATTTCTGAGTTCGAGGCCAGCCTGGTCTACAAAGTGAGTGCCAGGACAGCCAGGGCTACACAGAGAAACCCTGTCTCGAAAAACCAAAAAAAAAAAAAAAAAAAAAAAAAAAGAATTGGCAGGTACAGGAAGTGCTGTACCCCACTTCCTTTCCCCAGGCTTGCTTTGGGAAATAAATGCTTTGAAGTTTGGGTTTCTTTGAATTTGGGGAAACTTACATTGGTACAAATAAAATGTTTGGAGAATGAATGCCAAAGTCACAAAATTCATATATGTGTCCCGCTGAGACACATGTCTGAGACACAACCTTCGGGTCATCTCATACAGTCTTTTTCAGATGCTTGAGCTCTGGCTGCAGCCTTGTGATGTCAACACCACTCGTGACAGAATCATGTCTACACAGAGAAGTTTAGGTGATCTGGGAGTTTTGAATGAGCACTGTGCAATTTGCTAGTTTAAAAGCTAGTGAAAAAGCTGGGCAAAGGGCCAGGAGAGATGGAGACTTGTAAGCAGAGATGGAGAGTCTAAGGGGAAAAACATTTGAAAGCCATAGGAACTTGAACTTGTTCTTAGACAAGAACAAGAAGGCAAAAGGAAATAAGGGGTACAATGCCCTCAGTTTCTCCATGGTGCAGATCCCACTCTCCTAGAACACTTCCACCATGTCCTCAGACAGAGCCTGTGACATCAGACCTAGTGAATGTCCCCGTGGCAATTTGCATATTTAATCATGCACTCTCATTGCCGTGGCAGAGATGACTGTGGTTGGGCAGCTGAGCCCCCATCTGCAGTAGGCAGTTGAACTGTGAATGAAACATTAACCCATTCTGCCTTTCCATTGGATACTTGATTACTATGTCCTCCAATAACAAACCTTTTTATATACAGGGGGATAATGCTTTCCACTTGACTTGACATAGCCCTGGACTGATATTAATTATCAAAGGTTAACCACAGGAAAGTGGTATTTGAAGATAGGCCAACTGGCTCCAATAAAATTGGTTTCCCATTCAGTTGGTTTGAAAATAGAATTGTTTCATGTTAATGTTTATCCCCAGTCCATGGAATCCAGGCACCTTGGCTTTGATTTTCTTTCTCTGTTTGATTATAAGTCCACTGTATTGTTTATCCAATATTCATTTACCCTTCATTCCAAGCTCCCTTTAAGTAGGCCAGAGCTTTGTAATGAACTCCAGCCAATAGCCTGGATACATTTAAACAGGAGCTAGAACAGGAGCTATGCAGTATGTTCTCTTCTATGTGGTAGGCCCATGTCAGCACCATCCTTACACTTCCACGAAGAGGAGTGTATCTTGCCTCCTTTCTCCATATATGCAACCACATGGATATACTATGCAAGCAAGTCACAAACTGTTAGGGTCTAAGGATTGCTGAAGCAAAACCCCAGACTCAAATAGGATGCAAAGGCAAAAGACGGTTATTCTGCAGAAAAGACCAGCATACTGGTCAGGGTCAACCACTCATCAAAATGGCCAGGACTCGAGGAGCTCCCAGGCCCTTTAATGCAGGGCTGGGGGAATTAGGTAACCTCTAATATGATTGGTAGGGGCAGAGCAGTGACATTGGTACAATTCTGACTGGCTACTATGCTTGTTTCATTATATTTGGTGAGACCTTGAAGAATTTTGGAAACCAGCTCAGTTTTGGCCTTGTTATCTCCTCCAGCTAGGTGACCCAGGAACTGACTCAGCTCCAGACTTATCCTCCCTAAGTCAGAGCCATCATTTAAAGAAGCCCATTGTTGGTGGCTCCTTCTGAGGAGCCCAGGATGTTTCCCAGAGAATTCAAATTCCAAAGTTTTTGAACCTTTCAAAGATGGGGTTCATTTGCTATTCTGCCCTGAATTGTCAGGCAGTCCTGAGGCAGCCATGGTGTCTGTTTTTCTTACATTTTCTGCAATAAGAAGGAAACTATAATGTGGTCTATTTCACTCATTTTCACAGACTTGGCCCAAGTTCATGAGAAGTTAGCTACTTTGTAAGTCAAATCTTTATATACCGACTGGGCAGTGCACCCTACAGCCATGTATATGAACTTTATGGTTCCTCTAGATAACTGTTTCTGGGAAATTACACCTTTTCAATGGAAGAAAAGAGATAGCCTATAATTGTCTCAAAATTGTACAAGCACCTATTAATCAGAATAATAAATTCTAGCTTAAACTAATTTTCCTCAAGGTGCTTCTTGTAGATAAAAGCTTCCTGGTGGGAGTTGCTTTATCTTTCCCCTGCTCCTACTTTCCCTCTCCATTTTCAATGCTGGCAATGCAAACCAGAACCCTGCACATGCTAAGCGAACACTCTGCTCCTTGCCTACATCCCTCCTCCTACCCTCCCTTTCCCAAAGATCTCCCATACTTACCTGTCTCATGACCCACACACCTACCTATGCACATATTTAACTTAGTCATAAAACTTTAAAGTCATTATAATTATCAAAATACTAGACATCGATATTTGAGAATCTAGATACATTTTTATATTTCACATCAATTAATTAACTAATTAATTAATTGAGTAGATGGGTATACACGTGCCACAGTAACTGTGTGGAAATCGCAGGGCAACTTTCAGGAAGTGGTTCTATCCTTCCACCTCATGGGTCTCCAAAACTGAACTCAGTCCCTCTGGCTGGAAGCAAGTGCCTTTACTCAATGTGCTAGCTGGTTTTGTGTGTCACCTTGACACAATCTAGGGCCATCAGAGAAGAAGGAGCCTCAGTTGAGGAAATGCCTCCATGAGATCCAGCTGTAAGACATTTTCTCAATTAGTAATCAAAGGGAAGAATGGTGATGGTGCCATCCTCTGGGCTGGTAGTCCTGGGTTCTATAAGAAAGCCGGCTGAGCAAGCCATCAGAAGCAATCCAGTAAGAAGCAACCTTCCATGACCTGCCTCCAGGTTCTTGCCCTATTGAGTTCTGTCCTGATTCCCTCCAACAATGGACTATGATCTACAAGTGTAAGCCAAAAAAACCTCTTCCTCCTCAGTTTGGATTTTGGTCATGGTGTTTTATCCCAGCAGTAAAACACTAAGATAACCACTAAGCTATCTTCCTACCCATAGCACATATTATCATCCAACTGAGAATATATTGAACTATCAAAGCAGAAGAAAACAGTGGAAACAGAATGTAGAACATAAAAAATAGACTCACACTTCCTGCCCACGAAGTACTTAAACTCCACTTCTTTGAAAACCACATAAAACTTTCACAAATAAGTGAAAGCTGAAAGTATCCTGTGAAGTAACATTTTAGATGTCCCACAAACTGGTTCTTGCGATCAATTAACCATTAAAAGTAAAAATAATAGTAAGCCATGGTTGTGTGACAAAATGTTTCCTGAGAAGATACAAGACACATCTATTCACCCAAGATAGGGAACCACAATCGACCAAAGTACAGATACCACCAAAGAACAACTTGGTGACCTAATGAGGCTTATTGGGGTTACTTGCAGGAGTCTGGGTGAGGAGATACTTACAGGAGGAAAAATTACTCAAAGGCAGCTGCATCACCAAAGCCCACCCCAGCATGGATGACAGCTCACAAAGCTGGGAGCCTGGAGCACACTGCACAGCCTGCAGGCAGCTCAGCAGGTTGCAGAATGCCCTTTTCCAATAACTCAGTTGCTTTAAACCTCTTCCTGGCAGCTGCTCTGCTCTGTCTTCTTGCAGTTCCTCTTTCTTGCCTGAGAGGGTCAGCTTTTATTGTTTACTCTGGCAGGGAGGGGCCTAGTGAATCCAGTCAGTTGCAGAGACTTCCTGTTGTTTGCCTTCCTGACTAGGGAATTTCCCTGTAGGGTGGAATGTTTCAATCTCTGAGGAAACTGTTATACAATACCATCCATATTGTTACTGTGATTCACTAATTGTAAAAACCAATTGATAGTTAATAAAGAAAACTAATTTTAGTGTTTTTGGCCCCCATTTAATTGCTATTAAAGACAAAATAAATAAGTAGTCTATCTACTGGGCTAGAGATATGGCCAATGTAGTCTTTAAGAGGGATATTACTTTAACTCTCCTACTTGAAGTGAGTTTGCTTACCACAAACTGAACTGAACTCTATATAGTTGGCATTATCAAAATCACTGTTGCACATTTTATACCCATCTAAAATATAAAACATAGAGAGATAGTTCCAAAACAAGATTAAGTACATTTTTACTTCAAGTTAGAATATTTTTAGGTATTTACTTTGATTTTCAAGTTTGCTATTAGATTTTAAAGATATATAGTAGATAATTATTAAAATTAATGAATAAAGTAGACACAAACATCTGTATGGGCTAACAAATTATTGTTCTCTGTCAAATAATGGAAAAACAGGAAGTAAGCAATAAGCAAAGGGAAGTACATTTAGCTAGGGAATTACTGATCACATTGGCTGTGTGTAAAGTTTTGTTTTGTTTTGATTTAATTTGTTTTGTTTTTCAGTAGACTGTTTTATGAAATGAGGATGAAGTGTGAATGTTCATGTTTTCCTCTTCCAAAGCTACTGCATAATCCTATGTGATTACTTGAAATGGAACAAGTGTGAATGAGAAATGGTGTTTATTATGGTCTAACTTACTTTCTTTAAAATTCCTTTAGACAACTTGCAATCTAAGGATGTAGTCTTGTGTTTGGGGAGCTAGGTGTAGTAGTACATGCCTGCAATAACAGCACTGGGAAGACAGAGACAGGAAGATCCCTATGACCTTCTAGCTATCTAATGTAGCCCATATTAACAAGCTCTGGATTCATTAAAAGACCCTGTCTTAAAATGTAAGGAGAGTAATCAGGGACAACACTCAATTCAGTGCTGACTTCTGGCCTCTCTGGAGATGATCATGCACATGCACCATGAACGTACATGTACACACACATGAGAAATAACACAGATATGTACACATAAAAATTATAGAGAAGAAGTCACAGTTAGTTAATGACTATCCTACCAAAAAAGCACAATTCCAGATGAGCTGGCAAGGCATAAGGCAGAACCACAAGATTCATATGTGTTTCAAAGGAATTTTGTGAGTCATGTTAAGTAATATATTTTAACCTGCAGATACAGTGATATGTCTGAAGATAGCGACAGTGTACTCATATACATAAAAAATAAATAAATCTTTTAAAAATAGAAAGAGAGAGAGAAGGAGAGAGAAAGAGGGAGAGAGGGAGAGAGAGAGAGAAAGAGAGTAAGAGAGAGATTATGTGAGTTTATCATGTGAACAGCTGATGTCAGTACATAAAAAAAAAGGTATGGTGACTCCATTGTTGAAAAAGGTCAGAGAATGTGGAGTAAAAGAGAACATGGTTAAACAAGAGATTAAGAAACAGTTTAAGTCCGGGCGGTGGTGGCACACGCCTTTAATCCCAGCACTTGGGAGGCAGAGGCAGGTGGATTTCTGAGTTCGAGGCCAGCCTGGTCTACAGAGTGAGTTCCAGGACAGCCAGAGCTACACAGAGAAATCCTGTCTCGAAAAACCAAAACCAAAACCAAAACCAAACCAAAACCAAAACCAAAACCAAAACCAAAACCAAAACCAAAACCAAAACCAAAACCAAAACCAAACCAAACCAAACCAAATCAAAACAAATCAAAAGTTTAAGAACTACTTGCTCATTGGTGCCTGGTCTAGACCTGGGGATGGAATGAAATAGAAACTACCAATACATATAATCACAGAATAATGTCAAGGCTTGCTTTGTCATAGTCATATTGAATTCGACTTGATTGTGTGACAGAGTGACAAACATGTCACAGGGAATTAGAGGAACATGTAGTGAGAATTTGGCTTCCTTTATAAAAGAAAAGTTATATTGTTGTAGAAAATATTTAATCTCGATCCGGAGCTTCTACCCTGCCTTTGATTATTCGTTCCCAGATAGAAGACACACAACTTTTATATTTATAATAAGTCTTAATCAGCACAAAAACTGGGCAGATATCTACCCTCTATGTTATTATGTCTACTTCCCTGCCAATAACCAACCTCATGATATGATGTACTGTGTTACATCTGGGCTACTCTTGACTTCAGTTACCCAGCTCTCATGGCCATGATTTCAAGATTATTAACTCCATGGTTTCTTCTCCTCTCTACCTTCCTCTCTCTACCTTCCTCTCTCTCCTTATGGTTCTTCTCAGACAAACAAGCCCTGTCTAGCTCAATTCTGCCCAGCTATAAGCTATAGGCATCTTTGTTCACCATTCAGGGATAACTAGGGGGAGGGGGAGAGGTCACACTTGGGTCTAAGTACAGTCTCTCTCTCTCTCTCTCTCTCTCTCTCTCTCTCTCTCTCTCTCTCTCTCTCTCTCTTCCTTGGTAGCAACCACACCTTGGGGGCCAGTAGTTAGCATTGCAATACATAGCCAAAGACCAAACCTCTATGTCAAAGGAAATTATATGAACATGTAGAAAGAATTTTGGTTTCCTTTTAATGTTATATGAGTATGTTTTTGCTTTAATCCCAGGTATGGGATATGGGGCTGCTTGAGATTGTTCACAGCAGCTGGCATTTGTCTCATGCTCTGGCAGGGGCATGATTCTCCCAGCTGAAGATATTTAAGTTTAGTATTCTAGTGAGTCTAGGGAAGCCAGAGTCCTGAGAGGCTGCAGTGGCCAATGCTCCCTGAGCTGCTACCCCTGGTTCCTGCTGTTATGTTTGCTGTTTGAATTGCTGGTTTGCTGTTTGCTGGTTTGCTGGATTTCTGGACTGCTGGACTGCTGGACTGCTGGATTTCTGGACTGCTGGATTGCTGGATTGCTGGATTGCTGGACTGCTGGATTGCTGGATTGTTGGATTGCTGGACTGCTGGATTGTTGGATTGCTGGACTGCTGGATTGCTGGATTGCTGGATTGCTGGATTGTTGGATTGCTGGATTGCTGGATTGCTAGTTGGAGATATTTTGACAACCAAGACAGGACTGGACCCCAAGGAACTCAATGTCGCTGGTCAGCAGGAAGTAGTCTAAAGAGATCTATGCCCCTTTTCCCTCTATTCTTTTTTTCTCTCATACCTAGTGTTGGGTTAGAAGGGATTGGGGTAAAGAGGGGTGGTAGGCATAAGAACCCAATAAAGTAGCCAAAAAGTACAGTTACATGAGCACATATCTGATATGGGAAAATAGAATCTAGGCAGACTTTGTTCAGCCTTTGATTCATCAGCAGAAATTGCTGTAGCAATTTGATAACATTTTTACAACCTCAAAACGTTCACATTTAGCTAAATTGACTCATTATACTACTAAATGGAATCAGGACTCAAAGTACTTACAAGTTTCTCTTTATTTTCATTTAGTTTTTGTTGTTGTTTCTTTTTGAAATAGGGGTTTCATTGTGCAGCTCTGGCTGGTCTGGAATTTATATAAACCAGACTAACCTCAAGCTTACAGATATCCACCTACCTATACCTGGCAGATGCTGGGACTAAATATGTGAGCCACCACACCTGACTTTTCTCCAAGACTTTTGAGACAGTAATATTTCAGATCAACTGAAGATTAGTAATTCTCAAGTGCTAAATAATGTGTCTTTGCAAACGCACATTTTATTGAAGGGTGGTGGTCTTGACGAGGTAGGTTTAGATTGGGATGCTATGAACGTCCTTTGACTTGATGAAAAAATATTTGTTTTTAGAACTGCTTCTCCTCCCTAACAGTGGGTTTATCATTTCAAAAAGCATCCTAGAACCTACACTAAAAACCATTCCAGATTTCTATAGATAGTAATCATAGTTCAGCTCAGTGTTCAAAAGTAATAAAATAGAAAATACCATTTCAGTTGGACACATTAATGCAGCATCCTAAATAGTGACTTCCACATAAAAACCATCACAAGAAAATGCAGTGTACTAAATACATTTTGGTTTTAGTCACACATAATAAAATGACTGCAGGCTCAACATACCTCTTTGGTGGCAGGGTTAGGGGCTCAGATTTAATCTCAGCAGGAAGAAGACAGAGGCTGGTAGGTCTCTGTGAGACTTTAGTCTACACAGTGAGGTATAGGCCATCTAGGATTACATAGTAAGACCTGGAGAGAGAGAGAGAGAGAGAGAGAGAGAGAGAGAGAGAGAGAGAGAGAGAGAGAATAAGAGAAGAAAGAACCAACTTTTTGGAAACGTGATACAACTCACTTTTGTGTATTTGTAATTTTGTGTACTTATATGTTCACAATGAGTATCTAGACATTTTGTGGGATTTTATTTAATAATCATACTGTACGGGGCAGGAGAGATGACTCTGAGGTCAATATCTCTTACAGCACTGAGAGGGAGAAGGAGACACGTGACTTCACCTCTAACTAAGAAGCTATTGCAACTGATGGCCCTGTGCACAGGGAAAATCGGTTTTCTGCAAGGCATTGTCCTGGGTCTATCCGCCTCTGTCCTGGGCAGGCCGCACGCCCATGATTAGTTATCCAGCACAAAATGAACAATGGTATCTGGTTGTTGTTGTTGTGGACTTTTTGTTTTACTTAAACAAAATTATGCTTTGGCTTATTTGTTTTGATTTTTGTTTTTGTGAAATTTTGGATGTTGTTTGTTTGTTGGATTTATTTTCTGTTTGCTTTGGGATTTTTGGTGTTTGTTCTTGTTTGTTTTATTTTTGAGAGACAGAGACAGACAGGCAGACAGAGAGACAGAGAGGAGAGTAAGCAGTAGGCACCACTACTGTGAGTGAATATGTAATAGAGAGATGGGAAAGGCCTGAGACCCTGTTGGTGTTCAGGAGCTGTGCTGACACCGAGGGCCAAACTGATTTGAGTGGCCTGTGCTGCCACCTGAGCCCATGGTGATGTCCTTGTCCTGGCTGCTGAGAGTCATGAACATTTGCAAGTCAAGCTGTTTGGGCAGAAGGGTGCACTATGGGACACACTAGGACATACTGCAGCTTTCATGGTGAGATGTGTTTTTTTTGTTTTGTGTTTATTGCATTTTTGTGTTTTTTTGTTTTCTCTGGGGAGGGGGTAGTAGCAAGGGTAGAGGGCGGTTATGAAGGGATGGGGAGGTGAATGGGATTGGGGGGTGCACATTGTGAAGTCACAAAGAATCAATAAAAAGTTTAATAAAGAGAGAGAAGAACACATACAATCAGGTGGGTGTCGAGGTGGGGGGGTCTCTAGGAGGAATTAGGGAAGGGGTAAACATGATCAAAATACATTGCATGAAAAAAATTAAATACATTTTAAAAAACCCTGCTTGCTGCTCTTGCAGAGGACCCGAATTCAGTTTCTTACACCATGCTGGATAGCTCATGCCCTTCTGGAAGTCAACTTTCAGACGATGTCTGAAGTCCTATTCAGGCCTCTGTAGGCACCTGCACACATGTGGCATGCGGAGGGGGCGGGCAGAAACATATAAAAATAAAAATCTTCAAAATAACAGATCTAGTATACATTCCAAGTGATGGCCTGACTCTATGTAAAAGTCTGTGTAGGGTCATTGAGAGCTGACACAGCAACGATTAGGATTCCAGCTGACACAGGATGCTGATGGATAACAAGGGTGCAGCCAGGCCACATTGAAGGAAGGTTGTGGGCTCCTCGGGGACCTGAGAGCTGAGGGGCAGGAGGGACCTAAGATCCCAGAGAAGGGCTGTGAAGTGAAGATGAGGAGAGGTCCCTGTGTTGATGCCCTGGGAAGGAATACATTTGAGACAATGGGAGAGGATTCTTCAAAGACATAAAATGTTGAGGGAGGAGGAGGAGGAGAATAGCATAAGGACAATTATAATTGTTAATAATATTATTATCCTATTATTTCCAGTTTCCATTTCTGTTTACTCTCTAGCGGTTAGCAAAGAGGAAGTAAAGAACAAGAGAGGAGTTAAAGATGAAGCAGTTGCCCAGTTCTTTTTCTTTCTTGTTCCTTTGTGTTCTCCCATCTCTCTCTCTCTCTCTCTCTCACACACACACACACACACAGAGAGAGAGAGAGAGAGAGAGAGAGAGAGAGAGAGAGAGAGAGAGAGCTCACCATCACCATTCCCCAAATCTATCAGGCTACACCATGTGGAGATAAAAAAGGCTGTACACAAATTTTAAAAAAACAAAAACTTCAAAAAAAAAATCCAAAGGCCACCCACTGGCTTATTTTGTGTCGATAATTATATCGGCTACTGTCTTGCAGAACAATCGCCTGCTGCGGTCCCGCAGCCGTGATGAAGAGATCACACTGGGAAGTGGAAAGTGTCCCTGTCCTCGGGATGGGAGGCGGATTTGCTTTCTTCCAGACAGCCTTGGAAACAGGGCGCAGGAGAGAAGCAGCACAGAGCAGCCACAGGGATGTCTGAACCTGCCGTCAGCAAGTGTGGAGACAAGGCACCCTTGCAGGGAAGTCGGTTTGCAAACAATGAACATCTTTTGTGTTCCTTGTTGGCAAAGCAATTGATTCTGAGTTAGAGATTGGCTGGATGCCACCTGAGAATGGTTTCTCTTCTGTTCCGAAGAGTACAGGAATAGGAAAAGCTGCAAGGAGGGTGTTCTTTCTCCCCTTAGCACTACTGCAACTTGAGCTGACTTGCTGTCTTCCTCTCTACTGTAACTCACTGTACGCATCTCACAGATCTCATCAAATGCTATGAAAGTCTTACAAACAACTGAAAATGCTTTGGGGGCATTTAATAAAATGTGGGATGGTATCTCACGTCGGTTATTCCTTCCCTCATGCAATTTACATATACCTTTCTCTTCTGAGAAAGAAGCCTAGCGCAGCAGGATGGATGCACATATAACTCACAGAGACGTTGGGGGGCGCACACAAGACCCACACAAGTTCAAGCCACATCAGGGCCCAGCACTAAGAGGCTATTTGCAATGGTTGTCTTCTGGGAAAAAAAATCAGTTTTCTCCAATAGAGTGTCACTGGCACTTATCAACCACACCTCAGGGCATGCCCCATGCCCAGGAGTCTCTGGCCAGCACAGAACTAGCTCCATGTTTTCTGTGTGGGTTTTTCGGTTTCATTCTGGTTTGCCTTGGTATTTGTTTTGTCTTTTTGTTTGGTTTGATTCCATTTGTGTTCTCTTGGGGAGGGAGGGTGTTTTGTGCCTTTTGGGAGAAAGAATAAAATTGGTTGAGGTTGGGGAGGTAGGGAGGATCTGGTAGGAGTTGGTAGAGGAAAACGTGATAAAACTATATTGTTTGGGAAAGCTTTTTATATTAAGGTTATGTGTATAAAGAGTTATATGTATTTCAAAGAAAGAAGCCAGGCTAACACCCTGTGCTCGGAGGGGAGGTTGTTTAAACTTTCTAGTGCTAATGTGAGTGGCTAAGGAACACAGAGCAGGCCAGAGCAGCCATTAAAGTATTATTGTTTTAAGAAGTAATAAAAATTCTCCAATAGGCTTCATTGAAACTTCAGATGATTCTATTAAACAGGTAGAAACCAATACTTTATGGTTTAGCTTCTAGCTGCTCCCCATTTAAAGAAGTCACTTTTTCCACAGGAGTGCTGTTTGAATGATTTCATATAAAACACCATCCACTAATTGGCTTTGACATAATTAACATACTGGGAGAAAGAGGAGCCAAGTCTCTGGCAGCTGTACCACAGGGAGGCTGGAGCTGCAGAAGGACTTTCATCCTCCCACAAGGGTACCATCCCATCACGGTGCAGGCAGGCTCAGGGGTGGGGGTGACCAGCCTGTGGGGTCAAGGGCTTCTCCTCTGTGCGCTGTGAGCCACGCCATCTTGAGAATGTTCCTGACTGCTCCAGACATAGAAGAAATCCCCGTGAGGTTACATGTTCCCATAGGATCAGCACAATAGCCTTTGCCTGTTCCTCTTCAGGGTTTGTATGTATGTACACAGCTGAACACACTTGTGATGCATTCACGGACACAAAGTGTTGCTATATGTTGTTTGGTTAAACGTCAAGTTGTGTTTAATGATGCATTTTGCTCATAAAGTTAACAGAGGTTGGTTGATTTATTTATTTTTTATTTTTCTATGTTGATGATGTGGTCAAATTCTTGACATAAAAACTTGAGTAGGAAGGAGTTTGTTGTGGTTCGTAGTTCCAAGGTCCATGCCTGCTGCCCTGAGTAGAGGCAACTGGTCACCCTGTAGCCCAGGTTGGAAAGAGGAGAGAGAGATTGAGGGAGGGAGGGAGGGAGGGAGGGAGGGAGGGAGGGAGGGAGGGAGGGAGGGAGAGAGAGATATTAGTGTTCAGCTGGCTTTCTCCTTTTAATTCATTCCTGGAACCCAGCTCCTGGGGAATGACTGAAGCCTTTTGAAACCTCCAAGCCCTACCCCAGTTACAGACTTCTTCCAATAAGGCCACACCTCCAGCCTCTGCTGCTGCTACCATGTCTTCCTTGCTGAAACTGTAAGCCTAGCATTAAATGCCATTCCATATCCTTTCAGTTAACCCTATCTAGAAACTCACTCACAGGGACAGAGCTCTGCCTCCCAGTGGATTCTGCTTCCTATCAAGTTGGCAGTATTAACCAGCATAGCTTTCTTTAGTTAGAAAAATCCTGAATTAGTCAGCATTCTCAAAAGTAAATAAATGGATGGATGAATAACAGAACCAATAGAATACGTACATATGGTCTCTTAGTTACTTTTCTATTCCTGTGATTAAAAATACCAATAACCCAGGCAACTTGTAAACACACACAGAAAGTTTGAGGGTTACAGTTTCAGAGGGTGAGACTCCATGACCTCGGGAAAGCTGAGCACTCATATCTTGATCCACAAGCAAGCAGCAGAGAGAAACTGGGAATGACACGGCCTTTTGAAACTTTAAAGCCCAACCCCAGTAACAATAGGCCACACCCCCTAATTGTTCCCAAAGAGTTCCACCAGCTGGCAACCAAACATTCTAATATATGAGCCCGCGGGGGGCCATTTTCATGCAAACCACCAGGTATGGTCATAAGAATGAAGTGGTTAGGGCTGGTGAGATGGCTCAGTGGTTAAGAGCACCTGACTGCTCTTCCGAAGGTCCAGAGTTCAAATCCCAGCAACCACATGGTGGCTCACAACCATCCATAACGAGATCTGGCGCCCTCTTCTGGAGTGTCTGAAGACAGGTACAGTGTACTTACATATAATAAATAAATAAATCTTAAAAAAAAAAATTAAAAAAAAAAAAGAATGAAGTGGTTAGATCATGCATTCAGAGGACTGGTGATTCCATAATGGCCATTTGTAGGCTGGAGAACTGAGGAAACAGCAGATTCTCAAGTTCAAGAAGCTAAAGGCTCAGGATATGCAGAATCCATTGACGCAGCCTCCCTGAGCATCATGAGTACAGGTCTGTATCACTCAAAGGCTGATGAAGCAAGAATCTGGTGCGCATTGCATGTGGCAGAAGAAAATACATTTGCCCAGGGGAGCCGGGGAGCTGCTTCCTCCTTTAGTTTTCTGTTTCCTCCAAGTGCAGTCTCTTCAATGCCACTCCCCAAATCCAGGATGTGCTTTCTTTCCTCAGTTTTCTTGCCCACAGCTGTCTCTGAAAACACCCCCACAGACATAGCCTAGAGAGCGCTTGACTAACACGCTAGGCTTCTTTCAATGGTTCAGCAAGCCGAAAACCAAGATTCACTATCACACAGTGGATAGACATAAAACACAAGCTCGCCGTTACTCTGATGGTGATAGAGATGGCGATATAACTACTGTAGGACAGCATTTTGCTTTGTTGCCCAAGCTAGCCTTGCATTTGGTATCCAAACTGTCAAAGTAACTAGGCTTCCAGGTGTGTGACAGATGCCCACAGAATAACCACATTTTACCTATATCCTTTTTGCTTGAAAGTTGTGCAGATCCACCTATCCATCCAACCTGCCAAGCATCCATTCAGCAGGCCATTCGGACCAGTTTTTGTAGGCAATAGCAGTAAATTAAACAGACTTCCCTGGTTTTGTGGGACTTCTATGTGCATGGGAGATGCAGAAATAAACAATAAAACAGTGGTCAGAGGGCTATGGAGGAGAAGAATGAGCTGAAAGACCATGAGGTGAGCAGAGGAACCTGAACCTGGTGGGAGGAAGGCAGTTGTTCCAAGAGAGGAAAGGATGAAGAACTGGGAAGACTGAACATCTGACCAGAGGTTGGCCAGTAAATCTCAGAAACAGCAAGAGGTTGAGATGGAGAAATGACAGTGAGTGTGGTGTGTGTAATTCAAAGGGTAAGGAGAATAAAAATCCTCCCTCCCTCTCCCCCTCCCCTCCCCTTCCCCCTCCCCCCTCTCTGCCTCTCCCCCTCTGAGAGTTAGAAGCCACTGGAGAATGCTAAAGGTAGCTATAGATATTCCATTCTGGAATTGTGTGTCAAACAACGCTGTAAAAGCTGTTGAGAGACCTTTCCAAGGAAGAACAAACATCCATTCGTCAAGATAGGATTGTCGATGATGATTCAAATAAAGGTTCCACTCAAGCTTGGCTAACCAATGGGATTGATAGGGTTGCCTAGGAGGCAGGAGAGAACCCAAGGCAATGGTTTCATTAAAAAGCCCATGCCAACGTTAGCACCAAGCGTCGAAAGCTACGTCCCAGCAAAGTGTCTAATCTCCTCCGGCAACTGTTCGGTACTCACTGGGACCTTAGGAAGAAACCTCTTGCATCTTGTAACTTAATGAGCTGCCTGGGAAGCGTTGCTCCCTCCAGGTGTGAATGAAAAGCTATACAAGGCCATCTAGGATTAAGTAGAAAGTTGTTGTGAGACAGAATCTTTTTGTTGTGAGACAGAATCTGGTGGTTTGGTTGACAGGGTTGAAAGTGGCGGTGAAGAGCTTGGTGTCCCTAGAAGGCTGAGAACGGGACCTTCTGATGCAGGATATGAAAGTGAGAGTTAAAAAAAGCAACTTCACTGTAGTAAGTAGTAAGTACTGATATCAGGAGTACGGAAGCACGGCAACATTTCCGTTCCCATTTCTACTTACCCCTTCTGTCTCCGTCTCCATCTCTCATGTCTCCGTGTCTCCGTGTCTCCGTGTCTCCGTGTCTCCGTCTCCGTCTCCGACTCCGTGTCTCTGTCTCCGTGTCTCCGTGTCTCCGTGTCTCCGTGTCTCCGTCTCCGTCTCCGTCTCCGTCTCCGTCTCCGTCTCCCCATCTCCATCTCTCCGTCTCCTCTAGTGTGTAAGGAGACATGCAGTTCTGAGGGAAGGTATACTGTTGTCTCAGGTAAAGCCTGAGTAGCGGTGAGATGGCTCTGTCATCTATATTTGAGTAGCAGTCCGAGAGTTATGATATCATATCCAGAGGACACAACGACAGTGTGGGAGGGATGAAGGTGGCATCTGCTTGAGGTAGAGCTTAGGGAATTTTACAGGAGTGGGATGGTGTACAATCTGTAGGAGCTTATTCACCCACAATCCATCCTAAAATCAGGAAAACATTTTGAGACTTCTGATTTTTAAAGCAGAGCAAACATTTTTTTTTTGAGAAAAAGAACTCTATTTCATAGAGCACATACAGCAGTGATTTTTTTTTAAATAACAAAACTTCTGACAGTATTTTGGATATAGTAATAATAAAACATTAATATATATATATTGGGAAATGGTAGGAAGCATTATACACTGATCTTATAAGGAGTTATAATTTAAGGCTGAGGACAGGGATATGTCTCTATCAAAAGTGCCTGCACCCAAGTGTGTGGACCTGGGTTTGGAGGCTCAGAACCCATATAAAAGCTGGGTTTGATGGCACACCTCACATGGGGAAAGGGAAATAAGGACAAGTAGGCTCCCAGATCTTGATGGTCAGCCAGTATAAATGCCAGTGAGCTCTGGATTCACTGAGAGAATGTGTCTCAGAAAATACAGTGAGAGCTACAGAGGAAGCCTCATCTGATGATCACCTCTGGCCTCCATCTGCTCAGGCAGACACGCGCCTCTTCTTATTTCTTCATATACATAAAAATCTGAGCATTGACCACACTTTAGGAAGAAAAGACCAGAGCTAGGGTTATAGCTTAGGGGCTGAGAACTTGCCTACCACACCCCAGGCTGTAGGTCAGTAACCAGCACCTCAGATTATAGCAGTAATAAGACATATGGGTTTCAAATGTCACCGTATTATATCATCCACTTTATGCGATTTGACAGCAATATATGCATATTTGTATATGTACAACCAGAACACTTTTAGAGGGAAAAGACCTAATTGCGTGGGGAACACTTTGGTGACAGAGTCAACCGAGAGCTTTCTGAGGACTCCTTGCTCTGTGATTGTCCTGTGGATCAATTGGTAACATATGGCCAACGTCACATTTTCATTCTTAAAGAGTCACTAAGGGATCACTCGCTTCCCTGCAGCTAGGGTAGGCTCTGACATGACAGTACTCATTTGTCCCCAGAATACTTCCCCCCAGAGGCCCTAAATCCCCTAGTGCCAAGCTGAGTGTCCCCTCTGGGCTCACACACTCAGGGACAGTACCCTGCAGAACAGTGTTGGCCTCCACTGCCGCAGCCACAGGAATACTGGTCGCACAGTGAAATGGAAGGAAAAGCTTGAGAAGATTGCCTGGTTCCCTTTGTTCTGTTTTCCTGAAATTATTTCTTCTGAGAGAGATACTCTGGGGTTCCTCTACTTTTCATATGAAGAGGGGGTGGGGGACTTGGGGGGAAGGGGCAGCCCCGGCAAAGTCTGCAGCCTGCTGAAAACCCCTGCTTGTGACACTATGATCATTTCTTGTCATTTATTTTTGCTGAAGCTATGCACCTTTGATTAAACCTGGCACAGCCCTTTAGGAGCCACAGATACACATCAAA
The DNA here is from genome assembly GCF_978045245.1 of Mus caroli. NCBI lineage: Eukaryota > Metazoa > Chordata > Mammalia > Rodentia > Muridae > Mus > Mus caroli. Next base: position 73,168,278 of record NW_028227270.1, on the reverse strand, counting down.
GAAGTTAGCTCTCCTAGATCAAAATAGATGGAGGGCTTGGACATGGCCCAGCGCTGTGTGAGCGCAAAGAACAAACCACAGCGGGAGGCAATTGCTTTTGGACAGGAATCAGAAAATAACCAAATGGATTTCCTCTATTCCCTCCTTCATTAGCAGCATGGCAAATGCCTTCATCCTGTCAGCAGAGAAATCTTTATTGGATTTTTATCTACGGATGAGTTTGCAGGCTCAGACTTAAGGTGGAATTTTTGAAGACCTCTCCTAAACTATTAAGCATTTTTTAAAAAAATACATAAAAAATAATTTATGTTTGACGAGAATAATAAGTAGCCCAATTTCCCCTTTCATTCTATATGCAAGCCACTTGCAAAAGCCCAACTGGATTGGAGAATGTACAGTTTACTTTGTCTCCCATCGGCAATCTGGGAATGATGAAAACAAACATGTAGATATGTCCACAATGGGAGCCAGGGGAAACTTTTATAAATATGACTCTAAGATGTTCCTGGAAGATTCTGAAAAAATAGGGGACTTTCATTTTCATATAACCTATATCAGGAGACAAGGACCTGACTTATAATAGCCAATTGAATATTTAGAAACAATAAATCCCTTTGAATGACTATCTTAAAGTCATACTCACACAAGTAAAGGTATGGCATAGAACATCCATCATCTATTTAAAAATAAATCCAGTGAAACTAGTAAAGGAACAAAACGATTCTCAGAGCAGCATGACTAATAACCAGTCGTTCCACCTTTACTTTTAACAATGAGCCTTCTAAGTGTTGGGGGATCAATGACCTCATTTGTTCCTTACAATAGTCCTATGATTTGCTGTGTGGTCAATCCCTTTCTATCGATGAAGTCATTGAGGCTGTGAGAAGAAATTGATGTGCCCATAATCAATCAAACACTTGAACCAGGCATTGCAAGTCTTTGTATAGAGAGAGGCAGATAATAATGTTTTAGGCTCTGTGGAGCCCATGGCATTGGTGTAGTTAGGTTACACTCCTGACCATCTTTAGCGCTGTAACATAGAAACAATTGGAGCTCACGCAGACATAACAAACATGGCTGAATTCCCAGAAGACTTCATTTATGAAAGCCAAATTAGAATCTCAGGTGATTGTCACATCATAAACTGCTACCACCTAAACATTTCTAAGGTGTGTGTATGTGTGTGTGTGTGTGTTGGTGCATGCATGTTCTCACATACATGTGTCAGTGAAAGCCAGAAAAGGGCAGCAAGATTCCTTGGAGCTGTTTTTACACATGTTTATGAGCAGCCAAATATAAATGCTGGGACCCAGGCATTTGCAAGGTGCTCCTCCTGATAGGCAGGGCTACATCCTCTTCTTCTACCTATTTAAAATTGTGAAATTATTCAAGCATCTCACAGGCCTATGACCCTAGTTACTCAGGAGACTAAGGCAGGAGGATCTTATATTTGAAGCCTGCTGAAGCTACAAAGTGAAGCAAAGGCCATCCTGAGAAAGACATTGTTTTAAAAACCTAAAAGAAAGAAGGGTGGGGGAAGCTGGTAAGAGTGCTGGCCTAACACCTTGTGGTGCTAGGTTCTGTCTCTAGAAACACACACACACACGAAAATTCTATTCTTAGCTAAAGATGCAGAGATAGATTTGACCCACAGGTCAAATGATTGTTCAAGTTCTGCTATATGAAACGGGGTCTGGATTCAAATTTAGATAGCCTATCACAATGTCTAAACCATACTGATTTGTTCCAGAACTGAGGAGAGGCCCTATTCGAAGACTTGCAGAGTGTTCATGCTGTTCCTAGTTTTGAAATTAAGCATAAGACACAAACATTCAAAGCTTCCCCATCCAAAGGGAAGGACAGAGTAGTTACTAGCAACAGAGCAATTACCAAGGAAGAGAGAGCCAGTAGCAAGCCCAAAGAACACTTATTGCCAGCTAGAGGGTTTGCCTAAAAGTAAATTTAATACTCATTAAGAAAGGAACATTGCTTTAATGCCACTTCAGTGGCTGGCAACTGGGAACTGGCTCTAAGCAATTCAGGAAGCTGCCTCACTGTTGAAAAGCTGACAGGCATTTATATACAAATCCTTCAGAAGGCAGGAAGACTGGGTGATGCCTCGTTATGGGCACCCCCCCCCAGTCCCTGAAAAGGCCTAGGTCTGAAATGTAGCCCCTTGAAGAGCAATGTGTATGGTCAAGAGGACCAGTGTTGGGGGGAGATACACACACACACACACACATATACACACACACAGAGAGAGAGAGAGAGAGAGAGAGAGAGAGAGAGAGAGAGAGGATGGGGGTGGGGGAGAGATGTTTAAATACTTCAGCAAGAAAGCATTGGATTTTACAAGTGTAGGCTCCACTGAAGAAGTTTCTAGAATTTTGCCCGTTTTTGAAGGTGGTGATTAAAAACCCACTCCCATCAAGGTACGCTCCATCATTTTTATGTTTTCCTCCTCCCACAGCGTGATTTGTTACATCCTTTCTGAGGCTGAAATCTGTCTCTGTAAGCCTGTCTTCCCTGAGTGATTTTGCAGGGATGGCTTTGTTCAGGAAAGCTTAGCAACTGCCGTTGTGCTGTGGAATAAAGCTGTCAGCGTGGGACTGAAGAAATACATATTGCGGAAAATAAGAAAATGCATTTGGAAAAGCCTCGTCACCTCGCCTTCCCTGGGAAACAAAGGCAGTGGCAGGGAATGTTCAGAAGGAAAAAAAGCTTTGTAGCTGTGCGGTGCATGCAGCCTCAGCCACAACCAAGGGGCATGGAGTGAATCTACAGCGTCCTCGCATCTCCCATGGAAAGCAAACCAAGTGATGGGGATCTCCAGAGTAGTGGAGGAAAGGAGGGCGTGGTTGGTACACGCAGCTATACATGAACATGTCTTAATATCCTGGATCCTCAGGGTTTGGCTACAAAGGATTATTTATCTTGTATGCCCCTCACTTTTCTTTGAGTTCTGACTTATTCTGTATTGTGAGATAATGATGGGAAACAGAAGTGAGTAGCAAGTGCCCAGCCTCCCTTACATTTAGTTTCATACTTACCTATGAGCTATAAGGAGCTTCATTGGCTGTGGAGGTTTACAGATGCATGCACAAAGACACATCGTCTCCCAGAGAACAACATTAACATAGCTTGTCTCTTGATGAGTATTCCACTCTGTGTGATTCTTTGAAAGGAAAATGCAGATTCGTGAACTATTGTGAGCAGATAGAGATGGAAGAATAGGAAGGTGGCATGCAGAAGTGAAATGAGTTCACTCCTGCCTCTAGATGGGTAATGGGTAGATGATAGATGGCTAGATGGAAGGATGATAGAAAGAAGAGAGGTGAGTGAGTGGATACTGATAGAATGATAGATAGATAGATGATAGATAGATAGATAGATGATAGAGAAACAGAAAAAATAGATGATAGACGAATGAATGATAGAGAAACATAGATGATGGAAAGATAGATAGATAGATAGATAGATAGATAGATAGATAGATAGATAGATAGACAGACTATAGATAGATGATAGATGATAGACAGATGATAGATAGATGGATAAATAGATGATAATTGATAGGCTATAAATTGATAATAAACAGATAGATGATAGACAGACAGTAGATAGATAGATAGATAGATAGATAGATAGATAGATAGATAGATAGATAAGATAGCTGATAGGTATGCATATAGATGAGATAGACATCATTAGTTAGACAAATATAGATCCTATATATTTTTCAGGGTGTGTGTGTGTCTGTGTGTATGTCTGTGTGTCTGTGTTTGTGTGTTGCTGCACCACAGCACATGTACATATGACCGAGGGCAGCTTCAGGTATCAGTCCTCACCCACCACCTTGTCTAAGACAGCATCTCTCTGCTGTATACTGCTACACAGGCAAGGAGAAATTCTCCTGTCTCTGCCTCTCTTCTCACTGTAGAGGAACTGAGATTACAGACGTGCAGGTCCTTGCTCAGCTTTGTGTAGATTCACATGAGTCAGATTTAGGTTCTACTGAGCCATTTTTCCATCCCTTAGATAGTCTATGTTCATATCGGGCTTCATTCCACAAAGCACAGAAAAAGTAATTTTAACTCTGTTATGTCACATGTGACCTGAAAGTGGAAATGAGGCTGGGCTGAGGAGTAGAGGGAGGGAAATAAAAAACCTAGTTCTTCCTAAGCTAGTAAAACATTTTTAAAATATGTAAATGAACAGAGATGCTGTGTCCAGCAGGGAGGAGCTTGAGACTAGCTACTTGGGGTTGGGTTTCAAATACTTTTGTTTTGTGTCTATTCCAAAATTGTGGCAAGAATAAAACTTAAATATTTTATTGTACATCCAAGTGCTTAAAATATTGAAATATTTAAAACTAAATTTGATCTTACTCCTTTTTTTTTTTTTTTTTTTTTTTTTTTTTTGTATAGCTGGCTACAAGCTTGAAGTGACTCAGCGTGATTCCTGGTCCAACTTCTGCCATGATTTCATCAGATTCTCACTGTTCACTAGGTACAAAGTAACTTCATAAGAGCAACATTTAATGTCTTTAAACGTCTTTCTGCCATTTGCAACTGCTGGTTTCTTAAAGAATCCAACATCTCTTGGCTTCAGTTGTCCACTGGATGTCTGAAAGGGTCTTGGGCACGTGGTTCCTGTCTGGAAGGCCCTTTTCCAGTAGGCAGGATGGGTAGCCATAGACTCTGCCTCTGACTTGGATCTTAGGGGTCTTAGCTTAAGTGTCTTGGCCCTGTTTGGCTCCGGCGGTGAGCAGTGGTCATGGGTGCTTGTTAGGGTTTTCCTGTGTGATTCTTGGTGTGTGTATTGTTTTTTGGGAGAGGGACCAACAGCACCACTGAAGATGCAAGGAGATGAAGAACTCACTGTGTCCACCTAGCTTGATTCACTGCACCTATCCAGCCTCCCAGCCTTCTAAACAAAAGGACCATTTTCCAGTCTCTGGGGGATTTGGGGGAGGGGTGCAGGGAATTCTTCCTATCCTCAGGCTAAAACCAGGTCTTTGAGCATCTAGGCAATATCCCAAAAGGTCACTGCAAAAGTGGTAAGCTATGCGTGAGCTGCCACTACCTGATAAGAGAAGGGGGTTTTGTTTTGTTTTTATTACATTTGGAGTGTGTGTGTGTGTGTGTGTGTGTGTGTGTGTGTGTGTGTTTTCACCCTACTGTACCTGTGTATGCATGCAGGCATGGCAGGAAATCCATCTTGACTGTAATTAGTCTGGAGCCTTTCACCTTTACAAAAACCAAGGCTTCTTGGGGCTGGAGAGATGGCTCCGCGGGTAAGAGCACTAAACTGCTTTTCCAAAGGTCCTCAGTTTAATTCCTCAATTCCCAGCAACCACATGGTGGCTCACAACCATCTGTAATGGGATCTGATGCCTCTTTTGGTGTGTCTGAAGACTCATATACATAAAATAAATCTTTTTTTTTTAAAGGCTTCTCATTGGCCTGGACCTGGTGAGATCTGCTTGTCTCCTAGTCCCCAATGCTGTGAATGCAGGGTTTGACAATAGAACTCAAGACCTCATGCTTGGCCAGCAAGTGCTTCATCAACCCATCCATCCCCCCTGGCCCCAAAGCTGGTGTCTATCAAAAGCAGCCTGTCCTGCCTGCGTACATGTCCCGGGCACCACTAGTCAGAGTAGAAAGCACCAGGACTGCAAATCTATGTTACATGTATTTGGTTACATCATTGCCTCCATAAACACAGTCAGGGTCTTCCAATTTAGGCAGTAGTTATTTAATAAAAGAGAAAGCAAATTAAAAATGAGTTGTATTGATAAATGTGATTAACCCAATTTAAATTTCAAAGCATTCATATTTTAATAGGCTTGGTCTTTTGTTCTTAGTCAAAATGCATAATTGCTTCTCCTCATTCTTTTCATTCGCTGTCAGGAAAATCAGAATAATCTCTGCAGAAAAATATGCACTGGGAAAAACTGACTCGAGCAAGAAGCCCTGTGGCTGCGTCACATGTGGCTAAGCGTGAAAAGAAACAGTTAGGATCTCACTGGCTCTGGCCAGAAGGGAATGTGTTGTCCTCTCCAACTGTGATGGGCAATCCAATGAGGTATCTGCTTTATCCTTAACTAATAGTTTATGTCAAAATTGAAAGAGGACAAAAAAAAAGGGATTTCTAGCAACGATTCTCAGCATACAAGCTGTCTCCCACACAACCATATCCCCACTCCTCACACCCAGCACCTTAAACACAAGGGATGCTGGACATCCAGAAATCGGGCAAAGTTCAATTTCTTCATAGGTGGTGTTTGAAAATGTATTTAAATGGATTATTATCACTAGATTCAAAGGTTCTCAATAAAATCCCATCGAAAATCCAAAGAAGATAGCTTCAAAATACACAGTTCACCAAACGTAAATTTTTGCAAGCCCAGTGGATAATAAACTCACCAGCAATCCAGTTTGGTGACAGCTCAAATTCAGAGACCAATAAAGAAAGGCTATTTACCCCAAAGTTGTCTGCGATTCCATCAATTATATATATGCATATGTATGTCTGTGTGTGTTTGCTGTACACAGCAGGGGCAGCTTCCCCCTAGAGCAGGAGCTGCATGGTCTGAGGTTGGAAGCACTCGGTTTTTCTGAGATCTGCAGGCGTGTTTCGAATGGCGATTTGCCAAGCACACATGCTTCCCATGTTTCCCCAGTGAGGGATCATCGCTGTGACCTCGCTGGCCTCTCCTTCTGTCACAGGACCTTCCCGAAGGCTGACAGGCTAGGAGAGAGTCAGTTCTTGCCCACAGTCATTTGGAGAATTCTGTGGCCAGGCTCATTGAGAAACGTGAAAACATTCCTGGATTCTAAGAAGATGGGGAATGGATGCTGGGAAGGAGTCAGAATTCTCAGAGGGGTTCCTGCCGGAAGTAGAGGCATCTAAACCTTAAGCCGGTCGTCTCAAGGCTCCCTCCTGTCTGTGGACACATCCTGAAATTTTTGATTGGTCAAGATGAATACAGCCCGTGAATCTTTATTATGTAGTTGCCTTTTTTTTTTTCCTTGCCTTTTCTTTTAACCTAACACTTCTGCCAGGGAAATCAATCACATTAAATATTTACTACCACACTCTTCCATCTTGGCTGCCCGTGGCGACCACCTGGAGAGTACTTTGAAACCCTGGCACTCCAGTCACGACCTCAGGGCTTTTGCTTTGCTGTGTCTGCAGAGGACCTGGACATCATCGGGATTTACAGAGCTCTTTGGGGGACTCTAGTATGTGGTCAGGATTGAAAATAACCCGCTGCAGAGAGAAAAAAAAAATCAAATCAAATAAATTCTCAGACTAAAATTGAGAGGCATTTTTTTAAAACGAGTCAGTAAATTCACATGAACTAATGTTCTGTTTCTGGAAAGGGAAGATGCGGCCGCCGTGAGGGTAAAGTAAATGGTCGGCTCGTCACCTTGATTCCGTGCCTCTGCACACTGCTTCACAGTCGCCGTGTTATTAATTTTCTGTTTCATAACCCTGACAAACATAATTGTTAATTACATACCATACACTCCACCCTCCCAGTAAATGGCTTCTCTCAGAAACCTCATCTGATACAGAGCTATAGTGCAATGCCCCACTATATTGAATTTCAATTTAATTATCTTTATTACAGCATTCCCTCCTTGAAGAAAATGATTAACTCCGCGATGGACTTACAATAGGAGAGAAAGCTATTGGAGGGACCCTCACCCTAAAGCCCTATGCCATCATCCAGGCTGGAGTTACAGGCTCAACAGCAACAATAAAAGGTTGAAAAATGAGGATCTCTTTCATTTCCTCAGCTTCTTGGGACATGATTCCCTCCATAGCCCTGGTCCCTCCATAGCCCTGATCCCTTCATAGCCCTGATCCTCCACAGCCCTGATCCTCCACAGCAGCTACCAGCACACACTGAATAAAAGGCAGGAGAAGTCGCATCTGAATGCCTCTCCCACCTATGTGTATGGGTGTGGGTGCACACACACATTTTCATCAAAAGCAAGAATGATTCTCAATTAGTATGGAAGAGGATGGGAAGTCCATGAGCAGTACAAATAGACTCATTCCTTAAAAATTAATTCTTTGGGAGTTAAACTTCATTTAGCACTATGTACCTTTTATTTAAAAAAAAAAAGATTTAGGGTGTTTTATTTTTAAACATTACCAAAGTGACTTTCAATAAGATTTTCTTCAGCCTTGGTCAGAAAATTAAAAGATCTAGGAGCTTCTAAGCTTCTCAAATGTAATTGTCTCCCTAAATTAACAGGAAGAGTCTTGGGTCCCACAAACTGGAAAATGGCACTGTAGGGCTTTGAGACCCCCTCCAGGTTGCAGAAGTAAAATCGCAAAGTGGGGTTTTACCATCACTAAGCAAGCCTTCATCTGACAGGAGTGTACAGAAAGGGCTTTGGAGGCAAGCACCATCAGGAACAAACTAGCCCTGGACTGAAAACAAGCCTTCCCTCGAGTATGCTCTTTGGTCTTCTTGAATGTGATGGGTAATTCAGGATCAGAGACTTCAGCTGGCCCTTCATCAAATAGGGATCAACACCAATTCAGACCATACCAGGGTCACTGAAAATGCAAATATGTGTCACTTCTGTTTTTTTTTAAATAAAAGTTTATTATTTTTATTATATATATTTTTAATTCTTTGATGTTTTCAGGAATGTATATAATGTATTGTGATTATATAAATGCCTCATTCCCAGTCCAACTCCCCAGAGAAATCCCCATCACATCCGCTCCTAGCTCATATCCTCTTTCCATAATCCACCCGATCCCTTTAGTGCTGCCTGTGCACATGGGTGTCAGGCCATCCACCGGAGCATGCGCAGTCCACCAGAGACAAGGTCCCTAAAGGACTCTCTCTAACTCAGCAACCTTCCCATGGGGCTTCCCAAGCCCTCCCATGTCTATGTGGGAATTCTGACTGCCTTGATTTTGTGCAGGCCTTGTGTAGAAACCACAGCCACTGTAAGTTTAGGAGTACATTGTCTCCCTCATGTTTAGAAGACATTATTTCACGGAAGTGCCCCCTGACCTCTGGCTCTTCTTCTGTTCCCTTTTCCACGCTTTCCCCTGAGCCATTAGATGATAAGAGATGTCTCATTTAGGGCCGAGCATGCCATTGTTCCTCACTCTCTACAATGTGTCACTTTTTAAATGAAGTACTTTCTTATTTCTGAGAAATGCATTGTGGGCTGACTTTATACTGTGCAAGCACTCCAGGGCGTGTCTGTCCAATCCTAGCTGGTTAGGGCATTCATGCCAAGTGGCCTGTATTTTGGAGGTTCTGAAGAGGTGAGACAGAGTCTCCTGTAATCCCAGCTGACTTCAAACATGCTACATAAACACCTGAACTACCTGCTTCTACCTCCCAAATAGTAGATTACAGATATGGGCCACCATGTCTGGCCCACATAGTCTCTTAATGTGGTCAAGGGATGTGGTAAACAGGACACGTACAAGACTGTTCCTGGCCTAAGGGGTGCAAATAAACTCTCTTGGTAAGCATAATGATTGTGCATTACAATATGTACATCAACCAGTGGCATAGATGCTTCCTGCCATCACCAAGTATTCAGTCAGTGCTGTGTGTGATTGCACATGCCACGCTTTTACGGCTCGGGCAGAGCCACAGGTTGGTTGATACCAACATCACCACCAGCACCTGAATAATGCATTGTATTACAATGTTACCATGGCTACAAGTCTTTAGGTCATAGGACTATCTCGGCTCCATTATAATCTTAAGAGAGCACTGTTGCATATGCACTGTTCCGTGGATACACAAAATATTTCAGTGTTTTACCGGCTGAGTGTGTTCATTAGTTCAGGGACCTAAGTACATAGTGAGGACTTCTGCTTGAGCCTGATTGAACTCGCCAGAGAATACCAATGCATCTGGATTAATGGGGCTGAGAGCTGGGGAGGAGGGGTAGGTATTCTAAGTAAGATATGTCCTTGTTGCTCTTCATGTCTCCATTCATTTACTCCCCTGCCTCCACTTCAGGGAGAAGGAGTTGCAGTTGTGCCCATATAATGGAAAGCATTTAGCACTAAAATCTCTGCAGCAGTTTGGGAGACAGGTTCTCCGATCTCTTTGGAAAGGTATGGTGGTGCTTTGAGGCATCACAGAAGTTCTACCTTCCAAGGCTGTTACTGTGTTTGATGGAACCCGGGCGATGGGAAGCATCAGTAGCTAATTGTTCCATGCTAAGGCAGAAATTTGGTGAGGCCCTGAATGGCATTGAATTCTTAGGATTAGATTGGTGAAAACTAACTGGCATGCTTGGTACACACCTGTAATCTTAGCCCTCAAGAGGCTAAGGCGGGATACTTGCCACAAGTTTCAGACCATGCAATGCTATATAATCAGACCTTGTCTCCAAAGACAAAAGAGTATTAGTACTAATACTAATACTGATTCTACTAATAATTGGGTGTTGAGAATGTAGCTTGGTTGGCACATTTCTTGCCTAGCATATACAAGATCACTAGGTTTGATCCTTGGCATTGTAAAAACCAGGCCTGTTAGCATATACTTGTAATCCCAGAATTCAGTAGAGTCAGAATTTCAAGGTTATCCTCAGATGTATAGTAAAGATGTAAGCCAACCTGCCCAGTGCAAAACCATATATCATCATCATCATCATCTCCTCCTCCTCCTCCTCTCCCACCACCACCACCACCTCCACCACCGATATCATTGCCATCACCATCACTGTGATTAATAACACCAATAAGTGCAAACTGAGTGATGATTAATAGTTAGAATCAGAAGAATATTGCCCTGGAGTTGCAAAGTGGAGAACGTCATACACAAAATAGTTATATTTTATATTATTATATTATATATATATTTTAGATTATTATAATATAATCTTTATATTAGTCACCATTCCTAAGAACTTTGTGGCACACATTCAGATTTTCTCACTAGTGGAGCTAGGCATGAACAACTAGTGGGGTCTGTTTCTTGCTTTAGCTTTCCCTCTCCGTGTGCAACAGTTTTAGATGGTTTTATCAGCTGTGTTACTCCAGGTTAGACCAAGAAAACAGAATCAACACCAGGAGTTTCTAATGGAGAAAACAATGCAGGTTTCTGGCTCTTTATTAGTGGAAAGGTCAAATAATAAAGGATGAGAGTCTTGTTTGTAGCTGCAGGTTGATATTTCAGTACCTACATGGATGCTCACACAGGTTTGTGTGTTTGCATGTTCTCTCACACACATCACACCTGCATCCACATGAACACATGTGTGCATATGGAAGAATACAATTGAAAATTCTAGAGCCTTTGAGCTCTGTCATGAGACCTGATGCATAGTGTCCCCTGGCTCTTGGAGTCACCACTGCCATTTTACTGCTGGACCACAGAAGGAGACCTCTGCCGCCACTGCCAGAAGTATGGTCTGCGGTCAAAGGAAATGACAACTCTGCCTTCCATTTTCCTGTGGAGAGAGAAGACCATGACTAGGCTTGACAGACCGATAAGTGACTCATGATAAAGATGACAAAGTGCAGACTTTCAACCTGCATACAAGGAGCTTAAATACCCTGGGAAGGAGACAATAGCCACCAACAACTCAACAGCAGGGCAGGCTGCTCAGCAGGAATGGAAGAGGGAACCTGGCAGCCTGGCAGTCTTTTTGGTAGATTAAATTCCATTCCCTACATGGTTGTGGGACTGGAGACAATGGATAAAGCCAGAGTTCAAATCCCCAGGACTCATAAAAGCTGGCCGAGTCCATTTATAATCCTGTTAGGTAGCCAGGTGGCAGAGAGAGGAGATCTGTGTAACAAAGTAGGTACACTAGTTGAGTGAGTTAGCTCTAGGTTCAAGTGTGAGTCCTTGTCTCAGTACATAAAACAGACATTGATTGGGTAAAACTCCCAGGTAAAACTGTTAAACTCTGACGTCCACATGCATACTCATACATGATCACATGCTCCTACACATATGCAAACATGTGGATGCACATGCTCACATTCTACACATTCATAGGCATGCGTGTACGTACATACACACACACACACACACCAGAAATAACACAATGAAAGTCTTGCCAAAGCGGGAAAACCAGCAACTTCCTATTGTTAATTTTGGATTCATATATTTAGCATAAAACGCTGGCTTCTGTTTGCTAACACTTTTATTAGAAAACATTTATAAAAACAAGCACTACATTCAATAATGTGCAATCAATACGCAGGCACCCTATTCAGCTAAGAAAGACAATGCAGCAAAGGAAATCTAGTTGTTGACTCTGGGCCAAGCACAGCATCTGAGGATGAGATCGGATGCAAATAGCTTATGAAAATTCACTATCATTAGAAGATGGCTTTTTTTTATGTCAGCTTGATAACTTCCAGGAAATGAGGAAAAACTCACAGTGATAAAAATCATGTAAGTAGAGAGCCTTATAAAAATAACTTATGGCACAGCATCCCAACTGCAAACTGCGACAGCATTAGCCCATCAGGAAGAAGTAATGAATTCTAATAAATCCGGGAACAAGCAAGAAAGTATTTGCTATCTCTGCATCAGTGTTGTGAATCTATTATCCTCACTCCATAGTATTTTTGAATAGAATGAAAAACACCGAGTAACAAAAGGAACATGTGAACTATTCAGGGAGATCGCTGTGACTTTTGTTGGTACACATGCCATGTCTTTCCCTTTCACTGGAGACTGCAATCGTCTTTGGAGAAAGTCACTGTCTTTGTAAGAAAAACAAACTTTTCTGAGCAAGTTAGCAACCAAATAGAACCTGAATGACAAACAGGAATTCTTCCTGGGAGCCACAACAGGCAATCCACATTCTAGGACAGAAAAAAAAATACAGTCGAAATTATCATAATTTTCTTATTTCATATTGACAAGATGAGTGTGCGTGCCTGTGCTTGTGCATTCTACACATTAGTGCACAAGTGCTTGGTCCAGTGCATATGTTTGGAAACCAGAAAAGAGTTGCAAGGGTCAAGTGTCCTTCTCTATCACTCCCAACCCTACATTTTGAAGCAGGGTCTCTCCTTGAACCTGGAGGTCACATTTTCATCTTGGCTGATAGTCAGTGGGTCCCAGCAGACTTGCAGTTGATAGCTCCCAACAATTCTGGAGTCCAGTCAAAGGCTAAACCAGCCCAGGTTACTCTGTGAGTACTGAGATCTGAACTTGGGTCCTTATGTTTGTGCAGAAAGAGCTCTTAATACTCAGGCATCTCTCTTGCCCACATCCACCTTAGGTTTTGAGACAGAATCTCTCACTGGGCATGGCGCTCACTGATTCTGCTAGACAAGGTAGCTAGTGAGTCCCAGAGATACTTTTGCACACTGGCGTATTTTGCCATTTGTAGACATTTTCAAAGAAAAATCAATGGACTCCATTTTAGTTTCTTAGCTCTCTCTGTTTCTAATAACTGTTTCTTGTTCTCTATAAAGGAGTTATCACTCCTGCAGATACTAGAGAAGGTTTTCGATGGTGATGTGGTACAAATTCCTGAAAACAACCTTGCAGACACACCCTTATCCCAAGTGTCAAAGGCATGGAGCTGGAGAGCCTTACCTGCATGAATAATCTGGGTGCTATACAAGATGACGTCTGGCCAAAGAATATTCTAAAGTATGGACATTGTCTCCAACCTGTCCCCCTTTCTTGTTGACACGCTTGACTGCCTATGCAGTCTTCTCAACTTCTTTCTATCAGTTATTCATAGAACTTGCTCTGTGTGGAATGCAGGATCCAAATTATAAATTCAATAAGAGAAGCATGTGTAAAAACAGGGTCGCCTAGTGCTTGGCTCTGAAACTGAAATGTGTCTTACTGTCAGAGAGAGTTCTTCACTTCTCTTGGTGATGCTTCTTTTCCTGTCTTTGTACAGAAAGTAATGGCATCTTTTACAATCCTTGGCATTATAAACTTGATAAAAATGTGTCACTCAGTAAATGGGTGATATTGGACCAATTTTAAATTTCTTCTTCATAAGACGTGAAGGTCATCACTTAATTAAAATGGTTTCCTAAAGTGGCTTCCACATTCAACAGCTGTTATACTGTACTCTGAAATTTTGGGGGAGGAGAGGCATCCATTAAAGGAATTTTGATAGCGATGAAAAATGATCAGGAGAATTGCTATTGTTCCAGATTAATAGGGAGAAAAAAAAACAGGGCATGACCAGACTAGAAAAAGAGAGATAGAAAAAGAGAGATAGAAAGGAAGAGAAGAAGGAAGAAAAGGAGGAAGAGAGGAAACATGAGAGAGAAAAGAACAAGAGAAAGACGAGGAAGAGGAGGAGGAGGATGCACAGTTTGTCGCCTCATTTCTGCGACAGTATTGACAGCCTATGCATACATTATATTTTCAAGAACGAAGAAGCGATATCCACAATTCACATACAGAAGGTATACCAGTTGGAAAAATGAAATCCCAGGTCAAACAGAGGAGGAAGAAATGTCTAATGGGGAATAAAACCTAGAGGAAGCTGCTGTCACTTTATCTGTTGAAAGGACAAAGACTTCTGATTCCATAAACTGTCTCAAAATTTGAATGCATTATGTATTATCCCAGAAGCCTTTTTGAAATGGAATGCACTCAAGAGGCCTGCTGGTCAGAGCATCACAGAGGCACCACAGGCTTTCTGTGAACCCAGAATGTTCCACTTTGATCTTCAGGCAAGTCGACTGTGACACTGTGTCCCCACAGAGCATGGTGCACAGCACAGGAGGCTCTTTTAACTAAAGTGCACACAGAGAAAAATTGATGAGACTCTTATGAAGTGGTTTGTTTTTAGCTACAAATGGAGAAAAGCAAGGAGAAAGGAGAAAGAGACACACTTTGGGGGACATAAAGATTCAGTTGAACCCAGTGAAGTTCTGATTCTCTGTAAGGCATATTTGAGGGGCTGGGGTATTAGCTCAGTTGGGTAGAATGCTTGTTTGGCTTGCATGAAGCTCTGGATTCAGTCCCCAGGACCACATGAAACTGGAGGTAATGCGTACCTATAACCCCAGCATTCCAGAGGTAGAGGCAAGAGGGTCAGAAGTTCAAGGTCATCTTCAGCTATACAGTGAGTTTGAGAAAAGCCCTGGGTTGCCTTAGACCTTGCCTTAAAAATACTAAACAAAAATTTTAGAAGTATATTATTTATGAGAAGATGAACCTTAACGCATAAGAGAGAGTAAGAATGCAGGGCAACAAGTAGCTGATCTCTAAACCCACCACAAAGCAAATCATAGCTGCCATTTCCTGGACTGAAATTGTTTGCGTTACAATGAGAACAGCAACTCTGGACAGACACAAAGAATGAGAGAGTCGCCCTGTCCCTTGGGTTCTGTCGGGGCTTTGTCATGACTTGTAATGAGCTGAACATTCCAATGTGAAAGAAAAAAGAGAGTATTACTGTATGGGGGGAAAATATAACTACATGCCCACATGCACCCGGATGTTCACCGAATAACACCTGCACAGACTGAGATGGTAACTCTTGTGTGGCTTATCTTTGCTTTTCAGTAGCCAGGATCATGTCTGTTTGAATGGGAAAGGAACAGTACACGTGCAGGAGTCATTTAGAGGTTAAACGAGAGCTACCATGTCTGAATGGATCCGTCTCAGGGAGCAAAATACAAATCTGAAACACAAATCTGAAATCTGTATTATATAAATATACACACACATATGTTTGTGTGTGTGTATTTATATAATCAATGTGCACAGTTCCCATAGTGACTCTGTCAAAGACAGTATAAGACTATAAACACTATAGACCTGTAACATGGGGAGTGGATTCTAAGGTAGATGTCATGGAAATGTGTGGGCTATGTAAAGAACTGGAAACGAATTACCCTTTCCATAGGAAAGCATCCAAGTTGATTTAACCCCAGTCTATAAGATGGTTTTGAGTAATGAAAGGTTAAAAGACTAAAAGAGCCATCGTGATATTTATGAGTTATTTACCCTTCAGAGGGGACACCAATAATGAATAAAGTTCTTGATGTATAATCCATCATTTGTTCATGGCAGGAGAGGGACAGATTTGTTGATTCATACTCAGGAGAATCGTAAAAAGCATACCTAGCAAATATTGAATGGTTACCATCATGATCATTAGAAGTATTCTGCCTGGTGCTCAATACCTCATGATTTGACTGAGTACCTCCCTCGGTGAGGTAAGCACATACTTGCCACGCTTTGAACTTAGCAGAGGAGCACTGAGGGCAAGAGATCCGAGTGTTGTCATGTCACAGATCCAGCAGGGGGTAGGGTTGGACAGTGTGACTATAATGGTGTATCTATGCATCCCACTGTTTGTGGGGGTTGACCCAACACAGCCTTCTCAGGCAATAGAAGGGAAAGGGGGCATTAAGAATAATGCTATTTGGGCAAATTAAGCACATAGCCTACACACATATAGGGTGTATATACGGTGTTCGCATGTAGAGGTCATTGAAGGGTACTGGCATTCTACTTGATCACTCTCACATTTTTCCCTTAAGACAGGGTCTCTCACTGAGCCTGGAGTTAAGATAGCATCTAGCAAGCCAGAGCAATCCTCCTGTTTCTGTACTCACTAAGTGCTGAGGTTACAAGAGTTTTTAACCAGCTTTTTATGTGTTGTGGGGGACATATGAGCCCTTATGACCATAATGTTATCGTTATGGCCCTTTGGCGAGCACTCTTACCAGCTGGGCTGCCCTACTCCCTCAACTTCTAAATAAATACTTTTGAATTGGAGAATGTGTCAGAGCATGCTACAAGAAATCGTATTGACTGGGACGAGTGAGCATCTGTAATTGCAATCATTTCGTCACCAAACCAGATCAGAGCTGCCACGGAGCACAGACTTGTAGATGCAAGCAGAGGCCACGTTAGAGAATATTGCATCTTTTCCAACAGGGCTTCCTCCCCTGGATGGGTTCCACCCCCTGGAAGACAGCGGTAGACTGAATGCTTCCAGTGATGGACACTAGACACTCCCCACCTACCAGGCAGCCCATTCTATCCTGAAGGTGCTGAGGTTTCAGAGAGGGAACCACTGTGTGGGACTGAAAGCCGGAGCTGGTGTCACGGAAAGCATTTCTTTGAACAAGTCAAACTGTCATTCCGTCGCTGCTTAGAGGGACCGCTGCTTCCCTATAAAACATGAAAGGTAAAATATGCCTGGAAGGGGAGCCTAATTAATTTTGTAAGCGGCGTATTAAGGTTTGGATTTGTTTCTATGAGTTCTGTCAAGGCCAGTAAAATCAAATGGCAAGACTCGGAATGCATGATCTCAAGTAAAATTCACGCTTGATGAAACCATAGTGTTTCATTGAGCCATATTTGTTATGGTGGCATAGATAAAGACATCTAACTTGAGATTTAGAACTGGGCAAAGGAGAAGGAAGTATGAGAAAGATCTGTGGGTAGGTAATCACTGCTAACAGTTCTCTGAGGAGAGGCAGTGTGTGGGCGACGTGTTAGCTGTGAGGATATACACGGCAGACCCAGAAGTCAGCTAAGGGATGAGCCTGGCCATCCACCACACAGCAGGCGTCCTCTCAAAGCGGCTCCTGGACATAACACTGCATGGGGCTCCATTTAACATGCCTGCCCCATGCATCCAATTAAGGAGACTTAACTTCTCCTTAGCGAAGATATGTTTCTCAAAGCAAATGGAACTGGCACACATCTCAGCTGGCCACTGCATCCTGTGAGCTCAGTGCCATACACAGAGAAGGATGGAAGCTTGGTTTCAAGGAGGACACATAAACATTTCTCATAACACCTAATCGTTGAATTTATTTATTTATTTATTTTGCCTAAAATGAAAATCTTAATAGTGACTACAGTTGCATTAGAGTCTAAGTATGGCTGCTGTGTACTTCATGGGCAGGACTGAATTGGGTTGTTCATTCCACTTTCTCTGGTGTCCAAAAGAAGTCCCAGATAACCTCCAGAGTTAGCAAGATGTTGGGATCACTGTGAATTTCTTAAACATACACTTTTAATGAAATCATACTTCCAAGTACCCAGCCTACGTAGACAAAATGACTGCCCTGAACATGCACAATACTTAAGCTAGTTAGACTGTGCTATTAACTCAACATTATATGGATCATATTGAAATGATATATTTTCGATACATTTTTTGGGGAAAACAGTGAAATAAGTGAATTCTAAAACAATCCACTGTCTCTAGCAAGGGGTACCCCAAAAGTCTCCTTGCAGATTTACATTTTCATGATTTCGGAAGGAAAACGCTGCACACTTACCAAGAGCACCCTTTGAGACACCCGTGGGAACCCCTCTTGTGGCTTGAATGTGAACTGTATTTGCCAGTTCTTCAGCTGGCCCTCACACACCCTCTGTCCCCCCCTCACACACCCTTTCTCCCCCCTCACACATCCTCTCTCCCTCACACCCTCTCTTCCCCCTCACACACCTTCTCTCCCCCTCACACACTCTCTCTCCCCCTCACACACCCTCTCTCCCCCTCACACACCCTCTCTCCCCCTCACACACCCTCTCTCCCTTGCATACCCTCTCTCCCTCACACACCCTCTCTCCCTCACACATTCTCTCTCCCTCACACACTCTCTCCTCCACACACCCTCTTTCCCCGCTCACACACCCTCTCTCCCTCACACCCCCCTCCCTCCCACACACCCTCTCCCTCACACACTCTCTCTTCCACACACCCTCTCTCCCCCCTCACACACCCTCTCTCCTTCACACACCCTCTCTCCCTCACACCCTCTTTCTCCCTGAGGTGTTCTTGTCAGGTGTTCTCTCACACTCACGATTAAAAAAAACTAATTCCCTTTCCTTCCCACATATTTTCTTTCCCACTCTTTTCTGAAAAACAACAACAAAATCACCTTTTAAGGTGATTCTTCTTACTTAAGACGGTACATGATGTCAATAGCCACACCAACATAGACACTCCTGACCTGGTCTGATGCCGGAAAATGAGCAGAGTCAGCCTGGTAAGTCCATGGATGGAATGTGGTATATGCTGATTAAAAAGTGAAGTTAAGAAATTAAGCATTTTTTATTTGTATTAAATTACAGACATCTAAAAGGAACAGAGTTTTATAATAGAGTGTCTATGGTGTATGAAGTAACTAAGGTTTAAAAGGAAACAGGTTTCCAGAATCTTCTGCGCCATGGCTACCGTCTGATCCCGGGCCCTGTGGGAATCCAGTCACCAGAACACCCACTCTGGGTTCCAGCTTTCACCCTTACCACCTGACAATGAGCAAGAATTGCAACAAAAAAGGAAGTCTACCACTTGGGGAGTGTGCAAATTAAGGCAGGGAGAGTTTAGAATGGAGTGGCTATCTCAGCGTGAACCCTGGTGGTTGTCCCTTGACACATGGATGTCATTTTGAGACCAACATTTTTTCTACTGTAGTAGACTCCAGTCATCAGGAAGGTGGAAGGTTGGGACGAGGTCTCTGGTGGACCACTGCACGTGGCATGCATTCCCATGAAGGCCTTTCACTGAGAAACCGGACCTTGTATGTAGGTTCTATCCACTCTTTCCACTCTTCAGTACAGAAAAAAAAATGCAAGAGAGTTGATTATTACCCTATGTTTTCGTCCCTTTGTCTTGGCTTTATTTCTGCCTCTGTACTTCCCCAGCTCCTCCGAGAGACTTTAATTATTACTGCCACAAAAAAATTATAACACACTATGGGGACGTCAAAGGCCCTGTTGCTCCACCCACGGCACCCAGTGGGGACAGGCTGGGCAGAAACCCATCTCCTAGCCACCACACTGAGTGGCTTCTGCAACGAGGGAAATACAGAAGAGAGTTACATCACACTGTATTTTATCAGTCTTGGGTAAAACCATGCTGTAATTTAAGCCTTCTGCCTCCCTGATGAGCACTTTGTCTAAAAACCTACAGGCAGGGTATGCCTAGTTTCAGTACACTCTTCTTTCTCATCGTCTGCAACCTAGTGGAAGGGAGATCCAGCATTTGTTTTTGTCCTGCTGTTAATGTACAGCTGGTGCATACAACACCCCCAACCAATGTGTGCCTAACAAGATAGAGGTACTAAGATGTGCAAATTCCTATACAACATCAGCTATGAGATGCTGGCTGATCTTGGGCTTGCTGTCTGTTCAGAGGTGGCTTAAAGATAACAAGTTTCATTTCTTGTATCAAAGGGACAAATATGAGTTCTGTATGGAAAGGGGAGGGTTGGGATCACTTTGGTTTGACTTCTTGTTTGTTTTATTTTTCAGTTTTGTTTTCTTTTTTGAAATTAAAGTATAATCACATTATTTCATTTCCCCTTTTGCGTTTGCTTTTGGTTTTTAAGACAAGATCCTATGGCAACCCAGGCTGACCTTGAACTCTCCGATTCTGCCTGCTCCTCTGTAGTGCTGCGATTACAGGTGAGTACCACAAGACCCAGATTTTGCCTGAATTTGTGAAGGAGGGAGAGGCTAGTGTGAGGCAAGAGAAAGATTCTTAAAGGTGAAGTCTAGAAACAGTGCCAAACACTAGGAACACTGAAGGGACTCTGGTCGGGGTGGGGACAGAGAGTGGGATTGAAATCAGACTTTGAATGCTTCCTGGTTTAAGCACTTCTGTTTGTGTGAACAGAATGTCAGTGCCTTACCCCTCACCTACAGACAGCCATGTCAAGCAGGGCTACCCCATGGAGACTGTTGATGAAGCTCCACAAAGGTCTCCACATTTTCCTGGCAGATTTGGAGAAAGTGAGCCTATTGTCTGCCTTTGCCAGCCTCTTGTTTGCCGCCTTGCTTAATGAAGAAGGGAAAGAGCTGTAGGGTTGAAAAAAAAAAAAAAAGCTTCAGGCTGCCTCCTGCCTGTGTGCAATCACTGTGCAGGAAAATCCTAGAACACATGACATACATTTTTAATAAGTGGAGACCTTAGAAGTTATTTCTATTTGATTTGAGCCTGACATCATCCCGGCTTCTGAATTCCTTTGGAAATACTGAAGTCTTCCATTACCACATCATCATTATGGTACACTGTACACCGGGAATAACAGGAGGTACAGTGTAATTATCTTTTGGGAGAGAGGCGAATTAATCTTTAAAAATAAAAAAATTCTTACTCCATCTTAAATACACAAAAATGTCTCTCACCTGTCTTCTCCTTTGTGTGACACACTGAAGCCATGCTGGGAATGTCCCAAGCTCCTCGCAGATTCCGCCCTCCTCCTGTTGTATCTGCAAGATTTGCTACAGGCTCCTCCCATGATGTTTAAATGGATCTGAGTTCAAACAGAGCAAAGACAGAGTTTCTTGTTTGCAGTTCCTCTCAATCATTTGCCCATGAATCATGCAGCCCAACGGACTTGGAGATGCACCTAGTATGTCCTACCCAGGAGACTGAGAATCTGCATGTCTGCTATACATCCAAGCCTATCTGCTGGAGCTTTGCACAATGTTCTGCTTCCCAATCTTGTTTTCTTTTTTTTTCTGTTCTTATGTAAAAGACATACCACCTGCCCCCCAAAGAGGCTATCGATCTTAGGGGTGCCTTGCTTGAAGTTTTAAATGTAAGTTATTTTCTTCATTACCTTCTTGTAAGAAAGTTATTTTTCTCTCTGCTTTAAACCAAGACCCAGGAAGGGGATTCACTCCGTGACTACAAAAATCCATTGGTAATAAGTTGGAGAACTCAGTTCAGACTAAAGTCCAAACTAATTAATTAGCCTAAAGTGGTGATGGCTAATTGTAGATGTATCCCTACATCTCAAAATCAGGGGAAAACCTGGGATGTGGAAACAGAAATGGGGATGCACACCTCCTTGAGTACTGGGAAAGGAAAAGCATTATGAAAACCACCCTGCTTCCTGAGAGAGCAAGAAAGCGCCTGAGCCCTAGACTGTCCCAGCTACCACTAAGAGGGGACATGAGCAAAGTGTGCTCACACTGAGCTGAGCCTTGCATCTTACTCTCTGAGGCTCACATTGGAGCTACTTGCCACTCCTACTTCACCAGGCTGCTGGGAGGATCAAATGAGAAGGCCCCATAGGAAAACACAGCAGAACGTTTATCAGAAAGCTGTAATTTCCAATTCTAGGCCCCCAAGGAGAGTGTTTCAAAATTCTGCATTCTCTTATATTAATTAGACAACCACATAAACAGAATAATACGAACATTAAAGCAATCCTCCTCTACTTGCTAACTATGGTTTCAATGTCTTCCCATTCTCCACCTCCTTCTGAGATGCACTGAATGAGAGTGAGACTACATGGAGCTAAGTAATGTTCACCCAATCTCGGGTTTACCTAGAATCTCAGAACATGCTCTTGTGGAAAGTGATAAGAAACATCCCAAGAAGACTTGCAATGGCCCTTGAGATTAACGCCAGATGCTCCTGTAAGAAGAAAGAGCACAAGAACATGAAGAAGGTCATGAAATGATAGAGACAGAAAGTGGAGTGACATTGTCACAAGCTAGGGGTTTCAAGGAGCCATCAGGAGCTCCCCAAGGCACAGAGTGACACATCATGGACTGTATGTTCTCATACCCCCAGCAAGGTGAGTAGCTTTCAACTTCCTTGGGTAACACCGGTGGGAACCATATTGGTTATTTATAGATTCTTCCACTCCAGCTGAATAATGCTTACCTTCTAAATGGGATTCACTACCTTAATTAATCCCCTAGTACTCAGGGACTATAAGGGATCTTCCCTGTTTAGTAGTAGTGACTTAGGGTCTTATTGCAGTGGTGAGACATCATGACCATATGAAGGATAACATTTAATTCGGGCTGGCTCACAGTGTCAGAGATTTAGTCCATAATCATCATGGCAGGAAGCATAGTAGTGTCTAAGCAGGCATGGCATTGGAGAAGGAGCTGAGAATTCTACATCTTGATCTATAGGCAGCAAGGAAAGACTGTGACATACTGACCAGACTTGAGCTTACAAGGTCTCAACCCTGTGCCCCACCCCCACCCCATGACACACTTCCACCAACAAGGCCACACCTCCTAATAGTGCCACTCCCCCCTGTGTTGAACACTCAAGCACATGAGTCTAAGGGGCCATACCTGGTCAAACCACCAGTATGTCACATGAGTCTTAACAACACTTTAACCAGGAACATCACAAGGCTAACCAGTGCAATTAAAGCTTAGCTATAACAGAATGATAGCACAAATTATTTACAAAATGATAACACCCTTCATCTCTTTGGGTGTGAGGTGTGAGGTTGGAACCTATGGCCCCCCACCTGTACATGTCTTAACTAGATACAGGAAAAGAAGGGAAATTGTTGTTCTCCAGGAAGGACTGGACCCTAGGGACATCACCTATGTTCCCATAAATCCTACATAGATTTTGGCTCAGTTGTAAGCAAGAACACAAGCTGCATTGCATTCCCTTGCCAGGGCTAGCAAACAAAGGACAGGATACTGGGACTGTTGGAAGCATCCAATACACGCGCTTTCAAGTACATCAAAGGGAAGAAATTTCTCTTCCATGCTGAAACTCTTTGGGAAGGAAAAGGGAGCCTCAGCCAACACAAAAATGAAACCTCTGGAAGTGCAGCAGAAGCAGTGGGCTGTCTTCAGAGTCCACTTGACTCTATTGAGTCACCAGAGTCATTCAAAGAAGATGCCAAGTACCAGCCACAGAAAGGAAAGCCGCTGCCTACTGAATATTGGCATAGTAAATTGCTGTCTGGGAGTCTTAAACTGACAAGTTCTTGTCAATGAGGGTCCATGTCCTATGTGAGTTTAATTCCCAGCACCCCCATGGCAGCTCACATCTGTCTGTAACTCCAGTTCCAGCAGACCTGACACCCTCATACAGACATAAACACAGGCTAAACACCAATGCATACAAGATAAGAATAAGTAAATCATTTAAAAACCTTTCTTTAAATTATGAGTATATATATATATATATATATATATATATATATATATATATCTTTCCCTGGCTAGAGGGCCACAAAAGAATTGGCTTATCACTTGGAAACAAAACAGCCTTTTCTTAACACAGCAGGAAGCGACAAACCAATAAACACCTGGAGTAGAGGTGACAGCTAGAAAAGATGGAATGTGTTGGGTCTGTTCCAACAACCACCTCTACATCATTTGGTGGTAAGATCATAAGATGCAACATTCCCCCGAGCTGCTCTGGAGCTACTGGTATGGTTCTGACATCTTTAGAGAACTCATCTTCATTGGACTAATGAAGGACTAGCTATATCGCAGGATGCCCTCTTGGGGTTGCTTGGATGCTGCAAACATGAGCCACAGGCAGAGAGATGGTTGTTGTAGCACCGGGTGGTACAGGAAATAGCCTGGTGTGGTGGCTCTCCTGTAATGTCACCATTGCAAGAGGCAGAGGCAAGAAGAAAGACTCAAGTAAGAGTCCAGTCTAGGCTACATAGTTCCACGGCACCCGGAGCTACAGTGTACAACCCAGAATCAAAAGGGCATGGAATCGGAGATCCTTATGGAGAACATTTAATTTTGTGCTGGATTCGGATTGCTGTGTGCTTCAGGATCATTCTCCTGAGGGAATTTGTCAGTTGTCTGGTATTTTTTTTTTTTTGCATGATGAGTTTAATGACGTAATTGTAGGTCTAGCACCTGAGACTCATGGAACAGATTGTTAGGGGCACTGTGGGGATGTTTTGTGGTGTTAGAGAACAGTGCACCCCTAGCCTGTCAGCTCACTACCAGACACACCCTTGTTCTAAGCAAGATCATCCATGTGGGAAAGTCCTCAGGTCACTCTCCTGGGTGCCGTATGACAAAATAAGACCTGGCACCGCAACTTACTAAAATGACACACCCAAGCTATAAAGGCCAGATGTCACTCAAACATCTAGTGACTCAAATCATTTCCTTATGTCAAATATTTTATGTGCTTTTTCATTAAACTTGCCTCATGTAGGCACAGGTAAAAGTCATGTATTATTTTTTCTTAGTTTTTGTAAAATAATTT
Organism: Mus caroli; assembly: GCF_978045245.1. NCBI lineage: Eukaryota > Metazoa > Chordata > Mammalia > Rodentia > Muridae > Mus > Mus caroli. Next base: position 73,143,334 of record NW_028227270.1, on the reverse strand, counting down.
AGTACATATTATGTATTATAGCATTATTTAATCTCCTTAAGGACATAAATAGTTCAACTTTTATCCCTACAGATTGACCAAGACTTACCTTATCATCTTGCCTGGGTTTAGGTGTTTACTTTTTACAACCAAGTTGTCACTATAAAGTACAAGTGACAAAGTCTGATAACTAGACTGTTGATTTCCAGCACAGGTTGCTATCAATTGTTGGGTGACAACCTCAATGCCCCACGAAGGTTAGTTCATAAACGTACCTCAATTACAAAGCCAAAAGGGGAAACATGCTTACCAAACTGGTCAGAGGGTGTCACAGAAACTAAATAGCAAGAAAAAAAATTTTTTTTCAATTCAAATTCGCTTAATAGAAAGTGACAGTGGGTTTGCCCCCTGGCATGAGGGTAAAAGGAGAAAATTCCTGCGATGTAAATCTAAGTTTCCTGTCCGGAATGCTGCTAATCATGTGTCCCAGGCTGGTCCCAGTGTCCACCGGGATATATAAAATGGCTGCTGGTATTGGAACAACACAAAGAGTCTGTCAAATTTTTTCCTCCTGTAGCCCTTCACTTTCTCCTTGTCTTTTGTCATCCCCTGTCACCACCGCCCCCTCAGGTTTTTTCCCACATTAAAGCTGTAAGTAAATAAATGACAGGCCACGGCCTATCATCAGGTGACAGATCACCCTGGATGAGGCTCTGAAGAACGGAGAGGCTGTCATCTGTCTGGTCTCTCTCGAGTTCCCTGTCAGCCTTGCCACATTCGGGTGGCACGTCCCATCATTGGAGCAAGATGAATACAGCAGTGTAAACATGGGCTCGGGAGCCAAGTCAATCAACAGACCCCTGCTGCCGAGAAACCCTTCAAGGCTAGGAAAGAAGCATGCTGGGAAGAAGGCATCGTCTCCACAGCCTGCTTCTGTATAACTCCAAGGTGGGGCTTCAGTATGTTTGTTTCTAAGCTGTGGGGGTAGGACAAAATTACACTTTCCCCCATGACTCTTGGTGAACCCAATATAGATCCTTCTACTTTAGAGCCGAACAATCATTAATTTTCTCGATCATGCAAAGGAGTAAATTAATGTCGCTGTCTGGAAGTGCTGTCACTGGATTCTGTGCCCCCAGTGAACAGAGGCATTCTGCCAAGTGAGAAGGGGAGACAGCAAAAGAGACCAGGCACCAACTTACTGGGCAGAGAGCTGAAGTGGCATTTGGAAAGATAGTTGGGAAGGCTGCTCCAAAACAAATAATGAACCATGCATTAAAATAAACAAAGTCATAAAAATGTCAGGAGATGCGCCAGAATAATAATGACTCCCTAGACTGAGAAAAATCAAAGGATAATGGAACTTTTCCTAAATGAAAACAGCTGGAAGCAGCTGTCCCCACAGACCTCCATCTTCTCCCATTAAGATTGAGAAACTTTTTTGGTGCTACCATTTTAGAAATCCCGTTTCAGGTGCACCATGAGAAAGAAGACCAGTAGCTTTCCCTGTTCGTTGAAAAAATAACAACCGTCAATCATCAAGCCGTTCTTTAATGTCTGTGGTTAATTTTGACTGTCAACTTGAAGAGATTAGGAAATAACACTGGCATCAGATAAGTGCAAACCTGGGCTTATCTGTAAGAATTTTTGGAGAGGGTTAACACGGAATCGAGACTTCCCATGGAGGCAGGGGCACCATGCCATGGGCTCCCATCCTTGGCCAGACTGATTAACAAGGCCAAAAGGGAAAAGTCAACTGACTGATACCAGGCCCTGTGCTTGGGTTCCCGGTCCCAGCCATGTGCCTCCTTCCACCGTGTGCTATGAGAACTGTGCTCTCTTAAACCGGGAGTCAGAATAAATCCTTCTTTTTTTTTTTTTTTAATTTTTTTTTATTACATATTTTCCTCAATTACATTTCCAATGCTATCCCAAAAGTCCCCCATACCACCCCCCACTTCCCTACCCTCCCATTCCCATTCTTTTGGCCCTGGCATTCCCCTATATTGGGGCATATAAAGTTTGCAAGTCCAATGGGCCTCTCTTTCCAGTGATGGCCGACTAGGCCATCTTTCGATACATATGCAGCTAGAGACAAGAGCTCCGGGGTACTGGTTAGTTCATCTTGTTGTTCCAACTATAGGGTTGCAGATCCCTTTAGCTCCTTGGGTACTTTCTCTAGCTTCTCCATAGGGAGCCCTGTGATACATCCAATAGCTGACTGTGAGCATCCACTCCTGTGTTTGCTAGGCCCCTGCATAGTCTCACAAGAGACAGCTATCTTTGGGTCCTTTCAGCAAAATCTTGCTAGTGTATGCAATGGTGTCAGCGTTTAGAAGCTGATTATGGGATGGATCCCTGGATACGGCAGTCTCTAGATGGTCCATCCTTTCATCACAGCTCCGAACTTTGTCTCTGTAACTCCTTCCCTGGGTGTTTTGTTCCCTATTCTAATAAGGGGCACAGTGTCCACATTTTGGTCTTCATTCTTCTTGAGTTTCATGCGTTTAGCAAATTGTATCTTATATCTTGGGTATCCTAAGTTTTGGGCTAATATCCACTTATCAGTGAATACATATTCTGAATAAATCCTTCTTAAGTTGTGTTTTGTCACAGCAATAAGAGAACTGCCTGATACAATGAGACTATAGCAAGCAGGAAGACAAATAATGATGCTGGATGCCCGCACAGAGCTCCTTCAAACCCAATTTGAGAGCCGCATGGGAGCCTATTTAGCAAAGCATTGATTTCTGCAAGCATACAGGTTCTGTGGCTCTATCAAACCCATACATAAACAGCCAGCACTAGAAGGCAGGCAAGTAATTGACTCCAAAGCCTTGGTGATTCTGAGACAATGAGTCTATCTGTAACACCAAATTAAAAGTCACTGAGTGCCGGGCGTGGTGGCGCACGCCTTTAATCCCAGCACTCGGGAGGCAGAGGCAGGCAGATTTCTGAGTTCGAGGCCAGCCTGGTCTACAAAGTGAGTTCCAGGACAGCCAGGGCTACACAGAGAAACCCTGTCTCGAAAAACCAAAAAAAAAAAAAAAAAAAAAGGTCACTGAGCACAGAGCTGGTAGTGCTCCATCCCTGGACCTGTGGACTGAAGACTCTGAAACTCTGGCCCTCAATGTCTGAGTCTTATCTTATTGGTTACTTCCTTTTATCTCATCTGCTTCATCTTCTTTTTTAGCAAACTATCATTCTATGGCCCCTATTCTCTATGACTTCTACATATCTGTAAATAAGCTATTATAATTTATATTGTTCCTACTCTGGAATACACATATCTTTAATGTAGTCATTTGACCTGCATATGCGCCATGGCCTGATAATTCCACTTCTAAGCATTCAGCTTGAGAAAAAGGATTGGCCTTAGAATTTTGCTTTCAGTGTGTTTCTAATAAGGGTAAAATAAAAACCCTGAACTCAAACACTGTGTGAAATTATATGAAATAAAATACACCTGTGTACAATGAAATGCTTTATTTAGGGAAAGAAATGATTCTATACATTAATATTGTTGTGCATGAAATAATTCCTACAATATTTTTATTGGATAAATCAAATTATTAAACCAGCATATATATGATACATTGCTACACTTGCAGACGGGAGTCTAGCATGACTGCCTTCTGAGAGGCTCCACCCCGCAGCTGACTCAGAGATGAAGACACCCACAGCCCAACAGTGGATGGAGGTTGGGGACTCTTATGGAAGAATAGGAGGAAGGGTTGCAGTCCCTAAGGGAATAGGAACCCCACAGGAAGACCAATAGAGTCAACTAACCTGGCCCTTAGGACTCTCAGAGACTGAACCACCAACCAAAGAACATACACAGGCTAGACCTAGGCCTCCCTGTACATATGTAGCAGATGTGCAGCTTGGCCTTCATGTGGGTCCTGAACAACTGGAACAGGGGTTATCCCAAAATCTGTTGCCTGTATGTGGGGTATGTTCTTCTAGCCATGCTGCCTTGTCCGGCCTCAGTGGGAGAGGATGTGCCTAGCCTCACAGAGACTTGATGTGTCAGGGATGGGGGATACCTAGGGAGACCCCTACCAGCTCAGAGGAGAAAGAGAGAAGAAACAAGAGAAGGATTGTGGGAGGGGTGAACAGAGGAGGAGAGTGAGACATCAAGTGAATAAGTAAAAATAGATAAATAAATAATAAATAAATAAAAAGAACCACTACTTTAGAAAAACAGAATATATTAAGGTTCCATTTTCATCAACTAAAACATCTGATTGTGTATCTATTTATATGCATACACATTCATATCTTTAATTAAGAATATAAAAATATATACCAATGTGTCCATGAGGGATATCTATGTAGAAATTGTTTTGTGTACATTCATGTAGTCTATCTCTATGGTACAATATTCTAAAATTAAACATGAATTACCTCCGCGTTAAAAATAATTTTAATAGCAACCATCCTTCAAACTTTAGATCCCTTTTTTTCTATTTAGAGTTGATATTGAGTCGTCATGCATAACTCTGTATTTATTTTGCATTGTTTAGTTTCAGTGTACAGCGCATGCGCGTATCGCTAGCGTAGAAACGTCAAAAGCAAGAGTCCTTTCAAGTTCATCTTTGTGTGCCAACCTGCGTGGGTGCTTTGGGAGTATGTGTCCTCTGTATCAATGACTGGGGATTCTAGAACGTGGCTGTGCAATGGGCTCACTCTGAGAGTGCCCAGTTTAATCTGTTCCTATCGTTTCATCCAGACACTTCTTCCTCAGCCAAGCATCCTCCCCCCACCTAGTCACAGGCTGAAGGTCATTGGTGTCATGATTTAATTTCTGCCCTTGCAAAAGTATATAAGCCATGGTTAACTGACTGGATTTTATCATTAAGGTACCCGCATATTTTAAGTATATTATACACACTGTGTGGATGCTTATATCCTCCTACCGTGTTCCCGTGCACCGGGGCTCCTGTGTGTGGATCACCTGACTTGGGGAGTTCTCCATCTGGTTGTCTTTGCCCGGCTTATTCCTGTCTGTCTCCCTGATGCTCATCGGGTTGTCTTGTTAGGCCAAGAGGTGATCTGCCTCTTGGCCTAACTCTAATATTTCTGCGAATATCAATCCTTCGATCAGCCTGGCCCAGGGAGATTGGCTGTGCTCAAGAGCAAAGCATTCCAGATCAGGAGGGTCTTGGCTGGGCGATGGTTCCGCAGTTGGGAGAACTCAGGAGATGATGATGGGCAGTGAAGGGCAAGCAGCTCAGGAAAATCAGTGTCTGATTGTAGATCAATGGAAATACAAAGTCCTCCAAACATGATACTCTGCCAGTCTTGACCCAGGTTCTCCCTGGTGTGTGGCATCCCATCAAAACTACAGCTAGCAAATATTCAAAGAATTGCTCCAGATCCCTCTTTTCCCCAAATCCAAAGCACAGATGAGTCCTGTTCATGTCATCTCTTGTCCTGCTACTTATTGATGGCTTTGTCCCCTCCACCCATTGTTAGCCTGCCTGCGTCTAAGTCCCAGGTTCTCATCAAACTTTGTCATTACTGGTCGGGTCCAATCAAGAAAGAGCCTGTGGATCTGATAGAAGAAGAAAAAAAAAGGCCACTAGAGTAGAAAGTGAGGGGCAAAGAAAGAAATGCCATTGAAATTGAACTGGCTTTTTCTAAAGTATTGCATTGTTATAAACCATATTTTCCAGGTGCAGCAAATTATAAACAGCTAACCAGCCGAGCGTGGTGGAGCATGCCTTTAATCCCAGCACACGGGAGGCAGAGGCAGGCAGATTTCTGAGTTCGAGGCCAGCCTGGTCTACAGAGTGAGTTCCAGGACAGCCAGGGCTATACAGAGAAACCCTGTCTCGAAAACATCAAAAACAAAACAAAAACAAAAACAGTTAACCAGTACCCTACACATAGTACCATTGTCTGGTTAGTATAAACCAAACCCTTCTCCAAGGAGTTCATGCTCACCTGTCCCCGATACTCTTACTCCGTTGTCATGAGATCTCCAGATAAAACTTTCTATTTTACTCCCACATTCATGTTGGTTCTTTTTTTTTTCCCCAAGTGTCCTGAGTTTTCCTGTCGGCAATCAAATGACATGTCACAACTACACCACGTTGGAAGTCATTTGGAATACATCTGGAGATATTTGTTAATGGGAAAAGTGTCTCTTGTGACCAGGTGACTTCAATATTTTACAAGTTTAGGGCTTAACAGGTCAGGGAACCTCTGGCCAAGCCTGATGACTGGAGTCTGATTCCCAGAATCCACAGTGGAAGGAGAATTGGCTCCTGCAAATTGCCCTCTGACCTTCACATGCATGCTGAAGTATTCTCATGTCTGCACAAGTGTGTGCATGCATGGTGCACACACACAAATAAATAAATGGAAAATACTGAATTTAGCAATGTTTAAGGAAATGGCATAATTTGAATTCTGAAAACCCTGCTCTCTGGTGGCAGGTGACTGGGGAAATATACCTATGCTAACTACCCTTTCAGATACTTCTAACTAGTGTGCTTACTGCTGATAGATGGATATGTCTTGGGTTTTGGTTCGGATGGTTTATAACTTCCCTTCTGATTTGTCATCCAAGGTCTCCTACTCTGACTGCGACTCTCTTTGCATCATTGAGGACCTGGCCTGCAGTGTTTCAGTTCATTTCCAGCTCCCTGAGGTTCAGGTTGTCATCGTAAACACAGGAACACTCCTGCAGTTTTAATGCCAAATGCCACAGACAGGCTGTGTTTGAACACTTGGTCCCCTGTTGCGGGTGCTGTTTTCACAACTATGAAGCTTTGGACGATTCATCTACCTGGAGAGAAGGGTCATTGAAGGTGATACCCACTTGGGATTCTGCCCCAATCTCTTCATACATTGCTACTGCAGAGGCTGTTGCTGCTCTGCCTTTCCCTCCATAGCTGTAGCCCCTGAAACCGAATGAAAACAAACCTCTTTTCTTTAAGATGAGTACTTCTAGCATTTTGTCACAGTGAGAAGAAAAGCAACTAGTACATACAAGTTTGTTTCTTTTAATTTGTGGGTTGCATTTATAATCACCTTTAATTTTCTCAAATACTTCACACTCGTAAATACAGTCTCTCTCTCTCTCTCTCTCTCTCTCTCTCTCTCTCTCTCTCTCTCTCTCCCTCCCTCCCTCCCTCCCTCCCTCCCACCCCTATATCTTTCCTATATATATTCTTTCCTCTTTTCTTCTGTCTTTCCCTCTCTCTTTGAGATCTCCAGATCTCCTCAGAGGGTCTGAAAATGAAAAGTGAGACCCTCCCCCCTTGACAAGACAGGAAGTAAAGCAAATGAGCAGAACCCGCCATCCATGTATGGTTCTCCTTCTGAGGAGACAGGTAGGCAGTGTGCAGCAAGGTGGTCCAACTGCTGCTTAAGAGGCAGAGGGACTATGCACACACTATTGGGTCAATGTGAGGGAAGTGAGTGGGGGGAGCAGAAGAGACAGAGATGGATCAACACAAAGAGACAAAAAGGATACAGAAACAGAAGACAGAATGAGGATCATGCAAGAGGAGACTATATATGAGCGTGTCACTTTCTGTCACATGACAAAATGGCTGAGGCAATCAGCTTAAGAGGAGGAAGGTTCATCATGGCTCATGGTAGCACTGCTTCAATACACTGGCTGCTTTTGGACCTCGTGAGGCAGCGAAACCTGGTAGGAAGTACTTGGCAGGGGAAGCCTGCTTTCATTGTGGTGGCCAGGAAGCAGGGAGTTGGGGGAAGATACAAGGACTTACAGGGCCAGGGTCATACCTTCCTCTAGGTTTCATGCTTTACAAGTTCCATCACCCAAGGGTGGCACAAGCTGACAAACAAGCCTTCAGCACAAGGGCCGTCAGGTAGCATATACGTGCAGGAGCCCACATAGGAAATGGGAGATGCATTGTTAGGAGTGCTTGTGACCACAAAGTCATCTTTTAACTAAGGTTTTCTTGTATCCTGAAGGATGAGAGGCAAGAGTGCAGGGGGCTAGGGTGGTGGGGACAATTCACATGAGGAAACTTTCAGGTCAGTGGCTCTGCTACTTAAAGAAAATGCAATCACAGCGTGGCACAGTGGCTCAGTAGATAAGAGTGCTTGTTGATCCTGCGTGGTAACCTGACTTCACATTCCACACACTCACACAGAGAGCTTCTCATGGCCATGGGCACACGTGGTAGCCCAGTGCTATATGGGGGAGTGACAGGAGGGATCCTGGGAATTTCTTACTGTCAGCCTAGTTCCCAGTTTAGTGGAAGACCTCTTGCTGAAGCAGAAAGTGACGAAGCAGGTTACCCAACATATTTCTCCATCCTCTGTATACATGTCCAAGTCTCTCTCTCTCTCTCTCTCTCTCTCTCTCTCTCTCTTCTTTTGCACGCACACACACACACACACACACACACACACTTCAATCATACCACATCTATGTTTGGAAATATCCAATGACTCAACCCAAGGATTCTTCATGTTCTTGAAAAAAAATCCAATGTAAAATTCTGCTAGGCATTGAAAGACTTTAAGTCGCTTAATTTAAAAACAAATGTTACAGCAATTAACCTTCCTTTCACAAATGCAACAATGCTTTCTAGCTTTGGGGAGACACCTTCACTTTCAAACCACTTTCTGCTGTTTTGGAGAAAACTGTGAGAAAAAGTCCAACTCTGGTAGCAACCGACACAGAGAGACTTACGGAGATTTGCAAAGGGCTATCCCAGATAAGTACGTTGGCACTAATCTGTCCTATCACCCTTCTGATTCAGGTCTAATGTAAAGATATTGAAGGTTACTGTAAGAATTACAATGCTTAAGAAGAGACATATTCAGGGAGTTCTCACAAGGAAATGCATGTGTGCCGCTATGATAAGTCCCTTAATGAACTTTCCACATCAGAGTCATTTAGGCTAAAATTAATTACCCCGAATTTTCCAATTGAATCAGAGGAGCTGTAGAGGGTGCCCTTCTGTGTCAGCATGCAGAATCGAGCCCACCTGCCTGTTTGCATTCAGAATTCCTGCCGATGAGCATTTTTACTTGGCTCGCCCCATGAGCGGTTCAGAAGGAGAGACAGCAAAAAGATAAGAGTGTTCATTAAATGATTACAGTCCCTGGAATTGAGGGATTTTCATAAAGACTTCACAGAGAAAACGAGGCTTTAGGGAAGTGAGATAGTCCATTGCTAAAATGAAGGTGATTCTCAAGCATCCTTCTGGTCAGCCATGATTCTTCTTCAAATGAAGCCCAGAAGTCTCTAGTGATTTTGGCGCTCTACATTTGACCTAAGGTGGCCAGAAATAGATGCACGTTAAAGCTTCTGCATGCGTGGGGAAGACGCATTCTTGGGTTACGTTTGGTGAATGCTTGGAAAAAAGTCGTCTTCATTCAAGTGGCCACCCTGCCAGTTTCTCACATTGTCTTTGGCAGTAGAGACCCTCTTGGCCCAAGGAAGATACAAGTGGAGACAATAGATGCTCAGAGGGAGACAGTTCAAGTGAAGCCTAGCAGTATATGTGCGCCAGAGGAATAGCATAGCATTAGATATGCACCAGAGGGATTCATTCTTCAAAGTGCCAGGAAACTTATATCCACACCCTAGCGCCTGCTTTCCTTTAGGAAGACATGTGTCTTTTGAGAAACATCCCCCCCCGGGGGGGGGTTCATGAAGTCAGAAATTAGAACACAGCCACAGTTGGAGCAGTCACTGCTCTGCCACGAAAAGGCTCAAGAACTTCCTAAAGGAAAGCACTTCACCTCAGAGTCTCCCAAGGCATGATGGGTCCGACGATGAGTGCTGGTGGGCTTCATTCTGCAAAAGGAGGCACAGATGGGTCCTGTTGTAACTAAAATGGCGTGTCGGGGAATGTTGATGAAGCACCCCAAAACATCGCAAAAAGCTTCATTACACAATAAGTTTGTTCCCTGGGGTACAAAGTATTCTTAGGATGGCTAAGCTAGAAGAATTGTACTTGAGAGTCTCTGTGTGGTATCTTGAGGTACCATTTTCCTTCAGCAGGATGAGTTGGAGTCAAAGCAATGGTTTGGAACAGATGCTGCATCTGCCGAGGGCGGGGAGGGAGGAAGAAAACCTCAAGGGAACTAGTGTGTGTGTGTGTGTGTGTGTGTGTGTGTGTGTGTGTGTGTACGCGCGCGCGCGCGCGCGCGCGTATAGTGTACCTGGTGTATTCTATACAAAATATGCGCGCGCGTATATGTACCTGGTGTATTCTATACAAAATAACGTGATACGGTTTAGAAGCTAGAAAGTTGAGTTTGTGGGGCCTGGAGAGCTGGCTTAAGAGCATGGTGAAGAGCACCCGCTGCTCCTGCAGAGGACCTGAGTTCCAGTTCCAGAACCCACATGGGCGTAGTTTCCTGTAACTCTAGCTCCAAGGAATCTTTAAGCCCTCTTCTGTTCTCAGCAGGCACTTCAATGGCATATATGCACACACACACACACACACACACACAAATACACACATACACACAATTTAAAAAAATATGTAAATAATTTTATATCTGGATTCACGAAATGGATGTTTTAAAAATAATTATTCCTGAGGAATAAACCCAACTCTTCGATGACCAGAGAAAAGAAATAGAACTCAAGAGCTGCACTGAGATGGAGTTTTAAAAATACACCACAGTGAAAAAAATTATCTGGAAATGACCTAAGCAAGCCAACAAAGCAATAGAGAAAATTCAGCCTCCATCCAGGCTTTGTTTTCAGTCTAGCCCCACATTTCTCAAACCATGTGTTAAGGCAGCCAAGGGTATTAGGTTGAACTAACATGGGAGACATCTTAAAGGAAAAAAAAGTGACATTTGTTAAAACTATACAAACTATTACAATGAATTTATTTACAATCTAAATTTAATAATTCAATTACTTAGACCAAAGTTAAATTAATCAGTAGAAATATAAATATTTCCTTTGACCTAGAACCATCCATCATCCATCTCCATTAGGCTGCGGACTCATTCCAACTCTTACTGGACCCTCGGTTCCTCAGCTTCTCCCACTCTGGGGAAAGTCTGTTCCTGTCCTTCTCTCATTCTCTAACTGACAGTGGTTCTCTGTAAACCGCTCCACATATCCACTGCAGACATCACAACTGATAAGGGAATCGTGATAAATGAATAAAAGATTAAGAAACATGATAAATAGAAATCTTCCATAAATGTGTTTTTTTTTTTTTCTTGTTAGTGATTTTCCTCTGGGGGACAGTTACTAGAAGGCCAAGTACCTCCTATCGATTAGTTCTGTTTTTAAATTTATCCTTCAACAGTCGCTCAACTATTCCTCTTGACGAAAACAATGGCTTGGTGGGGATGCAGACCTGGATGGGTAATCAAAACTGAATTAGAGTCATTTAAGTATCCTGTAGACTGTTCCCTGCTTGGGAAGAAGAAAGAGGAGTGCAGACAGGGAAATGGCCCTGTTCTGTGTGGCTGCCTCTTTACTCAACCAGCTTCTTTCCAGATTTCATAAACAACTTTCACAAGGGGCACAGAAGTGTCTGCTATTTGTGGGAACGCCTGTGGATTCCAACCTGTTCCCATAGAGTGGCTTATCAGCCCCTGATAACTCATCACTGCGCACTGAGCATGCGGTGATGCTCTTCAGTGGGCAAACAAAAAAAAGCCATTCTTCTTAGGTAACAAAAGATGAAGCTACTTATTAGCAATTCGATACAAAGGAAGTAAAAAGGCCTGGAAATGAGGAGTCAAGCCAAGCTTGGTATCTATTATTCACACAAAACCTTCTGGTAATGACAACCACCTCAGTCGCAGAAAAAGTCCTATTCACAGGACCCCCTTTTCCTGCTTCTTTGTCAAAAAATAGAGACGCTAGATAACTTCCAGTACTGTCAGAATTAAAATCAAATCATTGTAATAAAAGAAAATAGATTATTCCTGTTTAGGGCTTCCGTACAAAATGCACGGTGATGAATTTCTGAAATATATAATTTATCATTTCATCCCTAAAAAGAATCTAGATATGAAAGCAATATATTTTCTATAGTGTTGACACCCTTCCTTTAAAAATAGCATACTAGCCAAGGTGGAGAACTGTACTTCTGACTTTCAGTCTCTGAGTTTATTCCCAGAGATCATTTTTTTTTCTATATTATCACAAAGTTGCAGGCTTCATCAAAGGCTATCAGATGCCCTGGGTTTTGTCAAATATTCCAATGTTACTTTTCCTGATAAATTATCGTTTGTTATTGGCTTTTTGAATCTTCAAAGAATAAAGAAACAATAAATCTATTTTTATCCACAACAATCAGTTTGCATAAAATCTAAGCTCAAAATTCCAACAACAACAAAAAAACAAATGTAAAATATTAGCAGGTTCACAGTGGGTAAGGTTTAATCTAATATAGCAATTTGCTTGTATTTCTTTTCTTAATCAACACAGGGCCCCATCCCCGACCTCCTAAGTGCAAACACAGTAAGAGCAAAGCTGCTTCCAGAACAACATCCCTTTGATGCATGGACTTGAAACACCATGGCTGAGGGCTATATAAGCAGCACCATTTTCCGGGGTTGGGGTCTTCCCTCCTGAAGAAGCAATAAAGCTTTTGCTGCAGAAGATTCCGGTTGTCCGAGTGTTCTTGCCGGTGAGAACGATAGCTCGGGACATCAAACCATGTGATAGGCCGTCAATAAGTATTGGTCTTACAAAAAATGGATCATCGTTGGAGAGGTGGCTGCCGGTCAAGCATGACAACCAGAGTTTGCATGTCCAGAAACCACGGAAAGGTTGGTTTGGCATGGCACAAGCCACCCATAATCCCAGCACTGGGAAGGCAGAAATGGAATCCCCAGGACAAGCTGGCTAGCCAGACTTGATAGAACTGGCAAGTTTCCCATTCTGAGAGAGACCTTGCCTCAGTAAATAAAGTGGAGAAGATGATGAAGATGGTACATATCAACTTTTGGTCTCCACATGCACCTGAGCATGCGAATGTAGCCACACTCATATGAATAAATATATACCCATGTACACACACATATACACATGCAACAAAGTGGGTCAGGGGGTGGAGAAAGAAACAAAAAATGGCATTAACACCTGCTTCGCACATACAACCTCCATGTTCTCAGCTCTTTGCTCATGAGAGGATTAGAGCCAGATCGTCTGTATTTGCACACTATACTCAAATGCTGCTTTCCACAAGCTTCAGGAGACATCTGTGATGTCTGTTTATGGAGCACAGATTGCTTAAAGACATCACAAAAGGCTAGACTGGAAGTTACTCTTGACCATTTATTTCAGCAATAATTGGTGAGTAAAGGGCTAACCCAGTGCATGCCTTCTCTCCCCTCCTCTTCTCTCTCTTTATTGTTTCTAAAGTGAGACTAAGTTGGTTCCAATTTCCAACAGTCACTTAACATCTACAGAAAGAATTCAAGTGTCCATTATTATGCAGAAAGATTCCTAGTAAGTTATTGGTTGTGATATACCTAATGAAACCTTTCAAACAGTAATTAGATATTTCTTTTTTAGTTTGCAAAATGTCTATCTTTCACTTATATGCACTTAAAAGGAGGTTTTGTTTTGTTTAGGCAAAGACTCACTCTACAGCATAGGCTAGCCTGGAACTCACTCTTAGACTAGGCTAGCCTGAAATGGATGGCAACCCACAGTGTACAGTGAGTAGCAAAGGTCTTATCACGTGATAAGCAGTCAGTAAGTGCTGGCCTAAAAGGAATGGAGTAAAGCCAGCAAGTCCACCTTCCAGCAGGGATGAGAAGGTTTCACTTTTTCCCCTAAAAGAAAGAGTGGCATACATGTGGAAAGATATACTGTGCAAAAAAAAAAAATCTAATATTTTCAATATCTATCAGTGTTAGACAGTCACTCACCCAGATAAAATCAAATGATGGGTAGACATTACAGAAATACATATCTGAGTGCACTGACAGAAATGCTAACATATGGACATAGAAAATATAAAACGGAATTTAAAGAATGGTATGCAAAATAGTCTAACATTGAAATAGCATATCCTTCAGATACTTAAATTTTTATAGCTTTACATATTTATAATTAGGAAGAAAATATGTGTATATACTATAGGCTCTAACTGAAAAATTTTCACTTCTAAAAACTTTTCCTAAATGTGAATCCTATGTTCCCATTACAAAGAGTTATGTAAGTGGACAATGGGTAAAACACCATAGGCATATTTATAATTAAACTCTACTCAACAAACTGAAACTATACTTGGAGTCCTAGTTGGATGCTTTTTTGTTTAGATAGATTAGATATTGTAGTATACGTTAGTAAGTCCTCTGAAGGGACTCTGACCAGCCCAGGCATGGCAAGCTTGGCAAACATGCCTCCGGCAGGCCCTGCCCTCCTCTGCCTGGCTAAAACCCACTAGATAACATTCCTAAAGCTAGCTACTAAGGTCTATTCCCTTATTTGGCCACTTCCTTCTCCTGAGGCCGACTAGCAAGGTCTAGCTATCAAAGTACTGAAGTCCAGCACTCAAAAGCCCCCTTTGGTTCACCTAATTAACATTTCCAATTAAAATTAACATCCCATCTTAACATGGGCTGGCCCCTTTTACCTTTATAAAAAGCCATGTGCCCATAGGCTAGGCCTGTTCCCCCCTCTAGCCAGCGTCCTTTGTCCTCCCTGCTCTCTCTCTCTCTCTCTCTCATTCCTTTTCCCTTTTCTCTTATCCTCTGCCCTTTGCCCCTCTGGAGCAGATAAATCTCCTCTGTGCTAAGAACTTGGTCTTGGTGGTCCCAAGCCGATATTGATCCTTTCATGTTCTTTATATTCATAATCGTTCTTGTTACGGTTACTATTGCTGCTGCTATGAAATACTGTGACCCAGGGCAACTGGAGGGGAGCCACATTTGGCTTACACTTCCACATCACAGTCCATCATTGAAAGAAGTCAGGGCAGGGACTCAAACATGGAAAGAACCTGTAGGCAGGAGCTGGTGGAGAAGCCATAGAGGGGTGTAGCTTACTGGCTTGCTCCTCATGACTTGCGCGGCCAGCTTTTTTAAGGAACCCATGACCACCAGCCATGGGGCACCACCCACAGTGGGATGGGCCCTCCCCCATCAATTGTCAATTAAGAAAATGCCCTGTAAGTTTACCTACCACAGCTGATCTTATGGAAGAATTTTCTCCATAGAAGTTCACCCTTCTCAGGTGACTATAGCTCAGTGGCTCTCAACCTTCCTAATGTTGTCCCCTTTAATATAGTACCTCATGTTGTAGTGACCCCCCCAACCATAAAATTATTTCATTGCTACTTCATAACTGTGATTTTGCTACTGTTATGAATTGTAACATGCATATCTGATATGCAGGACATCTGACAGGTGACCCTTGTGAAAGAGTCCTTTGACTCCCAAAGGGGTCACAACCCACAGGCTGAGACCACTGCTTTATGTTAAGTGGATGTAAAACTCTCCAGCTCAATCATTTAAAAAATGAACATGAGTGTATATACATAGGTGAGGAATTTTTCTATTAATAAGTGATTAATTTTGTATTTTTAGATTATGGATTTGTTTCTCTTTTGTTTAGTGATGATAATTCTAGTTTTTCTCAAAAAGCAAACACTACTTGAAAAGATACATGATGTGCTTTTTAAAAGAGTAGACCGATGACTGTAATATAAATCACATAAAAATGACATGTAAGATTCATTTATTGATGGGCAAATATTTTAAAGAGAGGACTCTTTGGGAGGCAAAAGACAGGAATTTCTACGTCCTTCTTCGGAAGGATCTGCTGGTGTGGACCTCCTGCAATGCCAATTGAAAAAGTGAGAACTCTTTAAACATCTTCACCATTTGGGGCAAAATAGTCAACTCTGAAACGAAGACTAAGAAAACAGAACTTCTGCTAAATAGAACTGACTTTGGGGCCTTACAATTAGGAAAATTTGGAAAATAATAAAGTATTCAATTATAGGGGAAATAGGTGAACTATATTCATAATCACATCAGACACATGGTGGAACTGTTTAGGATCATGGTAAAATTTTAACACAACAGACCTCTTACATGAGTTGTGTCTTAAACTGGGCCAATCACTGGCTGGCTGTGCCCTCAATCTCTGCTCCATTGTTATCCCTGCACATCTTGTAGAGTTGGGTTTTGGGTTGAAGGTTTTGTGGGTGGGTTGATGTCCCCCTCCCTCCACTGGAAGGCCATATCTCCCAGTGATAGGAGTCTCAGCTAAGGTCACCCCATAAACTCCCAGAACCTCCTCCATCCCAGGTCTCCAGCTACTCCCAGAGATTCCCCCCCCCCCCCATCAATTGTCATGATATTTTCCTATGCTTGCTGTGAAAGCTTGTATTGATCAGCCCAGGGAGTGGCACTATTAGAAGGTGTGGCCCTATTGGAGTAGGTGTGTCACTGTGGGTGTGGGCTTTAATACCCTCATCCTAGCTGCCTGGAAGCCAGTCTTCTACTAGCAGCCTTCAGATGAAGATGTAGAACTCTCAGCTCCTCCTGCACCATGCCTGCCTGGATGCTGCCATACTCCCACCTTGATGATAATGGACTGAACCTCTGAACTTGTAAGCAAGCCCCAATTAAGTGTTGTCCTTTCTAAGAGTTGCCTTGGTCATGGTGTCTGTTCACAGCAGTAAAACCCTAAGACAGAAGTTGGTACCAGGGACTGGGGTAGTGCTGTGGTAGGCCTGACCATGATTTTGTTTGGAGGAATGTGGATTTTAGGACTTTGGATTTGGAAAGCAGAGGAATGCCTTAAATGGGGATTAATGGGCCTTCTTAGAAGGGATATGGAAGACTGTCACTGAGAGTGATTTGCATTGTACAGACCTGGCCCAAGAGGTTTCTGTGGAGAATTTCAATATGTGGCCTGGAGTCTGTTTTCTGTGGTATTTTGATGAAGCATATGACTTACATTTTGCCCATGGTAGTACAGTCCTATAATCCCAGGAGGCAAAGACAAGAAGATCTCTGAATTCAAGGCCTCCCTAGAGCAAAGCAAATTCTAGGTGAAGAAAGACTTAAATCTAGTTTTTGGACCATACTTTTAATCCCAGTGTTTAGGAGGCAGTCATGCAGATCTCTGAGTTCAAAGTCAGTCTACAGAGCAAGTTCTAGGACAACCAATCTTAGGCAGTGATGGAGGTGGAAAACAGAAAGCTGGTGATAATGTAATAGAACAAGGGGGTCATGCTTCAGCCTCAGCAAGCAGCAGCTTTGGCCATGTGGCTCTGGTTTTAGAGTCCAGAATAGAAGGCACTACTGGGACAATTGATGCTGGTTGGCTGGAGCTAAGAAACTGGTGGTGATTAAGAAGAGACCAGTATCACTGGGGTGAAATCTTCTGGGAAGTGTTTTTCTGAGTACACAAAGCAGCTGTCTTCCAAAGATAGCCAAGGCTGTACCTTGTCGTGCAGCTATATTTGGTAATGTGTAAGAGTCACTGAGGGGATACTGGTTTTGAAGGCATGAAGGGGTCATGGAGAACAGCTGGGGCTTGGTCTTGGTGCCTGTTCACTGCAGTAAAACCCTAAGACAGGAGCCTAACATAACTGTCTCCTCAGAGGCTTCATCCAGCAGCATATGGAAACAGAAGTAGAGACCCACAGCCAAACATCCAGCAGTCCTCACAGTCTTGTGGAAGACTTGGGGATAAAATCGAGTGACCTAGAGGGGTCAAGGACACTACAAGAAGACCTACAGAGTCCACTAACCTGGACCTATAGGGGTTCACAGAGACTGAACCACCAACCAAAAAGCATGCAGGGGCTGGGCCTAGGCCTCCTAAAGATTTGTAGCAGATTGAAGCCTGGTCTTGACGTGGGTCCACTAACAATTAGAGCAGAGCCTGTCTCTGACTCTGTTGCCTGCCATTGGATCCCCTTCCACTTCCTGGACCACCTGGTTGGGCCTGGTTGGAGAAGATGCTCTTAGTCATACTGACACAGGATGTCCCAGTGAAGGGGAGGGGATAGTGGGGGAAGGGACTTGTAAGGGTGGGATTACGAGGAGAGAAATGGGGTGGGGGTACTATTGGGATGTAAGTTAAAATAAAACAACAAGGCCGCCATGTGAAGTGGGAAGAAGATATTAACCATGGTTCAAAATTATATGCTCAGATAACAACAAACCTGCAAGAATATACAAGAATGTGTAATATTCTTCATGCTTTAGGATAAATGAAAGAAATGTGCACATTCATCTCTATGTATTTTTGAGGCTTTGTTTGCTTGTGTTTTAAAAATAAGAGCTGGAGAGCCAGCTCAGCAGATAAGGGTGCTTGATTCCAGATTCTGCCATCTGACCATTCAGTCCCCAGGACCTACATGGTAGAAGGAGAGATTGGACACCTGCCCTTTGCCCTCTGCCTTCAACATGCACACCATGGCAAATGCATGCCCACATGCACAGTAATAATAAATAAAAACTTTTACCACTTTTCAGTACTTTAAAATCTGTTGAGAAAATCTCAAACATGAAAGCTTGCAAGCTCCAGGAACCCTCAGTGCCTTAGCGGGACACACATTCCTAGGTTCTTGCTATTCAGTGTCTAGTGAGACAGAGACAGGCATGGCTGGCTGTATGACAAACTAACCCCTTGCTACCTCATCTATTTCCAGGGGGCTAGAAAAACTCAGAAAGAAAGAAATAGCTTACCTCGAGGTCCAATCTTGTTCAGTTTATCTCAGGGCATGCCATCTCCCTGGGCCAGGAACACAGTGATCACTTGAGAACACATCAGGCAGAGTCTCAGACTCTTCCCTGACCCACTGCATTGTTGTGGGGGCAGAGCCCAGCAAGCTATGCTCTGGGTGCATTCTAAAGCTTGGGAGTATATCTTAAATCAGTCCTGCTATATCTTATATCAGTCCTGCTGATATAAACACACACACACACACACACACACACACACACACACACAACCTATTGTGCAATGAAGGGAAGAATTCAAAGTATACAAACCTGGGTTTCACTGCAGCCATTGAGGCTGGAGGACCTGAATGGAGCCAAGATTCCTGCAATAGGTAAGCTGTTGGACCTGTTACCTGCATCATAGCTTCCAATGTCTTTGAAAACCAAGATAGAATGTCGCTTATTGTGTTTGCAGAGCTGCGGTTCTGAAAAGGAATTCGGAAATGAACTGACTTCTATGTTTTTAAAAATGAGAAAAAGACAGAGCTGAATTGAAATCAGCTCTCCACCCACCAGTTTTATGCCACACACTATTGTCTACCAAGCCAAAAAAATAATAATGGCAATCTTTCAAATTTATTCTTTTTAAAAAGTCAATACTCTTTTTATTCCAAACAAATAGGAACATTTATTTCATTTAACAATATCTCCACTGTGTCTTCCAGGCATGCCATCAAACATATGTCTGCTTTGAATAGCCCTGGGAAATGATCTACCAGAAACAAAGCTAAAGAGATTTTTTTTGTGAGTGGGAAGGAAATTGGGAGGCCAAATAATTGATAGTTGAGGAAGGCTAAAACACATAGAGATTATTAAATGTTGCTAATATCTCAAAGCTGAGACACCACCCACCCCCCAGGGCTCGTTGTTCCTAATGTGATTGGGGCCAGGAGAATTGTTCTCTCTAGGGAGCCTGTGATGCTGTCAGTTTTAGGCTCCCACTGAGGTCCACTGAATAGCATTCTGCATTTAAACACATTTTCCATGTGTTTATAGGCACACTGAAGTTGAGAAACTTTGTTCTAGAACTTTCCTCTTTGTCTTTGATGATAGAAAGTAGCTAGTTTTTTAAAAGAAAAAATAAACTAGTTTCCATAGAATTGACCAAGTTCTTCCAAGGCTACCTACACCCAAGAAGTGTAAGACTGTGTCTTCTCTAGAGAGACTATATCTTCTCTAGAAAGACTGTACCTTCTCTAGAAAGACTGTATCTTCTCTAGAAAGACTGTATCTTCACTAAACAGACTGTACCTTCTCTAGACAGACTGTATCTTCTCTAGACTATTTTCTCTTGACAGGCTGTATCTTCTCTAGGAAGACTATACCTTCTCTAGACACACTATATTTTCTCTAGACAGACTGTGTCTTATCTATACAGACTTTACCTTCTCTAGACAGACTCTGTCTTCTCTAGAGGAATCTACCTTCTCTAGACAGGCTGCACCTTCTCTAGACAGACTCTACCTTCTCTAGACAGACTCTACCTTCTCTAGACTGAATCTTCTTTCTACTCTACTCTCTTAGATTATAAACCCAAATAATCTTTCTTCTTTAAGTTGCTTCTTGGGATGTTACAATATTTAAACAGTAACTAATGCATACATGCAGGTCAAGAACATTTACAGACAACAAGGGAAACTTACTTGTTGACAGGTATCTGCAAGGGATGACAAAAATCAGTCTGTTATCTGCAATAACAACGAATGTGTCAATCCACACAGATCCAGGGTAGGATGGGATCCAGGCATTAGCAGGCAAGAGCTCCACAGTGGCACCAATCACTGAGGTTCCTTCAGCTTTCTGCTAGAGCTCTGAGTGAGGGTCCTACTCAAAACAGATGTCCTTTAGAGTTGTAAGAGAAAAATGAACAAGGCTATATGAACTTGTGTTCATATTCAGAGTATGTGTGAGAAAGAGATGGTGACAAAGAGACATTTGGATTTGGAGAGATAAAGATGTCTCTTCCAAATAGGGGTTATAACAAAGAACAAAGTAGCATCTATTTTCCAAGCCACAATGCTTTCAAGAATGAAAGGAGGATCTATTAACTGTCACACCAAGAAAACTGGTATCAAATGTGGCTGTCAAATAAATCCAAGATGTGTGGACAAAATCACACCACATCTGACTGGGCAAGATTGTATGTTTGCCCTATGGACATTCTATAACAGTTTCCTGAAAACTATAACACCAGTCTAAACCAAGTCAGGTTGAATGTGAATCCCAGTTTAAAACTTTATCTTAAGAGAGCAACAGGGGATGCACACCTATTTGAACAGAAAACAAAGCAGAAGGAAATAGTATTGATTATTTAATTGACAGTGTCAATTAGAGACTGAATTTTGACAGCCTCACTCTTTCCAGAGAGGTGTTGCTTAGTGATCACAGAGTCTGATACCAGCTTCTCTCATGCTAAAAAACTGTGCTTAACATCAAAACTGCTTGTCTCTGCTGCTTCTTTAAATGGAATCTTCTGTTGTTAAAAATGACATCTCTTATTTGAAATGGTTGTAGTCAATGACAGATGTGCTTCCTGCCTCCTCCTTGTTTGCTAACATAAAAAGTAGATGCCTATTCTATAGGTATTTGATTTGAAACACTCCCTCCTAGAGGAACATGGAACGTTTAAAAGATATAATAAGCTAAGGAAACCTATAAAGCCCAGGAAGTTCATGAAACTCACCAAGATTCAGAAGACCCTTCTCAAAGGTTACAAAAGCAGCAATATCTGGAGAGAAGCTACTTATGTATTTTATTCATTTTAATGTAAACTAGATTGTTTGGCTGGTTTTGTTTTTAGATTGTTGGCTGTTGGCATATAGCAGCAACCAGTTGTGCATGTCTTGTTTCCAGGGGCTGTGACTTTGCTAAATTTCATGGCTTTGTTGTTGTTGTTGTTGAGGACAATGACAACAATGACAAAAAGGATGATGACAATGATGATGATGATGATGTTTTGACTCATTCTGGATTTTCTACTGGAAATGTGTGATTATAGAACAGAGATAATCTTTTCCTTTTCAATTTGAATGTTTCTTTTTAACCCTAGTCTCCCTGGTTCTTACCAGAAATATTAGTCTCTACTTCACCCCTGGTCTCAGGGATTTGAAAATCCTTTCTTTTTTACCATTTAGTGGCACTGGGTATCTCATGTGTGTCCTAATTGTGTTGGAGCTCCTTCTGGCCCTAGGTGGTTTATTAATCATGAAAAAGTATTGGATTTTTGTCAAAACCTCTTTTTTATCAAGTGAGGTTATCATGAGGTTTCTGTCCTTTATTTTGTTGTTAACACGGGTGTCCCAGTGATGTAGATATAGATGCCAAGCCATCCTTCCATTCCAAGAGTGACCCACCTGCTTCTTGTTTATAATCAGGCTTGCATTGCTTTTCACGGGACATTTTGACATTATTTCTTCCTCTTGTGGTGCCTTAGACCATAGCACCAGAGTAACTGCTTCCTTTTATGTTGAATTTTGAAGTTTTACCTTCTTGATTTTTCTTTTTTAGAAGAATCCTAAGAGGATTGTGTTAATCTTCCTTTAAACAGCTGGTAGAATTTCACAGTGAAACATTTGGTCTAAGGTTCTTCTCCAGCCAAGAGGTTTGTTACTGATGATAAGCCTGCTGAGAGTGCTATTTCTTCAGATTCCATCTTGGCATGGCTATACGTTTATAGGGAGGGATTTATGCACTTCTCCCAGGTGTATCAATTTATTGGCATATAATCATTCATAATATTCTCTTTAAAATCTTTAATTCATGTGATTCTGTTTGAGCTCTTATTCTGTCACTTCTGATTTTTATTTTCCTTCCCTCTCAATTTCCTCAGCTTCTTTCCCCTTTACAGAACTTACTCTGCAGTATGGACTTCCTTACAACACTGTCTCTTGTCTGCAAAGCAACGGGGTGAATTTTGTAGAGAATAAGCACCCTTTTTATTTCCAAAGTGAATTCTTATACAGAGACACCTTAGGAAAGAAAGATTCCACTTAGAGACATGAGAAATTCTATTTATCCCACAAGGTCTGGATGCTGCTGCCTGGGTTTTCGTGGTGAGCAAATGAGATTCCATCCGAACTCACTATCTCTGAGAAGCTCTCAAGCACCTAGAAAGGATTAACAGATGAGAGTATATTATCTGTCATATTTGTCAGATATGGTACTACAACCAATATATTTGTTGATAAAATAATATATATGCCCAGTTTGTGTTATACCTCCTATCCACCCCTGTAACAAATAACGAAAATATTGGATTTTCAAGTAGAAATGTTTGTCCTACCTCACAGTCTTAGGGTTTCAGTCCATGGCCAACAGTTCCCCATTGCTTTGGAGCTGTGGTAGTCCATTACCACAGGGAATGCATGCCCAGCAAAGCTACTCAGTTCCTAGCCAGGAAGAGAAAGGAAGGCAGAAGAATGGGGATGGATCACTAGGCACTTAAACACTTCCCATCAGGCCACATCTCTTAAAAGTACCACAACTTCCTAAAGTCACCATTTCAGAGAAGTCATCTTCAGCACTTGGGCTTTTAGGAGAAGTTTCAGATGCAGAACATACCGTGTATGTGCCTGTGTGTGTGCGTGCACATCTGTTTGTCTCTCAGAATATGTGTGTGTTTCTGGAAAAATGACTCCTTATTTTTAGGGCAAAAGTGCCCCATAGAAATCCATTTGGGCCTGGGGAGATGGCTCAGCAGTTAAAAGCACTTTCTTCTCTTTCCTGGGACCAGAGTTCAAATCTCAGCACCCAGGAGCTCGTACAGCTCCAGAGGGTCTAACCTCTTCTTCTGGCCTCTATAAGCACCCCACACATGCAACACACACACACACACACACACACACACACAAATAAAGTTAATCAGCCAGGCACAGTGGCATGTCCCTTTCATCCCAGCAGGTGGGAGGCAGAGGCAGAAGGAACTCTGTGAGTTTGAGAGGCCACTCTGATATACACAATGACTTCCAAGGCAAGGCTACATGAAGAGAAACCATGTCTCAAAAAAAAGATTTTTTTTTTTTAATTTAACTAATCAATCTGGTTAGGATGTTGCCACATAAACAATTCTCTGAGACCTAAAATGATCTTATTAGATCCAAAATCGCTAATAGGTCACACTGCCCACTCTTCTGAATTGTAGACTGCCCTTTTGTTACTTCTGCCTTATTCCTTTGTCTTCTTTTAATTTGCAATCTAACTTTTACCAACATCACTTTTCTCCAGCAAAAATTCCCTCCCCCCACTCTCCAGTTTTCCCCACCTGTTGTATTGTCCCCGCCCCCCCCCCTTTTTTTTTCCTTTCTGATTTGCCTTCTTAACCCCAGACATGGCATTTTATTTACAAACATCGCGAAAAGGAACCGTGTGGGATCCAGGTTCTGGTCTTGTCTCTGCTGTGATCATCAGCCTGTGAACTCTCTTTTTTATGGGGAGAGTGTTCTATTGGTCTGCAACAGTGTCGCTTGGCTCAGGAACTCCAAAATCCACAAGACAAAATGTAATCGGCTTGTTGCTCAGCAAGGAAAGTGACAAATAGCAGGTGTTGCTTTCGAAGCTTTGAGAACAACACTTCGCAGCAATGCGCCAGCTGGATTCAGGCAGATCATCTGCAGAGCTGCTGGAGACCTACAGGATGATATCTCCATCAAGGCCCACAAACCATGTGCTAACCTCTTCCCGCCATATTGCCAGCGAAAGTAGGTCTGACTTAAACAGGGATGTTAAATTATCCCTATTTGTGAGAAAGTGTACTCTTGTGAACCCCCAAAATCACTGACATTTATAAATGATCTTTGATTTTACACATTAAACGGACTATGTCTTTACTAAAATATAAATTATGAGTTATGATCTTAAAGCATCATACACATCTAATACCAACTTAATTTTAGTTTCAATTAATTTTCTGTTTAACCTCTCACTGATAACTTTCCTCGTTGCTGCTCCCAAACACCTGGCAAGAAGCTATTTAAACGGAGGAAGAGTTTGTTCGGACTCTGCCCGTTAGGGCAGGAAGGGCATGCGGAAGGGGAGCCGTGGCGGTGGGGACACAGGCTGCTTTTTCACAGCTCAGTGGGTCCAATGGAGTGAAGGGGACTTACACTTCTCTGCTGGTCCCTTCCTGGTCAATTTTCCAGCCCACAGGATGGGATCAGCCACATTCAGGATGAGTCTTCCGGCTCAGCTAATCCTCTCTGGAAAAGCCCTAGCAGGCACACCCAAAGGGGCTGCCTCATTAATGCTGGAGGTGTTTCTTGATCCAATTAAGTGGGCAATCAAAATTAACTAGCACAAACTTTAAGCATGCGGGAAGCATAAATTGGACAAGGCAGTCTCTGGCTCTGCCCCTGTCGGGATGCCAGTGTGAGCCCCAAAAGGAGGTGAACGGATTAGTGTTGCTTGGCTCCCTCCCTCCCTCTCCCCTTCGCCCCTCCCCACTCCTCCAAGAGCTTCTCATTGTTGTTATAATAAAAGCATCTTCTGCCAAAAGACTGCAGTACACCTGGCACCTGTGTCTCCCTCATATCCCATCTCTGTCTCTTGCTTTCCCACCCCCTAGGCTTCAGCCGTGCACCCCTCCCCACCTCGATTTTGTGGTCATTGTCACTATTCTCCCTTAACTTTTATTGGGGGGGTGTTTGTTTCCACTGGAGTTCACTGCCTTGTGTGGCTGGCCCTCTTTCACCTTCCAGGACTATTAAATGGAACGTGTTCTCTTGCTGTTTGCACCATGAAACCCTCACTTCTCTATGTATCTATCTATGTATCTGTCTATGTATCTATGTATCTATCTATGTATCTATGTATCTATCTATGTATCTGTCTATGTATCTATGTATCTATCTATGTATCTGTCTATGTATCTATGTATCATCTATGTATCCATGGGTGTATGTATCTATCCACCTACCAATACACACACATCTATACATCTGTCTGTCTGCCTGTCTATGTATCTATCAATCATCTATGTCAACCTTCTTTCTTACTGGCCTGCTTCATTCCCTCTCTGTGTTTCCTTCCATCTAAACTAGGTCACTTCACTATTTTCCTCTCAGTCTTCTTCTCTCCTGTAGTTTATTCCTTGCTGACTCTTGATTGACAGGGGCCGTGACAAGCATATATAAATATTCATGAATTATTAATAGAATAACTAAGAGAGGGAAACTGCCTTGGAGCTGGTGGTTTTCCACTGTTCCTGGCAGGCTATGTGTGCTCTTGCAATAGGCTACATTTTTGTATAGGGACTTACCGTCCTCTCCCTTGTACTGTGACAACAGCCTGCACGCTGGCCTCTATGGGACACTGAGCAGCAAGCCATCTGCCACCACCAGCTCCTACTAGAGCCCCCTCCCACCCCGTGTGGATTCTTCTAGCAGCCTCGGATTCTTAACATGTTCTTCTACCTGGTCCTAGAGTTTCCAATTAATTTTAACAGTCTTTGAATTCAAATCATTTTCAGAGAGCAGAAGATAGACTTCTTATAATCACAGTTTATTTTCACAGTTGGCTGAGTTCAGGCTCTGGCATTCCTGTCGTCTCTCCTTCATGGTTTCGCAGTCTGCTCACGGTTCATATTCTACTGGGAAGTTTTTTTTTTTTTTTTTTTTTTTCACTCCATGTACTCTGTTAAGATGGAGAATTTCAACATGGAAAACAAAGTCATGTTGCTAGATAAATGTACCCATTAACCACTTAATGAATGTCACATTCAAATGAAAGCTTCCAAAATGTAACCATACCAATACAGATTCTACTTGTAGATATATAATAAGGTCCAGGTCATATTGGAGATGCCTTTTTCTCTGAGCCAAAAGCCTCCCCTTAACTGCTAAGTTTCTATTACCATCTTGGACAATTTCTTGGATTAGATCCTAGGGGTCTAAGTAATCCCTCTGGAAACAAAACACTGTCTTTCTCCCTTCAGTGGCTTTTGGTCTTTATGCTTTATCACAGCAATAGAAAGTTACTGGTACAGGGAGAAATAAATAAATTTAGCAGTTTTGGCTTTTGGCATCTGGAATGCCCCTTAACCCCCAACCCCAACCCCAACCCCAACCCCAACCCCAACCCTAACCCTAACCCCCACACTTACCCGACTCCCCAGACAGTGACTCATTTTAACCTGAAGTTCCTGGGATTTACTACCAAAAGTTGCATAAGAAACTGCAATAGAAAATTGCAAAGAAGGTAAACAGTGAAAGAGTTCTCTGTGCTCTGTGAGTCAAAAGGACCAAACCAGGGCAGTGGCACAGGAGAAAGCTCTGCATTTGAAGAAATGACTTCAGTACTCCTACGTGCATGGAGGAACAGAAAGGAAGTTCTCCACATGTAGAGGGATTGAAACAGAAAGAACTTAATTACTTTGCATAGAAAGGTGAACAAAGAGGTGAGCAGTTTGAGGATAAAATAAAGAAACAAATAATTAAATATATAAGGACAAGCTAGGCATAAGAGCCTCGTGCCAAGGGAGGGTCCTTAAGAAGAGGAAAAGTAAGTATCCAATTTTCAGATACGGCAGGTGAATGTTTGAGACGTTAAATTGAAATTGATTTCTCCATAGTATTATATTTTTAATTATCCACGATTACTTTGGTCCTGGAAAAAGCCTACCATTCAAAACATTATTAGTGTAGCTATCATTAATAAAGGGAGGAATCTGGAGAGCCGACATGGTGGGGTGCACTTATACTCCAGGACTTGAAAGGCTGAAGAATTGCAGAGAGTGCACAGCCAGCCTGGGCTACATAGCAAGACACCATCTCAAAATGAAAAATAACAACAAAAGACAGAACCGAAGAAGGCAGCATCACCAGAGTGACAGAAGGAAGGCCAGGACACCAGGAAAGAGGGGACTCACTGGGCAACCAATCCACAGAGAGGGAGCAGTGCCCTGAAAGCCACAGTGTGATTGCAAAACATGGTGATAGATGCCATGAACTGAGTGTCTGTGTCCATTCATCTGCTGATGTCCTTCTCCCCCCAGTGTGGTGCTATCTGAAAGTGGAGCGTTGATGCTTCTGAATGTAACTGATGCCCTTAAAAGCAGAGACCCAAGGGACTGGGGAAAGGCTCTGTGAGCAGATAAGAAAGTCTTCCAAGCAATCATGAAGACCCAGCACCTGCATCAAAAGCGGCATGTGTGTACCTGTAGTGCTAATACTGCAGGTCAGAAACAGAGAAACAGGCATTGTGGAGGCTAGATTCAGGTTCGGTGAGAGA
Source organism: Mus caroli (assembly GCF_978045245.1). Lineage (NCBI taxonomy): Eukaryota > Metazoa > Chordata > Mammalia > Rodentia > Muridae > Mus > Mus caroli. The sequence continues at coordinate 73,115,452 of NW_028227270.1, read as the reverse complement.
CCCCGAGTCAGGAGAAATAAGCAATGGCTTATAAGAGTGGCTTCCATGAAAATATAGGCTCGTGCACACGCACATACTATACTATATATAAATACACACAGATGCATGAATATACTATACACACAGAAAAATAAAATAAACCACACACACACACATGTGTGTACCCACATGAATAATACAAGGACATTTTTGAGAGAGCTAATTCTAGGAGACAATCCGAGGGGCTGGCAGCGGCTGTGAGCCAGGAGGAAGCCTTCAGTAGAAACGGCCATGCTGGAAACCTGAACTGGGGGTTCAGGGCTCTAAAAGCTTGAGAACCTCATCTTGCTTATTATGTTTGTGGCGGTAGGTCAAAAGAGCTTGGACAGTGGCTTAGCCCATGGCAGCCACATATGCATGTTTTAACATGGAATAGGGGGGGGGGGCTTGGAAAGAGGGAGAAACTCTGTGGCAGATCGTGGATCTAGAATGAGGTTGTGTTTGGCTTTTCATCTTTAGCACCAGGAAAGGAAGTAAATGAAGGTGTTTGTCATCAAAGTCTAGGTGACTATATAGTACCCATTTGGGTGACTTGTGGACTATGACAACCCCGTGGATTTTATTTTGGGAGTTTTGGTAACTAATGTTGGTTGCTGGTGGCTGTACTCACTGGGTAATGGCTCATTTGGTGCTGTTAAGATGTGCCATGGAATCCTGGCTGTTTAAAATGATCTACTTACAATTATTTCCATGTGTCCTATGGTGTGTGTGTGTGTGTATGTGTGTTAGTGCACATGTATATGGATGTGCATGTAGAGGCCAGAGATTTGAAGTCAGTAGTCGTCTTGCCTGTCCTTTCACCTCTGAAGCAAGGTCTCTCCCTCGATTGGCTAATCCTACAGCCAGTTTTCTCTGAAATCTCCTGTTTCTGCCTTTCCTGGCTGGAATTACCTGGGTTTCAGAGGATCTGAACTCTGGTCATTCTACTGACATAGTAAGCACTTTAACACTAAGCCACCTCTCAGCCTTGCTCATACTTCCTGAGTATTAGAAATTACAGCTGGATTTGGGCTGTATCAAATCGGTTTAAACACATTCTGTGTCCTCTTAGAAACTAGCTGTTTCACCTGAAATGTTTAAAAAGAGAATAAAAAGAAAAAAGAGAGGAGAGGAGAGGAGAGGAGAGGAGAGGAGAGGAGAGGAGAGGAGAGGAGAGGAGAGGAGAGGAGAGGAGAGGAGAGGAGAGGAGAGGAGAGGAGAGGAGAGGAGAGGAGAGGAGAGGAGAGGAGAGGAGAAGAGAAGAGAAGAGAAGAGAAGAGAAGAGAAGAGAAGAGAAGAGAAGAGAAGAGAAGAGAAGAGAAGAGAAGAGAAGAGAAGAGAAGTCAGGAAGCCAAGAGACACAATCTTGTCCAAAGCTGGGAAATGTCTTCAGTCCCCTACAAGTAGTGGTGTGGCCTGGGTACTGGAAGTTGTGAGGGAGGGTGAGAGAGGGTATCATAGAGGTATGGGAAAGGATTGTGCCTGTCTGTTTCCTCAACACTACTTTTAAAAAAATTGTTCCCTTAACTCTCTAGTCCTCTCAAATAGTCTTTAGCTCCTCTTCCAACAAGCAGAGAAATGGTACATTCACAGCATAGGAAAATTATGAGAATTGGTCAGTCATCAACTGTTTGGCCCTAAGATGTTTCTGATCCTGGCATCTGACTCTAGCTTTCTGGCATGTTGACTCTGGTCTGTTTAGTTTATGGACCATCTATCTGTATGTAGGCCAGGTTTGAGTCGTTATGCAGAAAGAATGGGCTTTGAGACTCATCCAAGGAGAAGGTCACATAGCCTCCTTCCATTCCCCACTTTGGCCGCTTGCCTTGCACAGAGCCTGTGGGATCAGAAAAACAACCATCTACAGCCTCCAGGGCAGCATTTTTAGTACCAACGGTAAATCTGAATCCTTATTGTGAAGCTTAGTGATGACTAACATCTCTGATCACTCCTGAATTGTGCCCTATGTGTGGACGAAAGGGTGTAAACTCTTCTAGAGCAGTTGTAGAAACTGTGAACAGAACAGAAGTGAGGAAGGCTAGAACACAGGTCAGGTACCCTGCTGCCCATTCCCACAAGGCTCAACTGGAATTTGGATGTGTCTGTCCAGTGTTGTTCATGGCTCGTTCACATGACAGCTGCAGAATTGAGGAGGTGTGACACAGGGAGCTGCCAGTAGGGACTTCCTTGCCTTCACTTCCTCATGCTAGGATTTTGTCAGGTCTGTGCATGTCTCATGGAAGCTGTCCTAATCTCTGTGAGTTCATATGTGCATCAACTGCTGTGTCTGGAAGACACTGATTCCTTGGGGTCGTTCTCTACCTCTGGCCCTTAGAATCCTTCTGCCTAAATCTCTGCGTCTCAAGGGGATCGGTTGATTAAAGAGAATCTCATTTAAGTCTGGGTATTTTGCTCTTTTACTTTCTATACAGTATTTACCTGTAGATCTCTTTTCTAATTACTATCTACTGTACAAAGCATCTCTGTTGAGGGCTGAGTTATGCTCTGATCTATGGCTATAGTAATATGTCATTGGAAGTCACCTTACTGCTATGTTCCTTTAGCAGAATAATGTTTTAGGTATTCCCCTAGGCTCTACAACCTACCTTGTCTCATGTTCTTGGCTACTTGAGCAGTGTCAGGAATGGATTCCATCTCATGGAATAGACCTTAAATTCACTTTGTTAAAAAAGCGCTTGGTTACTCCCATGACATTTGTGCCCCCGTTGCACTATTATATTTTGCAGGCAGATCTCTGTTGTGGCTTGTATTGTCTGTAACTGAGGTATATTAATGACTACTTTTCTCCCCTGGCAGCATACAGAGCACCTTCTGGAACCATGAACATTAGTCACTAGAGGTAGAGTTTCTAGATAGACACTAGCTTCATTTCTCCATGTCGAGTGACGCGTTGGGTCTTCAGCAATAGGGCTTTACAGTTAGGTTTCAGAGGGTAACCAATGGTCTTAGAAATGTCCTGTAATGTTTGGAGTCAGGGGGATCTCTGGGGTCCCTCCAATCAACAGCTCCAAAAGATGTAACCCAGTCCTGGCACTGGGCCTTGCTTGGTGGCGTAAGATGTCTGGTTGGTGATTTGTTGCCGCTACTCATGTTCTTTTCATCTTTGTGTGTATTTTAGGAAGCCTTTACAATAGCAGCTTTCCATATGGCTTTTCAAAGGGCCTTTAATGTCAGTTATCTGACTCCATATTCCCTCCCTTACCCTGTCCTCCTCTCTAATCCTCCTGCTCTAGTTTCCCTGTATGTTTTTATAACACTATTCCCTCTTTATCCTTCTTTGGGAGATCCCCACCCCTTAATACCCAAGTCCCATTACAACATACCTAAACTGTGTGGTTATTCATATCAAAACGCACATATCTAGAACATAGAAGAAATTACACAATATTTGCGCCTTTAGATGTGATTACCTCACTCAGAATGACTATTTATAGTTTCACCCATTTACCTGAGGTATCACCATACCAGATTTCAAGTTGTATTACAGAGCTATAGTAATAAAATGCCATTGCACTTATATAAGAATAAACATGCTAATCAATGAAACAAAAATTGAAGACCCAGACATAATTCCACATACTCACAGACATCTAACTTTGGACAAAGAGGCTAAAAAATACATACTGGAAAAGAGTCAGTATAATCAGTAACTGGTACTGGTTAACCCAATGGCTGCATATCGAAGGATAGCTCCTAATCTCTCACATGCACATAACTAACTCCAAATGGATCAAGGACCTCAACGTGAGACCAGATTACCTGAATCAAATAGAAGGTCTGGCACAGGAAGGCACTTTCTGAACAGGATACTTACAGCACAGGCACTAGAACTAATAATAAGTCGCACCCTCGGAAGCGGGAAAGCTTTTGGATGGCAGGGGACATTACCATCTAAGCAAAGCATCAAAAAAGAAGGGGATAGGGAATGTCTTGCACATGCCCGACTCGCCAGCAAGAATGACGCTGCAACAGGATCCTTCTGCACATGTTTATTGGGAGAGCTTGATTGCAGAGGCGAAGAGACCCCCCAAGTCCAGAACTGGTGCTGCTTATATAGGCCTAGGAGAGGCGTGTCTCACACCCGGATTGGTTATGCATGGGTTACGCTTACCACCTCGTTTGCATGTCTACATCTGATTGGTTAACTTCTCTCTCATCTGATTGGTTAACTTGTCTCTCATCTGATTGGTTAATTCTCAAAACCTCATCTTGGCAAAAAAACTTTACTGCCTATGTATGCATGGTGTATGCATGGTGGCCAGCGGTACCCTGCAACGGCACATGTGGCTTCTCACAGGAATGGGGGAGGAGCTGCGTGAGGAGGGACCTGGAGGAGAGGGGGGCTGTGATCATGTGATCAGATATAAGGTGAATGAATGAGTAAATTAATGGAAAACAGAATGGAAAACAAAAGAATAGAAAATATCTTTGCCAATTATACATCTGATATGCAGTTATTACCTAGAATATAGAGAGAACTAAAATAATGAATATCACAAAATTATTCAATTTTTTAAAATGGGGTGTAGAACTAAATTGTTCTTTAAAAATGAAGCACAAATGTCTGAGAAACAGTTTTTGAAACATCCAACATCTCCTTGGCAATCAGAGAAATGGAAAATAAAACTGCTCAAGATTTCATCTTACCTTGGATAGGACAATCAAGATCTGTAAAACAAATGACAGCACATGCTGCCAAGGATACTGAGAAAGGGGCACACTTACTCATTGCTGGTAGGAGTGCCGACTTATACAGATATGGGAATCTGTGTGAATGTTCCTCAGGAAGCTGAGAGTAGATCTACCTCAAGATCCAGCTATACAACTATGGAGTGGTTCCTTAAAAGACTTCTGCATCCAACTACAGATGCAGATACACACTCACTGGTGCTCTATTCCTAAACAGCCTAGATGTCAATCAATGGAGATGTGATGAGCTTATACAGTAATATATTATTCACATGGTAAGAAAAATGAAACTATGAAATTTTCAGCAAATGGGAGGATATTGATTTATTGACTAGTGCAGTCAAGCAAAGGGTGCCCATCACGTCTAACCAGGAAAGAAGACATTTGGAACCCAAGCAATTTTGATACTCAAATCTCGAAATCTTTTTGAAAAAGCACTCTAGCTCAGAGAGCATGCAAATGCTTTCTCATGTAAATACAAATGTTTAAAAGTGTCTTTTAAACCAATGCCATGTTAGAAAGAGAGAAAAAAGAACTCTTTACATCAGTATTATATAGTATACCAAAATCTCAAATAAGACTTAGAAGTGCCCCCATTTCTCATTTGTCTGATACCATCTGTAAACAACTTCTTTACCTGAAATATTCCTTGTAAACAAAAAGGGTAGCTTAATTAAAATCTCTAATTTATTTATTTATTTACTTACTTACTTATTTTTACATAGAAAACACCAATGGCGGGAGTTTAGAAAATGTGTGTGATCACACAAAACAGAAACATGCTCAGGCCATCCTGTGCACAGATTAAATTAAAAGGTTACAACAGATTTTTACCTCCCCACATGACAGAATTCTCTCGGCTTTTTAGGCTGTTTCACCTGAAAATTCTAATCACCCTTTCCATTTGTTGTTTTCTTCCCCCCAACATAGGTTCTGCGTCTGGTTTTCCCTATGTTCTTTGCTTCTCGCCTGTTTGTAAAGCCAACGTGAGGCCATAAGTGGGAATCAGTGAGGGAGCCCTTCATCTGTTGTTTTTATATTAGATGTTGCAGAAAATACATGCCAGGCATCAACAATCTGCAACTGCCTCAAATGTGAAGAAACCGGTTTAAAAATAACTTCAGAACTTTGAAATTTACAAAACATTCTATACATAATTTATCCCACATATCAGACTTAACCAGTTATAAACTATTGACTCTGACTTCAAAGAATATCCATTTTAGGGTCATCCATCTTTCTGAGGTACTGTGGAAACCCTAATGTTCCTCTCCTTGCTTTAGAAGGCTGTGACCACTACACTTAAGAACCACCTGGTGCCAGTCACAGCCACTGGCATCAGACGTGGCAGAAACAGCTTAGTGCCAACCTGCCAAGGTCGTGCATGTTTCTTACCCAATCCATCCCCAAGAGGAGAGCATCACCATCTGTTTTTATAACTATGGAGAGTGAGCTCAGATTGAGCAAGTGGCTGATTAGGAAGTTAGATGATTACAAAGTTTGGGTTCAAATCCATTTCTTCTAACGCTCAGGTCAGATCTTGTGAGCAGGACGAAGAGGGTCAGAGTATAGACAGATCGGTGAGGTTGAGGTTAACCACACATGTAAACAATTCTTAGAGTGGATCCAGTCCTGATATTTACAGAGTTGAAGTTTCTGAAAAGTCAGGGTGCAAGATGGACTTAAAGGTGCAAAGAGGAGAACTTTAATGATGTAAATTCCAGAAAATGCAATGAAGCATGAGACCAAACATACAACAGGGAAGAAATGACCAATACTGAGAGTCAGGAGGGTTTGTTTGGTTGCTTGCTTGCTTGCTTGCTGGCTGGCTGGCTGGCTGGCTGGCTTGCTTGCTTGCTTTGTTGGTTGCTTGGTTGGTTCTTGGTTACTTGGCTGGTTCTTTGTTGCTTGCTTGCTTTGTTGGTTGCTTGGTCATTTTGTTGGTTGCTTGGTTGGTCACTTGCTTGCTTGCTTGTTTAGTTGGTCCATTGGATTTTTCTCATTGCTATGACAAAACCCCAACAACAAACACGTTATGGAAAGAATGATTCATCTGGGTTCATGGTTCAAAGGGATACAATCCATCGTGGCTGGGCAGGTAGCCTGTGAGCATGGTTTGACTGGTCCTACTGCATCTGAAGCCATGGGGCAGGAAGAAATGAATGTTGTTGCTTAGCTTGATCCCTCCTGTTATCCAGGCTGGGCTCCTAGACCACGGGATGCTGCCAATCATATCCAGGATGGATCATCCCTCCTCAGTTAAGCCATTATGGAAACATCAGCATATACATTCCCAACAGTGTGTCCTCCAGGGGATTCCAAAGCCAGACAAGTTGACAATGGTTAATACCTATTAACCAGCTGAGGCTGAGTTAAGTGAGAAGAGCAGAGAGGTTAAGATGTGGGAAGGATGGAAAAGTTGGTCCTCAGGAGGAAACAATGGCACTGGGACAATAGGTGAGGCAATTAAAAAAAAAAAAAAAAACAGAATCTAACTCCGCCCACTTCACGGCCCTACTTCCAATCAACTCCCCAGCTAATTACTTAGGGTGAGCTGCAAGGTATTGAGTAAATCCAAACACTCAGAATAAGATGGAGATGCATTTGTCATCACCCAAGGCGACCAGGATGAATCCTGACTCTATATATGATGTAACCCTGGCTGTGGGAATTCAGCCAAGTCTTCGTTCTTAAGAGAGAGCAATATTTCCTGCAGAGCTGTGGACTTGTCACTTAACATACCCCTGTGTGTGGTGCTTGGAAATGCGTGGACATTGCTGACGACTAAAATAATCTATGCTAATCCTAATTCTGATCTTAAGCTAACAGTATGCAGGCATTCATGGAAAGGAAAGATGACAAGGGTGATCATAGCACTTAGTAGCCAAATGCGTTGAGAAATACCCCCATGCTGGACCATGCTCTGTTCATGACTACACACTGGTAGGTACAGAAACATACCCCCAGGCTTGTATGGCTTCCAACATAATCCAGCAAGGCTCTGCTCCCCAAACAGAAGAGGTCCTAAGGGAGTCAGCTCACATGCAGATCCAGACAGAGCTGACTTGGCAGGGAATAGCATGATGTTCACATGAAATGCCCAGCAATATCTGTAAGTCCTTAGGGATGAGTGACAGAAGTCATCTTTTTCTCCTTGAAACCATTCCCCATCACCCTGGCTTCCTGTTTGCAAGGCTGCCCAGGCACAGGAGAGCAGTTCTCACAGACAAACAGTGTTTTTGTGTTTGTGCCTTTGTGTTCCGTTCTTGTTTCATCATAGCTGCCTGACAAATGCTACGAAGTCAGAGCAGTGAGCAGGCAGAGAGCTCAGCAGAAGAGAGGAGCCCTGCTATATTCACTATTCTCAGCCATGATTAGGATCCTGGGAGGCATTGGTACAGTCAAGGGAGGACATGGGTATCCAGTTCGATTTCAGTCCCATTTAGGGTTCGCACAGCTCATTTTGCACCAACACCAGAGAGCTGCAGGCACCACACAGATGCAAATACAACAGTTAGGGACGGCCTCTTCTGTAGTAGTCTTGAAACTCCCCACGTGGAACCCAAGTGTATCTATAATGTGCATATAAGCGTTTCTCTTCGTATATACCTGTTGACCCTGATGTTGAGTCACTGGACCTAAATGTGTCTCTGCTTTGTTTCTGCTCAAAATATGTTTTTTTGCAGGATTACAGGTATGACCCACCATCACCAGGCAGTAGCTTCTAATTTCACTCAATCAATGAAGTTTCAACATTTATAAAGGTAGAGCCCATTCTTTCCTTTTGAAATATGGATAAGACGATTCGTTCTTTGGCTGGCAAGAGAGCTCCTCGGGTAAAGCCTCTTGCAGCATGGCCTGATGTTTTATTTATCTCTGAAATGGGTGGCAAATAAATAAATAAATAAATAGGATGCTTTTGAAAGCCTTACATGAGCCTGGCCAGGTGGAACTCAGATGTGCAGTCCCAGAACTTGGGAGGTAGAAGCAGGAGAATCAGGAGTTCAAGGCCAGCCTGGGCTACATAAGACTCTGTTTCAAAAATAAAATGAAATAAGGAAATAAATCAAACCTACAACTATAGTAATAGAGGACACCAGAAGGAACGTTCAAATCTTATTATTTTTTCTACTACACTATATGTCCTTAAATAAGACATGGCAGCTCCCTGGGTCTTTGATTTCTCACTTATAAAATGAAGATGGAGTATACCCTCCCTCCCCACCTGGTTCTGCTGTTCGGGAGTCTGTTTGCTAAAGCCACGCCCCTCAGATTCTTGAAGTGTAAAGGTGCGCGTTTCTCAGAGTCCACAGATACTCGCCAGAAAAGGAGCAGAGCTAGTTGCTTGGGGAAAACAACACTAGCCATGTTTCTCTCACAGAACTTTGTTTTTGCAGAAATGCTGCCATGTGTGTCTCTTGGGTGAACAATTTATTTCTGGAATGAGAGTTGATTCCAGTGACATGAAGCATCCCTCCCAAGTGATAAAACACAGATGTCTTCGTCACAGCTTCAGTGATACGCAGCTCCGTCGGAAGCGGCTCTGTTGACCTGGCACTGACAAGGTGCCATTCTAAACAGCCAGATACGTTTCCAAAGCAACAAGAAACACCTCTGCTTCATACACCGCAGGTGCAATTTAGTGGAACACACACACACACAGCACACAAACACATGCACACACATACACATAAGAACACAGAAACAAACGCACTAGGTAAAATTTTTAAAACTCAAGGATGAAAACATTTTATGCCTCACATATTTTGAAGACATTTGAAAGAAAAGTCAATTCTTTGGTTGAGGTTGCCGTTTTCGAGATGAGGTCACATTCTGTAGCTCTGCCTGACCAGGACAAAGGACAGACTGGTGTCAGAGGTAGCAGTCCTTCTGGATCTGCTTCCCGTGTGCTGGGATGGCAGGGGTGTCCCACAACCACCAGGCAGTAGCTTCTGATTTCCCTCAACCAACATGGTTTCAACTTTTATAAAGGTAGAGCCCGTTCTTTCAGTTTAAATATCACGAATAAGAAGATTCTTTCTGAGGCTGGCAAAAGATCTCCACAGGTAAACAAAGGCTCTTACAGGCAAGCCTGATGACCTCAGTGTGACTGGGTATCTGGCATCCACATGGTACAAAAAAAGGAAAAAGGACCAATTTCCATAAGCTGTCCTCTGACCACCACACATGTCCTCTCTCTCTCTCTCTCTCTCTCTCTCTCTCTCTCTCTCTCTCTCTCTCTCTCTCTCTCTCGCACATGCACACACACACACACACAAATAATACAGAGCATGCCCTAGGTGGCTGTGTTTAAGAAGTATCATTGGCTAGCAAGTAGCAAAAGTCAAAAGTCAGCAGAGCACTCTCTTCTCTCACGTCCCTTTTTTTAACAAGTGTATGTTCTTCACTTATAAATTACATCCCCACCCCAGTTTTCTCTCCCTCCATTCCTTCTAGTCCCTCCCCTCCCCTCATCCCCCCCCCACACCACCACCCAGATCAACTCATCCTCTGTTTCCCTTCAAAACAAGAAGAAAGAAAAAAAGAGCAGGCCTCCAAAGAACATCCACCAAACAAAAGATGCATTAAGACTGGGTACAAACCCTCATGTCGTGGCGAGATATGGCAACCCAGCAGGAAGAAAAGGGTCCCAAGCACAAGTAAAAGAATCTAGACACCCCCACTCCCATATCGGAAGTCCCGCAGGATCACCAAGCCAGGCACCATAACATATATGCAGAGGACACATGCAGGGCCGGTGATTGTCACTTCAGTCTCTGTGAGCCCCTGTGAGCTCTGCTTAGTCGACTGGATGGGCAGTGTTCTTGTTATGTCCTTGACCTCTCTGGCTCCTACAATCCTTCCTCCCCACCTTCTGAGAAGTTCTTCCGACTCTGCCTCATGTTTGGCTATCTCAGATCTCTTTATATCTGGGCCACCACTAGAAAGTGCTGTCCACTTTGAGGGAGTGTATGCAAACCCCTCAGTTAATTCTTCCAGTAAATAGCCTCACACATCTACACAGAGGAGTGCCTCTGAGTTGATCCCTGATCCAGGTATGTTGACAATCAAGATTAACCGTAGCAACGGGGAAACTACAGTTTCTAGAAATATCTTCAATATATAAGGAATAACATTCTTAGAAATGTCAAACTATCTGGAAAGCAAATTTATATCCTAACAAACACAACCGTGCAGCCAAATATCATTTTGTAAAATGAGGTTTTCCTGGGTGGTCTGTGGAGTTCATGATGGATTCTCTGTGCAGAGTTACCCAGCAGCCCCTGGGACCTTCAGTCAATAGTCAGATCTTTTCTGGTTTGCTTCTTGGCTGTAGGTATAAAGAAAAGCCCTTTCCTTTGGCAGGAATGAATAGAAGTGAACGGGATTCCCTAAGAGCCCCCACCCTCCTTATCCCCAACCCTCCCACTGTTCTGGTGATGTCTGTGATATTACAACATCACAGGACTGACAAAGGTTCCTCAAAAGTGTGGGAGTGACAAAGCCCAGAGTGTATATTATTGAACTGTGCATGGCCATGTCAAGAGACCAACGTCTCAGGCCCTTGAGGGTAGCAATGCCTTCCTCAGATCAGGCTCTGCATGATGGGAAAACCTTCCAGTCCAGGTGCTAGTGTTGACCGGTGACTGACTAGTGTGTGCAAAACCTAGCAACTGTAGCTTCCTCCTCCCAGATGTTTACAACCTGAGACCCCTTGCCTACAGAGACCTCCCACTCCTATGGAGACTAGCTAACTCCTCTACAGTGCAGTACATAACAAACACACTGAGATTCCAGGTTGCGAAGGAGCTGTATGCCCATCTGAATGCATGTGACCCCACCCAACTCTAGTCTTTTTGCACACCCATCTTGAGGTCTGTTCTTTATTTCCTTACTTCCCCAAGTCAAGTGTCCAAAACCAAGCCATGCGGTGTGTGCCGCAAGAGGAAGGGCATATGTGTGGAAAACCAGGTCAGAACAAAACAAAACAATAACAAATACAATTCCCCAGTTTTCCCACTTTTCTCCTGACAGATATGCACAAACCTGTAACCTCCCACAGCCCATCTGACACAATAGTGACATACAGTGGCCATTAAAGAAGAAAGAACAGAACAACACAAACCCTTCTTCTAGGAAAGAGAGGGGAGCCTTATCCAGGTTTCTGACAGGGCCCCATGTAGGTTACAGCCAAAAAATCCCTACAGGTCCTCGTAAGAAAAGGCTGATATTTTCCTAAACATTAAGTTGTCCAAGTATTTAAATAATACAAACATGCAGTTGCCAGAGGGGGAGAAAAAAAAAAAAAAAAAAAAAAAAAAAGGCCAGACGAAGTCATGATCTCACTGGGAGAGAAGACTGTACCATGGCTACAGTTGTGATATGCTAAGACATTTTTATAGAATCTACCTAATGATGTCATCACAAGCCACAAGCTGACATAAGCTCACCCATCTTTACCTCCTGCACACATGTTTAACATCTCACCAGCACTTGTGAGTGGAGAATAAAGCCTTTGTGCTCACAACAAAAGGATCAGACTGCTTCCTCCATACAATGCCCACTTCTGTGTAGCCAGACCCTCCAACCCCAGAGTTTTTAACAAGCCACTTGCCCACAGATGAAAAGGGACTCTGCCATTCCATCACTGGGAAAGAATGTGGTTCCAGCATTGTAAGGGTAAATAAAATAGTAACCCTCCTGTTATAAATTATGCATCTCTTATCTGAGAGGACAATAAATAAAGCATCTTTCATCCCCGTGAATTCCCAAGCAGTTAGCAATTCCTACAGGCACATAGAGAATCATGTGACCCACCCTGACCAGCTAGCCATCTGCTCTGAGATGCTATGGTACTTCATCAAGAGTGCACATAACCCTTACTGGGAGATAGGAAGGACAGAAAATCTTACATGAGGGACTTAGAACAGAGGTGCTAGCAATGATTCACTAAGAATCCAAGCTCTTTGTTATTTGAGTTCCAAGGGAGGCTACTTTTATCATTGTTCACATGAAGAGGGGTACACACACCCCTTCAAATACATGGCTCTCATTTCTTCTCTCTGAGATCATTGCAAAACTCTTTCTCCCATTCGCTCTTTCTTTATTTCTTTGAAACAGGGCTCCCCTGTGCAGTCCAGCTGCCCTCAGACTGTCCATCTTCCTACCATAGCTACTAAGTGCCGATAGATCAGCCCGCACTGCCATGCACTGCCAATATACATTTTTGGGAGTCAATCTTCAGTCGCATCATTCCTCCTTTAGAAAACCCTTCTCATTGTCACTTGCCTAGCGTGAAGCAATCCCTAGCATTGGATGAACATACTCCACCTCATACCACTTGGTTATCAAAGAGCCTCCAAGACCTATCTCTCTCCAGCCCAAGCAGCTCTTCCAAAGCATCAGCCGTGAGGCAGTGATCAAAAAATTTTGATTGATGGGGCTGGAGGGAATGCCCAGTGGTTAGAACAACACTTGCTGCTCTTACAGACAATCCAGGCTTGGTTCTTAGCACCCATGTGGTGACTCACTCCTAGTCCAGGCGATCTGAGGCCCTCTTCGGGCCTCTATACACATCAGGCATTTACATGGTATGCAAATGTACATGCAAACAAAACACCCATGTAAAAATAATAAATAAGCACATAGTTAAAAAATAATTTGATTCAATTGGCTGATATCTTATGTGTCAGCACTGAAAAGGAAGTAGATAATATTTATCTGTACCACCCCAATATTGACTGTACTGAATTATGGGGAGATTACAAATTCATACTGCTCTGACAGGCAAAGTCTTGCTGACTCCAGAGGAATTATTCTCAGCGGGGAGAAGATTAGGATTCAGATTAAAGGGGGCTGGAGAGATGGCTCAGCAGTTAAAAGCACTGACTGCTCTTCCAGAGGTCCTGAGTTCAATTCCCAGCAACCACATGGTAGCTCACAACCATCTGTAATGGGACTCAATGCCCTCTTCGGGTTAAAGACAAGGGGAATATTTCTCACCTTTCAAATTTAGAATGTATTAGTGGTATGTGCAGGATAGGAATCAGCTTTGACAACCCAAGTAAAGCCTACGGTGGCTCGCTATGAAAGTTTGCAGATGTGTTCAGTAGCCCATCACCTCACAGGTTCAGTGATGCCTGAATCCTCACTTCAGATCTTAAAGAGCTGGGGCATTTGCAAGCAGAGGCTCTCTACTGACCCCACATACTCAGCCTGTGAACATCTGGGCTGGGGCCAGATGGTTTGCAGAGGTCACATCAAGATGCAACACTGGGCCAGCATCCGTATCTTTCACCTTCCTTGATAAATAAGGTTATCCTCTTTCATAGAAATAGATCATCACTGTTCACAGACCTTGGAGTTAGTGATAACCAAATAGGAAATATATATATATCACCAACTAACTTACTTTTTTGAGACAGGGGTCTCACTGAAATCTTGGATGGCCTGAAACTTAACAAGTTCAGGAACTTAACAAATGCAGGCTCATTGTATTTTAAGACATTACACATTTTTATTTGATGTGCATGGGTATCTTGCCTGCATTTATGTAAATGTACCACATACATGCAGTACCTAAGAGAGCCAGAAGAGGGTGTCAGATTCCCCTGGAATTGGAGTTAACAGAGCCTTGTGAACTATCCTGTGGGTGCTGGAACCCAAACCTTCATCCTCTGGAAGATCAGCAAGTGTTCTTAACCTCTGAGCCATCTGTCTCCTCAGTCCACATCTACTATTACCCCTACAGCAAAGTTTAGTTTTCTTAGGATGTGTTTTTGAATTCATACATGATGCCGAAATCCTGCAGAACAAATTATCAAGGTCAACCTGTTAGATTGGCTTCAGAGAGGTGTCTTGAAAGTGTCCTTTCTCCAGTCACATGCTCTGTCTGCGTGATGCGTTCATGTGTTAGGGTTGGTTGGTTGGCTGGTGTTGACATCTTTAGAGAGGTTTCAAACATGAACTCACCAGGGTTTCCCTGTGAGAGTGCACACCTACAGGAAGCAAGCTGCTTCTGAGTCTCCATTTCCTGCAAGTGGTGACTTTGTCAGCTCTGTAGGGGGTCCTGATACTGACACATTCAAATGCATACTTAGACTGATGACTGGAGCAAGACCTAGAGTCAAAAGATGAGCATTCAGGAAAGGACAGAGAAGGGTGAATTGTTTGCTGCCCTGGTTTCTGAATTCACTGAAGAGTTCAGGAGAGAGTAGGTGTTCAATAAATAGTTGGCAAATGGGTGTTGAAAGGGCACCTATAAATCTTTCTTTCCTCACGTTGACTCAAACATAGAAAACCGAATGGTAGCCCTGAGGCTAGGAAGGTTGGCTGGCGTGCCCATCCAAGGCCTCCCCATTCCAGGTGGTTGAAGAAGCCTCTTGGCTGCCTCTGCCTCAACCTCAAGGCCTCTTGTTCATCTTTTCTTCACTCCAGACAGATGCAGATCATATGAATAGGCCCAGAGAGACTTGGGTGTGAAGAAGACCTGGATCGGAAAAGGCTGGCCAATTCTCAAGATTTATCCTTCCCTGAAACTAACTACCTCATTAACAGTCTCTGGAAGCTGCAGATGCTTCAGCTGTACATGCATCTTAGAACTGGGCCCCAGGACTATGATAGATAATGCACAACCTATTCTCTTATACATAGTAGCCCTGTGCTATGTGTACACCTCCAGCTCTCATGATCATGGACAATGGAAAGCAGAACCCTACAAGTGTGCACATTGACCAAAGCCTATTACGGCTCACAAAAGACAAATCAGCAGTAGCTTAGAGTGAAGCAGAGCTGGATACTTCTGATGTTATTTGGAGCCGAGATTTGGGATTCAATGGGTTAGGAAAGGCAGACTCCGAATGAAAGCCATGCACAAGAGACCATGGTGACTCACGGTCTGTGTAAAATAGAACTGCAGAGAAAACCAAGCCTTCAGAGCCTCTGACAAGGTTGAAGGAAATGCTGCGTGCAAGCTGAGACTAGACCTTGTGTGCTTTCAAACTATCAACAGCTCTGTCCAAACCCATACGTAACGCTTTGAGAATTATGGCACCTTCCACGAATATAGAAATGTACCCCATACATTTGTCTCAGGAATTTTTAAAATTACGACCTTGAGACTAGGAAGATGGTTCAGTGGGTAGAGGCTTGCCACCCAGCATGAGATACTATATACAGATTCCCAGAACACAAATAAGACTAGAGGCTGCTGTGTGACCAGTTCCTGTGTTCCCAGTTAGAGGTGGGAGGTAGAGACAGGAGAATTTTTTGACGCTTGTGTATTGGCTCACCTGGTGTACACAGCACCAAAAAAAATAAGACAACCCTGTCTCCAACAGGGTGGAAGGTAAGAACTGTCACACAAGACTGACATGTCCACACCCACACATGCACACCCACAAAGATCAAGAGAGAAAATAAAATATAACTTTGCAAGGCCAGGCTATCAATATATGTGTATATCATTGTAAATATGAACAATGTTAATAAGCATAAATGTGCAGATGTAAATATAAACAATGTAAGTATGAACAGGAACACAAACGTATAGGAATACAAATGCAATCATAAATAGTGAGTTCATAGCTGTGCAGAACAGATTTCACTCCCCGTTCTACACCTATAGGGTAGCACGCAGGTGATCAGAGAAGCTCCTCACAGCACAGGCAGCTAAGGCAGACCTGCCTGCCACTCAGGGCCAAACCCAGCATGCTTCTACTTGCCACGGGGATGAGCATTGGCTGCCCTGCCGGGTGCCCTGAAACTAACTTCCTCTGCTTTGCTTTGCCATGGCCCTAGGCTGTGCCCACACCTCTCAGAGCCCAGCTGCAGGCCTTCTGAAAGCACCCAGAGGCCCTTAGTGTTACCTGGCAACGGGCGCACCTGTGAGCTAGGTCAGCCAGGCGATGCTAACCTGTGTGTTGGGGCTTGTGGTTCCCAGGTGCCCTCCCTGGCTCGCTCATTACTGCTCACTCTTTTGGCGCAGAGAGGAGAACAGAGGTGATTGTTTTCTGTGTTTCCTAGAAACAACAGACGCACTGATTAGTTATCCACTGAGAGTCCCAAAAGGCCAAGGTGCACAGTGTAGCATTAACCTGTGCATGCACCGCTTAGGGACGTACTTTAAGTTTGCTTTGAAGAGGCCTCTGATAGCAGCCAGACACAGAACTTACGGAACCCAAACAGCTCTAAATAGTTCAGAGGGAACAATAACAGATTAGTTTAACGAGAAATAAAATGCGGGCTAGAGAGACGGCTCCGCAGTTATGCGTGTATACTGCTCTTGCAGAGGACCCAAGTTTAGGGTCTGCTACCTCTGCTGAGAGCCTCACAATTCCCTCTCACTCCAGTACCAGAGAATCCTATGCCCTCTGCTAGCTTACGTACATGTATATGCGCACGCATGTGCACACACACGCACCTAAGAAAATACAGTCTTTTAAAAGTGGAAAAATATACAATAAACATACTTCATTCTCTCTCCATCCCCAACCTCTGTTCTTCCCCCGTTCCTCCTCCCCATCTGTGCTTTCTAGAATCCCAGAAGAGCGGCCAGATGACCTTGGGTCTGGGGTCTGAGCGAATCATTGATTAGCACTGGGTTTTGATGGCCTGCAGCCCTCTATGTAATCAGAATCCCTGTTTCTAGCAGCAAGCCCACCTGTGACATCACTTCCTGCCTGCAGCTCTTCCTCCTCTCAGACGGAAGGAAGTCGATGAACTCTGGGAACCCTGCAGGAAAAGACTGTCGCCCCCGTATCTGAGCTAGGAGAGACCAGCTGGAGAGCTGGCTAGGCAGTTAAGAGCTCTCTGCTCATGCAGGGAACCTGGGTTTGGTTCCCAGTGCCTGTAGCAGGAGACTGATAATCGCTTGGAATTCAGATCCCAGGGCATCTAAGGCCACTTCTGACCTCTGAGAGTCCCTGCACACACGCGATGCAAATGCAGACAAGTAAGCTCGTGCACAAACATGTACATAAACATAAATCAACTTTGTGTAAAAATATCCAAACACTAGTAGCTTCTATTCTGGTCACGTGAATTTCTTATATTTGGGGCCCTTGGTCAAGCCTTTGGTTGTGACACTTTGCCCCCAGGCGGGTCTGCTCTGCAGTAACTTTATTCTTACCTTCAGGTTGAGCCTTCCAGAGCTCTGAGCTGTGAGAACTACCCCTTAGCTACACCCAGAACTTAGTAACCAGGGTTCAAGGTGACAGAAAGTCCTCCAACTTTTCTTACGTTCCTTCTAACAAACTCTGATGGGTCCTTCTAGTTGAGAAATCTGGTAAGTTGCTACTGCTGATTTCTCTAGCGTGTTACTTTCATTTTTAAAAGTAAGCACGGAATGCCAAGCAAGCTGTTTTTTAAGCCATGAAAATCTTTTCCTTTAGGGGTCTTTTATAATTTGTTTTTGTTTCCCAACACAGATTTATAAACCCGTTTCTCTCTCACAAATCTCACTTACGGGGGTGTTGGAGGGCGGGGATTTCCAGCTCTCAATCTTTTTTTTTTTTTTCCTTTTGCTGGTAGGGTTGATTAGATTTTGTCTTTCCTTGTTTGAATAAGAAACATTTACATCTTTTACTTGATCTATCCATGGAGGTGTTAGTGGTGCCCAGAGTGAATGTGTAGCACAGCATACTGCAAAGTTCCTGCTGGAGTGGGGAAAAGTTAGCACAAGACTGGGGGGCGGGGGGGGGGAACAAAATACAAACAGTGGAAAGCGATTACCACTCCCAACGAGTTCTAAGGCAGCTCAGTGTGAAACCAACCAGAAAATGATCAGCCTACAACCATAACTAGAAGGCACTAAAAGAGACAAAAGCTATCCAGCATCGTGAAAAAAAATCCATAAATAAAATGCACCCCAAAAGCATTTGCTGGTAAAAGTATTTAGTGGAGCAATAAAAGAGAGTATTTGGTGTCTTTAGATTAAGTGGGTTTTTTTTTTTTTATGGAATCTGTACAATTAAACACTATATAAGAGCTGGAGTCTGTGTCTACACCTAATTGAACACAGAATCAGAGAGATGCAGAATCTAAAGGGGCCGTGTACCTTCACTTTATAGACTCAAGGTTAGTTGAGCCATCTTGTTAAATAAAAGATAGGTTTACTAAAAGCACGATCATGGAGGGTTTTTTTTTAAACATATAAACACACACTCATAGAAAGAGACAGATACATAGCATGAAAAGAATTTTTCTTTCTTAATTCCACTTAAAATGTAAGCAACATAGGGTTCGAAAGGAAATGGCCGTATTCCAAAAGGTAATTTGATCAGACCATTGGGTTTATTTTTGTTAATCAATGTATTGTCTTATTGAGACTCTCAGTCCATCAGTAGAAACCATGGTGTTAATAATGTGCCTAGTGATAAGAGTCCAGTTCCTTACACATATTTCCATTTGGGGAGATCATATTCTTAAAGTAAACGGGAAGCCCCTTCATCCCTCATATCCATTCATTGGGGTATCCTACTGGGCAGAGATGCTAATAATGAAGGCACCACCATAGAGATTAACATAACCTTTGCCTTCACCCCAGTGTCATGAGCAAAGGACTTCCTAGTGCAATGTCAATAAAACCCTATGCCTTTGGATGTTCAAGTTCTCAAGGAACTGTAAGAAAGGAAGTACTACTGTGGTTAAACTATAGTCAGTTTCCAGCAATTGCCCTAACATGGGCCTCTAAGTGATCCATTCCCTTGGGCTTCTATGTGCTTCAACTAAGAGCTTGCAAACTTGTACCAAGCAGTTTGCTGATAGGTTTCCTACCTGTGCATACCCTACTGGACCTTACAAGTCTTTCTTGCAATGAGAACTATCTGGGGAATGCATCCTTTGGTGACACTGAAGATTAAATCTGAGCGTAATACTTTATACTTTACAAAGAACTGTGCAATTATCCTCTGCAACCTCACAATGGTCCTTTGAGAAAGGCATTGCTGCTAATGTTTACAGGCCAGAAAAGGGTCAAGAGAAGTCCTATGACAATCAGGAGACACAAGGTTATAAAGGCTGGATTTCATTTCAAGTCTTCTGTTTCCAAATCTAGGGCTCTTTCCCCTCTATTGTAGTTTGTTTCTCAGAAAAGGTACAAAGTGTTGAAACACCTGCAAGAAGGAAGTCACTTGACTGTATCTGTGATTAGCCATGGGGAAGTGGAAAGTACAGGTCTAAGGTGTATCATTGTTTCAATGCATGTTGTGTAGCAATTTCTTCTGAGTTGTAACATTCCAGCCTGGACGGAAGCTCACTAAGACTGAGAAGTAAACAACTCAAGTCTCAGGAAGTGCCTGAAACTTCCAAGATACTCAACAGCCTTCTTTCCCCAAGGTTACATAAGCAGTAAGGGCTTCCAGAGAGGAGACTCTGGCTTGTTGGATTGCATGCAAGAGACATAACTAACCCAAAGGAAAATGGTTTCGAATCTACCCGAATTTGTCCTTCACGATGAGACACAAATCATTCGGGGTTGAAGTAGAATTTAGCAAGGGAAGAGGAGAAGTTTAAGATGGTATCTGAACTGCTGACAATTATTTCTGAGTTGGAAGACCTGGAGACATGGCTGAAACTCAAGTGAGAGTTTCAAGGGAAGCTGATTGAGATCAACTGAGAAAAAGAACACGAATGGAGGTGGGCTATGAAGACAACATCAGGAAAACAACTGGGGAGGGAATGTCAGAAAGGTGGAAAGCATGGTTTCAGTCGTAAAATGGGAAAAATCTGTAAGGATGCCAAGATACTAGGATACTGTAACACACTGGAACCATGAGCCAAACCCAAACCAACCAACCAACCTTCCTTCCTTCCTTCCTTCCTTCCTTCCTTCCTTCCTTCCTTCCTACTTTCCTCTTCCTTACTTTTCTTCCTTCTTTCTTTCCTTCCTCCCCTCCTCCCTTTCCTCTATCCCACCTCCTTCCTAAGCTTCTTTGTCAGGTAGTTTGTCATAGCAACGACAAAAGGAATATGTATACCTCCATAACAACTCTGGGTTGACTTATGAACTCCACTGTAGTCTTTAAACTTGTAGTGTACAGCTTAGTAATATACATAAATTGTAGTGGTTTGAATATATATGCTTGGCCCAGGACATGGCACTATTAGGAGGTGTGGCCTTGTTAGAGTAGGAGTGGCATTGCTGGGGGAAGTATGTCACTGTAAGAGTGGGCTTAGAGACCCTTCTCTTAGCTGACTGGAAGACAGTAGTCTTCCCCTGTTTGTCTTTGGAACAAGATGTGGAACTCTCAGCTCCAAGAGGGCCATGACAGCCTGGATGCTGCCGTGGTTCCTGCCTTGATGAACTGAACCTCTGAACCTGTAAGCTAACCCCAATTAAATGTTGTCCCTTATAAGAGTTGCCTTGGTCATGGTGTCGGTTCACAGCAATGGAAACCCTAACTAAGATATAAATATAGAATTTTTATTTAATTTTTAATTTTAATTAATTTAATTTTAATTTAATTTTAATTTTTAATTTTTAATTTTAATTTTTATTTAATATGTATATGCTTGTGCTGATTTCTCTCTTTATATCACAAACTTTAAAGAGAGGGAAGGTGTACCAATTCATCCTTCACTCTTTACAAACAACACAAGTCCTGGTATGTGCTTGTTGATAAGTGTGTATTTTGCTTAGAGACACAATGCTTATCAAGGTACAGACTCCATGGGACACAGGTGACAGGACAGGGACCTTCCACTCCCTGTTCTAACACCCACAGAAGAATTGCTGAGGCCGAACAATTCAGGAAGGGTTTGAGTCTGTGTGTTGAGTGATGGAGAAATCTCACTTTGTATTTGTTTTGCTTTGGTCTTGTTTCAGGGTTTTAATGAGTTGTGGTTTTAGGAGCTCTCAAAGCTACATGTTCACATGTTTAACTGGGTACATGGGCCATTTGGCTGTCACCCTTCATGCTTAAAGTGCAAATCATGCTGGAAGTCACTCTCATGAAATCTGAAATATGGCGACTTACAGATGCATAATTTTTCAGAATTGTGCTTGAGAGAGAGAAAGAAGGGAAAAAGAGAATGAGAGAGAGAGAGAGAGAACTGATATTTTTGCTAAAGAAGGGAAATGAAGGAGAAATCTGTTCTAGTTTTGGGAGCTAGGAAGAGCGTGGGTGTGCACATCTGTTCACATGGCAAAGAGCAGCATCAGTGAAGGGCTAGGCAGCATGCAGATGCTAGAGAAGGAGGTTCTCAGAGGGAGGGTTGGGCTTCTGTTTTGTTTTTGTTTTTGTTTTCTGTTTTGTTGTGTCCTGTCTCTGCTTGGCTGCATTCAGCCAGCCTTTGATGCCAGTGGCTTCTCTGTGGCTTCTCCTTTTTCTGAGAATCGGTGCCTGTTTAACTAATCGAGATTTTGGCTTCTGGGTGTAGCTTTACCCACACAAAAGACCTTCATTCAGAGCTCAGGCCTTGGACCGATTAGAACTTGCAGATACAGAGAATACACAAACACAGGGAAGAGCTCCAGTGTGCACTCGGTGTGGGGGATCTGCGAGCCACGGGGTTGCAGTCATTAACAAGAACTACTATTTCCCTGTTTTAGCTGTGTATTCAGGTGGCACCTTCTTAACAGGGGTGGGGGCAGGGTGTCTTCAAACTTCTCTGTTTCAGAAGCATCTCCCCAGTGCCCTGGTAGAACACTCCCTGACTATAGGTTCAAAATATGCCCCTGATATAGACTAATTTTTTTCTCTCATTGTCATACTTGCCTTAATGAAAATTATGGGTTTCGTTAATGGGCTGGAAGCTGTGATCCATTTTAGTTTTCTTATCACTGGTTCTTTGGATGCACAATGCTTCCCACGGCATCTGAATACATGAGAAATGGTATCTTCAGGGGTAGGGGGAGGATTTTAAAATACTGAGAGAAATAAAAGATACATGGGTCTTCCCATAGCCCTGGCATTTAGAAGCAGCCAATTATTTTAAAAGAGCTCATATGCACAGGAGCACGCTTCACCTTCGTATTTAGTTGCTTAGTCAATGGACTTATTTTATATAGCAGGCTCCATGTTTGGCATTAGGAAAAGAGTCTAAGTGGTTTTACCTCTCTCGTAAAGTTGACAAGTTAGTAAGAGGCCATCATGCTTTATTTAAGCAGTGCTCTGCAGGGAAAGGCAGCAGGTATGGAGAGGGACAGCAGCTGCCACCCTGATTATCCGTTCTACCTAGCGTAGTCTCCAGGTAAGGCTGATCAAGTCTAATCAGAAGTCTCCTATGCTCCCTGAGTTACTGAAAATGTGTGACACATACATCTGATGAAACTAACCACAATCTCAGGATCTATGGGTGCCACAAAAAACACCTGCAACCTGCTGGGCAGCTGACTCCACAGTCTCTGGGAGCCCAAGAGCCAGACCTGTGTGGTTTATTCCCCAAGCTGCTCTTAAAGGTGAAGTCACTCTTAAAGGTGAGATTGCTCTTAAAGGTGAGGTCACACACCTTTGGCTAAGCAGCTTGAGGAGGAGGGTAGAATATTTAGAGGCAAGGAGTAAAATTCAAATGAGTTCAGCATGAGTTCTACTTTGGCTTATCTAAATAATAGAGATGTACTATGTGTGAATGTCCACCCTTTCATGCGCATGCACAAACCCATACAGGTTGGTGAATACTGCCTGCCCTTAGGGTGTTCCTGTAAAATAACAGCCTGCCATTAGAAGGCCATTACACAGCCTCCTTGACAAATAGCTGGTAGTTTCAGTTGTTGCTGTTGTTCGATGGTTGAGGCAAAATATAAGTGGATTCACTAAAAGAAGTGGCGAAGTTTTCCCAACTTGTTCAGATGTAATCTCTGAGCACCAAACACAAGGAAAAATTGCAGACACAGAAGTGTGACAGAATACAGAGCAAGAAACAGATTGAGGGCCGGGATGCTTCCAGATGTCTGGGTCAGCCAGTTCTGAGAGCTGAGCAGCAGGGCAAGAAGGGTGTGAGGCAAACTAACTGGTCCCTTTCTCATGGGACCACAACATTCTTATAAAAACATTGGGTGAAAATTAAGTTATGATGGGGGGGGCGGTTCTGTTCTTAAATGTAACAGAAACACACTTTGATGTTTTATACAAACTGATGGATGTAGGGTGTTTTTTTTTTTTAACATCACTGCTATTATCAAAGTAGACATGATAAGGCTGAGAAAATGGCTCAGCTGAGTGTCTGTTCCATGTAGGCTCTGATCCCAGCACCCATATGAAAAGCTAAGCATGGCGGTGCATGTCTACAACCATATTTTAGGGGAGGCATGTGGATCCTTGGAGCTCACTGGCAATTGGTGAGCAAGCTCTGGGTTCAGTAAGAGACCTTGCTTACTTCAAAGTAGAAAGCAATAGACAAAGACACTTGAAGTCAACCTCCAGCCTCCACATTCATACAATACACATGTACCCAAGGCACGTGTGTGCATGTGTGTGTTTGTGAGCGTGTATGCACGTGTATGTGCACACATGTGTGCATGCACACACACAGCATATACAAATAAATAAAATGTATATAGTAGGCTTAATTTTGAAATAAATATGTGCTGCTCAATCATGCATACACATAGGTCAAGTCGCAGGAGTGCTCTTTCTCAGTCTCTTGTCTCTCCATCCATCCATCACCCCCTTCCTTCTTTTTCTTCCCCTGTCTCCACTATTTATTTCATAACTGATCCTTAATAAAGGAAAATTTGAATCCAAATGGTAGTGGGGTATAAACATGATCATAAAACTTAATGGTAAGATGATATGTCCATAGAGGAGGCTATTGTTTACAGGAACGATGACTGCATTCATGTCTCTGCCCAAAGGGGAAGACAAGTTCAGGCCAGTTTCTGTGAGGAAGTTATACTCAGTGCTTTGGGTGCTTGGTACGTAGCTGATAGGACATACAGCATTCAAGTACTAGAGGGCTGGAGCCCAGAGGCCTTGCGTTGACTGTGAAGCAGTTTCTGTAATGAGAATTTGCCCCTGAAAGGACTTTATCAGATGTTCCTGAAGGTGACGAATGTCATCTGTATTGTGCCCTCATCTCTTCACTGTGGCTGGATATCTGACTTATGGAGGAAAGTTAACTCTGACTCAGGGTTGTAGGACATCGCCCATCATGTCAGGGAAGGCATGTGGAAGACATTCTTATCTGGTGATGGGAAAGTGAGGCCCCTTGGTCCCATCTAGGTAGATTAGGAAGCAGAGCTGGGGTGGGAAGAAGCTATATATTGCAAGTCCCGTCCTCACCAAGATATTTCCTCCAGCTGGACCAACTCCTCAATGTTCTGCCATATCCTAAAATACTACCATGAGCTGGGGATCATGTGTGCAAAGGCAGGAGCCTCTAGGGTGCATCACACACTCAAATTGTAACACCATGTTTTCAATGTTATCGACAATAGATTTTGAGTAGATGCAAAAACTATGCGTGTGTCTGTGTATGCGTGCGTGTGCGCGCGCACATGCATGTGTGTGTGTGCGTGTGTGTGTTGAGAGGTGGCTTGACACAAAGGTGTCACCATCTGAGTATTGGCTTACACAAAATGAGTGGTACAAGACATGCTGTATAGAGTCACTGGCACTGCCCCAGGGCTTCGATGCTCTCATTATTGTTAATCTTTACTCTGTGCTGAACAGAGAGGTGGGTAGAAGGGAAGGAGGGAGGAAGGGAGGGAGGGAGAGGTAGGGGGAGAAAACGGAAGAGGAGACCCAACAAGTCTTTGTCTCTTTGGGTTTACCCATGAAACTCTATCTGGCCAGCAGAACAGGATGCTCTAAGACTGCTGTGGTCACAGACTTGAAGAGAGGCTTGAGGGGCTGAGCCTTTTCTCTTCTGCTTCTGTCTTTGCTAAGACAAGTGCTTGCCTGAGCTAGCGACTCACCTCATCTGTATCGGCTTACAGGACCTCAAACAAACAATGTCCAGGCTGTCCTGAACTCCCGTGGTTATTTGTACTATATCAATAGCTGACTCATATTTACAGATATAAAATCTCAGAAAAGTCTATAGATGATAGAAATGGCATTTGACTAAAGCTAGGCTATCAGCTCCTTGAAATAACTAAGAAATGCCTCCCTGGTGATAATCTTCTCTACCCAGAGATCAAGTATCAGTGCAGTGCTTGCTCACAAATGCCATTGACTTTGGTCTTCATTAAATGGAAATTGATTTCTCAGAAGAAAACAAAACAAAACAAAACACTTTCTTAATAATTAAATCGCCAAAAAAATATCTAGGACTAAACTTACTAAACTTTTAGCTGAATTAAATTCTAACTAAGTAGAAATGTCTATTTATTAAGTTGTAAGTTGGTGACAGTCAAGATATTCCCAGAGTACCTTTGACAGATGGATTTGTATTTATTCCCAAAATATAAAGGATATTTGGTAAGGTTCTTACTATAGCCAGACTATTGGGGCTTGATTCTCAATTCTAAGGTGTATCAGCTATAAGTCTTTTTAATAATTGTTCAGCCCTAGTTGCTTATGAAATTATAAAGTAATGTCTACATAGTAAATGCTTATCCGGTTAATTAGGACCTCTGCCACCTCCACCATCAATACAACCTTTATGTTCATCAAAAGGGGGGGGGGAGATACAATCCAGATACAGTCTGAAGCGAATTCAGCCAAAGTGACTGGAATGAACCGGATCAGGCAAGGACACAGAGCAGCCAGTGGTTTCCTTCGGAACATTTTCCTTGCATCCCCTCTTCGATATCAAAGTTGAATAAAAACTGATATAAAAACACCAATCAGGTAGTGGTGACCTTTCTCGCTGGGGTAGGTCATAGCCAAGGTGTATCTTCCAGCCTCTCCTGTCCCTAGCTCGCTTAGGAATGCAGCAGAGACAGGAGGAGGGACAGACTCTAGGCTGTGTCTGAAGCACTCGCCCTCAGCCCTCGCTACAGACGCTCCTATGTGCTTTCCTTGCTGCCTACGCTCCTGGCCATCTGTTACCATGGCCTTGTGCCAGCTTGTAGGAGAGTCGACTGGCTTTGCCAAAACCCAGGGGCCAAGAAAAGGCTTTAGACAAGAAGCCCTTACAAAACTCATACAGATGCCCAAAGACAGCTCTGGATTGCTTTCATCTTCACACAGCAATGCTGAGAGTGATTTTTTTCCCCTTCCTTGCTGCATGTCATTTTGATTCACCTGTTGATTTAGTTAGTCGGGTCTCTAATCTAAATCCCGAAGTCAGGAGAAAGAAAAAAAAAACAAAAAACAAAAAAAACCCTATGAACCATGTGTAGACACCTGTAGCTGCCAAACAGACAGGTGGTGTTATTGCCTGCTTCTTGGCAGCCATGCTGGGAAACGGGGCTTTCCATCAATCCACTGCTATGAGGCCCTCTCCTTCCCACAGTTCCCCTTTTAACAAGGTGAGTGCCCCCTTTCTTTCCCCAGTCCTTATCCTACTGTAAGACTTACAGAAACTTCCCTTGTTCGGTCCTGTCCACGCTAATTAAAATGGGAAATGTTAAAATCCATCCAAGTAAGAGATAAGACACACACAAAGAAGGATTCCAAATGAGGTAAGTGCTCTGACGAACTTTTTTTTTTTAATCTAAAACTGGAATAGCAGGACAGTGGATGTTGTATAACTTTGCAGCGTGCAGATCCAGTGGCCTAAAAGCCCACTGGAAGGTATTAGGGCAAAAACTTCACCCAAACAACTGAGAGGATTTTCAGTTTATATTCCCTTTGATTAGCTTTAAAGTAGTAAAATGAACTCAGATATCGAGAATGTGTGGGGAAAACTGAGTGCTGTACACACACGTGGGAGAATTCCAGTGAGGGACAGACACAGGCATGCGACCAAGAGAACCCGGGCATCAGAGATCAGACAGGGCCTGACTGTGAGAAGTTTGGCTTTTCAGAAATGTCCAGTGTTCACTCATCAAACAACCACAAACCATTCAAGTACCGGATGCCAGGTGCCCAGTGAAAGGTTAGTGACTGAAACACAAATCAGCCAGAAGGTCTTCATCAGGAACTCAGTATCTGCCCACTAGGGGACAGGTGACCTCATACACTTAAGCAAAGTAGGTAGACCAGAGATGTACGCCAGCATCATGAGGGATTGTCAGGTGACAGACATGTGCCCAATATTTCTTAGGAGACCTCAAAGGTCCAGCTCTTATGAGTATATAATAATTGTACAAAATAGTGGGTTTAATTTTGACACTTTCATTCAGAGAGAGAGAGTACTTTGATCATTTTAACTTTGTTATCTCCTCTCCCTCCCTTAATCCATTCCTCTTTGCTAACAGTTTCTCATACACATTTTTTTTTGTCAACATTCCACAGATGACAGAACCGAGAAATTTGTTTTTCCCAGAGTCCAGTTCATTTTGCTTAACACGATGCTCTCCGGTCCCATGCATTTTCCACAAAAGGCATAATTTTTATTCTCCTTTGTGGCCAACTACAACTCCAATGTTTAAATCTGTCACTTTTTTTTATCACTTATCTATCAGGGAGACCCTAGGCTGACTCCGTGACATGGCTACTGAACAGTGCCAGGGGAAGCAGCTGTGTTGTTTGCAAATGTCTCTGGTGTGTGGTGACTTTGATGTCTTCAGGTGTGTATACCCAAGAGTGGTTTCTAGACCATATGGAGATGCTATTTTTACTTTTTGTTTTCTTGAGAAAACTTATTTCTATAGCTAGAGCTATAGAACTTTCATAACATTCTCGCAAGATAGCATGCTCAAAGACAGGCTTTGTGCTGGATGTAAATTCACACAGCACCAGAGTCATAAGTCACAGACTTTCCTTACCAGGTCAGATGAATCTCAAAGCTGTTTGTTATTTCAATATTGGAAAAACTTTCATAGGTTACATTTTTTAAAAGACTATAAAATGGGAAAGGGTTATTTGATTATCAGAGGGAATTTTGCTGTTGTTGTTGTTGTTGTTGTTTAAGAGGCTACAGGAATCAAAACAGGAGGCACGGGAAAAGCGGGTTATTTGATTATCAGAGGGAATTTTGCTGTTGTTGTTGTTTAAGAGGCTACAGGAATCAAAACAGGAGGCACGGGAAAAGCAGAAATCAAGGATGAGAATTATTATTTACTTCCATCAGGCCTTCTCTTTACTCAACAGACAAAAGGCAAGGCTTTGTTTCACATGCAAGGAACGTTGGACAAGCGGAGGCTCACCCATTTCAGAGATGCAGTTTGCATCGTGGTATCTTGGCAGCACAAGAGGTGTTGTGCTGAATGGTTGTAGGGAGTCTGTCTGTCCATCTTTCGGACGAGAAGAAGGATGAAGCTCTAAACCCTGGCCAGCCTCACCCGCCCCTCCAAATCTGCTAAGACGGTGCTCTTCTCTAAAAAATCCCTCCACACCGGCAGGCCTCACTGTTCACAGTAAGGAAAGGATTAAACATGGAAGAGAAGGCAGGTGTTGAGTACCACACCAGCTTGTCAAGAAACGAAAGAGACAAGATGAGGTCCCTAAGGTCTGTCCTGCAGATGCCACAACTGCTGTCCACTCTCCTGAGTAACCCAAGCCACTTCCTGACACTCCACCTAAAGGCGGCACCCTTTTGAAAACATGCCCAGTACCAGTGTGCAAAAGGGCCACATAAAAGTTAAAGGTGAGGATCTAAGAGAAAAGGGGGACAAAAGAAAAGGTAATTGCCAGTGGCCAGGAATACAAAAGTTCTAAAAGTGGTACCTAACTTGGTCATTGCTTTTCTTTACAAGGCATCCACTGGGATCACCATTCCACGTCTGGCATAGGAAGCCAGTAGATCAAGAAGTTCCCAGGCTTCCTTCCAACTCCCAGTGACTCAAAAATCTTGAACCAAGATGTTCCATCCACAATCTCCACCCACAACACTAATGGTTTCTCCACCAGTCCTGCCACCAAGGAGACTTACCAATGCACATGGGAAGTCTTCAGCAGACTAAAAATCCTCTTAGGATCAAGTGTTAGCTTTTCCTTTTCTATTATTTATAACATTTGAGTTAACATCCTGTTGATAAGGGTCTTATTTGAAGATTACAGCCTTTTTCTTTTTCAGGAGCAAAAGGATAATGTGCTCCTAAAATTATCAAAGTGAGCTTTCTTTCTGTTACTGCCTGGTACTGTTCATACTGCTATTTCAGAAGTAAAATAAACATACCATTTTTTCTCTCTCTAAAAGAGTCCAAAAAGATTTACAGCCTTGGATTCTATTTGAGTCAACACACAGAATTACTCAACAATCACAATTAAATGGGAGGAGGGCAGCAGTGGGAGAGGTGGGTTTTTTTTTTTTCTTTTTGAGTGTGTGTCAAGTCACGTATATCTATGCATCATCCACAAATATATACGTATGTTTTCCCTGATGTACGATCTCAGTAAAATATCAGAGAGAAAAAAAATGTCAGACATACATAGCATAGCAATCAAGGGCTAATGAAGATCCAGGTATTAAATCAATTAAGAAGTATCAAAAGCCACGTAATCATCAAGGAACAAAATTGGCACCACAATATGTAGCGAGTATGGGAAAGCCTAATTTACTAAACATACCCTGCAGTCACATAATTGCATGTAATTTTACCAGCATAATTAACTAATTTAATTACCACTTCTCAAGTGCATCAATTATTGACATTACAGAGTTTTCAGACAGCAGAATTGCTGTGTGGTGCCATCCAGAGAATGCGAAATGCTGTGTGTGCCTGCTCTTTCGCTCCTACTCAACTACTGAAGAAGCGCACGTGAACTTGGAGGTGGGAAGAAATTCTAGTCGTGGGTTGCTCAGTTGGTGGGCAGATTTTGAGGATGGAGAACCCGCACTGCATGTCTGGCTGGAGGCAGAGAGGAGAGGAAGCTCCCAGAGACCCTGTGCCTCAACACTGTTTGGGAAAAGGTAGGTGAAGCGCGACAACTGAAAAGGGTGAGATGGGAAGGAGAGAACCAACTCCCGGAAGTGGGCTGCTTACCTCCAAGCGCATGCTCACATTCGTACACGTCCAGAAAAATAAGTGTGAAGAAACATTTGATGGAAGGGCAGGTGAATACTTTTGAGAGTCAGATTTTCTGTTTGACGTTTGTAGTTATGCAAAGAAAATGTTGCTGGGGCATTTTAATATAAGGGGCCATCCTACCAAAGGACTGGAGCCTCAGTGATTGGAGGGTCTATTTCTAGAAGGATTCCCATTCCCAGGCTTTTCAAAATGGCATCATTAGTGGAGACATCTCATCATGTTCTAAAATCTATGAAGAGAAAGGACTGAAATCCTAGGAGCTCTTGTGTGGCTTTGTGTCTCTATTGAGGTGATGCCCCGCTGGTGGCCTTTGGCCTGTGCCGTACCCACCACCCTGTATTGTGTATTGGAGGCAGTTGGGGGAGGGTGACTGTGGCGAGGGTAAATCATGACATGGTGAGCATACACGGAGGGGGATTTTAATGAGACAGCATAGCGCTGAAATAATGTATATGCTATTAACATGTCTCTCTTACATTAGATACCTTTTCCTTTGAATTAAAAGTAATATGATGTAGTCTATTACTACTCTTAAAAGAAAAGGCAAACTTTCCTTCGTAGGAATATATTCATTAGATTATCATGTGTGTGAGAAAGAATGTCTGTATATGTGCCTCGTGTGAGTGCATTTGGGTGTGTCTATGTGTGCATGGGGCTGTGTGTGTACTTGTGTGTATATGCATGCCACCTCCTTAGCTGGCATTCCTTGGCTGCTGTCCATCAACTATTTTGAAACAGGGTGTCAAATTGACTGGAGCTTGGTACGTAGGTAAGTAGGCTGAGCTAGTTTGCCACTAAGCCCCAGGGATCCACCTGCCTTTGCCTTCCCGTTGTATCCTACCAAAGAGTCAATGAAATTTGTTCTCTGCAAGAAAAAGCCTTTCTACTCCAGAGCGTCTATTTCTGGAATGTTTCTTAGCTCCAGCTAAGGCTTCTGTCTACAGGAAATCCCTTCTGACCAGACTTTATCTTCCATCCTCAGTTCATTAAAATACATGCGATTCCTCCTTACTTCCTTGTTATACTGCTGATGTTCATTTTATTTCTGTTCTGTGGACCTATGTGGGAAGTTGGTGAAGAACAATACAAGGATAGAGAAGCAAAGAGGGATGTCATTTTAGTCACCCAGAGCTACATAATTCAAATCAATCCCAAATGGAAAAAGGAAGAAACAAGGGCCGAATGGAAGGGCCCAGTAAGTCCTTTTGGAAGAACAAATGCACAGAAGAGATATTTCTATACAGAAGCATTCATAATCTACCTTCTATACAGAAGCATTCATAATCTACCCAGGCATTCAGACAGGTATGTAATTAAGTATGGGACCAGAAGACTGTGCTTTAAGAAGCCTGTGGGAGTAGAAATGGCTATTAAGTGGGAAAGTTCCCATGAAAGACTGCTGTTTTAAATCACAAGGGAAGGAAAAGATTTAGCACAAGACTGGAGGAAAAGCTGCAGAAACACTGACAGAAGGAAGAGTGAGTATGTGAGGACAATGTGTTCTGTAGTCTTGAAGCAGTAGAGACCAGGTTCGATGTCAAAAGGATGCTAGAACCAAAGGAGAGGAGGAGAGTGAGCCTTGAGTCCTGAGCCCTGCCTTACTTACTGAGACCCAGGAAATTCACCTTGTCTTTCCAGATACGAAATGAATAAATGTAACGGTTGGGTTGGTTCCTATACCGTACCCAGGTCTAAAGAAATCCAATGAGTCCAGATTGAAGTTGGTTATCCTATACACATATGAATGGTTTTTTTTTCAATCTTAAAATTTTAAATTAAATTTATTTGTTCAAATCACATAGGAAAGAGGAGTTCACGTGGACTTAATAGGACAAGGGCCAGTCCTGTCCTTGTGGCTACATAGATCCTGAGACTCAAACTCAAGTCATCAAGCAGGGCAGCAAGCATCTTTTTCCCACCGAGTCATCTTCCCTTCCCCATCTTCTTTGCCTTTCATTTATAGTGATAGTTTTCTCCAGTGCTACTGCCACCTCTGGTTACAATATATGTCTCTTCTCTCAGTATATGTTATAGCAAACAAACATCCAAAATAGCTAAATATTTGAGATGGTGTTATGGGGCTCCCTAGAGAAAGTGCCTAAACAGAAATCAGCTAGCTCAAGGCTGCCTATGACTGATTCAGCTGTTTGAATTCTTTCTTCTCTTCCCACAATTCTCAAACAAGTGGTACCTAGTTGTTTCATCTATTGATGCTATTTTAGCCAAATAGCATAGGATAGATAATTTATAAACAAGAGATATTTATCTCATGTACCTCAGCAGGTTGGAAAAATCCAAAATAAAGGCACCCACTATCAGGTTCAAAGTCTGGTGAGAGCATCGCCTTTGTTTCCAAGTTAGTGCCTTGCTGTTGGGTCCTCCAGCGGAAAGAAGCTTGGAATCCTCCTGAAGGAGAAGCAATAGAAGGGGACTGGTTAGTTCCTACTAGATCATGGATAGACCCATTAAACTCCTTCAATGAAGACTCTACACTCGTGACTTAGTCAACTCCTAAGGAAAATACCTCTTAACAGCATCACATATGAGGAGCCATGCACGGATCACAGTGTCTGCTTCTAAGTTCTCCAACTGCAGCATGGACTTGTAAGAGGAAATGGATCACTGAGGTGAGATTTGAGGTTTCAGGAGCCCACACCAGACCAATGTCCTTCAGTCTGCCTGAAGATCAGGATGTACCTCTCAACTACTGCCCCAGCATAATACCTATCCAATTCCTACCACAGTGGTAATAGAATAAACCTCTGAAACTGTAAGCAAGCCTCCTGTTAAATGTTTCCTTTTAGAAGTTGCCTTGGTCATGGCACCTCTTCATAGCAGTAGCAGTGACTGAGATAGTCCTTAAACTCAAAATCATTTCTATTACCACACACTTGACTGGAGTCTTCTTGGAGACAGTCTGCTGGCTACCTTGTCATTGTTCCCTGTGAGCACTATGGCATTCTGTTCTTTCTGCCTTTGCTTGGCTTTATGCTAGCATACAGAATGATGAATGCTCAACTGGCATAGTCATTCATCTTGCTCTTTTCCTCCTTCAGACTCCTCTCCTTCCCACCCCCTGTTCCCTCTCTCTCCTCAGTAGTGCCCTTGCTTTCCACCAATATGTCACATATATTCTATTACCTCGTTCTTTCATCCCTCTACACTTCCTTAAGACTTCCTTTCCCCCTCTTATTGTCCCCTTTCTAGTTTTATGACCAATACTCAACCACACCACACATATACACAAAAACTAAGATCTAGGATCCGAATGTGAGAGAAAACTTTCAGGTTCTCGAATTAGTGTTTCTTGCTGTTTGCCCAGAGGTGAGCCTAGAAGGACTTAAGATAAATAGTTTTTCTTGTGGAGATTCTTTGTTTGGACCCATATTTGTGGGGCAGAAATATAGTCCAGGCTAAGATGGCACATTTAGGTTGAGGATCAACCCAAAAGACAATATTTACTGACCAGAAAGCATGGCTGTTCTCACCATGACCATCATTTGCTGGGGATTGCTTCTGATGCTTTGTCTTGATGTGGCTCTCAAAATCACATAGGAATCTGCATGTCCAGATGCTGAGGGCCCCCAGTTGGTTTTTGATTGATCAATAAAGAGCTAATGGCTAATGGCTGAGCAGAGTGAAAGAGATGGGACTTTTAGGATTCCTGCACAAGAAGTGCAGGAGAGAAGGAGAAGGGATTCCACCATGACAGAATCACCATGGTGGGGAATCAGAGAGATCAGACTTAAAAGCCCACTGATATGTAAGAGTCTGGAAAAGGGACTCCAGGGGCCACTCCCCCAACTAGGTCTGGGGTAACAGAGATAAAATATAGATTTAGAAAGTATTAACTCAGGAATACCAGAGGCAAGTGTGTGCTAGCTGTGGAGAGGTTTGGAAGTGCCCAACCGTTGAGCTAGTAAGGCAGATTAAAAATAATGCTACATGTGGATGTCTTTCCTTCGTTAATACAGAACCCTTGGCCAAGCAGACTAACTATTCACCACAACAGATGGCATGCAATATGTTAGGCAAGAACTCACCATTAAAAATTACTTAGAGATTCTCGGATGGAATATACACATACACATGTTGTGATGTAAGATTAGGAGTTGGGGATAATTGGCTTCTTAGCAGGATACAGATTTTGCCTGAGCCACTTGGGAATTTCTTCCAGCAGTTTGAAACTACAAACAGTTTGGGCTCAGAGGGACTGGGAGCCCCTGCTGTGCAAAGAGACAGGCTGCTCAGAAGTCTGAGAGAGACAAACAGTAGAACCTGCCTGCCTCTGGAAACCAGATGAAGAATAGAGATAAATGAAATTTGATTTAATTGGTTTTAAGAATAGAAGGGGGTATAATCATAATAGTTTACGTGGTTTTAAGTATACATGGAATAAAGAAATACAGGCCTTTGATCTCAATGTAGGAAACAAAGTCACACAGATAGAAGGGAGATTGAATGAAAAAAAAATGCTTTAAAACCAGGGGAAATATTGGAATTCTTTTGAACGAGGTCTACATGGGAATTCTGGGATTGTTCAGCCTGGTATGACCAATTTAGATCTGGGAAATAGGTTTATATAGTAAGTAGAAGGGAATTTGATAAAAGTTAAATGCATAGATGAATAAACAATTGAGGCTTTTGATTTTAAATTATAGGTCAAAGAGCAGGGATTAAGTGGAAAACCCTTATCCCAGACAGATAATAGAAACTTACATTAATTTAAGTTATATAAAGAGAAATGGGACATATATACCAACAGATAGATTAATCTCCATAGAAAGGAGAATGTAAGTATACAGATGAATAAATAACTTAGGCCTTGATCTCATATAGGTCAGGGCAGGAGATGGTAGGCAAGCACTATCTCAACAGATAATAATATTTGTTGAGAATTTTTAATTGCTTCAAATTGTTTTAATTATCAAATTGCATGTGGTTATGAGTTTGGTGGTTATATTAAAATTCCTCTGGGAGAGAGGTCAAGCTATTAAATTAATCCAATATATACCTTTAATGATTTCCGGTTACTGGATCAAAGATACACTGTTTTGGGAGAGGCTCTGTATTTTTTTTTTTTTTTGACAGAAAAGGATAAAAGGCTTTGGATCCCTTCCAGAGTGATGTGGATCATATTTGACAGGGGAAGACTCTCTAAAGATCTCGGCTACAGAAAAAAATTTTCAAAATATTCCAACAGGACAGGTAACTTGATTTGCTGTTTCTACCACATGGAAATAGCCTTATAAGTGGCTTAGACATAACAAATGTCTCCAGCTAAAACTTCGGCTACAATTAAAAAATAATCCTTAAGATTCTTCATGTCCCAGCCAGGCGTGGTGGCGCATGCCTTTAATCGGGAGGCAGAGGCAGGTGGATTTCTGAATTTGAGGCCAGCCTGGTCTACAAAGTGAGTTCCAGGACAGCCAGGGCTATACAGAGAAACCCTGTCTCAAAAAACCAAAAAAAAAAAAAAAGGTTCTTCATGTCCTCCTTCATATGATATGGATAAAGATTTGTTACAATTGGTTATTGATCAAATTAACTCATAAAAGGATAGTTGTCTTTCACCTGCTCTAATAAGGAACAAAAATTCATCCTTAACTGATCAGTGCATCTTGCACAACCCATATGAATATCTTAATAGTACTAAAGTTTTGGTTGTACTAGTTATATGTTTCAGAATTTGCAGCTCTGACGAGATTCATCGGTGGGGACGCTGAGGTGACCTGCTGTTCCAGCCCCCTGCGTCCTGATGCTGTCCAGAGACTCGCTTCCAGAACAGCGTTAGAAATTGCTGCTGATTCCCAATGGCTTCATTCATCCAGCCTTTCAGCCAGATCCAGTCAGAACTTCAGGAAAGCCCTGAGCCTTCTAAGCATCCAGAGACTGGATAACTGATGCTAAAGCTAGATTTCTTAAGTATAACCAATTTCTCTAACTTTCCTATCCCTCCCTGCTCCTTTAAAAAAATTTTTTTCCTTTCCCCTATTCAGCAGGGAGAAGTTGTAGAGAGTTGTCAGCCTGATCCCTTGGGTTTGGGTGTCTGGTTATGGTTATTTTATATATTATAGATAGGTTGTCATTTTAAGGGATAATTTGGAAGTGGTCATAATTTTGAACAGGGAGGAAATAATTGGGATGAATTGCTAAATGTATTTGTTTGTTTGTTTGTTTTCGAGACAGGGTTTCTCTGTGTTGCCCTGGCTGTCCTGGAACTCACTTTGTAGACCGGGCTGGGCCTCAAACTCAGAAATCCGACTGCCTCTGCTTCCCAAGTGCTGGGATTAAAGGCATGTGCCACCACACCTGGCTGCTAAATGTATTCTTAAACAAAACTTTGTATAGCCACAATCTTACACTGGTAGAAACCTTTATAATTGATACAAATTGAAGTTTTAATTTTACATTGTACAGAATTTATAGACTGATGCAGATTTAAAATTTTCATTGGTATAAATTTCTTATACTGATACAATATTTGAAATTAATATTGTTACACTTAGATAGGCATTGTGACTATGCAACCCACTTAAGAATACAAGGCCATAACCATAACCCAGTCACTGTTCACAGTCCCCTTCAAGCCTGTTATAGATTCCCAATGCAAATGGTGACGCCTTTGAAAACCCTCTCAAATCCACATCTGTGTTATTATTTAACATGGCAACAATCTCTCAGCTTGTTCAACTGTAGACATGCCACATCCTTTTAAGAAAGACATCTACTTCTTATCCCTGTTTCTTTTGTGGGACAGGCCAAGCTACCATTCATTCCCAATTCCTCATGAACAAAATTTAGATACCAACTTTGCCCTTCCCGTTTTCCTTAGTCCCATACCCAACTGTCATCCATTTTGTCAGGTATTGCTCAACATCTTTGTTCACCACCACCCACCCCTGTTTCTTTGGTAACCTCTAGCCATGAAGTTCAGCTCTACCATAAAATGTTGGACTGAACTAGTGTATTGTACTGTGACTGGGGTCCAAGTTAACCCACTGTCAACCATTTCTTTATCTTGGTCTAACTTCATACAGCCACAGGCTGAATCGGCTGGTAACTTCTCCGCAGTCTCAGAATTCACAAGTGGTCATTATCCAAAATCCTAGCCTAGTCTATAAGAGCTTGCATGGTCTCTTCCTTACCAATTTCCCCAGATACTTGGCGTATCTATCAACAGAAAGCCATAGCTCACATCTAGCCTGAGCTACTCCGTTTCTATGGGAGCTTTAAAATTCATTTCTTTCTCATACTTCTTAATTAAAAAGAAATGACATCAAAAATATTTTCACCTGTGACTCTCCTTCTGTGCTATGCAAGTCAAAGAATGTATTAGCTACTGGTTACTGAGGCAGGAGCTAACCAGAATGGCCTTGCATCTCTCTGCTTATACCAACAGAAGCCCACAGAAAGTATCGGCCGAGTAAGTGGA
The DNA here is from genome assembly GCF_978045245.1 of Mus caroli. NCBI lineage: Eukaryota > Metazoa > Chordata > Mammalia > Rodentia > Muridae > Mus > Mus caroli. Next base: position 73,077,326 of record NW_028227270.1, on the reverse strand, counting down.
CAAATGGCTGATAGTGCACTCC